>NC_135237.1:552625534-553250534 GCF_051348905.1 Ranitomeya variabilis
AGCACGGAAACACTGTGTCAAGGCGTGAGGAATGCAGGAAATAGAAAAAAATCCAGCTCGACGAGGTGGTGAAAAAGCAAAGTCTTGGTACTTTATTCACTTCATATCAAAAAATA
The DNA here is from genome assembly GCF_051348905.1 of Ranitomeya variabilis. Taxonomy (NCBI): domain Eukaryota; kingdom Metazoa; phylum Chordata; class Amphibia; order Anura; family Dendrobatidae; genus Ranitomeya; species Ranitomeya variabilis. The sequence continues at coordinate 552,625,651 of NC_135237.1, forward strand.
GAGGATAAAACAACAGCACAATATAATTAAAAACACTATCTACGCGTTTCTGGTGACATAGCACCCTTAGTCATGAGTCTGGTCTTAATCTGACCATTATCCAAGAAGTATCGTTTCTCTTCCTTGCTGAACAGACAATTTGCATAATTAGCATATTTCCCTGAGGAGCATTGCGGCTTTAAGTCTCCTCATTTCAGCATGCTTAGCATGTCAATCTCCGAAAAGGAGAAATTGTACTTCTTGGATATTGGTCGGGCGCCTCTCACACAGCCAAACCAGATCTCCACTTTGCACTGACGAGGGGCAGTACCCCGAAACACAGTGTCTGCAAATTGAGATTCTGGTTTGGCTATTATCCTATGTCATGTGACAAGGCTCATTAAAGGGTCAACATTTGCTACTTCCAATAGGTGGCACTAGAGTTCTAGTTCTCTTCCTCTCTGAAGAGACAATTTGCATAATTAGCACTCTTCCTTGATTGACATAGTAGGAGGAGTTGAGCAGAAACACATCATGTGATTGGCATTATTATGCACTTATTGGCTAATAAATTCTGAAGCCAGGCAATAAAGAAGTATCCTGCTAATAACAAATCATCACATATCCATAGGCGTTAGCCCAGTGCCACACTAGGCTATCTCCATCAGAATCATGAATAGAGCTGCAGTGTGCATGCTCAATTATTCCTCCAGTTCCTCGAATTCATCCCCAACCGATCAAGCAGTTATCACCTAAACGTGTTAATAACTGAATATTCCTTTATTGTATGTGCAGTGTGCACTATTGCTACTAAGAAGTATTTGAGTATCTTTTGAACTTGGACAAACCCATTGAGTTTTTCCAGCAGAAGACTATTCAGAAAACTATTTTTTTGTCGTTTGTCATTTTTTGGTCATTTCCTTATAGTGTTTTTTCTTATGGTTTTGGTCGCTGGCGGTTTACGGAGGTTTTTCTCGTTGTTTTTGTGACATCTTTTTAGTTGTAAATTTTCAGTGGGGTTTTTTTCCCACCTCATTGAATAATACAGCAACTGCTTTTGGTAGTTTCAGCAACAATGACAGAAAGGTCTAAAATACGTCTGGGCGTCTGTGGAGCTTTACCAGTGACTTGTAAGTACAGAGTGTCTTCAGAGTGCAAAAAAATGCTAGAAGAATTCATAAGTCTGCAGGCACACAAGAGTAACTGCAGACTTATTGATTTGGACTGGTCAACCCCTTAGAGCATAATTTTGATTTTTGCTCACTATCTGTAAGCCAAGCAGAATTCTGTGTTAATACAGTCCATCTAGGGGCATAAAATATTATCGCTCTCGGCAGTACGTCTCCTGTTTACACTGACAATGTGCTGCCGATAGCAAGGATTTTCATGCCGGCATGTACAAACTAATTATCAAATCAAGGAGTGTTTTGCTCGTTCATCTGGTGATTGCTGTCATGTTTACACAGGCCAAAACATGTCTTCTAAAAACGCTTTTTCCCAATTATCGACTTGTGTAAACGGACTTTTATCATTTTTCCTTGTAAATAAAAATTTAAGTTAGTTTGCCAAACTTTTCCATGAATATATATAGTGTATGTCAGTAACTTTATTATATTTATACTGATATCACCGGAAACGTTATGATATTTTTTTTTACAAGTGTAACATTTCTTAATACATTTTTTTTGCCATGGAAACAGGCTGATGAAACTTAATACAGTAAGTTGCATCAAGCCAAATGAAGACAGAGACATGAGGTGGAAGCCCTTAATGTCACCTCCAGGATACTTCAGCTCCGTGTTGCCATAGCAATGATATAAGGACGAGTGTAAGTACAAATTTAGTAAATGGGGTGGTTGATGGCAAGAGAAAGGTAAAAGGTTCTCTGGAAAAAATACATCGTCATTTAACATATCATATTGTCAAACCTTTACAGTTTTCAAGCATTTGGTAAAATTAAAATATGTTGTATCTATAGAACTAGGCACTAATATAGACAGTATCATGCGTAAGTCATTGATATGGGGTATCTCATTAATAATGAAGACATACATTGTAACTAGAGATGAGCGAACTTTCTTGGTGATACTCGGTCATCACTCAAGTATCACGGTGCTCGGATGTGCTCGATGCTTGGCAAGTAATGGGTGGTGCTTTATGTAATACTCAATTCCCTCCCAGCATCTCTGGCACCTGTTACACAGCCAATAAGCAAGCGGGGATGGCCTGCATGTCACTGTAATGCTGTAGCCATCTTGGTTGTGGCATTTCTGTGATTGGCTGGCCATGTAACATCATCAGGTATAAAAGAACAAGCGCCGCCCAGCTCAGCACACTGATGCCATTGCACAGCTCTGTGACAATTCATATTGGAGGGCAAGAGTAATCGTCTAGGCCTGAGTGTACATCAATGTCGCATATCATGTAACCTGCATCGCTGATTCTGTTTTATCCTCCACTGAGAACTTTTAGTAAATAAAGAAAGTAGGTTGTTTACAAATTCAAGTTGAAGTTTGAGCTGGATTTTCTCCTAGTTATGTGACTACAAAAATTTTTAAATAATATCGGCTGGACTACAGTTCTCATCCATATACTATTCTGTGCTCTGGGGGACATTTCCTGTCTATAAAACTGAAAAAAGCATTAAAAAAAATGAGAAAAAGAGATTAAAAATGTTGTAAAGTCACATTTCTCAGCAAAACAGTATTTCAGGGTCTGGGGTACATTTCTGTGATTTATAACACTCACTCCTAAAAAGTGTTAACATTTTTTACTGTATTCATTTAGTCATCCATACAGTGTAATGTGCTTAGTGAGTGACAAAGATGGCATAAGCATGTGAAACTCCAGAGGGAGTGACCAGAGGAATATCGAAGACAGAGGAAGCTGGTGCAAACGCAGAGGTAGCAGAAGCCTGTGGTAATGATCTCGGACCTACCAAGCTCTGAACACAGGCCATATCCTTTACTACTGGGTTCTTGCAGACTACTAGGATTTAGGAACTGGTGAGCAGACTGCGGGGGCCTAATCTGGTTGAAATAGACAAGGGGGTGTGCCAGGACCAGGTCTGGACAAATGTTATTGGGCCTGCTAGATGTAAGGTACTGAGAGAGTTGGCATCACAGGGATGTTTGTTACTTACGCCTGTCAGCTGCAAGGAGGTGCTTTGAAGAGCTTGTGTCACATGGCCACATCTGGTTAAACTGGCGTGCAGTAGAGACAGAACACTTGCCTCAAAGAATGATAGAACTAACCAATGGAACGAGGGTCATGTTCCTCAAAATGAAGGGGAAACATTGCTGGTATGCATTGGGTGTTATCCTAGAAGGAAGGGAGCATAATGAACCTTTTTTGAGGAATGAATGTACTTAGGAGAGGCTCCTTGAGGTGGCTCAAGACACGGCTACTACCACCCCTGAGAGATCATACTATCCTTGGGGTTCCCCTTTTCCTATGTGTGAGCAGCCGATGGTGACATAGGGGACTGTTGCCAATGTCTATATGTTGGGGGCTCTGAGATTACCTAAAGTTGGGACATTAACAGCCCATGCACCTGGGAATCGGGCTCCAGGAAGCAGGTGCAGGCAGCCCCTCCCAGCCTTAAGAGGAAGAAAAAGAAGAAGTAGACACCTGAAGAGAATTACTGTATTACCCTGCTTATAATTTTTTCCTGGCTTTGTACTTTGTGCAAAGCCTTTATGAGCATAGGAGTACAGCAACTACAATTTATAAACATTTCAATGAGGCATGACAGTTTTTGCCTTTCAGGGGTCTATGGATGACCCTCCTCATAAATTTTTACTGGCTTTGTGCTTTCTGCAAATCCTTTGAATGTATAAGTATATAAAGCACACTTTGAAAATATTTGTGTTCAAAATATTTTTATAGATTCAATGACTCATCCATACAGTGTAACAAGTTTATTGTTGCTTTACGGTGGTATGTAAAGCTTACAAAAAGTGTTGAAAAATATTTCTGGATTAGATTACTAATCCATAGATTATTATGTGCTTCCTTTAATATTTTGGTAGTATATAACAGTACAAAAAAACTTAAAAAATGTGGTTTGGTTACATCTGTTACCCATACACTATTTTGTGGTCTGGATTAAATTTCTTGGATACATTACACTAGAAAAAAGCATTTAAATACTTTGCTGAGTTACATTTCTTACCTATACTCTAATTTTTGATCTGGGGTACATTTTGTCACATATAACACTCATAAACAGAGTTAACAAATTTTGCTGAGTTAAGTTTTGCAGCCATAGAGTAATATGTGTTCATGGGTACATTTCTATCATATATAAGACTTTCAAAATTGTAAAAAATGTATCTGGGTTACATTTCTCACCAAAACATGATTCAGTTTTCTGGTGTACATTTTGTATATATTTAACACTCAAAAAAAGTATTACATTTTTTACTGTGTTAAATTTGTAACTTATACACTCTTCCGTCTTCTGAAGCCTCAAAAACCTTGTTAAAAAATGTATCCAGGGCCGCCATCAGGGCATGACAGCCATGACTGGCGTATGGGGCCCGGTGAGCAGAGGGGGCCCGCATCAGGCCCCGTCTAATCTGCTCACCGGGCCCCACCCTGCCGGCGCTGCGGCCCCCCCTGCCGGTGCTGCGAGCCCCCCACCTGCCGGCGCTGCGGGCCCCCCCCTGCCAGCGCTGCGGGCCACTATTGTCAATGGTTAACAGCCGCCGCCAGCCAGTCGGAGGCTGGCAGCTGACTTGAGCGGCCGCAGTGCGCAGTCGCACTTCGCCGGCGTCTGACGTCATTGTCAGCCGCCGGCGAGTGCGTCCTTCACCTGCGTGGAGGAAGTGAGGTGGTTCCTCGCCGCAGGAGCATGGCAAGGTAAGAACTCTTTTTTTTTTTTTTTTGAGAGCGGCGATCCCAGGGGGGTGGGGCCCGGGGCAGAACGCTGAACACGCTGGGGCCCGGGGCAGAACGCTGGACACACACGCTGGGGCCCGGGGCAGAACGCTGGACACACTGGGGCAGAAAGCTGGACACGGGCAGTATGCTGGACACAGGGGGCAGAGATGCTGGACACAGGGGGCAGAGATGCTGGACACAGGGGGCAGAGATGCTGGACACAGGGGGCAGAGATGCTGGACACAGGCGGCAGAGATGCTGGACACGGGGCAGAGATGCTGGACACGGGGCAGAGATGCTGGACACAGGGGGCAGTATGCTGGACAAGGGGGCAGAATGCTGGACAAAAGGGCAGAATGCTGGACACAGGGGGCAGAGATGCTGGACACAGGGGGCAGAGATGCTGGACACAGGGGGCAGAGATGCTGGACACAGGGGGCAGAGATGCTGGACACAGGGGGCAGTATGCTGGACAAGGGGGCAGAATGCTGGACACAGGGGGCAGAATGCTGGACACAGGGGGCAGAATGCTGGACACAGGGGGCAGAGATGCTGGACACAGGGGGCAGAGATGCTGGACACAGGGGGCAGAGATGCTGGACACAGGGGGCAGAGATGCTGAACACAGGGGGCAGTATGCTGGACAAGGGGGCAGTATGCTGGACACAGGGGGCAGAATGCTGGACAAAGGGGCAGAGATGCTGGACACGGGGCAGAATGCTGGACACGGGGCAGAATGCTGGACACAGGGGGCAGAATGCTGGACAAAGGGGCAGAATGCTGGACAAAGGGGCAGAGATGCTGGACAAAGGGGCAGGATGCTGGACACAGGGGCAGAGATGCTGGACACAGGGGCAGAGATGCTGGACACAGGGGCTATGAATGATGCTGGACACAGGGGCTATGAATGATGCTGGACACAGGGGCTATGAATGATGCTGGACACGGGCTATGAATGATGCTGGACTCGGGCTATGAATGATGCTGGACACAGGGGCTATGAATGATGCTGGACACAGGGGCTATGAATGATGCTGGACACAGGGGCTATGAATGATGCTGGACACAGGGGCTATGAATGATGCTGGACACAGGCTATGAATGATGCTGGACACGGGCTATGAATGATGCTGGACACAGGGGCAGAATGGAGATATGGGGTATGATGAAAGACATGGGGGCATGACTGGAGACAGATGGGGAAGGATTGGAGACACAGGAGGCATGATTGGAGACACTGGGGGCAGAATTGGAGACAGATTGTGCAGGATCATGGGGCAGGATGGATACGATGGAGACAGATGGGGCAGGATGGGGAGATCATATGGGGCAGGATGGATACTCATGAGGGCAGGATGGGAGAACATACGGCTGACGCCAGGAATGAGACACACGGGGGCCAGGATGGGGAATATTATTACCATAGGGACTAATTAAGGGATATTATTACTGCAGTGATGTATTTATTTTTTGAGGACACTGTTTTAAATGGGGGGCGGTCCTGTTACTGTGTAGAGTGACACTATGTCGCCTCTTTTTCTTTATGCGGTGTAATGTAGAAGTTGGGAAAAATTAAGTAATGTGTTCTACAAGCGGAGCTCGAGATAACTGTGTTATTTCCTGCAGAAACGAGTCCTGGCTGGAAGACATGATGGCGGACTGTGCTGGATGAAAGATGAAGGACTTCACCTAGAGACGTCACTGGTAAGTCAGTGTTACCTATACACTGACACTATACACTGTATACTATATACAGAGGTCCTTTGTATAATTTCACTAGTGATCACTGTATTATCTGTACACAGACACTGCATACTAAGTACAGATCTCCTGTGTATAATGGCACTTATGGTGATAGTGTGGTGCTTTTTTTTTATTACTGATCAGAATTGTAGTATTCAGTAACTATGTGGTGGTAATATGTGGTCTGGACATGGTGTTGCAGTATTTGTTCTTTGTATGTGATATTATTTGATCACTGTGGTGGTAATATGCGGTCTGGTCATGGTGTAGCGGTATTTGTCCCTTGTATGTGATATTATTCGATCACTGTGGTGGTAATATGTCATCTGGTCATGGTGTAGCGGTATTTGTTCTTTTTATGTGATATTATTGGTCATTTTAAAAATTGAAAAATAAATAAAAATATACCTAAATTGTATTGCATATTTTAACAAATATTTAATAGGTTACAGCAGAGTAGGGCCTCACCAAAAGAGTCTACCGTGTTATGGTGGCGGCTTACAAAATCTTTTGGCCAAAACAAAAGCTGCCGGCTATATGTGTAATCTGGTGATGGGAACTGTTAGGGTATGTGTCCACGTTAAGTAAACGCTGCGTGTTTGACGCTGCGTGGGGCCACAGCGTCAAACACGCAGCGTCCAGATGTTCCAGCATAGTGAAGGGGATTTTATGAAATCCCGTCTCCACTATGCGTGGTAACACGCACCCGGCGGCCCTGCGACTCCGGACATGCGGCGCTTCTTTTAAGATCGCAGCATGTCCGCGTTCCTTGCGGCAGCTGCACCGCCGCAAGCTATAACACAGGGCCCTATGTGTGGGGTGCGATGATCCCGGATGTGTGCAATGAACACATCCGGCATCATCGCGTCACAGTAGGGGGCGGGGCTTAGCGCCGAGCGGGTTTGCCGCTCAGACGCAACCGCCGGCCATCCTGAAGGTGGATACGTACCCTCAATGTGTGATTGGTGAGAAGTGGAGTTTTTCCAAGAGAGAGCGGTGGGACTGTGGACAGTTTGAGGGGTGGAGCGTGGAGGCGGGGCTGGGGTGGAGCCTGGGCGGAGTCTCAAGGGGGCCCCGAAAATTTTGCCAGTATGGGGCCCCAAAATTTCTAGTGGCAGCCCTGAATGTATCAGTATTATATTGCTCCCCTATAGACTATTCTGTGGCCTGCAGTACCTTTCGTTGGTATATAAGCCTCAAAAAAACTTGTTAAAAATGTATTGATGCTATATTGTTCATCCATCGTGTTTTACATGTTCTTGGGTACATTTCGTTGCTGTATAAGCCTCAAAAAACTGGTTAAAAAATGTATTGGCATTATATTGCTCATCCATAGGATATTACATTTTCTTGGTTATAGTTCGTTGCTATATAAGCCTCAAAATACCGTATTTTTCAGACTACAAGACGCACTTGTAAATAGGGGGTGCGTCTAATAGTCGTAATGCAGGCGTACCGGCAGTGGTGTGGTGGCGGCGGCGGCAGAGGTGCGGCAGAAGAGGTGCGGCGGCAGAGGTGTGGTATGGCGTGCGCAGGGTCCCTTCCACCGGTGAGGTGACGCAGTGGCCCAGAATGCAATGTGAGCAGCAGAGCCGGGTTATCGGTGGTGGCGGACATCTTTCTGAGGCCGCGCGTGCGCAGATGGAGTGCTCTGCTTCACGGGGCTTCAGGAAAATGGCCGTGGGAGGCTGCACGTGTGCAGATGGAGATCGCGGCGGCCACTTTCCTGAAGCTGAGTTTGCAGATTAGATAGTGCTCGCTCTAATAACCTGAGTCATGTCACTGGGTTCCTGATGGGTTCAATTACTGTGAGTTAAGCTAAAGATAGCTCTCTTTCTTCATTCCTAAGATCTTCCTGCCATGAAATTCAGTGCCTTCGTGAAGCCAATCTGTTGGCAGCTAGACATTAATATATATTATAAGTTCACAGTGGGCAAAATCCTGAAGGGAGTGTATATCTTACATGACTTCATGAAAACAATATTAACAAACCAACAATTAGCACAGCGTCCTCTGCTGTCTGATCAACACAGTCCCTCAAAAGAAGACCTGGGCAAAGTGTTGTCCACAGACTGAGACAGCCAGAAGGCTCACTACTGTAGCATACCGCACTATACGTCATCTACCCGCCACCCGGGGTCTCAATTTCTCAAAATCTGCCTTATCAGTATTCAGATACCAGTGAATACAATATTGGAAACAGAAGCCTCCAGTTCCCTTTTCTATCATTTAGTCTGTGTGACTGAGTCTGTGATCAGCGGGAGCAATGATGTCACCAGATCTCCCCTGTTGCTCAGAGATCCAGTACGCAGAGATCCAATGCAGACACTCTACAGAAGGGAGCATTGCTATGATATAATGGGGTGAGGTGAGTAGTTTTATTTTATAATTTTAATTATCGGCCAGTATTTCTGTAGGGACAATGTGGGTGGCCATATTACTGTGGAGGGCTGAGGAAATATATTTGTTGGGAAGGGGGTTAATACCATATCCAGACCTGTGGGGATAACGTACTTGTTTGGGGGCCTTAATACCAAGTGAGGGGCTTTGGAAGGAGCAATAATACTGTGTGATGTGCTGAAGGGAGCTTCTTCAGTGACCTACCTCCACTGATGAACATCTCATGCAGGCGCCATCACTGTCAGGGACACGGCATGTGCACATTGATTTATCAGCTCAATGACAAAATTTGGGAAATTGCTGAACATGGCCAGCCAGCTGCAATGATGGTGCCAGTGTGAGAATTCGGTCAGAGGAGGCAGCTCATGAAAAAGAAGTTACTTGTCAGCTTTGAAATACTACGTTGGGAGATGTTTTCAGTACATGTGGCCACCCGATAGTTGTGATATGGATTGCAGTTTGCAACAAATATAAATTGAGTTTGTATCTTTTGAATGTATAGCACTTAATAAAAGTGTGTAAAGTGGACACATTTGTAAATTGATCCATTATAACTAGTATGTATTGTCACAAAGTCACTGGAAAAGTGCTAGAGGGGAGATATGTTTCCTTGAGGCTATTGGCTTCAGTGATTTGAACCTCAGAAGTTTTTCTCCAGCACACTAAGTGTTGATAGGGGTTAATTAGCCATTTCGTTTAGTAGCTGGGTTTTTGTGGTCAATCATAGATGCCTCCAGAGGCATTCAGCGTTCAGTAGTAGTTGCAGCTGTGGACAAACTGCATGTCCCTGAGGAATTGCCAAAGGCCATTGGTAAAGACCTAGTCTGCTGGAGATGCCACAGTCCTGGACATATAGAGACCCATTGTCCTATGTCCTCGGAGCAGATCTAATAAAGCCTAGGTAAGAACTGTTCTTACTATGCTTATCCTGCCTTCAGAGTGACCTATCAGCCTATGGAGGGGGTGCAGTCATGTCTGGTGACCATAAATGGCGTACTAGTGTCTGGACTCCTGGACTTGGGGAGTTTGGTGACTCTGATAAGGGCCACACTTTCAAATCAGTGGGTCCCTGGAAAAAAACATGAGTGTCCGTTGTATTCACAGGGATGCCAAGGACTATAAAAACAAACCGTGGCATGAGATTGGGGTTCTGGGACTTGTGTGGAAAGGCAGGGGTGCCCACTAACACAGACAGAAGTTGATTCACCCATGAAGAATTCCTATTGCAGTTTGAGGTGGATGAGTTACCCCTGTGTGTCCTTGCTGGTGACGAGGATGAGACAGTGACCCATGAGGATGAGGTTCCTGAGTTGGGGGTTTTGGAGGGGAATTTTGAAACTGCTCAAATGGAGGACCTTACATTAAATGGGGCATGGGACAATGTGACTGTGATAAATGGGCTACCCAAGAGCTGGAGGCTAACACCAGGTTCACTTATTTCACAGTTAATGATGATTTTGTTATGAGTGTATTAGATGCAACAGACTGTTGATCTGCATCTGGCTGCAGAAGGTCTCTGTGTTTGGCATCACAGAAGCCTCCTTAATCCTTCTGAGTCTTGGACCCAGTGGCAACCTCCCTCCAGCGCTTGCTGACAACTGGACCTGGGGGTTTATATATAATAATAATAATAATAATAATAATAATTTTTATTTATATAGCGCCAACATATTCCGCAGCACTTTACAATTAAGCGGGACATGTACAAACAATAAATTCGGTACGAGTTAAGATAATTTAAACAGTGACATTAGGAGTGAAGTCCCTGCTTGCAAGCTGACAATCTACAAGGAAATGGGGGGACACAATAGGTGAAAAGTGCTTGTTATTTCAGGTCTGGCAATTATAATACATAGGGATTTTCATGCAAAGCTGCATGATCCGGTCATCAGCCCGTGTGTTTAAGTGCAATAGTCAAGTATCAAGTGCAGATATCGTGTGCATGGAGGGTGTGGAGACAGATGAATAGTAGGGTGCAGATTCAGAGTAATATTTGGAAGGAGGGAACAGGGCAAAGTTAGTTTACTGAGTAGTTGATGTGGTAGGCTTGTTTGAAGAGATAAGTTTTCAAAGCGCGCTTGAATAACTCTGGGCTAGGTATCAGTCTGATCGTCTGGGGAAGTGCACGAGAGAAGTCTTGGAGACGGAGGTGCGAGGTTCGGATTACAGAGGATGTTAGTCTTAGGTCCTTTGTAGAACGGAGGGCATGTGTAGGGCGATAGACAGAGATGAGAGAGGAGATATAAGGCGGTGCAGAACTGTGGAGAGCTTTGTGGGTGAGAGAAATGAGTTCATACTGGACCCTGTAGCGAATGGGTAGCCAGTGTAATGACCGGCACAAGATGGAGGCATCGGTGAAGCGGCTGGACAGAAATATGACTCTGGCTGCAGCATTCAAGATGGATTGGAAAGGAGAAAGTTTGGTAAGAGGGAGACCGATTAGAAGAGAGTTGCAGTAGTCCAGACGAGAATGAATAAGAGTGACAGTAAGAGTCTTAGCAGTTTCAACGGTGAGAAAAGGCCGGATTCTGGAGATGTTTTTAAGATACAGGTGACAAGAGCGAGTGAGTGATTGGATATAGGGAGTAAAGGAAAGTTCTGAGTCGAATATGACCCCAAGACAGCGGGCATGCTGCTTGGGAGATATGGTTAAACCCTCCAGGGTAATTTTGATGTTTCCCCAGTCTGCTGCAGAGTATTGCGGGTGATATTCACATTTTTCTCTTGTGAAGGCTTGGAGCTATAGTAGTTGGCTAACTTCCTCTCTGGAGCTGTTTGAGGCCATTTGGTGTTACCTCTCTGAGTCTGCTCAAGCTAAGTTTATTCCCCTTGTCTGTCTACCTTTTTATCTTTAGTTTACAATGGAGACTGACCAGTGCCATCCCCTCCTCCAACCTATCCAGGGCCTAGCTCTAGGGAGATACATGTCTTAGGTTCAAGCTTGGCGATTGGTGAGGAACCAATTTAGGGATGGTAGGGTTGGTAGGGTGTTATCAGATCTGCCTAGGGTCTCCACTCACCGTTTCCCTAGTGTCTGGGCTTCCTTCCGCTCATTACTTCATGTTGCACTTAGTTTTCCCACAATGTGCATGGCAGATTTGCTTTACTGGGTCACTAAACAGTGAGGGGAAGTATTAGAGTAGCTTTTAGACCCGGAATCCTATAGATGTAGGCTAGTACATCTGGCCCATTCTCATGTCTTGCGAGGGGGGCATCTGGATGTCCTTCAAAAGTTCTATTGGCCTGGATGTCACCGGGAGATTGTTAGTTATTGTCAATCCTGTCCTACATGTCAGTTAACTACTGCCGTTTCCCACTTCTGCAGTCCCCCAGTTTTGATACTAATTATAAAGGTCCAATTTGACCAGATTGCCATGGACCTTGTGGAGTCCCTAATTAAGTGTCCGCCAAAGGCCACCATGACATCTTGATGGTCATGGACTATGCAACATGGTACTCGGAGGCGGCAACACTGAGGAACACCTCAGCCAGTAGTATAGCCCAAGAGCTAGTCTATATTTTTCCCGGATGGACCTGCAAAGGGCGATTCTGATGGACCAAGCAACACTGGTATTGCCTTCCTCACCGGGAGGGTGATGCCATGCCTAGAAGCAAGGAAGGATCCCTTTAACAGGTGACACGTACACACAACACTATTCTGACTCCAGGCCAGAAGGGGGAACTCTGATCCAGTTTGTGGGTGGCTTCCCTATACACTCACTGGCCACTTTATTAGGTACACCTGTCCAACTTCTTGTTAACACTTAATTTCTAATCAGCCAATCACATGGCGGCAACTCAGTGCATTTAGGCATGTAGACATGGTCAAGACAATCTCCTGCAGTTCAAACCGAGCATCAGTATGGGGAAGAAAGGTGATTTGAGTGCCTTTGAACGTGGCATGGTTGTTGGTGCCAGAAGGGCTGGTCTGAGTATTTCAGAAACTGCTGATCTACTGGGATTTTCACGCACAACCATCTCTAGGGTTTACAGAGAATGGTCCGAAAAAGAAAAAAAATCCAGTGAGCGGCAGTTCTGTGGGCGGAAATGCCTTGTTGATGCCAGAGGTCAGAGGAGAATGGGCAGACTGGTTCGAGCTGATAGAAAGGCAACAGTGACTCAAATCGCCACCCGTTACAACCAAGGTAGGCCTAAGAGCATCTCTGAACGCACAGTGCGTCGAACTTTGAGGCAGATGGGCTACAGCAGCAGAAGACCACACCAGGTACCACTCCTTTCAGCTAAGAACAGGAAACTGAGGCTACAATTTGTACAAGCTCATCGAAATTGGACAGTAGAAGATTGGAAAAACGTTGCTTGGTCTGATGAGTCTCGATTTCTGCTGCGACATTCAGATGGTAGGGTCAGAATTTGGTGTAAACAACATGAAAGCATGGATCCATCCTGCCTTGTATGGAGCATCTTTGGGATGTGCAGCCGACAAATCTGCGGCAACTGTGTGATGCCATCATGTCAATATGGACCAAAATCTCTGAGGAATGCTTCCAGCACCTTGTTGAATCTATGCCACGAAGAATTGAGGCAGTTCTGAAGGCAAAAGGGGTCCAACCCATTACTAGCATGGTGTACCTAATAAAGTGGCCGGTGAGTGTATATTCTGGCTGGAGGAGGAGTTAGGTAGTCAGTTTGAGAGAACAGCTGGAGTCGTGCAGACATGAGGTTCTGCAGCTCCTCACAGGGCAGTCTGTGAGAGACTGTGAGGGGAGCAGAGGCAAAGGAGAGGAAAGATACTTGGAGTGGAGCTGCGAAAAGGCTCACTCCAGAATCAGCGCTAGAAACCGGAGGCCGGAATTACAAGGTTGTGGGGGTAACTGTATGCACCACAGCAGAAACCAGTGGGCACGAGATTTCAAGTCACCTGTCCACCACTACACCCGAAGGCATAGCAGCATATAGAGCCCTGGAGTCACCACTAGAAGGGACACCTGTAAAAAGGCTCAAATTGGCTGCCATGCAGGTAATGTCCGACGAAAAGGACAGAGAGAGAAATAGAGGACCTTGTGTGAAGCCTTAGGCAGCAAGGAACTTATACCACAGTGCAGTAAGGAAGGCGTCCAACCCTGCCTGGCTAGGGGGATTCTGAATCACTTCCAGGCTGGCCGGACCTCATCATCACCTATTACCGGTACCCTGAACTGTGGTTGCATACTGCCAGTAAAAGGTAAAGAGACTGCAACCTTGCGTCCTCCAAATCTTTCCAGTGCTACACTGTCTGTCATCTTTACCCACTACAGCGGGAGCCCTGGGGACTAAGCTTTACCTGTGGGAAGACATACCATCCCTGCTGCAGTACCTTCATCCTCAGTGAAACCCTTTAAGCAGCATCGGTCATCCCTGACTGAATACCACAGGTGAGTCACAAACATTCTTTATTCAAAACAACCCCTTTAAAGACTTTCCCTTTAACGTGGATGCCCAGGGCCATGGACCAGGTTACTGCCACTGGGACTACCAGACCTGTCCCGAGTACCACAGGGTCCTAGCGGGTGCTCCATATGGCCCTCCAGATTACCCAACTCAGGACATCTGTATACCATCCCCAGATGGACGGTTTTGTGGAGAGGTTCAACAAGACCTTGAAATCTATGCTTAAGAAGGTCATGCAGTAAAATGTCCAGCACTGGGATTGCCTTTTACCATACCTATTGTTCTCCATTAGAGAGGTTCAACAGACTTCTACAGTGTTCTCCCCGTTCGAGTTGCTATACGGACAGCACCCTCAGGGATGACTTCTGGACTTTGCAAAGGAGACCTGGGAAGCAGAGGTAACACCCCACTGAAGTGTCATTGAACATGTGGCCCAGATGCAGGAAAGGATCATTTGGGTGATGCCAATTGTGAGGGAGAACCTTCTTTAAGCACAAGAGGCCCAGGCAAGTCTCTACATCTGTCAGCGAGACTGAGACAGTTAATCCCTGGAGACCAGGTTTTAGTGTTGATCTCCACTGTGGAGAGTAAATTCCTGGCCAAGTGACGAGGGCCATACGAAGTGGTTGAAAAATTGACTGAAGTTAACAACAAGATCCGCCAACCATGGAGAAGAAAGCCATACCAGGTGTACCATATTAACCTGCTCAAACCATGGCAAGACAGGGAACCGATGGAATCTATGTGCCTAGGGGCCAATCATGAAGCGAGGGTCAAGGATGTCACAGTGGCAGAGACACTGCCACCAACCCAGAATCAACAGTGCTGAGAGCTGCTTCAGTAGAACGGGACCTGTTTTTACAGTTGCCAGGTTGTTCACAGGTTGTGGAGCATGAAATCCTGATGGAACCACATGTGAGTGTGAACCAAAAACTGTATCGGATTCCCGAAGCCCACCGCAAGATGATCTCTACCCATTGCAAAATGAGACACTACCTGTTAGGCCAGAAGTTCAGGCTTGTGTCAGATCATGCACCCCTGACATGGATGAGGGAGAAGAAGGGATAGAATGCCCGTGTAACTAGGTGGTTTCTAGCACTCCAGGACTTTAGTTTTCATGTGGAGCACAGGCACGGGAACCCTCATAGTAACGCAGATACCCTATCGACACTTCCCTGTTTAGCGAGTGAAAGTGAAAAAACTGCTTTTGGCAGGAAGGTGGGGGATATGTGACAAAGCCACTGGCAAAGAGCTGGAGTGGATATATGTTTTGCTGAGGGTATTGGCTTCAGTGATTTGAACCCCCAAAACTTTGCTCCAGCACACTAAGTGTTGAGAGGGGTTAATCATCCAACTTGTTTAAGGGTTGGGCTTTTGTGGACAACCATAAATCGGGTGGGAGGTTGTCCACCTTATCTCCACCCCAGGGTGTGGTCTAGTGCTCAAATAGTCGGCATCCTGAGGCATTCAATGTTCAGCATTTAACTCCAGGAAAGAGCTTGTGTTGGTGCTAAACAGAACCATGTGTTTTTGCTAACAATGAGAGGGTGAATCCCCACAGATATATGGACTGTGAGACGCCAATTGGTTTTGTTTTCCTGTTTTGCCCAAAGGGCCATGTTTATTTTACTTCACCATGGTTTGTGCCGCAAGTACCAAATAAACCAGTGAAGAACTTAAAGAGACAGTGTTCCCGTTTCTACCTCCATGTACCGCTGAGTGAGCTGATCTCACAGTATCCAATGTTCTAATGTATATATGGAGCAGTTTTAGATCTTAAGGTCTGAGTAGATGTAAAGGAGAAATTGTGGCATTCTATATTTCAATCCATATTACAAAGATATTCTCTACTTGAAGTATTGGTAGCGAATTTGCTGATTGCCTATAGATCCAGTAGATAGCTCCAAACTCAGTGTATAATCCATGGTACAATACAAGGTGATGTAGCTAATCTATGGATATTTCTCCATGTTGAGACTACATGAACTGTGCAGAGAGCAGTTGCATCCAGTCAGGAGTACCTACGGGACCTAACATCTCTACCATTTAAGACGATACCAATATGATGGCACATGGTAGTGGTAAGAGTAGACATTTTTTTCCAGGGGGTTCCAGGACCTTCTAGCTTTTGCTCTGACCAAAACCTATAGGTGGTCTAGGTTTTAATAGTTAATTCTGCTGCCATTTTGAACAATGATCCCGACTGATGCAGAATCCTCCTGCCTGCTGCACAGAACAATTTAATGATTTTCTATGTCGCCCTATTTAATTATTTACCCTTTTTCCCTGACAAGAGAGAAAGAGATCCCTGCATTGTTTGTTAGAGATGAGACATAAACTCCGTTACAAATGAGATCTGCCAGATGTGCCTTTATACAGAGGGAATCAGATCTCGAGCAGGTTCGCGTTTGAATAATGCATCCTATGAATTAACCATTAGATACTCTCCACTTTTTCCCTAATAAGATGTTTGTTTACCTTGTCCTATACATTTCGGTAAGATATGTCTTAGATTTCAGAGAATCAGCAAGAATCTAATTTTCTCTTCAGATGACGTTGCTCATGCTTTTACAGATTAGGCATGATGTTCAGTTAAGGTTACATAATACAGCATTCGTTTTAAAGATAGGTCATCCATAGGAGAGGTGATGAATATCTGATCGGTAGGAAGCAACTAATGAAACCCCTACTAACTATACACTATGTAAATGAAATGGGAGTGTGCATGCAGGACCATCACTCCATTCACACACAGGACTCTGTCGGAACAGTAGTGTGCAGGTATGACCACCACTTTCGTAGACAGTGAGAAGTGAGGGCCAGGTTAATGTCCACCATGCCAATGGAACAGTACTGGCCATGAATGACCATCACTTCATTCCCTTACATGGCTCTGTTGAGCGGTGGTGTGCATGTATGACCACTCTCATAGACAGTAAGTAGAGGGGGGTCACTAATGTGCACTATTGTTCAATTCATATTGGGGCACATGGTAGAAATGAATGTCCACCATGTCAGAGGAACATTATTGGCCGTGTGTAACCACCACTCCATTCATTTCTATCGGTTGATGTGAGCATGCTGCTTTTAGACAATGAATGGATGAGTGGTCACGCATGAAGATTGCCATTCTATTCAAATGGGAACAAGAGATTGTTCATCATGGTGGTGCACACATGTGACCACCTTCACTACATGAGTTTATAGAATTGGCAATGTGCATGTGTTATTGAAACTAAGGGCTCATACCCATATGCGAGAAAAAAAGGTCAGATTTCTGGACCGAAAAAACAGACGAGTGCTATTCGAGTGTCATGCGAGTACAATGCGATTTTCACACCTAGCATCTGATTGCAACGCGATTTCAACATGAGCTCTTACATAGAGCAGTCCTCTGTATGTAAAAGGTCATGTTAAAATTGCATTGTAATACACAAATGTACACATCCTTTTAAAACCAAATATTCTTCAATAAATATTAGATAGATAGATTAAATGCTGGCAAATGATCTGCCGCGTACAGTATAGAATAGAACAGGTTTTAATAGAATAGATAGAATACTGCAGATATATCCACATAGAATAGATGTGTGTGTATGTATGTATATATATATATATATATATATATATATATATATATATATATATATATATATATCTATTTCATAGATAGATCGATAGGTAGATAATTGCAAAGAGATAAGAGCAGCACAGAAAAAACAAATTTAGGGTGCAAGGCCCCTCAGGCATGTACCAAACCTTATTCTAGAAGTCCAAAAAATCAGAGGCAGCACACCATTATGGATAGAGTTTTGGAGGTGTTGAAATTTTTAATAGCCCATCACCTAGAATAAGGTTTGGTACATGCCTGAGGGGCCTTGCACCCTAAATTTGTTTTTCCTGTGCTGCTCTTACTTTTAGTAATTTTTTTTTTAGATAGATAGATAGATAGATAGATACATAGATGTCGCATACAGTATAGAATAGAATAGATAGAATAGATACAGTACTGTATATACACATAGGATAGGTATATATAAAGTATGTCAGTGACACACACATATATATGTATATATATATCTTTATATTGCATAGACAGATAGATAGAAGATTAGCTGTTAATTCATTTGTCGGCTTCTGTAAAATCAATGCAGGGGCCGACAGGATAGGAGACATGGATTGCATACACTAAATCCATGCAGAATAGTTAGATATATAGATGTCAGTGACCAATACAATTAGTATAGTGTGTGTGCAAATTAGGGGACAAGTATGTATTTTATAAAAAATTATTTTCGGGGGAAAAAATGGCGTGGGCTCCCGCTCAATTTTCTGTGCCAGAGAAACCCGAAGTCATTGGCTTTCCCTCTGCTGGTTTTGAAAATAGTGCGGGAGCCCACGCCATTTTTTAAAATACTGTATATACTCGAGTATAAGCCGAGATTTTCAGCCCATTTTTTTGTCATTGTCCCAGGGGGTCAGCGGGGAGCGGGAGCGGCTGGAGTGGCAGCTGTCACATCATACTCACCCCCACCTGACGCACCTTTGCATGTCCCTGCTTCTCAGATGGTCTCCGTCGCGCGCCGGCAGCTTGTTCCTGTGTTCAGTGGTCACGTGGTACTGCTCATTAAAGTAATGAATATGGACGCGACTCCACTCCCATAGGCGTGGAGCGCATATTCAGTACTTTAATGAGCGATACCATGTGACCATTGAACACAGGAACAAGCTGCCAGCGCGTGACGGAGACCATCTGAGAAGCAGGGACTTGCAGAGGCCGCGCCAGGAGGATGAGTATGACGGGGAGGGTGAGCTGTTATGACCCCAATGGCGAGGGTCTCAGAGGAACGTGGAAGTCTGCAGAATACAAAAATCCAGCTCATAGGGCAGTGGTAACTGGGTTGACCATATATCTACTCCTAACGCCAACACTAGAAGTAGCCGGGGATCATTCCTACGTTGATTCTAGATGACACGCGCCAGCCGGAGAATCTAGCTACCCCTAGTAGAGGAAAACAAAGACCTTTCTTGCCTCCAGAGAAGGGGACCCCAAAGCTGGATAGAAGCCCCCCACAAATAATGACGGTGAGGTAAGAGGAAATGACAAACACAGAAATGAACCAGGTTTAGCACAGAGAGGCCCGCTTACTGATAGCAGAATAAAGAAAGGTAACTTATATGGTCAACAAAAACCCTATCAAAATCCACACTGGAAATTCAAGAACCCCCGAACCGTCTAACGGTCCGGGGGGAGAACACCAGCCCCCTAGAGCTTCCAGCAAAGGTCAGGATATAGATTTGGAACAAGCTGGACAAAAATACAAAACCAAAACAAATAGCAAAAAACAAAAGGCAGACTTAGCTGATATAACTGGAACCAGGATCAGTAGACAAGAGCACAGCAGACTAGCTCTGATAACTACGTTGCCAGGCATTGAACTGAAGGTCCAGGGAGCTTATATAGCAACACCCCTAACTAACGACCCAGGTGCGGATAAAAGGAATGACAGAAAAACCAGAGTCAAAAAACTAGTAACCACTAGAGGGAGCAAAAAGCAAATTCACAACAGTACCCCCCCCTTAGTGAGGGGTCACCGAACCCTCACCACGACCACCAGGGCGATCAGGATGAGCGGCATGAAAGGCACGAACTAAATCGGCCGCATGAACATCAGAGGCGACCACCCAGGAATTATCCTCCTGACCATAGCCCTTCCACTTGACCAGGTACTGAAGCCTCCGCCTGGAGAGGCGAGAATCCAAGATCTTCTCCACCACGTACTCCAACTCGCCCTCAACCAACACAGGAGCAGGAGGCTCAGCAGAAGGAACTACAGGCACAATGTACCGCCGCAACAAGGACCTATGAAATACATTGTGAATAGCAAACGACACAGGAAGATCCAGACGAAAAGATACAGGATTAAGGATTTCCAATATCTTGTAAGGCCCAATAAAACGAGGTTTAAATTTGGGAGAGGAGACCTTCATAGGAACAAAGCGGGAAGAAAGCCATACCAAATCCCCAACGCGTAGTCGGGGACCCACACCGCGGCGGCGGTTGGCAAAGCGCTGAGCCTTCTCCTGTGACAACTTCAAGTTGTCCACCACATGATTCCAGATCTGCTGCAACCTATCCACCACAGAATCCACCCCAGGACAGTCAGAAGGCTCCACATGACCCGAAGAAAAGCGAGGATGGAAACCAGAGTTGCAGAAAAAAGGCGAAACCAAGGTGGCGGAACTAGCCCGATTATTAAGGGCAAACTCAGCCAACGGCAAGAATGTCACCCAATCGTCCTGATCAGCAGAGACAAAACACCTCAAATAAGCCTCCAAAGTCTGATTGGTTCGCTCCGTCTGTCCATTAGTCTGAGGATGGAAAGCAGACGAAAACGACAAATCAATGCCCATCCTACTACAAAAGGATCGCCAGAACCTGGAAACGAACTGGGATCCTCTGTCTGACACAATATTCTCAGGGATGCCGTGCAAACGAACCACGTTCTGGAAAAACACAGGAACCAGATCGGAAGAGGAAGGCAGCTTAGGCAAAGGAACCAAATGGACCATCTTGGAGAAGCGATCACATATCACCCAGATAACGGACATGCCCTGAGATAGCGGAAGATCAGAAATGAAATCCATGGAGATATGTGTCCAAGGTCTCTTCGGGACAGGCAAGGGCAAGAGCAAACCGCTGGCACGAGAACAGCAAGGCTTAGCTCGAGCACAAGTCCCACAGGACTGCACAAATGACCGCACATCCCTTGACAAGGAAGGCCACCAAAAGGACCTGGCCACCAGATCTCTGGTGCCAAAAATTCCCGGGTGACCTGCCAACACCGAGGAATGAACCTCGGAAATGACTCTGCTGGTCCACTTATCCGGGACAAACAGTCTGTCAGGTGGACAAGACTCAGGCCTATCAGCCTGAAATCTCTGCAACACACGTCGCAGATCCGGAGAAATAGCTGACAAGATAACTCCATCTTTAAGAATACCAACAGGATCAGCGACTCCAGGAGCATCAGGCACAAGGCTCCTAGAAAGAGCATCGGCCTTCACATTCTTTGAACCTGGTAAATACGAGACAACAAAATCAAAGCGGGAGAAAAACAATGACCAGCGGGCCTGTCTCGGATTAAGGCGTTTAGCAGACTCGAGATACATCAGATTTTTGTGATCAGTCAAGACCACCACACGATGCTTAGCACCCTCGAGCCAATGACGCCACTCCTCAAATGCCAATTTCATGGCCAACAACTCCCGATTGCCCACATCATAATTTCGCTCGGCAGGCGAAAACTTCCTAGAGAAAAAGGCACAAGGTTTCATAACAGAGCAACCAGGGCCTCTCTGCGACAAAACGGCCCCTGCCCCAATCTCCGAAGCATCCACCTCAACCTGAAAGGGAAGTGAGACGTCAGGCTGGCACAAAACAGGCGCCGAAGTAAACCGGCGTTTCAACTCCTGGAAAGCCTCCACGGCAGCAGGAGCCCAGTTAGCTACATCGGAGCCCTTCTTGGTCATATCCGTCAGAGGTTTCACAATGCTAGAAAAATTAGCGATAAAACGACGGTAGAAGTTAGCGAAGCCCAAGAACTTCTGAAGACTCTTAACTGACGAGGGCTGAGTCCAATCAAGAATAGCTCGGACCTTTACTGGGTCCATCTCCACAGCAGAAGGGGAAAAAATGAACCCCAAAAAGGGGACCTTCTGTACACCAAAGAGACACTTTGAGCCCTTGACAAACAAAGAATTTTCACGCAAAATTTTAAAGACCAACCTGACCTGCTCCACATGCGAATCCCAATTATCAGAAAAAAACAAAATATCATCCAGATAAACAATCAAAAATTTATCCAGATACTTCCGGAAAATGTCATGCATAAAGGACTGAAAAACTGAAGGCGCATTGGAGAGCCCAAAAGGCATCACCAAGTACTCAAAATGACCTTCGGGCGTATTGAATGCGGTTTTCCATTCATCACCTTGCTTAATGCGCACAAGGTTGTACGCACCACGAAGGTCTATCTTGGTGAACCACTTGGCACCCTTAATCCGGGCAAACAAGTCAGACAACAGCGGTAAAGGATACTGAAATTTGACAGTGATCTTATTTAAAAGCCGATAATCAATACAAGGTCTCAAAGATCCGTCCTTTTTTGCCACAAAAAAGAATCCCGCACCAAGAGGGGAAGAAGACGGACGAATATGTCCTTTCTCCAGAGACTCCTTGATATATGAACGCATAGCGGTATGTTCAGGTACCGACAGATTAAACAGTCTTCCCTTAGGAAATTTACTGCCTGGGATCAAATCTATAGCACAGTCACAGTCCCTATGAGGAGGCAGTGCACTGGACTCAGACTCACTGAAGACATCCTGATAATCAGACAAATACTCCGGAACTTCCGAAGGCGTAGAATCACCACAGTAGTAGCACAAGCCATTCCGGCGTCTATGAATTTTCCGCTCATTTCTAGTCAGGATTCTATCACATTGCATTAAATCAGGTGTCTGTTCAGACAACACCATGAGGGAATTTGCGGTTTTTCTATCACATTGCACCGAATTAGGTGTCTGTTCAGACAACACCATGAGGGAATTTGCGGTTTTGCGCTCCCGCAACCGCCGGTCAATTTGAATAGCCAGTGCCATAGTGTCATTTAGACCTGTGGGAATGGGAAAACCCACCATAACATTCTTAATGGCTTCAGAAAGGCCATTTCTAAAATTAGCGGCCAGTGCACACTCGTTCCAATGTGTCAGCACGGACCATTTCCGAAATTTTTGGCAATACACTTCAGCCTCGTCCTGCCCCTGAGACATAGCCAGCAAGGCCTTTTCTGCCTGAATCTCAAGATTGGGTTCCTCATAAAGTAAACCGAGCGCCAGAAAAAACGCATCAAGATCAGCCAATGCCGGATCTCCTGGCGCCAGCGAAAAAGCCCAATCCTGAGGGTCGCCCCGTAAGAACGAAATCACAATTTTTACTTGCTGAGCAGAATCTCCAGATGAACAGGGTCTCAGGGACAAAAACAATTTACAATTATTCACAAAATTCCTAAACTTAAACCTGTCTCCGGAAAACAGTTCAGGAATCGGTATTTTAGGTTCTGACCTAGGATTTCTGATAACATAGTCTTGTATGCCCTGCACACGAGTAGCCAGCTGGTCCACACTTGTAATCAAGGTCTGGACATTCATGTCTGCAGCAAGCATAGCCACTCTGAGGTAAAGGGGAAGAAGAAAAAAAAAAAAACTCAGAATCTTCTTTCTTATAATCCCTCTTCTGCAATGCATTAAACATTCAATACTGGCCTGGCAAACTGTTATGACCCCAATGGTGAGGGTCTCAGAGGAACGTGGAAGTCTGCAGAATACAAAAATCCAGCTCATAGGGCAGTGGTAACTGGGTTGACCATATATCTACTCCTAACGCCAACACTAGAAGTAGCCGGGGATCATTCCTACGTTGATTCTAGATGACACGCGCCAGCCGGAGAATCTAGCTACCCCTAGTAGAGGAAAACAAAGACCTTTCTTGCCTCCAGAGAAGGGGACCCCAAAGCTGGATAGAAGCCCCCCACAAATAATGACGGTGAGGTAAGAGGAAATGACAAACACAGAAATGAACCAGGTTTAGCACAGAGAGGCCCGCTTACTGATAGCAGAATAAAGAAAGGTAACTTATATGGTCAACAAAAACCCTATCAAAATCCACACTGGAAATTCAAGAACCCCCGAACCGTCTAACGGTCCGGGGGGAGAACACCAGCCCCCTAGAGCTTCCAGCAAAGGTCAGGATATAGATTAGGAACAAGCTGGACAAAAATACAAAACCAAAACAAATAGCAAAAAGCAAAAGGCAGACTTAGCTGATATAACTGGAACCAGGATCAGTAGACAAGAGCACAGCAGACTAGCTCTGATAACTACGTTGCCAGGCATTGAACTGAAGGTCCAGGGAGCTTATATAGCAACACCCCTAACTAACGACCCAGGTGCGGATAAAAGGAATGACAGAAAAACCAGAGTCAAAAAACTAGTAACCACTAGAGGGAGCAAAAAGCAAATTCACAACAGTGAGCCATGCGATATTCACCTGTCCCCGATCCACCACCATGCTGTGTCTTCCGTGTCCTCTTGCTGTGATGCTCAGGTCAGAGGGCATGATGACATGTGTAGTGCACACCCTCTGCCTGAACTGTCACTGCAGAGACCCAGAAGACACAGCGGCGTGAATCGGTGGAATGGGGACAGGTGAATATCGCAAGTGCCAGGGGCCTGAGCCAGCAGCGACTCCAGCACCTGGCCCCCATAACGCGCCGCTGTCCCTGCCTGCTCAGGGCACCGGCACTCGGCACCCAGCGACGAGAGGTGAGTATGTCATTTTATTTTTCTAATCGCAGTTGCATATGGAGCATATTATTCTATGGAGCATCTTATGAGGCCATCAACCTTTATGGAGCATTACATGGGGCATATTATTCCGTGGAGCATCTTATGGGGCCATTATTTACCTTTGTGCAGCATTATATGGGGCATATTTTGTATGGAGCAGCTTATGGGGCCCATCGTGAAAAGTATGGGGCTCCTGATTCAATATGGATATTCAAAAACACTTAACCTACTGATGACTCAATTAATTTTACTTTTATTGGTATCTATTTTTATTTTTGAAATTTACCAGTAGCTGCTGCATTTTCCACCCTAGGCTTATACTCGAGTCAATAAGTTTTCCCAGCTTTTTGTGGCAAAATTAGGGTTCTCAGCTTATACTAGAGTATATACGGTAAACAATCATTTATTAATTAAATATATGTCCAGTAATTTGCACATATACTGCACTAATTGTATTTGTCACATACATCTAGATATCTACCTATTCTATATGTATTTACTGTATGTAATCCATCTCTTCTATCCTGTCGGCTCCTGCAGTGAATTTACAGAACCCGACAGATGGATTACCGGCTTTTCTTCTATCTATCTCTATCTATGTAATAAAATACACATACATATATGTGTGTGTATCACTGACATATATATATATATATATATATATATATATATATATATATATATATATATACTGTATATGTCTGATTTCAGCTGAGAAAAAAATTGCAGATGAGGTGTCACCTATTGAATAACATTGGTCCGAGTGCAATCTAATTTTTTATCGGATTGCACTCTTCCGTTTTTCTCGCAAATGGGTATGAGCCCTTAGACAGAGAAAAAGGAGGTGGTCACTCATGGGCCATATAATACTCACATATGTGGAGACTGATCAGTGTCAATCACGTGACTAGGGCCGTTGTGCACATCTGTCTCCACCTCTTCATTCAATTATATGGGTGCATTGGAATGGTCAGCCAAATTAATGATCACTTCTCTGGTAGAGCATGGATCAGTGGTAAAGCATCCGCAGCACCGCTCTATTCAGACGGGGACAGGTTATAAAATTATAAAGAAGCAGTGAATAAACTACAAATATATGTCACCATTTAATAAAATGTATGTATAAACATATACCTACAGAGAAAATACTGCAAACATCATTTACCAGCAGTGAATAAACTACATACATAAATTTGTACATGAAAATAATAAAATTCACACTAATCTTCCCAGATCTACTTCCCACTGAAAACCTGATATAATCTTTAAAAAGCAACAAACAAAAGTCCAGAAATTGTGATAAACTCTGCGCTGTGATGAGACAAGAGCAGGCGGTCATCAGTGAGGATTTGGCCCAGAAGCCGATATCCAGCTGCCGGGGAGAAGGGCAGAAGTCTGGAGAAATAAGGGGCAGTGCAGGAAATATTAAGTTTTTACAGAAAACCTTGTGCTTGTCAATAACAGTGTAAAAACTTGTGGAATGTTTATAACTGTACGTCAGTAACGATAGGAACATTCAACTCCAAGATTGAAAAGTAGCAAGATGTGAAAAACAAAATGTGTCAGTCTCAAAACTTGTGGTCACGACTGTGCAGGAACAAGCTGCTCACCTGACATTCACATGAGCGGGGCAGGATTTAGAATCGCAGTGTTAGGGTTGGCTGATTACGCTAAATAAAATAAATAATAAAGTGCAATCGCAACTCGGGGTCCACCGTGCAGAGATGGAAAACTGCTGCTAGTGAGCAGTGATGGAACACACGGCGAGCGATTACTTGTACACACTGGGTTAACGCCACTCAGAGTGAACAGGATGCTGAGTTCCAAGCTTCGTTACTCCACAGGAAGGATCAGTACTAACGAGTACTAAGTGCTCTGTCCTGTTAAATGTCACAGGACAAGCACATGGACTGAACGAACACTGCAACTGAGCTGTGTCACACACACAGGAATGAAACAGATGCTCTGCAACTGAGCTGTGTCACTCGCACACAGGAATGAAACAGATGCTGAGCTTAATACCCTGACTAGGGTTGAGCTTGCTCTGAAACTCTACTGTGCTAACCGCACACATGTAGGTAACAGATGCTAAGCCAAGCAGCTAATTGCCCCTACTGACGCTACTTGCCTGCCTACGTGTAGAGTCCCAAAGCTAGACAGACATATGACACTTGCAGACAGGGTGGTAGAGTCTCCTCTCACATAGCCACACATAAATGATACTAGCGTGCCCGCGGGCGCCATTGGGAGTCTATTATACAAAAGGCTCCACCCCAAACACTCACGCCCAGTTGGCTGAAATATCGACTGCAGACCAACTGCCACATCACCAGGGCCAGAGACATCCGACCACCAATAGGAAGACGCCACATCACGGACATGCTCAGTAAGGTGATTTCTGGACTTAGACTCCAGAGCATCAGGTCGACGCTGCCTATCGCTGGTTACCATAGATTGGCTGGAGAGCCAGCAGCAACCAAACAAATACCTAGAGTCTGAGCAAGACACTGGGGCTGACGACTATGCTCAGCAGCACCCGCAGCAGACGGACCGGAATGGGAGACTGCAGAGGCACATAAGGTTTCGGATTTATCCCGTGCAGCGGGAAAATCCCAGTGCCTATCATGCAGTCAATGAATTAAAGCACACCGAGATCTTGAAAACCATTAAGATTTTCTACAGGAAGTACAGTACATTAGAAAACTTTTCACTATACAAAGTATAATCGGAAATTGCCGACAACGGACTCAATAATAAGTATCAGCACAATAATTATCAACGTAATAATAAGTATCAGCACAATATTAAGTATCAGCGCAATAATATGTATCAGCACAATATTAAGTATCAGCACAATAATAAGTATCAGCACATTAATAAATATGAGCACAATAATAAGTAGAAATAATGGGGTTCTCACCTAATATAGTTGGTGTTCTGGAGAAAAAATAGCTAATCAAAAATATATGTAACTCCGGCACATAAAGTTAAAATTTTTATTGGTGAAAAAAGTTTTCAGTTCCAAACGGTAGACATTAATGGAGTGAGGTTCACAAGTGTCCCGTGGCCAAGTGAAGTGTGTCACTTGGCCACGGAACACATGTGAACCTCACAGCAGGAGACTCAGGAGTCAGGACCCCTCTCCTTACAGATATGTCTTGAGAAAGGTGTTGTAAAGCTGAAACATTGATGAATTACCGGTATCCGTTTTCACTTGGGTCTGATGAACTGTAAATCTTTATATCCATTTATATCTACCGTTTGGAACTGAGAATTTTTTTTTGACCAGCAAAAACTTTAACTTTGAGTGCTGGATTTAGCTATATTTTTGATTAGAACAACAATAAGTATCAGCACACTAAGTATCAGCACAATAATAAATAGCGTAATAATAAGTATCAGCACAATAATAAGTATCAGCGCACAGCCGTGGAGAAATTGTGCAAAAGGTCCTGAGCCAATATGATGATCCTTGTTCCTTAGATTTATTTATGTATGCCGTGTCAGTATATGGTATATACAACATAACTACCGTATGTACTTTAAACTCTATATGTGACATGACCTATTTTGAATGGTGGATCCTGTGTTATCTACTGTATATAGAGGTGTTATCAGTCATTGTACAGGAGGAGGAGGTGAGCTGTGACATCACCTATTGTGAATGGTGGATCCTGTGTTATCTACTGTATATAGAGGTGTTATCAGTCATTGTACAGGAGGAGGAGGAGGTGAGCTGTGACATCACCTATTGTGAATGGTGGATCCTGTGTTATCTACTGTATATAGAGGTGTTATCAGTCATTGTACAGGAGGAGGAGGAGAGCTGTGACATCACCTATTGTGAATGGTGGATCCAGTGTTATCTACTGTATATAGAGGTGTTATCAGTCATTGTACAGGAGGAGGAGGAGAGCTGTGACATCACCTATTGTGAATGGTGGATCCTGTGTTATCTACTGTATATAGAGGTGTTATCAGTCATTGTACAGGAGGAGGAGGTGAGCTGTGATATCACCTATTGTGAATGGTGGATCCTGTGTTATCTACTGTATATAGAGGTGTTATCAGTCATTGTACAGGAGGAGGTGAGCTGTGACATCACCTATTGTGAATGGTGGATCCTGTGTTATCTACTGTATATAGAGGTGTTATCAGTCATTGTACAGGAGGAGGAGGAGAGCTGTGACATCACCTATTGTGAATGGTGGATCCTGTGTTATCTACTGTATATAGAGGTGTTATCAGTCATTGTACAGGAGGAGGAGGTGAGCTATGACATCACCTATTGTGAATGGTGGATCCTGTGTTATCTGCTGTATATAGAGGTGTTATCAGTCATTGTACAGGAGGAGGAGGTGAGCTGTGACATCACCTATTGTGAGTGGTGGATCCTGTGTTATCTACTGTATATAGAGGTGTTATCAGTCATTGTACAGGAGGAGGAGGTGAGCTGTGACATCACCTATTGTGAATGATGGATCCTGTGAAATCTACTGTATATAGAGGTGTTATCAGTCATTGTACAGGAGAAGGAGGTGAGCTGTGACATCACCTATTGTGAATGGTGGATCCTGTGTTATCTACTGTATATAGAGGTGTTATCAGTCATTGTACAGGAGGAGGTGAGCTGTGACATGATATATTGTGAATGGTGGATCCTCTGTTATCTACTGTATATAGAGGTGTTATCAGTCATTGTACAGGAGGAGGAGGTGAGCTGTGACATCACCTATTGTGAGTGGTGGATCCTGTGTTATCTACTGTATATAGAGGTGTTATCAGTCATTGCACAGGAGGAGGAGGAGAGCTGTGACATCACCTATTGTGAATGGTGGATCCTGTGTTATCTACTGTATATAGAGGTGTTATCAGTCATTGTACAGGAGGAGGAGGTGAGCTGTGATATCACCTATTGTGAATGGTGGATCCTGTGTTATCTACTGTATATAGAGGTGTTATCAGTCATTGTACAGGAGGAGGTGAGCTGTGACATCACCTATTGTGAATGGTGGATCCTGTGTTATCTACTGTATATAGAGGTGTTATCAGTCATTGTACAGGAGGAGGAGGAGAGCTGTGACATCACCTATTGTGAATGGTGGATCCTGTGTTATCTACTGTATATAGAGGTGTTATCAGTCATTGTACAGGAGGAGGAGGTGAGCTATGACATCACCTATTGTGAATGGTGGATCCTGTGTTATCTGCTGTATATAGAGGTGTTATCAGTCATTGTACAGGAGGAGGAGGTGAGCTGTGACATCACCTATTGTGAGTGGTGGATCCTGTGTTATCTACTGTATATAGAGGTGTTATCAGTCATTGTACAGGAGGAGGAGGTGAGCTGTGACATCACCTATTGTGAATGATGGATCCTGTGAAATCTACTGTATATAGAGGTGTTATCAGTCATTGTACAGGAGAAGGAGGTGAGCTGTGACATCACCTATTGTGAATGGTGGATCCTGTGTTATCTACTGTATATAGAGGTGTTATCAGTCATTGTACAGGAGGAGGTGAGCTGTGACATGATATATTGTGAATGGTGGATCCTCTGTTATCTACTGTATATAGAGGTGTTATCAGTCATTGTAC
The DNA here is from genome assembly GCF_051348905.1 of Ranitomeya variabilis. Classification (NCBI taxonomy): domain Eukaryota; kingdom Metazoa; phylum Chordata; class Amphibia; order Anura; family Dendrobatidae; genus Ranitomeya; species Ranitomeya variabilis. The sequence goes on from NC_135237.1 coordinate 552,656,053, forward strand.
AGGAGGAGGAGGTGAGCTGTGACATCACCTATTGTGAGTGGTGGATCCTGTGTTATCTGCTGTATATAGAGGTGTTATCAGTCATTGTACAGGAGGAGGAGGTGAGCTGTGACATCACCTATTGTGAGTGGTGGATCCTGTGTTATCTACTGTATATAGAGGTGTTATCAGTCATTGTACAGGAGGAGGAGGTGAGCTGTGACTTCACCTATTGTGAATGATGGATCCTGTGAAATCTACTGTATATAGAGGTGTTATCAGTCATTGTACAGGAGAAGGAGGTGAGCTGTGACATCACCTATTGTGAATGGTGGATCCTGTGTTATCTACTGTATATAGAGGTGTTATCAGTCATTGTACAGGAGGAGGTGAGCTGTGACATGATATATTGTGAATGGTGGATCCTCTGTTATCTACTGTATATAGAGGTGTTATCAGTCATTGTACAGGAGGAGGAGGTGAGCTGTGACATCACCTATTGTGAGTGGTGGATCCTGTGTTATCTACTGTATATAGAGGTGTTATCAGTCATTGTACAGGAGGAGGAGGAGAGCTGTGACATCACCTATTGTGAATGATGGATCCTGTGAAATCTACTGTATATAGAGGTGTTATCAGTCATTGTACAGGAGAAGGAGGTGAGCTGTGACATCACCTATTGTGAATGGTGGATCCTGTGTTATCTACTGTATATAGAGGTGTTATCAGTCATTGTACAGGAGGAGGTGAGCTGTGACATGATATATTGTGAATGGTGGATCCTCTGTTATCTACTGTATATAGAGGTGTTATCAGTCATTGTACAGGAGGAGCAGGTGAGCTGTGACATCACCTATTGTGAATGATGGATCCTGTGAAATCTACTGTATATAGAGGTGTTATCAGTCATTGTACAGGAGGAGGAGGTGAGCTGTGACATCACCTATTGTGAATGATGGATCCTGTGTTATCTACTGTATATAGAGGTGTTATCAGTCATTGTACAGGAGGAGGTGAGCTGTGACATGATATATTGTGAATGGTGGATCCTCTGTTATCTACTGTATATAGAGGTGTTATCAGTCATTGTACAGGAGGAGGAGGTGAGCTGTGACATCACCTATTGTGAGTGGTGGATCCTGTGTTATCTACTGTATATAGAGGTGTTATCAGTCATTGTACAGGAGGAGGAGGAGAGCTGTGACATCACCTATTGTGAATGATGGATCCTGTGAAATCTACTGTATATAGAGGTGTTATCAGTCATTGTACAGGAGAAGGAGGTGAGCTGTGACATCACCTATTGTGAATGGTGGATCCTGTGTTATCTACTGTATATAGAGGTGTTATCAGTCATTGTACAGGAGGAGGTGAGCTGTGACATGATATATTGTGAATGGTGGATCCTCTGTTATCTACTGTATATAGAGGTGTTATCAGTCATTGTACAGGAGGAGCAGGTGAGCTGTGACATCACCTATTGTGAATGATGGATCCTGTGAAATCTACTGTATATAAAGTGTTATCAGTCATTGTACAGGAGAAGGAGGTGAGCTGTGACATCACCTATTGTGAATGGTGGATCCTGTGTTATCTACTGTATATAGAGGTGTTATCAGTCATTGTACAGGAGGAGGTGAGCTGTGACATGATATATTGTGAATGGTGGATCCTGTGTTATCTACTGTATATAGAGGTGTTATCAGTCACTGTACAGGAGGAGGAGGTGAGCTGTGACATCACCTATTGTGAATGATGGATCCTGTGAAATCTACTGTATATAGAGGTGTTATCAGTCATTGTACAGGAGAAGGAGGTGAGCTGTGACATCACCTATTGTGAATGGTGGATCCTGTGTTATCTACTGTATATAGAGGTGTTATCAGTCATTGTACAGGAGGAGGTGAGCTGTGACATGATATATTGTGAATGGTGGATCCTCTGTTATCTACTGTATATAGAGGTGTTATCAGTCATTGTACAGGAGGAGCAGGTGAGCTGTGACATCACCTATTGTGAATGATGGATCCTGTGAAATCTACTGTATATAGAGGTGTTATCAGTCATTGTACAGGAGAAGGAGGTGAGCTGTGACATCACCTATTGTGAATGGTGGATCCTGTGTTATCTACTGTATATAGAGGTGTTATCAGTCATTGTACAGGAGGAGGTGAGCTGTGACATGATATATTGTGAATGGTGGATCCTGTGTTATCTACTGTATATAGAGGTGTTATCAGTCATTGTACAGGAGGAGGTGAGCTGTGACATGATATATTGTGAATGGTGGATCCTGTGTTATCTACTGTATATAGAGGTGTTATCAGTCATTGTACAGGAGGAGCAGGTGAGCTGTGACATGATATATTGTGAATGGTGGATCCTGTGTTATCTACTGTATATAGAGGTGTGATCAGTCATTGTACAGGAGGAGGAGGAGGTGAGCTGTGACATTTATCTAATTTATACAATGTGATTTAATGGATTTTATTTTTGATATTCTATCCCTCAATATTAAAAATTAACCTACCCTTAAAATGATAGACTGTTCATGTCTTTGTCAGTGGGCAAACTTACAAAATCAGCAATGGATCAAATACTTATTCCCTACACTGTAGATCATAGATATATAATAGATAGACAGAAGATGCCCATTGGGGTCCAACAAACCATTTAGCCTTAGCTGGGGTACTTTGATTCAAGACTAGGGACGGTGAACCAAAATTTTGACGTGAGACAGATGTCTTGACCATGGCCCTGAGAAACACGGACTAGTTATATTTTTTTCTTTCTTCTTTCTTTTAAAAGGAAATGTATAAAGACTCAGTCATAAAGGTCGTTCCTCCGCACATGTCCTAGAGCATTCAGCGCAGGATTGTCTGATACACAACCACAATATGCCAAGAATATCACTTGACATGAGTAACTGCGAGAACTCTGCGTCTTCTCTGCTCGCGCAGCTATTAATATCAGGACAGTGAGTATCGGCTCACATCACTTTCCACTTTTTGAACAATTCCGTATAGACGTATATACTTTCGGAGCGCTCTGAATCCCACTTCCATCGATTTCTTCTTTTAAAAGTGATCAGATCAATTTTTATGACATTGAGGACAGAAAAAACATATGAGCCTCAGATCGTGTTCTCCTTTCTTCTGCCGATCCTTTCAAAATGGAATTTGACAACTTGTTTTACTACGGAACACTGGAGAATTGTTGATTTTTTTATGTTATACATGGGTTTATTCACAGGGTAATAATGTGGAGTCCATCTCTGTAGTTCTCTGTGACTGATAATCCACAGAGTCAGATCCCTTCTTTGGATGAACCCGGTTTTGGCAGGGCCATTTTTCATTTTTGCACTTCTTGCTTTATTAATCTTTTTCTACCAAAAGTCATAACTTATTAACTTGTGCAGCAAAAGAGGTAAGAAAGCGGCACCACCCATAAAACGGAGGGTAAATCGGACACACGCTTGCACACAGGTGTGCTTCGCAACGGAGGTGCTAGCGTCAGGAAAATAAATAATTGGAATAGCAAATGTGTAGAAAAAAGGAAACGCTGCACTCACCGATATTGCGAACGACAAGTCTTCTTTATTAAAGATTCATGCAAAAGACATCTTCACGGCACAGGGGATAGGAGGTGAGGAGTGTGTAAGACAGGACGGACAACGGCCGTTTCGAGCTTTAAGAAAAGACGCAGTCAAGTGAACAGGAAGGACTACCTGACTACAGAGTCGGATTCCAGCCTTAGTGAAGGTCCATCTAGTAATCCTGACCTGACGGGAAACGCGACATCTGACCTGCAGATTAATACATCGCCCCCTTTAGGAGGAAGACAAGGAGGGGCAAACGAAAATCACGGCCCCCATCGACAGCAGAAGAGGAAATTTGTGTCTTGGCGACAAGATCGCCGTTAGTATCCCGCCCGGAAGACTATGTCCTTAATCTCACAAACCGTGTACTGAGTCCAGCTCATGTTTCTTTGTTATCTAAGGGTTTAAATTATTGCATCCCTAATGAATTTGATTTTGTTTCTTTCCAGATAGATCTTTTTAAGGCCACCAGGAAAATACACTTATACAAATCTTTTCTTAATAATTCCATTAATGTTGGCAGTACAGAAGGGGAACGACCTGTTGTTGTAGGCCCACTGGGCTTTATGGTAGGAACAGGGGAGGAAGTTTTAGCTGACTATCAACAGGATGCCCAACTACTTTTGAGTTTGGTTGACACAGAATCTACTATTGTAGAGAGATCTGTCTCTAAAAATACTACTCCCTTCGTAGGAGGAGTTTCTTCCACCTACATGCCCCCTGTTTCTCCGGGGAATACAATAGATTTATTTGAGACACTTGTTTTGAAAGACATCGAAGCTCTGGTTTATAAACAGGCACGATCTAACCTAATGGCAAATGAGAAAAAAGCCCTATCTGAGATAGCCAGCTGGACCGACACAATCATACGTCCCGCTGACAAGGGAGGTAAAACAGTGCTCCTATCTAGAGAGGCATATTTGGAAGAGGCGGATAGGCAGTTATCAGACACAAAAATCTATGTGAGGCTACCAGGCGATCCAACGCAAAAATTTAAATCCAAACTTTGTACTTTTCTTAGGAAAGCGGTTGAGATTGGAGTATTGCCCCAAAAAAAGGCTGAGAAATTGCTTCCTAAGTACCCTACCAAACCTCATTGGTATTACTTACCAAAGATCCACAAGTCCGTGACCTGTCCTCCTGGCAGACCGATCGTGTCTGGGATAGGGTCGCTCACTGAGCCCCTATCTCAGTACATTGACTGGCTCTTACGCCCAATACTTACAGACATTCCGTCATATCTTAAAGATACCAACTCATTCTTGAATCATATTCGCAATTTTGATTGGCAGCCGGGGTTCTCCCTGGCATCCATAGATGTGGTCAGCCTTTACACTAACATCCCTCAAGATATGGGCGTGGATATGATTAGGAGAATATTACTCACCACTGCAAAGAGTTCGGAATTCGTTCAATTTGTGTGTGAAGGTCTCCAATTCATACTTACCCACAATGCCTTCACGTTCTTGGATGTCTGGTATAGGCAGACCACAGGGACTGCCATGGGGACCCCGGTCGCATGTACTTTTGCCAACTTGTATATGGCGGCATTTGAAGAGGACTATGTATACTCTCATGAAAACATCTTTCTCAAACATCTAAAATTATATATGAGATATGTGGACGATGTAATTATAGTATGGGATGGTACAAAAGAAGAGTTTGAGGCATTTGTCGCCTATCTTAACGACAACAATAGAATGGGGATGTCCTTTACTTACCAGTTTGGAGGCCAAACCATAGATTTTCTAGATGTGTCAGTTCAAGTAAAAGATGATAAAATACATACTTCTGTTTTCCGTAAATCGACCTCGGTAAATTCTCTGTTACATTATAACAGTTATCACCCTAATCATGTAAAAAATTCCTTACCTTATGGTCAGTTCCTCAGAGTACAACGACTCAATAATACATCGAGTGGTGCTTTTACTCAATCTGAGGAGCTTTTCCATAGGTTTCGGGAAAGAGGGTACCCAGAGGATTTATTAAATTCTACCATGCGATGTGTCGATAATAAAATCCATCATAATGTTACCTCCCGTGATACATCCAAACAAAGGTTTGCTTTCTGTTTCCAATACGGTCCAATGGATGACGCGATACGATCCACCATCCGCAGACATTGGCACGTATTGGAGAGAGATGGCGACCTCACTGCAAAAACCGCTGCAGGTCCACTTATTTCGAGCCGACGTAGTACTAGACTCAGGGACGTTTTGGTCCGTAATAGACTAACAAGAGAGAGAAAAATCACATGGCTAAACCAAAATAGTCCAAAAGGAAACTTCCGCTGTGGACAGTGCCCGTTCTGTCAGTATCATCTTACAGGACAATCGGTAGAAATTGGACCTATTTTTCATCATGTGGACCATTTTATCTCCTGTAAAACAGACCACGTCGTATATGCGTTATTTTGCCCGTGTAAGCGATTTTACATTGGCAAGACTATACGCAGATTATACATTCGGTTCAGGGAACACTTTAAATCTGTCTCAACGGGCAAAGGGGTGCCAAGATTGATTAATCATATTAGAGAATGCCACCAGAGTGATCCGACTGTTCTCACATTTGTGGGATTGGAAAAAGTAAGTCTTACCTCCAAAGGAGGGGACTTAGGGAAAATCCTTTTGCAACAAGAAGCAAAATGGATTATGAGAACACGTGCTACTGGCCCAGCTGGGTTTAATGATAGGACAGATATGTCCATTTTCTTGTAGCATTTTTCTTATATGATTTGTTTCCATCTGACAAAAATACTTCTTTTACTGTACCAATATTTGGTTTGTTATGAATTAGTGTGATATTCTTGGGGGCCACTTCTATCATAGGAATGCTTTTTGTACATAGTAAAATATCGGGCTTTGATCTGTATCATTGATATACAATTGTGGATCGACAGCATAACGGTTTTTGCACACACTTCTGTTTTGTACCGTTGATTCACAATTGTATCTTGATAGTATATATGGGCGGCCTCTCTCCTATCAGCTGTGCATATAGTGTGCATGTTTAGTCTCTGATTTCATTATAGACAAAAAATGACTATAATTATAACTTATGATTGTTGCCAAAAGATTAACACTAATTTTGTCAGAATCTGCATCTCGTCCACCTTAGATTTTTTAAAAATAGGATTTTAAACTTGCACACTAATATGTTGCACTTTTTTCATTTCCCGGAGGGTAGTGACGCCGGAGGGGAGGGGTTTATACCTTTTTCTTCTGACGTGACTTCCTCCGGGGTATGGACCCGTAGAAGCGCTATTGATCGGCGCGAAACGGCCGTTGTCCGTCCTGTCTTACACACTCCTCACCTCCTATCCCCTGTGCCGTGAAGATGTCTTTTGCATGAATCTTTAATAAAGAAGACTTGTCGTTCGCAATATCGGTGAGTGCAGCGTTTCCTTTTTTCTACACATTTGTTATTAACTTGTGCGTCAACATGGTCATATGAGGGCTTGTTTTTTGCCGGACAAGTTGTATTATTCATTTAAATCATTTTACCATATTATGTGCTAAGATTAGGAAACAAGTGAAGATGAAATGGTGGAAAAAACACAATTCTGCCAATGTTTTTTTGTGGTTTTTTTTTTATTCCTTTTTTTCACAGTGTTCAGTGAGCAGTAAAAATGATGTGGCAGCATGATTCTCCCATCTGGTATGATGATGGAGATGCCAAGCTTGTAGCGTTCCTTTTTTTTAATATTTTAGTGGTTATTAAAAATCATAAGTTGTAAAAAAAAGTATATATGTCACTCTTATCTGAGACTTTTAACATTTTCATTTTTTTATATTGGTGGAGGTGTGTTTGGGAAAGCAGCAGTGTTAATTTATAAAACCTTTGGGGTAGATATGACAATTCGATAACTTTTCACTGCATTTTTTATGGAAGTGCAATGTTAAAATCCCCATTCATTTTACGTCACTTTCCGTAATAGTTAATTGATTATTTTAATGTATCTGACTTTTATGAATTAATTTATTTTTGATTTTTAATTAGGAAAGGCAGTTAATTTTAACAATTTTTTTAAAAATATTTTAAAACTTTTTTTAAAAATGATTTTCACTTTATTTTTTGTTCTTGAAATTGCATTGGTGTTTTATACTGCGATACTACAGGGTGGGCCATTTACATGGATAAACTTGGGTGGGCCATTTATAAAGTTGCATTAAAAAATGGCCGACTTCAAAATGGCTGCCATGATCACCACCCATCTTGAAAAGTTTTCCCCCTCCCATATACTAACGTGCCACAAACAGGAAGTTGATATCACCAAACATTCCCATTTTATTTAGGTGTATCCATATACATGGCCCACCCATGTGTGTCCATATAAATAGCCCACCCTGTACAATGGAGAAATTACTTATCTCCTATAAAGCCTGGTTTATGCTGGACTTTTTAGAAGATATGAGCAATGGGGCCATCAGTAGGGTCTCCAATTCTTTGGGAACACATTGACCCCCATAATTGTACTGTTATGGGCTGATGGTTGCCGGAATGAACGTCTACTATAAACCCAATCATTTTAATGCCACTGTCAGTGATTGACATTGGCAATTAAATGGTTAAACCTCACCTATAGGGGCAAGCGGAAGACGCAGATGTCAGCCATATAACCTGTTCTGTAGGGATAGCCAGGCACAGAATGTGCAAAAGGGTTAAACGAATTCTGTATTTTATTACCTTGGTTTACGCTATAGCTGTCGCCTTTATTTTTGGCATGTAAGTAGCCTCTTCAAAGTGGAAGAGAACAGGGACTCAAGAACCACCTATTGGAAGGAGCAATCCTAAGTGTCCAAATTGACTTCTTAAAACGCCTTGTCACATGACAGGATAAGCAGCCAAACCAGTTATAGGCACATGTTCCAGCTTGTTGGCTCCTCATCAGAACAAAGCAGGGGAACTGGTTGACTGAGTAAGAAGCCTCTGACATGGAGTCTAAGGAGTCTCTTCTCGGGGAACCAATGCTTCTGGATTTGCTCTCTATCCTAAGTCACATGGCAATGATGTGTAAAGGAAATTGTTTCCTCTGATAGATGGTATGAGAGTTCACGTCCTCGTCTTCTCCAAAGAGACCACTTGGACATTTTATTTTAGATAAGTTTTGCATAAACACCTGTTTACTTTTTATTTATTCTGTTTCCTTTTTAGTCTCGTAAAATGTTTGGTTTTGGTTTTGACACTTCAGTCTTGATTTTGGGTATTTTGAGACACGTTAGAGGAAGCGATGGTCGGTATGTCTTGGCAGAAGTAGATAGGAAATGTACTTGGCTGCTACCACCGTTCTTTACAGGTGTTATTAAAGCTGTCATTACTACAACTTCATCATTTTTTGACCCTAAATCACTTAGGCCATGTGCACACTGCGTATTTTAGATGCTGAGGCAACAGACACATTTTTAACAAGGAAAAGCCACTTCAGGAAAACACCGGCGGGCATTTTCTTGAGGTGTTTTCCTTGTCCACTTGATTGCCATTCTTGCAGCGTTTCCACTATTTGTGACTCTGACACTGCACCATTAAGTATAGAGAGTGGATGGTCTCACAGTAGAGGCCATGTGAAGAATGAGTATATCACTTCTTCTACCCTTCTCAGGGTTTCCAAGATCTGGAGCAACTAGATGAAGTGCAATAAGACGGAACATGTGCACAGTAATGTGATTTTGACCTAGCTGTTAACTATGTTCTTTTTCACTGGTGCTTTTGCAGCTCTCTTTCTGACAGATTTTGGGTGGAATCTTCCTGAAAAAAAAGACATTTTGTGTACATACCCTTAGATTAGTTTCATAGTTTCACGGTTTTTAAGGTTGAAGGTAGAGACAAGTCTAGTGAGTTCATCCTATAGCCTAACATGTTGATCCTGAGGAAGGCAAAAACCCCCTGAGGCAGATGGTAATTATCCTATTGTACTTTTTTTAGTGAATCAACCATTACAAGATCATGTGACGGAGAGCTACATAATCTCACTGCTTTTACAGGAAAGAATCTGCATCTCTGAATATGAATAAACCTCTTTTCCTCTAGATGCAGAGGATGCCTCCTTGTCCCCGTTGCAAACCTGTGTGTAAAAAGATCTCTGTCCCCTCATATATTTGTGCATTGTAATAAGATCATCCCCTAAAACTTCATTTTTTCACACTGAATAACCTCAACTTCAATAGCCTGTCTTCTCCAGTCCCACTATTCCCTTAAAAACCTTGGATGCTCTTCTCTGCCTCCACTCAGATTCAGCTATATCATTCGTGTACTTCGTAGACCAAAACTGTACGCAGTGTTCTAAGCATGGCCGCACTTGTGACTTGTATACATGCAAAACTATGTGCTGGTCTTCTGGTCATGAACGTCTATGCTTGTTTTAATGCATTGTTTTATTTTATAAGCCTTGGCAGCAGCTGCCTGACACTGGTCACAAAAGTAGAATTTGCCGACCACCCAATACACCCAAGTCTTTTTCAGTTTTACCCATTGTTTTAACATGTAGCACATACAATTTCATTTCCTCTGCTCAAGTGCATGTCTGTGACGTACAGAGACGTACAAGAGAGAGTGGACCCTCAGGGTCACGGTGCAGATGACCCAAGGACGAGCAACCCCGGGGAGAGGCTACCCCTATACAGGGATAGTGGGGAGCAAGCCCAAGGGGGACTACACTGCAACAGCTGGTACAAGAGGGACGGCTCAGGAAAAATAACAGACTGAGGAGAGGGACGTAAACAAGACTGAATGGTAAGAGGAAGGGAGGCTGGGAACAGAACGAGGAAGGCTGGGCTGGAACAAGAAAGACACAGAGGAGCAAAACGGGAAATAGGAACACGGCTGAAAGTAGACGCAAACAGACTGAGGAGAAAAAGGCCTAACACTGAGCACAAAAGCACAACAATAATCAGGCGCCTCCATTATGGGGAGGGCGCCTGATAAAGGCAAAGGAATCACCTGATTGGTAGAGGTGAAACAGGGAGGACACGGAAGGGGTTAAGAGGGAGGAAGGGCGCGCGCCCGCGACCTAAGGGGCATGTGCGGAGCAGACGCCGGCCGGAGGAAGGAGGGAGCACGAGCGCCACGCTGAAGACCCCCAGCAGCCGCAAGAGAGACCGAGTTAGCGGCGCGATGCCCGGGACGGACAGCAGGAGAGCAACGAAAGGAGCTAATGGAGGAAGCGGCCGCAGTGTCAGGAGCGGCAGGTATGACAGTACCCCCCCTTCTAAGACCCCCTCTACCAAGGTTAGTCAAGAATCTTCTCAGAATCCGTGGAGCGTTAATGTTCTCCCTAGGCTCCCAAGACCTCTCCTCAGGACCAAATCCCTTCCAATCAATAAGATAGAAGACTCTACCTCTAACCTTTTTCATAGCTAGAATATCTCTTACTTCAAAATCATGATCGACACCAGAAGGTTGCGGAGAATCAAGCGGAGCTGGGCAAAAACGGTTAAGGAAGAGAGGTTTCAAAAGCGAGACATGGAAGACATTAGGGACTCGGAGCGAAGCCGGCAACCTCAATCTATACGCCACATTGTTAATTCGACCCAAGACCTCGAAGGGACCGATGTATCGAGGACCCAACTTGTAAGAGGGAATTTTCAAGCAGATATGCTTGGTCGAAAGCCAGACCTTGTCACCAGGATGATATGGAGGAAGATCTCTCCTTCTCTTGTCAGCATGTCTCTTCATCAGAACTGCTGCCCGTACTAGGGCCTCCTTGGTCTCTTTCCAAACTTGGGAAAATTCAGAAGAAAAGGTATCTGCAGCAGGAACACCAGAAGAGGAAGGCATTGGAAGGGGTACTCTCGGGTTCAGACCAGAAACTACAAAGAACGGAGATTTGGAAGTAGCCTCACTGACATGGTTGTTATGGGCAAACTCAGCCCAAGGAAGAAGGGTTACCCAATCATCGTGATGAGCGTTGGTAAAGTTACGTAGGTAGGAAGTCAAAACTTGATTTATCCGTTCTACTTGCCCATTAGTCTGAGGATGATAAGCGGAGGAAAAATCCAGAGAGATGCCTAGGAGTTTACAGAGAGCTCTCCAGAATCTGGAGGTAAACTGGACTCCTCGGTCGGACACGATTCGTTGAGGAAGGCCATGTAATCTGAAGATCTGATGAATGAAGACTCTTGCCAATTCTGGAGCTGAGGGTAATCCGGGCAAGGGGACGAAATGGGCCATCTTAGAAAACCGGTCCACCACCACAAGGATGGTTGTGCACCCAGAGGAACGAGGCAGGTCCGTAATGAAATCCATGGCTATTTGTTGCCACGGGGCTTCGGGTACGGGTAAAGGATGCAAGAGACCTGAAGGCAACTCTCTTGGTACCTTGTTCTTAGCACAAGTCATGCAAGAGGCTACAAAATCCGACGTGTCTTGTCGAAGAGATGGCCACCAGTAATACCGGGAAAGAAGAGCAAGGGTCTTCTTGGTAACCGACATGTCCGGCAATCTTGGAAGAGTGTCCCCAATGTAAAACTTCAGTTCTCTTGTCACACGGAATGAAGGTCTTGCCTGGAGGAACCGAGAGGAGATTTGAAGGAGCTACCATGAGTCTGGCGGGATCAATTATATGTGAAGGACCCTCTTCTATCTCAGGGGATTGCAAGGACCGGGAAAGTGCATCTGCTTTAATATTCTTAGTTCCGGGCCAAAAATGAAGCTTAAAATCGAAACGAGAAAAGAACAAAGACCATCTGGCTTGCCTGGAGTTAAGTCTCTGAGCGGACTGGATGTAGGCTAAGTTCTTGTGGTCAGTGAAAATAATAAAAGGATGGGCGGCCCCCTCCAAGAGATGACGCCACTCCTGTAGAGCCATCTTAATTGCCAGCAACTCCCGGTCTCCAACAGAGTAATTGCATTCTGCAGGGGAAAAAGACTTAGAAAAGAATCCACAAGGGACTAGACGTCCGGAAGAGGTCTTCTGGGAAAGTACCGCTCCAGCTCCAGTAGAGGAGGCATCCACCTCAAGGAAGAAAGGTCTGCTGGCCACTGGTCGATGAAGAACTGGAGCAGAAGCAAAGGCCTGTTTCAAGGCAAGAAAGGCGTCCTCCACCTCCGGAGGCCAATCATGAAGCCTCGTCCCTTTCCGGGTTAGGGCGACAAGAGGCTTGGTTACGGAAGAGAAATGTGGCACGAATTGTCTATAATAATTTGCGAAGCCCAGAAAACGTTGGATGGCCTTAACTCCACAGGGACGGGGCCACTTGAGTACTGCAGACAACTTCTCGGGATCCATCTTCAGCCCCACGTCAGAAATAATATACCCCAAGAAGGGCAAGGAAGACTGTTCAAACAAACACTTTTCTAGTTTGGCGTAAAGATGATTCTCCCGGAGTCGTTGCAAGACCAAATGGACACTTCTCCTGTGGGAGGAGAGGTCAGGTGAAAAAATAAGGATGTCGTCAAGGTATACCACCACGCAGGAATACAATAGGTCACGGAAGATCTCATTTACGAACTCTTGAAAGACTGCTGGAGCATTACAGAGACCAAAGGGCATGACGAGGTATTCGTAATGACCATCTCGAGTGTTAAAGGCGGTCTTCCACTCATCTCCCGCGCGAATTCGAACCAAATTATAGGCCCCTCTCAGATCAAGTTTAGAAAAGATTCGGGCTCCTCTTAGTCGGTCGAAGAGTTCAGGAATCAGTGGAAGAGGATAACGATTCTTGACTGTGATGGCATTCAGAACTCGGTAATCAATACAAGGCCGAATAGACCCATCCTTCTTCCGAACAAAGAAAAAACCAGCTCCTGCCGGAGAAGAGGACTTCCGGATGAATCCCTTAGCCAAATTCTCTTTGATGTACTCAGACATAGCTAAAGTCTCTGCTGGAGACAAGGGATATGTTCTACCCTTGGGAAGGGTAACTCCGGGAATTAGTTCGATGGGACAGTCAAAAATTCGATGCGGTGGAAGGGACTCTGCCTCCTTCTTATCGAAGACATCAGCAAACGAGTGATAAGCCGTAGGAAGAGAGGAAGGATTGGTGACCGCTAGAGGAGGACCAGGAGGAGAGACGGAGAGAAGACAATGTTTATGACATCCATGCCCCCAGCGGAGTACTTCTCCGGAGCGCCAGTCAAGAACTGGCTCGTGCGATCTGAGCCAGGGCAGACCCAAAAGCAGGACATGAGACAGATTGGGCAAAACATAGAAGGCGATCCTCTCCCGGTGTAGGACTCCAATCTGCATCTCCAACTCGAGAGTCACCATGGTGATAGGATCCGGTAAGAGTTTGCCGTCAACTGCAGTAATGACACGTGGGGTTTCCAAAGTAACTACTGGTATTTGAAGCTTGTGCACCTCCTCCTCATGAATGAAGTTACCAGCCGCACCCGAGTCCACATACGCCTCCACAGACCTACGCTCAAGATCTAAAGAAATCAAAGCTGAAATAGTTAAGGGTAGAGAGGAATTTGGGTCACCTAGGGAAGCCTCCCTTACCTGGCCTAGGTGGAGGAGTTTCCCGGCCTCTCTGGACAGGAGCGCAAAAAATGATTAACCCCTCCGCAGTAGAGACACAAACCCTGAGCTAACCTCTCTTTACGTCGCTGCTCAGATAGCTTAATACGGTCTACCTGCATAGGTTCTGGTATGGAAGAGGCGGAAGACCTGCTTGGGGAAGGGCCAGGTACCCAGTTTGGTCTGAAGGATCTTCTCTCCCTGACCGATTCCTGAGAACGCTCCTGGAAGCGTAAGTCTATACGCGTGGCCAGAGATATGAGATCCTCCAAGGTAGTAGGAGTATCGCGGCCAGCGAGCTCATCCTTGATCTTGGACGAAAGCCCTCTCCAAAAAGCCCCTACCAGTGCCTCGTTATTCCACCCGAGTTCGGAGGATAATGTCCGAAAACGGATGGCGTACTGTCCGACAGTAAGGTTTCCCTGTTGGAGGCTAAAGAGGGACTCGGTAGTAGAAGCCAACCGTCCGGGTTCATCAAAGACTCTGCGGAATGTGTCTAAAAAAATCTGAATACTGGCAACTACCGGGTCGTCCCACTCCCATAAAGGGTTTACCCAGGCTAAGGCCTCTCCCTCAAGATGAGACACTATGAAGGCCACTTTAGCGCGATCGGAAGGATACTGCTGGGGCAGAAGCTCGAAGTGAAGGCGGCACTGATTCAAAAAACCTCGACACAATTTGGGATCACCACTATATCTAGGAGGCTTTCCCAAGCGAGGAGGGGGAAGGGGAACCGGATCCCTGTGAGAGACTGAAGCAGCGGCCGTAGATTGAAGGGAGTGTAAACGGTCATCCACGGATGCCATATAGTTTAGGATATGGGACTGCGTATCACGCTGCTGTACGAGCTCTTGCTGGAGTCCTGCCAGCAAAGGAGCGTTGCCAGGATCGGAAGTCTGAAGGGCAGTTAAGCGGGAATCCATGGACTTCATGACAGACATGATCCGACCTTGGTTCTCCCGTAAAAATAGCAACTCCTTCTGCGTTGCTGCAGAAGTACCAGCGGGGTCCATGGCCTGATTATACTGTGACGTACAGAGACGTACAAGAGAGAGTGGACCCTCAGGGTCGCGGTGCAGACGACCCAAGGACGAGCAACCCCGGGGAGAGGCTACCCCTATACAGGGATAGTGGGGAGCAAGCCCAAGGGGGACTACACTGCAACAGCTGGTACAAGAGGGACGGCTCAGGAAAAATAACAGACTGAGGAGAGGGACGTAAACAAGACTGAATGGTAAGAGGAAGGGAGGCTGGGAACAGAACGAGGAAGGCTGGGCTGGAACAAGAAAGACACAGAGGAGCAAAACGGGAAATAGGAAAACGGCTGAAAGTAGACGCAAACAGACAGAGGAGAAAAAGGCCTAACACTGAGCACAAAAGCACAACAATAATCAGGCGCCTCCATTATGGGGAGGGCGCCTGATAAAGGCAAAGGAATCACCTGATTGGTAGAGGTGAAACAGGGAGGACACGGAAGGGGTTAAGAGGGAGGAAGGGCGCGCGCCCGCAACCTAAGGGCATGTGCGGAGCAGACGCCGGCCGGAGGAAGGAGGGAGCACGAGCGCCACGCTGAAGACCCCCAGCAGACGCAAGAGAGACCGAGGTAGCGGCGCGATGCCCAGGACGGACAGCAGGAGAGCAACGAGAGGAGCTAATGGAGGAAGCGGCCGCAGCGTCAGGAGCGGCAGGTATGACAATGTCCTTACATTTATCTACACTAAACTTCAATTGCCATTTTTCAACCCAGGCCTTCAGTTTACACAAATCCTTCTGATATTAAATTATCTTCCTCTATCTTGATTACCCTGCAGAGCTTAGTGTCATCTCCAAATATTGTAATTCTACTCTGTATGTCCCTCATAAGGTTCTTAATAAATATGCTAAAAAGCAGAGGGCCCAAAACTGACCCCTGTGGTACTCCACTGCAACAGTAACCGAGTCCAAGTGTGTTCCATTAAGGCTACGTTCACATTCGCGTTGTTGGGCACAGCGTCGGCGACGCAACCAACAACGCATGTACACAACTCAGCATTTTGCGACGCATGCGTTGTCATAAGACAGTATGGAACAGGAACAACACATACCGGCGCATGTCCATGCCCCGCCATGTTAAAGATAGGAGCGCATGACGCATGCGTCGGTATGCGTCGACGACGCTGCGCCCAACAACGCGAATGTGAGCGTAGCCATATAAGAACTCTCTGTTTCCTATCACTGAGCCACATGTTTACTCAGTTACACAAATTTTCCCTTAGTCTATATTTTCTTATTGTATATACCAACCTTTTGTGTGGCACTGTATTAATCCCTTAATCCCCGGAACTTTTTTCGGTTTTGCGTTTTCATTTTTCGCTCCCCTCCTTCCAGAGCCATAACTTTTTTAATTTTCCGTCAATATGGCCATTTTAGGGCTTATTTTTTGCGGGATGAGTTGTTCTTTTGAAAGACTCCATTAGTTTTACCATGTCGTGTACTAGATAGCAGGAAAAAAAATTCCAAGTGCGGTGAAATTGCAAAAAAAGTGCAATCCCACACTTGTGTTTTGTTTGTCTTTTTTTGCTAGGTTCACTAAATGCTAAAACTTACCTGCCATTATGATTCTCCAGGTCATTACAAGTTCATAGACACAAAACATGTCTAGGTTCTTTTTTATCTAAGTGGCAAAAAAAATTCCAAACTTTGCTAAAAAAAAATAGCAATTTTCCAATACCCGTAGCATCTCCGTTTTTGTGATCTGGGGTCAGGTGAGGGCTTATTTTTTGTGTGCCGAGCTGATGTTTTTAACCCCTTCATGACCCAGCCTATTTTGGCCTTAATGACCTTGCCGTTTTTTGCAATTCTGACCAGTGTCCCTTTATGAGGTAATAACTCAGGAACGCTTCAACGGATCCTAGCGATTCTGAGATTGTTTTTTCGTGACATTTTGGGCTTCATGTTAGTGGTAAATTTAGGTCGATAATTTCTGAGTTTATTTGTGAAAAAAACGGAAATTTGGCTAAAATTTTGAAAATGTTGCAATTTTCACATTTTGAATTTTTATTCTGTTAAACCAGAGAGTTATGTGACACAAAATAGTTAATAAATAACATTTCCCACATGTCTACTTTACATCAGCTCAATTTTGGAAACAATTATTTTTTTGCTAGGAAGTTATAAGGGTTAAAATTTGACCAGTGATTTCTCATTTTTACAACAAAATTTACAAAACCATTTTTTTTAGGGACCACCTCACATTTGAAGTCAGTTTGAGGGTTCTATATGGCTGAAAATACCCAAAAGTGACACCATTCTAAAAACTGCACCCCTCAAGGTGCTCAAAACCACATTCAAGAAGTTTATTAACCCTTCGGGTGTTTCACAGCAGCAGAAGCAACATGGAAGTAAAAAATGAACATTTAACTTTTTAGTCACAAAAATGATCTTTTAGCGAAATTTTTTTTATTTTCCCAAGGGTAAAAGGAGAAACTGGAGCACGAACGTTGTTGTCCAATTTGTCCTGAGTACGCTGATACCTCATATGTGGGGGTAAACCACTGTTTGGGCGCACGGCAGGGCTCGGAAGGGAAGGAGCGCCATTTGACTTTTTCAATGAAAAATTGGCTCCAATCTTTAGCGGACACCATGTCGCGTTTGGAGAGCCCCCGTGTGCCTAAACATTGGAGCTCCCCCACAAGTGACCCCATTTTGGAAACTAGACCCCCCAAGGAACTTATCTAGAAGCATAGTGAGCACTTTAAACCCCCAGGTGCTTCACAAATTGATCCGTAAAAATGAAACAGTTCTTTTTTTTCACAAAAAAATTATTTTAGCCTCAATTTTTTCATTTTCACATGGGCAACAGGATAAAATGGATCCTAAAATTTGTTGGACAATTTCTCCTGAGTACACCGATACCTCACATGTGGGGGTAAACCACTGTTTGGGCACATGGTAAGGCTCGGAAGGGAAGGAGCGCCATTTGACTTTTTGAATGAAAAATTATCTCCATCGCTAGCAGACACCATGTCACGTTTGGAGAGCCCCTGTGTGCCTAAACATTGGAGCGCTCCCACAAGTGACCCCATTTTGGAAACTAGACCCCCCAAGGAACTTATCTAGAAGCATAGTGAGCACTTTAAACTCTCAGGTGCTTCACAAATTGATCCGTAAAAATGAAAAAGTACTTTTTTTTCACACAAAATTTCTTTTAGCCTTAATTTTTTCATTTTCACATGGGCAACAGGATAAAATGGATCCTAAAATTTGTTGGGCAATTTCTTCTGAGTATGTTGATACCTCATATGTGGGGGTAAACCACTGTTTGGGTGCACGGCAAGGCTCGGAAGGGGAGGCGTGCCATTTGACTTTTTGAATGGAAAATTAGCTCCAATCGTTAGCGGACACCATGTCGCGTTTGGAGAGCCCCTGTGTGCCTAAACATTGGAGCTCCCATACAAGTTACCCCATTTTGGAAACTAGACCCCCAAAGGAACTTATCTAGATGCATAGTGAGCACTTATAACCCCCAGGTGCTTCACAGAAGTTTATAACGCAGAGCCATGAAAATAAAAAATAATTTTTCTTTCCTCAAAAATGATTTTTAGCCCAGAATTTTTTATTTTCCCAAGGGTAATAGGAGAAGTTGGACCCCAAATGTTGTTGTCCAGTTTGTCCTGAGTACGATGATACCCCATATGTGGGGGTAAACCACTGTTTGGGCGCACGGCAGGGCTTGGAAGGGAAGGCACGCCATTTGGCTTTTTGAATGGAAAATTAGCTCCAATCATTAGCGGACACCATGTCGCGTTTGGAGAGCCCCTGTGTGCCTAAACATTGGAGCTCCCGCACAAGTGACCCCATTTTGGAAACTAGACCTCCCAAGGAACTAACCTAGATGTGTGGTGAGCACTTTGAACCCCCAAGTGCTTCGCAGAAGTTTATAACGCAGAGCCGTGAAAATAAAAAATAATTTTTCTTTTCTCAAAAATGATTTTTTTAGCCCACAATTTTTTATTTTCCCAAAGGTAACAGGAGAAATTGGACCCCAAAAGTTGTTGTCCAGTTTCTCCTGAGTACGCTGATACCCCATATGTGGAGATAAACCACTGTTTTGGCACACGTAGGGGTTCGGAAGGGAAGTAGTGACGTTTTGAAATGCAGACTTTGATGGAATGCTCTGCGGGCGTCAGGTTGCGTTTGCAGAGCCCCTGATGTGCCTAAACAGTAGGAACTCCCCACAAGTGACTCCATTTTGGAAACTAGACCCCCAAGGGAACTTATCTAGATGTGTGGTGAGAACTTTGAACCCCCAAGTGCTTCACAGAAGTTTATAACGCAGAGCCGTGAAAATAATAAATGTGTTTCCTTTCCTCAAAAATATTTTTTTAGCCCAGAATTTTTTATTTTTGCAAGCGTAACAGGAGAAATTGGACCTCAAAAGTTGTTGTCCAGTTTCTCCTGAGTACGCTGATACCCCATATGTGGGGGTAAACCACTGTTTGGGCACATGCCGGGGCTCGGAAGGGAAGTAGTGACATTTGAAATGCAGACTTTGATGGAATGGTCTGCGGGCATCACGTTGCATTTGCAGAGCCCCTGATGTGCCTAAACAGTAGAAACACCCCACAAGTGACCCCATTTTGGAAACTAGACCCCCGAAGGAACTTATCTAGATGTGTGGTGAGCACTTTCAACCCCCAAGTGCTTCACAGAAGTTTATAACGCAGAGCCATGAAAATAAAAAAATAATTGTTCTTTCCTCAAAAATTATGTCTTAGCAAGTAATTTTTTATTTTTGCAAGAGTAACAGGAGAAATTGGACCCCAACAGTTGTTGCCCAGTTTGTCCTGAGTACGCTGGTACCCCAAATGTGGGGGTAAACCACTGTTTGGGCGCATGTCGGGGCTTGGAAGGGAGGGAGCACCATTTGACTTTTTGAATGCAAGATTGGCTGGAATCAATGGTGGCGCCATGTTGCGTTTGCAGAGCCCCTGATGTGCCTAAACAGTGGATACCCCTCAATTCTAACTTCAACACTAACCCCAACACACCCCTAATCCTAATCCCAACTGTAGCCATAACCCTAATCCCAACCCTAACCCCAACACACCCCTAACCACAACCCTAACCCCAACACACCCGTAACCCTAATTCCAACCCTAATCCGAACCCTAATCCCAACCCTAACCCTAATCCCAACCCTAACCACAACTGTAACCCCAACACACCCCTAACCCTATCCGTAACCCTAACCACAAGCCTATTCTTAACCCTATTTCCAACCCTAGCCCTAATTCCAACCCTAACCCTAAGGGTATGTGCCCACGTTGCGGATTCGTGTAAGATTTTTCCGCACGATTTTTGAAAAATCTGCAGGTAAAAGGCACTGCGTTTTACCTGCGGATTTACAGCAGATTTTGGAAGATGGCGGCGCCCAGCGAGGAGGCGGACGGACACCGGGAGCCTCGGTGAGTATAAGGGGGGGGGAGATCGGGGCACGGGGGGGGGGGCGTCGGAGCACAGGGGGGTGGCATAGCAGCACGGGGGGAGCAGGCAGGAGCACGGGGCAGCGGAGCACAGGACCGAGGGGACCGGACCCCATAACGGAGCACTGGGGGGGCGATCGGTGGGGTGGGGGGGCGATCGGTGGGGTGGGGGGGTCACATTAGTGTTTCCAGCCATGGCCGATGATATTGCAGCATCGGCCATGGCTGGATTGTAATATTTCACCAGTTTTTCAGGTGAAATATTACAAATCGCTCTGATTGGCAGTTTCACTTTCAACAGCCAATCAGAGCGATCGTAGCCACGGGGGGGTGAAGCCACCCCCCCTGGGCTGAAGCACCACTCCCCCTGTCTCTGCAGATCGGGTGAAATCAGAGTTAACCCCTTCACCCGATCTGCAGGGACGCGATCATTCCATGACGCCACATAGGCATCATGGGTCGGATTGGCACGGGTTTTCATGACGCCTACGTGGCGTCATGGGTCGGGAAGGGGTTAATGATGCCACTTTTGCGCAGATATGATCTTTTGATCACGCCGTCATGGCGACCAAAAAAACGTAATTCTGACATTTTTAATTTTTTTCTCACTACGCCGTTTAGCAATCAGGTTATTCTTTTTTTTCTGTTGACAGATCAGGCGATTCTGAACACAGTGATACCAAATATGTGTAGGTTTTTTTTATTGTTTTATTTTTAATGGGACGAATGGAGGGTGATTTGAACTTTTATATATTTTTTATTTTTTTCATATTTTTAAAAACATTTTTTTTTTACTTTTGACATGCTTCAATAGCCACCATGGGAGGCTAGAAACTGCCACAACTGGATCGGCTCTGCTACATAGGAGCGATGCTCAAATCACCTCTATGAAGTAGAAGTACAGCATTGCTATGAGCACCGACCAGAGGGTGGCACTCACAGCAATCTGGCATCACCAATCATAGAGGTCTTCAGGAGACCTCTGGTATTTATGCCGACGCATCGCTGACCCCCGATCACGTGACGGGGGTCAGCAGTGCTAGTATTTCCATCCCGATAGCCGGAAGCGCTTGTTAAATGCCGATGTCAGAGTTTGACAGGGGCATTTAACTAGTTAATAGGCGCGGGTGTGATTGCGATCTGCCCGCGCCTATTGCGGGCACATGTCACTGCGTTTCCCTTGTCCAGTCTGGAATTTACCCTCTCGTAGAAGCTGATCTGATTAGTAGTGTTGAGCGATACCGTCCGATACTTGAAAGTATCGGTATCGGAAAGTATCGGCTGATACTGGCAAAGTATCGGATCCAATCCGATACCGATACCCGATACCAATACAAGTCAATGGGACTCAAGTATCGGATGGTATTCCTGATGGTTCCCAGGGTCTGAAGGAGAGGAAACTCTCCTTCAGGCCCTGGGAACCATATTAATGTGTAAAATAAAGAATTAAAATAAAAAATATTGCTATACTCACCTCTCCGACGCAGCCTGGACCTCAGCGAGGGAAGCGGCAGCGTTGTTTGCTTAAAATTCGCGCTTTTCTTTCCTTACGTGAAGTCCCGGCTTGAGATTGGTCGCGTGCCGCCCATGTGACCGCAACGCAACCAATCACAGCAAGCCGTGACGTAATTTCAGGTCATTCAGTATTTTAAAATTACGCTCCGGCTTTGTGATTGGTTGCGTCGCAGTCACATGGGCGACGCAACCAATCACAGCAAGCCGTGACGTAATTTCAGGTCCTTAAGGATTTTAAAATTACGTCCCGGCTTTGTGATTGGTTGCGTCGCAGTCACATGGGCGACGCAACCAATCACAAGCCGTGACGTCACGGGAGGCTGGACACGCGCGCATTTTAAAATGCGCGCGAGTCCAGTCTCCCGTGACGTCCCGGCTTGTGATTGGTTGCGTCACTGTCAACCAATCACAAGCCGGGAAGCCATTTTAAAATGCGCGCGTGTCCAGCCTCCCGGCTTGTGATTGGTTGACCGCGATGCAACCAATCACAAAGCCGGGACGTAATTTTAAAATCCTTAAGGGCCTGAAATTACGTCACGGCTTGCTGTGATTGGTTGCGTCGCCCATGTGACTGCGACGCAACCAATCACAAAGCCGGGACGTAATTTTAAAATCTTTAAGGACCTGAAATTACGTCACGGCTTGCTGTGATTGGTTGCGTCGCCCATGTGACTGCGACGCAACCAATCACAAGCCGGGACTTCACGTAAAGGAAAGAAAAGCGCGAATTTTAAACAAAGAACGCTGCCGCTTCCCTCGGTAAGGTGCAGGCTGCGTCGGAGAGGTGAGTATAGCAATATTTTTTATTTTAATTCTCTCTTTTACACATTTTTACATTAATGTTGTTTCGATACCGATACCCGATACCACAAAAGTATCGGATCTCGGTATCGGAATTCCGATACAGCAAATATCGGCCGATACCCGATACTTGCGGTATCGGAATGCTCAACACTACTGATTAGCTTTACAGAACTGATCCCTCACAAAGCTACAATGATACTGGGTCATGAGGTTTTTCTTACTGAGATACTACAGGATAACATCTCTTACGACACCCTCGAGGACTTTACAACAAGAGAGGTTACAGCTGCCAGCCTATAATTTCCAGGCTCAGATTTTGTCCCCTTTATGAATATTAGCACCACATTTGCTATGTGTCAGCCTCATGGTACAGACCCTGTTGTTATGGAATCTGTGAATATTAAAAATACCTGTCTGTCTATTATGAGACGCAGTGCTCGAGGTTGTCTACCATTTAGGCCCGAGGATTTGTGTACTTTAGTGATTTTCAAACGACGCTGTACTTCCAGGTGGGTTAAGCTTCTGACATTTATCGCAGACTGATAACATCGTCTTTCATGGAATTTTCTTGTATAAATACTGAAAGGAAAAAGGAGTTTAGCAGACATTCTTTTCCCTCATCCTCTTCCACCATTTCACCCTGACTATTTTTGAGGGGGCCAACACTACCATTTTTGAGTTTCTTACTGTTTATGTAGTTGAAGAATATCTTTGGATCATTTTTACTTTCTTTGGCAATGTGACTCTCTGTCTCAATCTTTGCGGCTTTGATTTGCTTTTTACCCAATTTATTTTTCTTTATATAATTATTTAAAGCCTCGTCATGACCCTCTTTCTTTACTTCTGTAAACGCTTTATTTTGCACATTTATTGCGCCCCTAATATCCCTATTTAGCCCTAGTGGTTTCCTCCTGTTTCTAGTTTTCTGCGCACAGTCTGTATTCAAGATATTTAGAAAAGTCTCCCATTTACTTTTATTTCTCAGGACATTCTCTCCATGTTTATGGCGCTAAGATCATATATTGGCTGATGGAAATTTGCCTTCCTGAAGTTTGATGTTCTTGTAGCCCCTCTACTATATATCTTATTATATGTGTGCTTTGTCTACAATAAGTTTGATAAAGTTTGTTTTCTTCACCAAAAATTCTTAAAAAACGCCGGAAAATGCAGCAAGAATGCAGCAAAATATTTCCATAGCATTTTTTTTCACTCTCTCATTGCTTTGTATGGGTGAAAGAATGCTGAAAAAATACTGAATGAATGGGCTTGCTGCAGATTTAATTCCTTTACGCTATAGCCAAGCCCGCATCTTTCCCGGCAGATGATGGCTTTTTTATTCAGCCATCATCTGCCTTTAACAGCTGAGAGTGGAGCGAAGCACTGCTCGCCGTTGTTAACCTGACAAATCTCTGACAGCAGCATTTAACATGCACTGGCAGGGGGACGCGTCATTTCATGAACCCATGACATAATTGCGGTGCGTTGGTGGGTTGAAATGACAGCAGAGGATCTGCTGAAGACCCCTGTGCCTGTCAAGATGATTCTCCTGTGAAAGTTAGCTCATGGGTAGAATAGTTTATTTTTTTATGTGTTAAGGAACAGTGGAAGAATAGGGGGTAATATATATCAAGATGGGGGTCACATACCTGGATGGGGGACAAGTATACCAGGATGGGGGACATATATACTTGGATAGGCTCCGAATTGAAGACATATTTACCAGGATGTACCAAAGTTGAGAGATATATATGCCAGAATGGGAGACATATATATTAGGATAGACTTAGAATAATGGATATATATTCCAGGATTGGAAACATATATACCAGGAAGACTATGTGATGCCCATTATACTGTATGGAGAACTATGTCGTGCCCGTAATACTGTATGGAGGACTATGTTGTGACCAATAATACTGTATGGAATATTTTGTGGTGCCTATTATACTGTATGGAAGACTATGTGGTGCCCATAATACTGTGGATGGAGGACTATGTGGTGCTCATAATACTGTATGGAGGGCTATGTGGTGCCCATAATACTGTATGGAGGACTATGTGGTGCTCATAATACTGTATGGAAGACTATGTGGTGCCCATAATACTGTATTGAGATCTGCTGAAGACCTCAATGCCTGTCAACACAATCTCCTATGAACATTGACATTGATGGGCGACTCGGATTTTTGCTGTAAAGCTTCAAGTCTCCTAAGGGGACTATTAAATACAGTAAAAAAAAAAAAAAAAAAGTTTTAAAAGTATATAAAAAAAGAAAACTCAAAAGTTCAAATCACCCTCTTTTTGCCCTATTAAAAATAAATCAATAAAAAAACACATATTTGGTAACGTTGAGTTCAGAAATGTCCGATTAAAATATGAATTAAATTAGTCCGATTGTTAAACGAGGAAAAAATACAAATGCCAGAATTACGGTTTTTGATAACTGTAATATTGCAAAAAAAGGCAATAAAAGGCGATCAAAACATCGTATCAACTCCAAAATGGTATCAATAAAAACATCATCTCCAAAAATAAGCCCTCATCCCGCCAAAGATTCTGTAAAATGAAACTGGGTCCTGGAAAATGGTAACAAAAGGAATTTTTTTTTTAAAATTAATTTCTGATTTTTTTTTTTTACAAGTTTAGTAAAAAAAAAAAAAATGTTATGGCACAGTATTCGCAGAACTGTGCATATGGTAATTCCTATATCTGTACATCTCCAAATATTATTTTATTGGGTTTTTCAAATTTTTTTTAATGCTTTTGGGGATGAAGATGAAAAATAGCAAACTGTGCAATATGTATCTTATCTGTATCCCCCCATACCTCTTACTCGCGTTCTTGGCCTTTCCCAGGTTGCTGGTGAGTAAAAAGCAGAAGGGACCAAGCAATGCCGGACGCTCTATGGCCCGGAGCTCCACGGCACCCAGATCTTTAGCTACAGCGCTATGTAGACTCTTTTGGTTACAGATTTTTTTAATAATATTTTCCAAGTTAATTGAGAACTTATTTCAGTATTTTCCAATTCGATATTACCTAATTTTCAGAAACTCACATTTAGATGGCATTTGCTTGGAACTTTTGCTCACATAAGTGCTGTGAAGTAAAACAAGCTATTTAAAGGCCAAGCAATTCACACAAGGAAACACTGTGTCAATAGGAAAAAAAAAAAAGATTTTAAATTAAATGTGATGTTACTCACGGCTACATCTGTTGCTGTTTTTCCCAGGGCTGCTTCTGATTTACACAACTTTGCTGAACGAAACCTGCAAAAATTAAATCAAAATAACTAGAAATAGGCTAAAAACTGGTATTTTATGCATACAGATGTCTGACTATGGCATTATATTATCTGAGTGTTCGTATGTACTTTCAATTAAATATTGTTATATTTCACAACTGCATTACTGAGTATGCACGTTCCACCATTGGAAAATATCTTAAGTAATTTGCATTACATATTCGTTACTAATCCTATGTTAAATAATTTATCATACTTCAGAGCTGCGCTCGCCGCTCACTATTCTGCTGGTGCAGTCACTGTGTACATACATTACATTACTGATCCTGAGTTATATCCTGTATTATACCCCAGAGCTGCACTCACTATTCTGCTGGTGCAGTCACTGTGTACATACATTACATTACTGATCCTGAGTTATATCCTGTATTATACTCCAGAGCTGCACTCACTATTCTGCTGGTGCAGTCACTGTGTACATACATTACATTACTGATCCTGAGTTACATCCTGTATTATACCCCAGAGCTGCACTCACTATTCTGCTGGTGCAGTCACTGTGTACATACATTACATTACTGATCCTGAGTTACATCCTGTATTATACCCCAGAGCTGCACTCACTATTCTGCCGGTGCAGTCACTGTGTACATACATTACATTACTGATCCTGAGTTACATCCTGTATTATTCTCCAGAGCTGCACTCACTATTCTGCTGGTGCAGTCACTGTGTACATACATTACATTACTGATCCTGAGTTACATCCTGTATTATTCTCCAGAGCTGCACTCACTATTCTGCTCATTCTCCCAGTGGTTCTCAGCCTGGACGGTCGCATCTTGGCACCATCCAGGTTGAAAACTGTTTATCCCTTGAGATGAATAAAGCTATGTGCACACGTTGCAGATTGGGGTGCAGAATTTTCTGCACAAAATCCGCATCTCCTGGCAGAAGACGCAGGTGTGGATTTGTAGCGGATTTTCTGCGGATTTTGAGCGTTTTTGATGCGGAATTGATGCAGATTTTCTGCGTTTTTTACCCCAGCGGATTTCTATTATGGAAGGGGTCAGAAATGCTGCAGTTCCACACAAAAGCAGTAGCATGCTGCTACTTCTTTTGTTCCGCAGCAGTTTTCATGCGGATTTTTCCGCACCATTAGCACAGCTTTTTTTTTTCTCTATTGATTTACATTGTACTGTAAATCACTGTGCGGAACTGCAGCATTTCTGGGCAGTAAAATCTGCTGCGGATCCGCAGTAATTCCACATCGTGTGCACACAGCCTTACAGTGTGGGACAGAACCACAGACAGGTGAGGGATATGGTTGTTTTTTATTTTTGCTTTATTACAGGAGACAAGGGCTTTAATGAAATGGGTGATGGTGTGAGTATGGTTAATTTAGAATAATTAACGGACTCTGTGTCATTTTTTCAATTACAGGAAACCTGTCACCCACAAAAATCGTTTATGAGCTAAGCCCACCGGCATCAGGGGCTTATCTACAGCATTCTGGAATGCTGTAGATAAGCCCCCGATGTATCCTGAAAGATGAGAAATAAAGGTTAGTTTATACACACCCAGGGGCGGTCCGGTCCAATGGGCATCACTATCCAGGTCCAGAGCCTCCTATCTTCATTTGATGAAGTCCTCTTCTTGTCTTCCTGCCGCAGCTCCGGTGCAGGCATACTTTGTCTGTCCTGTTGAGGGCAGAGAAAAGTACTGCAGTGCGCAGGCGCCGGGAAAGGTCAGAGAGGCCCGGCAGTACTTTGCTCTGTCCTCAACAGGGCAGACAAAGTACGCCTGCACTGGAGCCGTGGCAGGAAGACAAGAAGAGGATGTCATCGAATGAAGATGGGAGGCGCTGGACTCGGATCGCGAAGCCCATTGGACTGGAACGCAGCGGGACCGCCCCTGGGTGAGTATAATATAACCTTTATTTCTCATCTTTCAGGCTACATCGGGGGCTTATCTACAGCATTGCAGAATGCTGTAGATAAGCCCCTGATGCCGGCGGGCTTAGCTCATATACGATTTTTGGGGTGACAGGTTCCCTTTAAAGGACATTATTGTAGCTGTGTATTTATTTACCATACAACTATAGGATTAGTAATGGATGGGTGTCTTATAGATGCCTCTCCATTACTAAGTCGTGGGCGTGATGTCACCCGACAAAGGTGACATCAACCCCATAAATCTGAACCCAACTTGCCACTGCTGCAGGGCAATTGGGAAGAGCCGGGCAAAGCACCAGAATTGGCACATCTAATAGATGAGTCTTTTCCGGGCTGCTGCGGGCTGCTGTTTTTAAGCTGCTTTACCAAAGCTGGTTTTCAAAAATGGGGGGACCCAACGTAGTTTCTTTTAATGGGGAGTCGGGACCACTCTATTCTTAATAACCCATGTTGCTAATGCTGAAAGTTGAGGGTTGCACCTCCCAGCTGTCAGATTTGCATGGCTGGTTATCAAAAATACAGGGAAACCCATAATATTTTTTATTTAAATTATTTATTTACAGCGCCGGTGCTGGCTGAGGAATACTCTCATCAGCCGCCGCTTGCTCTCGCTGTTATTAGTGGCAGCAGGCATAGGCTGATGGGAACAATGCAGTACTCCCATCAGCTGACACCAGCGACTGGAGGTAAACTTTTTACCTATGATCACAGCTGCGGGCTAACATTGTCATTTGACTGCATAGGAACCACTGCTGTCTGACCGGTGGTAATGATTTTACCGCCCATCAGAAGTAGTGTTTACCACACTGTTATGCACGTGACAGCTTGGGAAACACTGGATGTTCGTGCCCACCATTCAAGTGAATGGGGTCCAGGTTCCGGTTCGGGTCTGGATACTGTTCTGGTTTAATTTTAATGTCTTACTTTATGTGCGAGCTGAGCTGGATTCATCTTCAACCCTTAACGTTACTTCCTACTTCATGTTGTAGGATTTGGGAACAAGGATCTCAAGAATCCATTTAAATCTTCTTATTAGATATTTCCTGTTGGAATTAATTCTGGATCAACTCAGTAAATTGTTTTCCACCTTCTTAAATATGCAACTTTGTGTCTCTTTGTGTCTTATTACAACAGATGTATTGTCAGCCTTCCTTGGTTTTACACTTTCTATGGTCGCAGTATTTCTTTATGTTGCTGCTTTTAAAAACTGCGGTAACTCATTTCCTAACTCTACAACGAACGTCAAAATGATTAAAAAGTAACGAGCCCGTCTTCAATGTGATGGGTCAGACAATGTTAAGAACTAGCCCAGGCATGAAATGACAAAACAAATGTAGTCTAATTCGTGGTTGTTATGACTGGAAGACAAAGACAGGGAGTCAGTCTGCATAACTCCGGATGCACACGAGATATGGATTTTAATCATTTGCTGTCAGATATACAAGATTCACATTGTAATAAACCATGTGAGATCTGCCAGCACATCCAGACACAAGAAAACATGCCATGCCATACATATATACACTCACAGATTCAAGCTGAAGAATATGTCATCTCTCCTTGTTAGAGACACTAAACTGTTCTATCATTTACAGTGGATCTATAATCGTGGGAAATCAGGTAGGATAGGGGAAAACTTACAAATACTCATCTCCTTACATTAATTGGCCATGTTTGGGGCAAAAGAGTTCCAACTTCTTTTACAACAATTTCATACTTTAATGAAACATAGGATTAGTGTAATAATCACAAAATTTTAATTATAACGTCTATCTATCAACAGTAAAGGAAATATCTATTTGATCCCTTGCTGATTTTGTAAGGTTACCCACTGACAAAGACATGAACAGTCTATAATTTTAAGAGTAGGTTCATTTCAACATTGAGAGATAGAATATCAAAAATAAAATCCAGAAAATCACATTGTATGAATTATATACATGTATTTGCATTTTGCAGTGAGAAATAAGTATTTGCTCCCTCTGGCAAACAAGACTTAATACTTGGTGGCAAAACCCTTGTTGGCAAGCACAGCAGTCAGACTTTTCTTGTAGTTGATGATGAGGTTTGCGCACATGTCAGGAGGAATTTTGCTCCACTCCTCTTTGCAGATCACCTCTAAATCATTAAGATTTTGAGGCTGTCGCTTGGGAACTCGGAACTTCAACTCCCTCCATAAGTTTTCTATAGGATTAATGTCTGGAGACTGGCTAGGCTGGGAGCCACATACCAGGACAAGACGGGGGAGCTACACATAGCAGGACTGGGATCAGGGGACAATGCATACCCGCCTTATACTGGAGTCAATAAGCTTACCCAGTTTTCCGTGGCAAAATTAGGTGCCTCGCTTATACTCAGGTCGGTTTATACTCGAATATATACGGTATGTTATCTATCTATCTATCTATCTATCTATCTATCTATCTATCTATCTATCTATTATGTATCTATCTTTTAGTTATCTATCTATCTATCTATCTATATATCTATCTATCTATCTATCCATCTCTCTATCATCTATATATTATCTATCATCTATCTATTTGTTATTTATCTATCTATTATCTATCTATCATCTATCTATCTATCTATCTATCTATCTATCTATCTATCTATCTATCTATCTATCTATCTATCTATTATCTATCATTTATTTATAATCTATTATCTATCTATCTATCTATCTATCTATCTATCTATCTATCTATCTATCTATCTATCTATCCATCTCTCTATCATCTATATATTATCTATCATCTATCTATCTGTTATTTATCTATCTATCTGTATATTATCTATCATCTATCTATTTGTTATTTATCTATCTATTATCTATCTATCTATCTATCTATCTATTATCTATCTATTATCTATCTATCTATCTATCTATCTATCTATTATCTATCTATCTATCTATCTATCTATCTATCTATCTATCTATTATCTATCATCTATTTATAATCCATTATTTATCTATCTATTATCTATCTATCTATCTTTCTATCTATCTATCTATCTATCTATCTATCTATCTATCTATCTATCTATCTATCTATCTACTGTATCTATCTATCTATCTATCTCTCATCTATCTATCTATCTATCTATCTATCTATCTATCTATCTATCTATCTATCTATCTATCTCTATCTATCTATCATCTATATATTATCTTTCTATCTATCTATCTATCTATCTATCTATCTATCTATCTATCATCTATTATCTATCTATCTATCTATTTATTATCTATCTATGTATCTACCTATTATCTATCTATGAACACATGTGTAGTTTCATAGTTTCATGTAATTGTTCTCCTGTCAATATTCCTTTAACATTTTGTCACTTCTTTTTTCTTTCTACCTAGATGTACTCTTACATATCTAATATATAAAGCTGAATGTGTGTGTATGTCCGGGATTGGCATCTGCACAGCCACAACATTTTGCACAGTCACACGTCTGGACCCTGAGAGCGTCATAGGTAGTGTTGAGCATTCCGATACTGCAAGTATCGGGTATCGGCCAATACTTGCTGTATCGGAATTCCGATACCGAGATCCGATATTTTTGTGATATCGGGTATCGGTATCGAAACAACATTAATGTAAAAATGTGTAAAAGAGAGAATTAAAATAAAAAATATTGCTATACTCACCTCTCCGACGCAGCCTGCACCTTACCGAGGGAAGCGGCAGCGTTCTTTGTTTAAAATTCGCGCTTTTCTTTCCTTTACGTGAGTCCCGGCTTGTGATTGGTTGCGTGCCGCCCATGTGACCGGGACGCAACCAATCACAGCAAGCCGTGACATAATTTCAGGTCCTTCAGGATTTTAAAATTACGTTCCGGCGTTGTGATTGGTTGCGTCGCAGTCACATGGGAGACGCAACCAATCACAGCAAGCCGTGACGTAATTTCAGGTCCTTAAGGATTTTAAAATTACGTCCCGGCTTTGTGATTGGTCCGCGTCCCGGCAACATGGCCGCCATTAACCAATCACAAGCCGTGACGTCACGGGAGGCTGGACACGCGCGCTTTTTAAAATGGGCGCGTGTCCAGCCTCCCGTGACGTCCCGGCTTGTGATTGGTTGCACCGCGGTCAACCAATCACAAGCCGGGAGGCTGGACACGCGCCCATTTTAAAATTTTAAAATGCGCGCGTGTCCAGCCTCCCGGCTTGTGATTGGTTGACCGCGGCGCAACCAATCACAAGCCGGGACGTCACGGGAGGCTGGACACGCGCCCATTTTAAAAAGCGCGCGTGTCCAGCCTCCCGTGACGTCACGGCTTGTGATTGGTTAATGGCGGCCATGTTGCCGGGACGCGGACCAATCACAGCAAGCCGTGACGTAATTTCGTCACGGCTTGCTGTGATTGGTCCGCGTCCCGGCAACATGGCCGCCCTGACCAATCACAAGCCGGGACTTCACGTAACCAAGTAAAAGCGCGAATTTTAAACAAACAACGCTGCCGGTTCCCTCGCTGAGGTGCAGGCTGCGTCGGAGAGGTGAGGATAGCGATATTTTTTATTTTAATTCTTTCTTTTACACATTTATATGGATCCCAGGGCCTGAAGGAGAGTTTCCTCTCCTTCAGACCCTGGGAACCATCAGGAATACCGTCCGATACTTGAGTCCCATTGACTTGTATTGGTATCGGGTATCGGTATCGGATTGGATCCGATACTTTGCCGGTATCGGCCGATACTTTCCGATACCGATACTTTCAAGTATCGGACGGTATCGCTCAACACTAGTCATAGGCTATGTTGTGAGGTGAAATTTTAACCCCACGCGTTCCAATTCACCAAACAATTTTGCCCCTATCTACTGTACATAATGGGGAAAAAGTGAAAGGAAAAATGTTGGAGGCAAATTGACAGATGTGAACAAGGGGGACAAAGAGTGAGAGCGATGGCGCCAAAGAGTATATACCGTACAGTTGCTAACGTGGGGCCCCGACATGGGATACTCACCACACACGGGGATATGAACACACACACAAAATGCGCCACACACTACCACGTGCTTGAACACATATACCACCCTCAGCGCACATTTCACCACCACCACGAGGTATATACCTCGCCACATAAAAGTCGAAACACAAAAGTCGCCGCTCAGAACTCGCCACTCGCAAAATTTGCCACATGCAAAACTAGGCTCACGCAAAACTCACCACACGTTCAAAACTCACCTCATGGAAAACTCGCCACACGCAAAACTTGCATACGCGGAAAAATTGCCACATGCACAAAAGTTGCAACACATGCAAAAGTTGCCTCACACAAAACTTGCACATACTCAAAACGTACCACAAATGTAACATATAGGAAATCCGGCAGCTGTCAGTCACATGACCTATTATGTGTATGTGTGAGCTAATATATACTGCCAGGGGGAGGGCTTCCTGTTGGCTGGGGATTTATCAGGCTGCGAATTTAGCTTACAAATACTGAGGTAAAAATACTGAGCAAATAACGTGTGAACGAGGTCTAATACAGGAGGAGATGACATACAGATATATACTATATACAGGGGAGATGACACACAGATATATACTATATACAGGAGGAGATGACACACAGGTATATACTATATACAGGAGGAGATGACATACAGGTATATACTATATAAAGGAGGAGATGACACACAGATATATACTATATACAGGGGAGATGACATACAGGTGTATACTATATACAGGAGGAGATGACATACAGGTACATACTATATACAGGAGGAGATGACACACAGATATATACTATATACAGGGGAGATGACATACAGGTATATACTGTATACAGGAGGAGATGACATACAGGTATATACTATATACAGGAGGAGATGACACACATGTACATACTATATACAGGAGCAGATGACACACAGGTATATACCATATACAGGAGGAGATGACTTACAGGTATATACTATATACAGGAGGAAATGACATACAGGTATATACTTTATAAAGAGGAGATGACACATAAGTATATACAGGAGGAGATGACACAGGTATATACTATATACAGGAGGAGATGACATACAGGTATATACTATATAAAAGAGGAGATGACACATAAGTATATACAGGAGGAGATGACATACAGCAGGTATATACTATATACAGGGGAGATGACATACAGGCATATACTATATACAGGAGATGACATACAGGTATATACTATATATAGGAGGAGATGACTTACAGGTATATACTATATACAGAAGAGATGACATACAGGTATATACTATATACAGCAGGAGATGACACATAGGTATATACAATATACAGGAGGAGATGACATACAGTAGGTATATACTATTTAAAGGGGAGATGACATACAGGTATATACTATATACAGGAGATGACATACAGGTGTATACTATATATAAGGGAGATGACAAACATGTACATACTGAGGTGAAAATGAGAGGTGTGAGGTGAAAATGAGGTGTGAGGTGAAAATGAGAGGTGTGAGGGAAAATAGTGGAGTGATTGGAAAATGACAGATGTGAGGTCGAAATGACAAGTGTTAGGGGGAATGAGAGGAGTGAGGGGGGAAATGAGAGATGTGAGGGGGAAAATGAGAGGCGTGATGGGAAAATAAGAGAAGTGAGGTGCTATAACTAACCACAGATTTTTACTATGCCCAGGCAACGCCGGGCTCTTCAGCTAGTATATATATATATATATATATATATATATATATATATATATATATATATATATATATATATATATACAGTGGGGCAAAAAAGTATTTAGTCATTCAGCAATAGTGTAAGTTCCACCACTTAAAAAGATGAGAGGCGTCTGTAATTTATATCATAGGTAGACCTCAACTATGGGAGACAAACTGAGAAAAAAAAAATCCAGAAAATCACATTGTCTGTTTTTTTATCATTTTATTTGCATATTATGGTGGAAAATAAGTATTTGGTCAGAAACAAAATTTAATCTCAATACTTTGTAATATATCCTTTGTTGGCAATGACAGAGGTCAAACGTTTTCTGTAAGTCTTCACAAGGTTGCAACACACTGTTGTTGGTATGCTGGCCCATTCCTCCATGCAGATCTCCTCTAGAGCAGTGATGTTTTTGGCTTTTCGCTTGGCAACACGGACTTTCAACTCCCTCCAAAGGTTTTCTATAGGGTTGAGATCTGGAGACTTGCTAGGCCACTCCAGGACCTTGAAATGCTTCTTACGAAGCCACTCCTTCGTTGCCCTGGCGGTGTGCTTTGGATCATTGTCATGTTGAAAGACCCAGCCACGTTTCATCTTCAATGCCCTTGCTGATGGAAGGAGGTTTGCACTCAAAATCTCACGATACATGGCCCCATTCATTCTTTCATGTACCCGGATCAGTCGTCCTGGCCCCTTTGCAGAGAAACAGCCCCAAAGCATGATGTTTCCACCACCATGCTTTACAGTAGGTATGGTGTTTGATGGATGCAACTCAGTATTCTTTTTCCTCCAAATACGACAAGTTGTGTTTCTACCAAACAGTTCCAGTTTGGTTTCATCAGACCATAGGACATTCTCCCAAAACTCCTCTGGATCATCCAAATGCTCTCTAGCAAACTTCAGACGGGCCCGGACATGTACTGGCTTAAGCAGTGGGACACGTCTGGCACTGCAGGATCTGAGTCCATGGTGGCGTAGTGTGTTACTTATGGTAGGCCTTGTTACATTGGTCCCAGCTCTCTGCAGTTCATTCACTAGGTCCCCCCGCGTGGTTCTGGGATTTTTGCTCACCGTTCTTGTGATCATTCTGACCCCACGGGGTGGGATTTTGCGTGGAGCCCCAGATCGAGGGAGATTATCAGTGGTCTTGTATGTCTTCCATTTTCTAATTATTGCTCCCACTGTTGATTTCTTCACACCAAGCTGGTTGGCTATTGCAGATTCAGTCTTCCCAGTCAGGTGCAGGGCTACAATTTTGTTTCTGGTGTCCTTTGACAGCTCTTTGGTCTTCACCATAGCGGAGTTTGGAGTCAGACTGTTTGAGGGTGTGCACAGGTGTCTTTTTATACTGATAACAAGTTTAAACAGGTGCCATTACTACAGGTAATGAGTGGAGGAAAGAGGAGACTCTTAAAGAAGAAGTTACAGGTCTGTGAGAGCCAGAAATCTTGATTGTTTGTTTCTGACCAAATACTTATTTTCCACCATAAAATGCAAATAAAATGATAAAAAAACAGACAATGTGATTTTCTGGATTTTTTTTTCTCAGTTTGTCTCCCATAGTTGAGGTCTACCTATGATGTAAATTACAGACGCCTCTCATCTTTTTAAGTGGTGGAACTTGCACTATTGCTGACTGACTAAATACTTTTTTGCCCCACTGTATATATACTGTATATTACAGAAACTGAGAACTGTCCGGCACCTCCAGACAGACTAAAGCGAGTGTGAAGAGGTACAAGCTGCTGTAACTGCATAATGTCAAAGAACAAAGAAA
Source organism: Ranitomeya variabilis (assembly GCF_051348905.1). NCBI lineage: Eukaryota > Metazoa > Chordata > Amphibia > Anura > Dendrobatidae > Ranitomeya > Ranitomeya variabilis. The sequence goes on from NC_135237.1 coordinate 552,692,533, forward strand.
AAGAAACAATCAACTAGTATTTATATTAAAATATAACATTACTTTATTACATATCAAGTAAAAAAAAGGTCGGGGAAAGAACATGGATGTGCAACATAGGCAAGAATGTGCAATGGGCACAACAGGTGGTGGATAACATTGTGTCACATATCCAGGATTCCAGATCAGATTGAAAATATAAGTAACATACTCCTGACACAATGCAATAATACCCAACCCTATAGTGAAACCATATGGTATGATGTGCAAAGATATAGAAAGAATACTGCTAGCGATGTAGCTTAGTGCAACGGCACAATATACATGAGAACACAGCAGATGCGGACATTATAGCCCAAGTAACACAGACAAAAGCATAGAAGAGAAGAATTATCTTTACTTTGCACCCCAGGGAGAGGGTGGGGACTCACACAGACTGTGTGCCCGCCACAACGCGCGTTTCGGAACCAGCCTTCATCATCCTGTGCCATCCCTGACTGCACCTGCTTCCTGTTCTCTCTTCGCCAGTCATACTGTAACTTTGCAGGTTAATTAAGGTACGGGATTCGTAATTTTTCCACTTCCATCAATTATCGTAGCCAGAAGTTACAGTAACACATTTCATCAGCAGATCTCATTGTATCACAAATCTAGAAATGAAAGAAAGGATCTCTGTCAATATGTTCCATTCACCAACTTTTCATTCATGTGAAGGTCAAAGAGAGGAAACATGGCTGCCCGACCTTTCCTGTTCAGCTGTTGTCTGCTCGTACGTTGCACTAGGACAGTACAAGCATCAGAGCCTGGATTATCCCCTTCTGTTTTATCTATTATCTATATAGGTTAAAATAGACCCCGGTCCATCAAATTCATTCTTTCTCCATCAATTGTACATTTTGTCCCTAATTTACCTATGACCCACAATGTTCTGTGTAGTGAGGATATCATCCGGTCCTTGAATAAAAGCTATCATAGTGTCGGCCATTACTACCTCTTGTGGTCATCATTCCACAGTCTGACTGCTCTATCTGTAAAGAATCCTTTCCTATTTACCTGCCGGAATCGCCTTTCTTCCACCTGTAATGAGTGTCCCCTGGTCCTCAGTACAGCCTTTGGAAGGAATAAGTCATGTGTCATCCTTTGTACTTGTCACACATATATTTATGCATGTAAATGAGATCTTCTCTGAGGCTTCATTTTTTTAAGCTAAACAAGCCCAACTTTTCCAACCTCTCCTCATATAAGAGGCCTCCATCCCTTGTAATAATCTAGTCGCCTGTCATTGAACTAATTCTAACTTCTGAATATCCTTTTTAAAATGTAGAGCCCAAAACTAGATCCCATTTTCTACATGTGGCCTCACCAGTGATTTATAAAGGGGTAATAATATGTTGGGATCGCAGGATTTTATCTCTCTTTTTATACACCCTAAAATCTTGTTTGCTTTTGTGGCTGCTGCTTGACATTGAGTGCTGCTGCTCAGCTTATTGTAACCAGAATCCCCCGTCCTTCTCCTGTTCTATAGTCCCGAGTATACTTGCATTTATTGTATATGCAGCAATAGGATTACTCCATCCCAGGTGCATTACTCTACATTCATCTACATTACATCTCATTTGCCAAGTGTTTGCCCATCAGACGTCTTATCCAGATCGCTCTGTAACAGTAGCGTAGCTACCAGGGGGGCAGAGGGTGCGGTCGCCCCGGGCCCAGAGCTCAGAGGGGCCCACCTGGAGCTACGCTACCCTTAACTATATTAGCCTACTTGCACGCCAATATAGTTGAGCTCTGCGGTAGAGCAGGGACAGAATCTCCCTGCACTGCCGCGGTCTGTTCTGTAGAGGAGCATGTACCCGGGGACGCTGGGTGTCGGGCACTGTACCTGCTGCCTCCAGCAGAGTATACTGCAGACACACACATTGCCGGCTGTGTGGTGTCTGCTGAAGAGACGCTGCTTCTTCCCTCCCTGAGCCCTGCATACAGGAGCAGGACAGGAGATAGGACGACGTAGGAGCTCAGGCTGCAGGGGGCTGGAGGTGACTGCACTGTGCAGTGAGGAGGAGGCAGGACACTGTTCCCCTCTGAGTCCTGACATGTCCCTGAGGTTTCTTGCATCCGTTTTGCTCTGTCTCTGTCAGTCTCTCTCAGTCTCGCTCTCTGTCTCGCTCTCTGTCTGTCTCGCGCTCTCTGTCTCGCACTCTCTGTCTTCCTCTCTGTCTCTCTCGCTCTGTCTCTCTCGCTCTCTGTCTCGCTCTCTGTCTCGCTCTCTGTCTCGCTTGCTCTGTCTCACTCACTCTCTGTCAGTCTCGCTCTGTCTCGCTCTCTCTGTCTGTCTGTCTCGCGCTCTGTCTTGCTTGCTCTGTCTCGCTCTCTGTCAGTCTCAGTCTCGCTCTGTCTCGCTCTCTCTGTCTCGCTCTCTCTGTGTCTCTGTCTCGCTCATGGTCTGTCTCGCTCATGCTCTGTCTCGCTCATGCTCTGTCTCGCTCTCTGTCTCTCTCGCTCTGTCAGTCTCGCTCTCTGTCTCGGTCTCTCAGTCTCTGTCTCGCTCTTTCTGTCTGTCTCTCTCTGTCTCGCTCACTCTGTCTCGCTGTCTCTCAGTCTCTGTCTCGCTCTGTCAGTCTGTCTCACTCTATCTCACTCTCAGGCTCGCTCTCTCTGTCTGTCTCTCTCTTTCTCGCTCACTCTCTGTCTCGCTCTCTGTCTCGTTTGCTCTCTGTCTCGCTCTGTCTCACTCTCTCTGTCTCTGTCTCGCTCTCTGTCAGTCTGTCTCGCTCACTCTGTCTCGCTCTCAGTCTCGCTCTCTGTCTGTCTCGCTCTCTCTGTCTGTCTCTCTGTCTCGCTCTCTGTCTTGCTCTCTCTGTCTCTCTGACTGTCTCTCTCAGGGTCAGTCACTCTGTCTCTGTCTCTCTGTCAGTCTCTGTCTCTCGCTGTCTCTCTGTCTCAGTCTTTGTCTAGCGCTCTCTCTCAGTTTGTCTCTCAGTCTCTGTCAGTCTCTGTCAGTCTCTCTCTGTCACTCTGGCAGTCTCTCTCTGTCTCAGTCTTTGTCTCGCTCTCTCTGTTTGTCTCTCAGTCTCTGTCTCTCTGTCAGTCTCTGTCTCTCTCAGTCTCTGTCTCTGTCAGTCTCTCTTTGTCACTCTCTGGCAGTCTCTCTCTGTCTCAGTCTTTGTCTCGCTCTCTCAGTTTGTCTGTCAGTCTCTGTCTCAGTCTCTGTCTCTGTCAGTCTCTCTCTGTCACTCTCTGTCAGTCTCTCTCTGGCTCAGTCTTTGTCTCACTCTCAGTTTGTCTCTGTCTTAGTCTCTCTCTCCATCAGTCTCGCTCTCTCTGTCTCGCTCTCTCTGTCTCGCTCTCTCAGTCTCGCTCTTTCTCTGTCTCGCTCTCAGTCTCTGTCAGTGTCTCTGTCTCTCTCTATCTGTCTCTCAATCTCTGTCTCTCTGTCAGTCTCTGTCTCTCAGTCTCTCTTCAGTCTCTGTCTCGCTCTCTGTCTCTCTCAGTCTCGCTCTCTGTGTCTTTCTCTCTGTCTCAGTCTCTCTCTGTGTCTCTGTCTCTGTGTCAGTCTCTCTAAGTCTCTGTCTCTGGCAGTCTCTCTGTCTCTCAGTCTCTGTCTCACTCTCTCTCTCAGTTTGTCCCAGTCTCGCTCTCTCTGTCTTGCTCTCTCAGTCTCTGTCAGTCTCTCTCTGTCAGTCTGTCTCTGTTAGTCTCTCTCTCTGTCTCGCTCTCAGTCTCTGTCAGTCTCTCTCTGTCTCTCTGTTTGTCTGTCAGTCTCTGTTAGTCTCTCTCTCTGTCAGTCTCTCTCAGTCTCTTTGTCTCTCAGTCTCGGTCTCGCTCTCTCTGTCTCTCTCAGTCTCGCTCTCTCTGTCTCTCTCAGTCTCGCTCTCTCTGTCTTTCTGTCTCAGTCTCTCTGTCCTATCTCTCTCTCTCTCTGTCTCTCAGTCTCTCTCTCAGCATCTCTCTCTCTATCTCTTGTAATGTGGTCCTGTAGCTGGGGTCAGGGTCCTATCAGTCCAGTGTGTGTCATCTCATATCAGTAAATACAAGGTAACAAACATGAAAATGCCATTTATATAAACAATAAAAATCCCCATAAAGTTGAGTATAAATATATATGATGAAAAGCCAAATAGAATAAAAATGGGAACAGCCAGTAGGTGAGTATAGACAATCACAATCACATATAGATGCATATGTATACTCAGTCTGAATACCATGGCCTGCAAATGGGGAGAAGGGAAAAAAAAGAAGTGATGACATACAGGGGGGCGCACTTTCTTCTTTCATTGTGATATTTTACCTCCCCCCCCCCTTTCTTCTGCTTTCCTCTTTCTTTCCATTCGCCTCTTTAGGGTCTTGTCCAGACATTCCTTTTAGGGTTACCTGGATTCATTCAGGGACCTATTCCCATATGATGGACTCTATACGCATTTACTGGTTGTTTTTATTTTCTGCAATTTGCAGCCCACAGAAAGGGACAGAGTCCAGAATCCAAGGGAGATACAACGTGGGGGCTAATGCAGGGGCCATTATACATTTTCGATTACAGCAGGATCATCTGCTGAGGTTCCCCTTATACCCATGATTAAAGTGTGCCACCATAGTTGTAATCAAGGGTTAGGGGCCCACTCAGATGGTTCGCCCCCCCTGAGCTGAACCCTTAGCTACGCCTCTGCTCTGTAATATTGTAACGTCGGGGCAGATTTTAATATCCTACATAGTTTGGTGTCGTCAGCAAAGACTGACACTTTACTCTCAATCCCATCCACAAGGTCATTAATAAAGAGGTTATAAAGAGTCAATCAATAGAGGTGTCCTCTGGATTCAGATTTTAGATAATACCCTGATGGAGGAGAGAGCCGTCAACCTCTTCCATTATTGAAACTGGGCATCTTAAGGTACCGTCACACTAAACGATATCGCTAGCGATCCGTGACGTTGCAGCGTCCTGGCTAGCGATATCGTTTAGTTTGACACGCAGCAGCGATCAGGATCCTGCTGTGATGTCGCTGGTCGCTGAATAAAGTCCAGAACTTTATTTGGTCGTCCGATCGCCGTGTATCGTTGTGTTTGACACCAAAAGCAACGATACCAGCGATGTTTTACACTGGTAACCAGGGTAAACATCGGGTTACTAAGCGCAGGGCCGCGCTTAGTAACCCGATGTTTACCCTGGTTACCAGCGTAAAAGTAAAAAAAACAAACAGTACATACTCACCTGCGCGTCCCCCAGCGTCTGCTTCCTGACACTTACTGAGCTCCGGCCCTAAAGTGAAAGTGAAAGCACAGCGGTGACGTCACCACTGTGCTGTTAGGGCCGGAGCTCAGTCAGTGTCAGGAAGCAGACGCTGGGGGACGCGCAGGTGAGTATGTGCTGTTTGTTTTTTTTACTTTTACGCTGGTAACCAGGGTAAACATCGGGTTACTAAGTGCGGCCCTGCGCTTAGCAACCCGATGTTTACCCTGGTTACCCAGGGACCTCGGCATCGTTGGTCGCTGGAGAGCGGTCTGTGTGACAGCTCCCCAGCGATCAAACAGCGACGCTGCAGCGATCGGCATCGTTGTCGCTATCACTGCAGCATCGCTTAATGTGACGGTACCTTTAGAGCAGAGTGCGCTGGACAGACCAAAGCAGCGGTGAAACAAGGTTAGGTGATGAGTTTTATTTATTTCTTTTTTAAATTGTTGGTATTTATGGGACACTAAATGGGGACATGTTACTGAGTGTGGACATCTTATGTGTGGGGAACTGTGGATTAGGGGCTGTGTTGCGACATGATTTTGCATGGGGGGGCTATGTGAGGACATCATAATATGTGAGGAACTTTGTAGGGATATCATACTGTGTGTGGGACTTTGTGGAGACGTCATACTGCACGTGGGACTGTATGGATACATCATACTGTGTGGGCAGACATTACCCTGTGTGAGAATCTTTGTGGTGACACAAAATTGTGTGGGGCTTTGTGTGAACATCATACTGTGTGAGAGGAAACCATACTTTATGGGAACATTATAATTTGTGGTAGGTTTGTGTGGACATCATCATCATACTATGTTGGGGACTGTTGTGAATTCTGCTCTTGGGCTCCCTCCTGTGGTTGTTAGTGGTAGTGCAGTTGTCTTGGGGTTGTAATCAGGGCAGGTGTTTCTGCTGATTGCAGCTTTACTAGGTATTTAGGTGTGCAGGATCCATTACTCCTGGCCAGTTGTCCATTGTTCTTGGAGGGATTGCATCTCTCTCTGGTTCCTCATGCTCTGCTGCCAATTCAGCTAAGATAAGTGTCTGGTTGTTTGTCTCTGTGCACACATGCAGTGTGCTTTGCAATTCAGTGCAATTCATTGTGTTTTTGTCCAGCTTAGACTTTGTTTGGATTTTTCAGTCATGCTGGATTCTCAGGAGTTGCAGATATACTTGCTATGTTTTTAGCTAGATGTAGTATATTTGTATTTTCTGCTGTGGATATTTTTAGGATTTTAATACTGACCGCTTAGAATTCTGTCCTATCCTTTTCTATTTAGCTAGAAGTGCCTCTTTTGCTAAATTCTGTTTTTCTGCCTGCGTGTGTCTTTCCTCTTTTACTCACAGTTAGGGTTGAGCGAAACGGGTCGATCATTTTCAAAAGTCGCCGACTTTTGGCTAAGTCGGCGTCTCATGAAACCCGATCCGACCCCTGTGCTTGTCGGCCATGCGGTACGCGACTTTCGCGCCAAAGTCGCGTTTCAATGACGCGAAAAGCGCCATTTCTCAGCCAATGAAGGTGAACGCAGAGTGTGGGCAGCGTGATGACATAGATCCTGGTCCCCACCATCTTAGAGAAGGGCATTGCAGTGATTGGCTTGCTGTCTGCGGCGTCACAGGGGCTATAAAGGGGCGTTCCCGCCGACCGCCATCTTACTGCTGCTGATCTGAGCTTAGGGACAGGTTGCTGCCGCTTCGTCAGAAGCAGGGAGAGCGTTAGGCAGGGTCCACTAACCACCAAACCGCTTGTGCTGCAGCGATTTCCACTGTCCAACACCACCTTCGGTGTGCAGGGACTGTGGAAGCTATTTTTTTTTTTTTTTCCCCTCAGCGCTGTAGCTCATTGGGCTGCCCTAGAAGGCTCCGTGATAGCTGTATTGCTGTGTGTACGCCACTGTGGAAACCAACTGCTTTTTTCAAAGCACATATCCTCTTGTTCCTTCCTTTCTGCACAGCTATCTTTTTTGTTTGTCCACACTTTTTATTTAATTTGTGCATCAGTCCACTCCTATTGCTGCCTGCCATACCTGGCTTACATTACTGCAGGGAGATAGTAATTGTAGGACAGTTTTTTTTTTTGTTTTGTTTTTTTTTGTGGGAGATTAAGATTGGCATTTCTGCTACAGTGCCATCCCTGTGTGTGCCATCTCTCACTGAGTGGGCCATAGAAAGCCTATTTATTTTTTCCGTGATTTGTGTTCTAAAATCTACCTCAACACAAAAACACTACATCAATCAGTGGGAGAAAAATATTGGCCTCAGTCAGGGCTTGTGTGCCACTGCTGTGTGTGCTATCTCTCATTCAGTGGGCTATAGCAAGCCTATTTTTTTTTTTTTTTTTTTTAATATTATTTGGTTTCTAAAGTCTCCCTGAAAAAAAAAACAAAACCTAAAAAAACAGTGGGAGAGTAATATTGCCCTTTCAGCTTGTGTGCCAGTCTTGACTCCTGGGTGTGCCACCTCTCTCCCTCTCATTCAGTGGGCCATAGAAAGCCTATTTATTTTTTTTTTAAAATATTATTGGGTTTCTAAAGTCTCCCTGAAAAAAAAAAAAAAAACATACAAAAAACAGTGGGAGAGTAATATTGCCCTTTCAGCTTGTGTGCCAGTCTTGACTCCTGGGTGTGCCACCTCTCTCCCTTTCATTCAGTGGGCCATAGAAAGCCTATTTATTTTTTCCGTGATTTGTGTTCTAAATTCTACCTCAACACAAAAACACGACATCAATCAGTGGGAGAAAAATATTGGCCTCAGTCAGGGCTTGTGTGCCACTGCTGTGTGTGCTATCTCTCATTCAGTGGGCTATAGCAAGCCTATTTTTTTTTTTTTTTTTTTAATATTATTTGGTTTCTAAAGTCTCCCTGAAAAAAAAAAAAAAACCTAAAAAAACAGTGGGAGAGTAATATTGCCCTTTCAGCTTGTGTGCCAGTCTTGACTCCTGGGTGTGCCACCTCTCTCCCTCTCATTCAGTGGGCCATAGAAAGCCTATTTATTTTTTTTTTAAAATATTATTGGGTTTCTAAAGTCTCCCTGAAAAAAAAAAAAAAAACATACAAAAAACAGTGGGAGAGTAATATTGCCCTTTCAGCTTGTGTGCCAGTCTTGACTCCTGGGTGTGCCACCTCTCTCCCTTTCATTCAGTGGGCCATAGAAAGCCTATTTATTTTTTCCGTGATTTGTGTTCTAAATTCTACCTCAACACAAAAACACAACATCAATCAGTGGGAGAAAAATATTGGCCTCAGTCAGGGCTTGTGTGCCACTGCTGTGTGTGCTATCTCTCATTCAGTGGGCTATAGCAAGCCTATTTTTTTTTTTTTTTTTTTAATATTATTTGGTTTCTAAAGTCTCCCTGAAAAAAAAAACAAAACCTAAAAAAACAGTGGGAGAGTAATATTGCCCTTTCAGCTTGTGTGCCAGTCTTGACTCCTGGGTGTGCCACCTCTCTCCCTCTCATTCAGTGGGCCATAGAAAGCCTATTTATTTTTTTTTTTAAATATTATTGGGTTTCTAAAGTCTCCCTTAAAAAACAAAAAATACATAAAAAAACAGTGGGAGAGTAATATTGCCCTTTCAGCTTGTGTGCCAGTCTTGACTCCTGGGTGTGCCACCTCTCTCTCTCATTCAGTGGGCCATAGAAAGGCTATTTTTTTTTTGGTTTTTTTAATATTATTTGGTTTCTAAAGTCTCCCTGAAAAAAAAAAAAAAAACATACAAAAAACAGTGGGAGAGTAATATTGCCCTTTCAGCTTGTGTGCCAGTCTTGACTCCTGGGTGTGCCACCTCTCTCTCTCATTCAGTGGGCCATAGAAAGGCTATTTTTTTTTGGTTTTTTTAATATTATTTGGTTTCTAAAGTCTCCCTGAAAAAAAAAAAAAAAACATACAAAAAACAGTGGGAGAGTAATATTGCCCTTTCAGCTTGTGTGCCAGTCTTGACTCCTGGGTGTGCCACCTCTCTCCCTTTCATTCAGTGGGCCATAGAAAGGCTATTTATTTTTTTTTTTAAATATTATTGGGTTTCTAAAGTCTCCCTGAAAAAAAAAAAAAAAAACATACAAAAAACAGTGGGAGAGTAATATTGCCCTTTCAGCTTGTGTGCCAGTCTTGACTCCTGGGTGTGCCACCTCTCTCCCTTTCATTCAGTGGGCCATAGAAAGCCTATTTATTTTTTTTTTTAAATATTATTTGGTTTCTAAAGTCTCCCTGAAAAAAAAAAAAACATAAAAAAACAGTGGGAGAGTAATATTGCCCTTTCAGCTTGTGTGCCAGTCTTGACTCCTGGGTGTGCCACCTCTCTCCCTTTCATTCAGTGGGCCATAGAAAGCCTATTTATTTTTTTTTTTAAATATTATTTGGTTTCTAAAGTCTCCCTGAAAAAAAAAAAAACATAAAAAAACAGTGGGAGAGTAATATTGCCCTTTCAGCTTGTGCGCCAGTCTTGACTCCTGGGTGTGCCACCTCTCTCTCTCTAATTGTGGGCCATAGAAAGCCTTTTTTTTTTTTTTTTTTTTTAATATTATTTGGTTTCTAAAGTCTCCCTGAAAAAAAAAAAAACATAAATTAGGTGGGAGATTAATATTGACATTAGTGCTTGAGTGACAGTCCTGCGTGTGTGTCATCTCTGTGATTTTGTGCCACAGAAAACAGAGTGTGTAACATTGTGCCTGATTTTCCTTGTGGTCTCACCAACCTGTTAAGGGATATTGAAATCATACTGAAGTTATAGCTCACCGTGTAAGTTGTTTGACAGCAACAAATAAAGTTACTTTGGTTAAGATTTTAAAACAATGAGGAAGTCTGGTGCAAGAGGTCGTCATGGGCGTTCATTGTCAGCTGGTAATGATGGTAGTGGTAGTGGAGCATCAGGTGGTCGTGGGGATAAAAATATTCCACCTAAGTCTGGAGCTGTGGAGCCAGTTTCGTCGTCAGGCTACACAAGGCCTCGAACGCTCTCTTTTCTGGGAGTAGGAAAACCGCTTTTAAAGGCGGAGCAGCAACAGCAAGTTTTGGCTTACATTGCAGACTCAGCCTCTAGCTCTTTTGCCTCCTCTTCCGAAACTGGTAAATGTAAAAGCAGCGCGTCGCTTGTGGATGTTCACGGTCAGGGACAAGTCGCTTCCTTGTCCTCCTCAGCAAAAACTACAACAAGAGAGAAGGATGCAGCAGGCGACACAACGGGTCACTCCATGGAGCTCTTTACACATACCGTCCCTGGCTTAGAAAGTGAAACATTTAACAGGCCATGCCCATTACAAGTATATTCTGACATGGAGTGCACTGATGCACAGCCACAGCCAGAGTACTATGCTGCTCCTTTGACTCAGACCACCACATTGCCCTCTCAGGGTACAGATCCACAATCAGACCCTGATGAGACTATGTTGCCCCGCCACGAACGCTATACCACCGACCGACACAGTGACACAGACGAAGTTGCACACGAGCTCGAAGAGGAGGTAATAGATGACCCAGTTATTGACCCCGATTGGCAGCCATTGGGGGAACAGGGTGCAGGCGGCAGTAGTTCAGAAGCGGAGGTGGAGGAGGGGCCGCAGCAGGCATCAACATCGCAACAGGTTCCATCTGCCGGGCCCGTATCTGGCCCAAAACGCGTGTCAAAGCCAAAACCTGTTGGAGCACAGCGTTGCCATCCGGTTAAAGCTCAGTCTGCAATCCCTGAAAAGGGATCCGAGTCTAGGAAGAGTGCAGTCTGGCATTTTTTTAAACAACATCCAACTGATCAGCGCAAAGTCATCTGTCAAAAATGTTCAACTAGCTTAAGCAGAGGTCAGAATCTGAAAAGTCTAAATACTAGTTGCATGCATAGACACTTAACCACCATGCATTTTCAAGCCTGGACTAACTACCAAACGTCCCTCAAGGTTGTAGCACCCTCGGCCAATGAAGCTAGTCAGCAACGCAACATCCCTTCCGTCACTGTAAGGCCACCATTTTCCGCACCACCGGCAGTATCTGTGCAGGTTTCTTTGCCAGCCAAAAGCAGTCAGGGTCATGGAACCACCAATTTTGTAGGAGGAAATATTGCATCTAGGGCACCGGCGGAAACAATACCGTCTCCAACCGTCTCTCAGTCTGCCATGTACACCGGCACACCCGAAAGTTCCACGATCTCCAGCTCTCCAGTCCAGCTCACCCTACATGAGACTCTGGTTAGAAAAAGGAAGTACTTATCCTCGCATCCGCGTACACAGGGTTTTAACGCCCACATAGCTAGACTAATCTCGTTAGAGATGATGCCCTACCGGTTAGTTGAAAGCGAAGCTTTCAAAGCCCTGATGGAGTACGCTGAACCACGATACGAGCTACCCAGTCGACACTTTTTTTCCAGAAAAGCCATCCCAGCCCTGCACCAGCATGTTAAACAGCGCATCGTCCATGCACTCAGGCAATCTGTGAGTACAAAGGTGCACCTGACTACAGATGCATGGACCAGTAGGCATGGCCAGGGATGTTATGTGTCCATCACGGCACACTGGGTGAATGTGGTGGATGCAGGGTCCACAGGCGACATCAATTTAGGGACATTTGTGCCTAGCCCACGGTCTAGGAAACAGTTGGCTGTAGGCGTTCGCACCCCCTCCTCCTCCTCCTCCTCGTCCTCCTGCAGAAGCTACAGCTCTTCCACAGAACGCAGTCTGCCAACCACTCCATCGGCAGATGACACTGTTGCACACCAGTTGTCCCATTATGGGCCAGCTACTGCCAAGCGTCAGCAGGCTGTATTGGCTATGAAGTGTTTGGGCGACAACAGACACACCGCGGAAGTTCTATCCGAGTTCTTGCAACAAGAAACGCAGTCGTGGCTGGGCACAGTAGATCTTGAGGCAGGCAAGGTAGTGAGTGATAACGGAAGGAATTTCATGGCTGCCATCTCCCTTTCCCAACTGAAACACATTCCTTGCCTGGCTCACACCTTAAACCTGGTGGTGCAGTGCTTATTGAAAACTTATCCTGGGTTCTCCGACCTGCTCCTCAAAGTGCGTGCACTTTGCTCACATATCCGACGTTCGCCTGTACACGCCAGCCGTATGCAGACCTATCAGCGGTCTTTGAACCTTCCCCAGCATCGCCTAATCATAGACGTTGCAACAAGGTGGAACTCAACACTGCACATGCTTCAGAGACTGTGCGAACAGAGGCGTGCTGTTATTTATTTGTGGGAGGATACACGGGCAGGCAGTAGGATGGCAGACATGGAGTTGTCAGGTGTGCAGTGGTCTAAGATACAAGACATGTGTCAAGTCCTTCAGTGTTTTGAGGAATGCACACGGCTGGTTAGTGCAGACAACGCCGTAATAAGCATGAGCATCCCCCTAATGCGTCTGCTGATGCAAAGTTTGACGCACATAAAGGAGCAGGCGTCTGCACCAGAGGAAGAGGAAAGCCTTGATGACAGTCAGCCATTGTCTGGTCAGGGCAGTGTACAGGACGAGGTAGCGGGCGAAGAGGAGGTGGAGGACGAGGAGGATGATGGGGATGAGTATATTTTTAATGCCGAACCTTTCCCGGGGGCACAGGAAATTGGTTGCGTGTCACGGCCGGGTTCTGGTTTTTTGAGGGACACAAGTGACGTAGATTTGCCTGCAACTGCCCCTCAACCAATCACAACCGGAGATTTGACAACTGGAACTTTGGCCCACATGGCGGATTATGCCTTACGTATCCTAAAAAGGGACACACGCATTACGAAAATGATGAACGATGACGATTACTGGTTGGCCTGCCTCCTTGATCCACGCTATAAAGGCAAATTGCAAAATATTATGCCACATGAGAACTTGGAACTAATATTAGCAACCAAACAATCAACTCTTGTTGACCGTTTGCTTCAGGCATTCCCAGCACACAGCGCACGTGATCGTTCTCACACGAGCTCCAGGGGGCAGCAGACTAGGAGTGTTAGGGGTGCACACATCAGAAGTGGCATTGGACAGAGGGGTTTTCTGACCAGGTTGTGGAGTGATTTTGCTATGACCGCAGACAGGACAGGTACTGCTGCATCAATTGAAAGTGACAGGAGACAACATTTGTCCAGTATGGTTACTAACTATTTTTCATCCCTTATCGATGTTCTCCCTCAACCGTCATTCCCATTTGATTACTGGGCCTCCAAATTAGACACCTGGCCAGAATTGGCAGAATATGCATTGCAGGAGCTTGCTTGCCCGGCAGCAAGTGTCCTATCAGAAAGAGTATTCAGTGCTGCAGGTTCAATATTAACCGAAAAAAGGACTCGTCTGGCTACCCAAAATGTTGACGATCTAACATTCATTAAAATGAACCACAACTGGATTTCGAAATCTTTTGCCCCACCTTGCCCGGCCGACACCTAGCTTTCCTATGAAAAGCTCTTGCCTGTGAATTACTTTTCTAATGTCTAATTTGCTGCAGCTGATTGTACAGCATACGACATGTTTACACCTCCCTAAATGGCAAAACTCCCCACACGGGGCCGTGGTATCGCGACTTGGCGCAAGCACCCGTGAGACTGCTGTTTGTCTGAAGAGGTGGGTGTGCTCGCTTTTGGTTGACGGCATTGCTACTGGGTCCCTCATAGTACAATGTAGTGTCTCTGGCGGTGGTGGTGCGCACCCAACGTCAGACACACCGTTGTAACATGAGGGGCCCTGGGGCGGTCCCGCCGGCCTCAAGAGAGTTCCCCCCTTCCCCAGCTCAAAATGTGCTCTACCACGTCCAAAATTATGTCGCACAGCTCCACCAATCTTTAGTCTATTCGCTGACATCATTCAATGTCTGGCACTGACAATACAAATTTGTAGACATCTATGATGCAACTTAAAGTAGTCTGTGTCTGTGTCCTATATTGGCACCATTAAATAGTTACTGCCAAATTACTATGTCAGAAACTCAGTAGATGAGCCCACCCCTGTACCTAAGTATGCCACCTTTTTTTTTGTTGTGGTTGTTTTGCGAGACATTAACATCTATTTATATTTTGGGAGTACTGGGACAGACACTCCTTGCACTACTCCTCCACTCACCACCAAGCTGCCTGTGTATCCATGTAACCGCTGTAAAGCTGCCATGAGCCTATTGTTTGTTATTTTAGGCCTTTGAAGCCTGTCTGCGGTCCCTCCTTCCACTAGTCCTCCACTGACCAGACCACTGCTGCCCGTGTACCCCTGGAACCAATTATAAAGTGCCTACAGCCAGCCCATTTTCTTATGTTAGGCCTTTGAAGCCTGTCTGCGGTCCCTACTTTAAATACTCCTCCACTGACCACCAAGCTGCCTGCCCGTGTATCCATGTAACCGCTGTAAAACTGCCATGAGCCTATTGTTTGTTATGTTAGGCCTTTGATAGCCTGTCTGCGGTCCCTACTTTAAATACTCCTCCACTCACCACCAAGCTGCCTGTGTATCCATGTAACCGCTGTAAAGCTGCCATGAGCCTATTGTTTGTTATTTTAGGCCTTTGATAGCCTGTCTGCGGTCCCTACTTTAAATACTCCTCCACTGACCAGACCACTGCTGCCCGTGTACCCCTGGAACCAATTATAAAGTGCCTACAGCCAGCCCATTTTCTTATGTTAGGCCTTTGAAGCCTGTCTGCGGTCCCTACTTTAAATACTCCTCCACTCACCACCAAGCTGCCTGCCCATCTATCCATGTAACCGCTGTAAAACTGCCATGAGCCTATTGTTTGTTATGTTAGGCCTTTGATAGCCTGTCTGCGGTCCCTACTTTAAATACTCCTCCACTGACCAGACCACTGCTGCCCGTGTACCCCTGGAACCAATTATAAAGTGCCTACAGCCAGCCCATTTTCTTATGTTAGGCCTTTGAAGCCTGTCTGCGGTCCCTACTTTAAATACTCCTCCACTCACCACCAAGCTGCCTGCCCGTCTATCCATGTAACCGCTGTAAAACTGCCATGAGCCTATTGTTTGTTATGTTAGGCCTTTGATAGCCTGTCTGCGGTCCCTACATTAAATACTCCTCCACTGACCACCAAGCTGCCTGCCCGTGTATCCATGTAACCGCTGTAAAACTGCCATGAGCCTATTGTTTGTTATGTTAGGCCTTTGATAGCCTGTCTGCGGTCCCTACTTTAAATACTCCTCCACTGACCACCAAGCTGCCTGCCCGTGTATCCATGTAACCGCTGTAAAACTGCCATGAGCCTATTGTTTGTTATGTTAGGCATTTGATAGCCTGTCTGCGGTCCCTACTTTAAATACTCCTCCACTCACCACCACCAAGTTGCCTGCCCGTGTATCCATGTAACCGCTGTAAAACTGCCATGAGCCTATTGTTTGTTATGTTAGGCCTTTGATAGCCTGTCTGCGGTCCCTACTTTAAATACTCCTCCACTGACCAGACCACTGCTGCCCGTGTACCCCTGGAACCAATTATAAAGTGCCTACAGCCAGCCCATTTTCTTATGTTAGGCCTTTGAAGCCTGTCTGCGGTCCCTACTTTAAATACTCCTCCACTCACCACCAAGCTGCCTGCCCGTCTATCCATGTAACCGCTGTAAAACTGCCATGAGCCTATTGTTTGTTATGTTAGGCCTTTGATAGCCTGTCTGCGGTCCCTACTTTAAATACTCCTCCACTGACCACCAAGCTGCCTGCCCGTGTATCCATGTAACCGCTGTAAAACTGCCATGAGCCTATTGTTTGTTATGTTAGGCCTTTGATAGCCTGTCTGCGGTCCCTACTTTAAATACTCCTCCACTCACCACCACCAAGTTGCCTGCCCGTGTATCCATGTAACCGCTGTAAAACTGCCATGAGCCTATTGTTTGTTATGTTAGGCCTTTGATAGCCTGTCTGCGGTCCCTACTTTAAATTCTCCTCCACTGACCAGACCACTGCTGCCCGTGTACCCCTGGAACCAATTATAAAGTGCCTACAGCCAGCCCATTTTCTTATGTTAGGCCTTTGAAGCCTGTCTGCGGTCCCTACTTTAAATACTCCTCCACTCACCACCAAGCTGCCTGCCCGTCTATCCATGTAACCGCTGTAAAACTGCCATGAGCCTATTGTTTGTTATGTTAGGCCTTTGATAGCCTGTCTGCGGTCCCTACTTTAAATACTCCTCCACTGACCACCAAGCTGCCTGCCCGTGTATCCATGTAACCGCTGTAAAACTGCCATGAGCCTATTGTTTGTTATGTTAGGCCTTTGATAGCCTGTCTGCGGTCCCTACTTTAAATACTCCTCCACTCACCACCACCAAGTTGCCTGCCCGTGTATCCATGTAACCGCTGTAAAACTGCCATGAGCCTATTGTTTGTTATGTTAGGCCTTTGATAGCCTGTCTGCGGTCCCTACTTTAAATACTCCTCCACTCACCACCAAGCTGCCTGTGTATCCATGTAACCGCTGTAAAACTGCAATGAGCCTATTGTTTGTTATTTTAGGCCTTTGATAGCCTGTCTGCGGCCCCTACTTGCAATACTCCTCCACTGACCACAATGCTGCCTGGAGTGCCTGCCTGTGTATCCATGTAACCGATGTAAAACTGCCATGACTGCCTACTGTTTGTTATTTTAGGCCTTTGATAGCCTGTCTGCAGCCCCTACTTGCAATACTCCTCCACTGACCACACCAATGCTGCCCGTGTACCCCTGGAACCTATTTAAAAGTTCATAGAGCCTAGTTATATATTTTATTTACTATTAATAAGGCCATGATGGACTACGCTGTACCACGCTACAAGCTAACCAGTCGACACTTCTTTTGCGAGAAAAGCCATCCCAACCCTCCACCAGCATGTAGAAGACCGCATTGTCCATGCACTCTGGCAATCTGTGAGTACAAAGGTGCACCTGACAACAGACGCATGGACCTGTAGGCATGGCCACGGAAGATTACGTGTCCATTACGGCGCAATGGATTAATGTGGTGGATGCATGGTCCACAGGGGACAGCCTACTAAGTCTGTCTGCAGTCCCTAATTCAAATTGTCCTCCACTGTCTAAATCGGAGCTTCCACCTTCTGGCTTTCGGCCTATAGTATCAGAAATTAAACTGCATTTGGCCTTCAACTTTGGTTAGGGCCTACTAACGGCTTCTGCCCCTCCCTGGTGTTGCCCTCAACTAAATAAAGCTGAGCTTCAACCTTCTGCTCCAAATTACCATTTTGAAAAATGCAATAGGCTTTTCCGGCCTACTAAAGGTGTCTGTCTGTGTGCCCCTGCCTGGTGTTGTCCTCAACTAAATAAAGCTGAGCTTCAACCTTCTGCTCCAAATTACCATTTTAAAAAATGCAATAGGCTTTTCCGGCCTACTAAAGGTGTCTGTCTGTGTGCCCCTGCCTGGTGTTGTCCTCAACTAAATAAAGCTGAGCTTCAACCTTCTGCTCCAAATTACCATTTTAAAAAATGCAATAGGCTTTTCCGGCCTACTAAAGTGTCTGTCTGTGTGCCCCTGCCTGGTGTTGTCCTCAACTAAATAAAGCTGAGCTTCAACCTTCTGCTCCAAATTACCATTTTAAAAAATGCAATAGGCTTTTCCGGCCTACTAAAGGTGTCTGTCTGTGTGCCACTGCCTGGTGTTGCCCTCAACTAAATAAAGCTGAGCTTCAACCTTCTGCTCCAAATTACCATTTTGAAAAATGCAATAGGCTTTTCCGGCCTACTAAAGGTGTCTGTCTGTGTGCCCCTGCCTGGTGTTGTCCTCAACTAAATAAAGCTGAGCTTCAACCTTCTGCTCCAAATTACCATTTTAAAAAATGCAATAGGCTTTTCCGGCCTACTAAAGGTGTCTGTCTGTGTGCCCCTGCCTGGTGTTGTCCTCAACTAAATAAAGCTGAGCTTCAACCTTCTGCTCCAAATTACCATTTTAAAAAATGCAATAGGCTTTTCCGGCCTACTAAAGGTGTCTGTCTGTGTGCCCCTGCCTGGTGTTGTCCTCAACTAAATAAAGCTGAGCTTCAACCTTCTGCTCCAAATTACCATTTTAAAAAATGCAATAGGCTTTTCCGGCCTACTAAAGGTGTCTGTCTGTGTGCCACTGCCTGGTGTTGCCCTCAACTAAATAAAGCTGAGCTTCAACCTTCTGCTCCAAATTACCATTTTGAAAAATGCAATAGGCTTTTCCGGCCTACAAAAGGTGTCTGTCTGTGTGCCCCTGCCTGGTGTTGTCCTCAACTAAATAAAGCTGAGCTTCAACCTTCCGGCTCTCATTAAGTGGTTTTAAAAAAAAAAAATGGTGGTTAGGGCCTACTAACGGCTTCTGCCCCTCCCTGGTGTTGTCCTCAACTAAATAAAGCTGAGCTTCAACCTTCCGGCTCTCATTAAGTGGTTTTAAAAAAAAAAATGGTGGTTAGGGCCTACTAACGGCTTCTGCCCCTCCCTGGTGTTGTCCTCAACTAAATAAAGCTGAGCTTCAACCTTCCGGCTCTCATTAAGTGGTTTAAAAAAAAAAAATGGTGGTTAGGGCCTACTAACGGCTTCTGCCCCTCCCTGGTGTTGTCCTCAACTAAATAAAGCTGAGCTTCAACCTTCCGGCTCTCATTAAGTGGTTTTAAAAAAAAAAATGGTGGTTAGGGCCTACTAACGGCTTCTGCCCCTCCCTGGTGTTGTCCTCAACTAAATAAAGCTGAGCTTCAACCTTCCGGCTCTCATTAAGTGGTTTTAAAAAAAAAAATGGTGGTTAGGGCCTACTAACGGCTTCTGCCCCTCCCTGGTGTTGTCCTCAACTAAATAAAGCTGAGCTTCAACCTTCCGGCTCTCATTAAGTGGTTTTAAAAAAAAAAATGGTGGTTAGGGCCTACTAACGGCTTCTGCCCCTCCCTGGTGTTGTCCTCAACTAAATAAAGCTGAGCTTCAACCTTCCGGCTCTCATTAAGTGGTTTTAAAAAAAAAAATGGTGGTTAGGGCCTACTAACGGCTTCTGCCCCTCCCTGGTGTTGCCCTCAACTAAATAAAGCTGAGCTTCAACCTTCTGCTCCAAATTACCATTTTGAAAAATGCAATAGGCTTTTCCGGCCTACTAAAGGTGTCTGTCTGTGTGCCCCTGCCTGGTGTTGTCCTCAACTAAATAAAGCTGAGCTTCAACCTTCTGCTCCAAATTACCATTTTAAAAAATGCAATAGGCTTTTCCGGCCTACTAAAGGTGTCTGTCTGTGTGCCCCTGCCTGGTGTTGTCCTCAACTAAATAAAGCTGAGCTTCAACCTTCTGCTCCAAATTACCATTTTAAAAAATGCAATAGGCTTTTCCGGCCTACTAAAGGTGTCTGTCTGTGTGCCACTGCCTGGTGTTGCCCTCAACTAAATAAAGCTGAGCTTCAACCTTCTGCTCCAAATTACCATTTTGAAAAATGCAATAGGCTTTTCCGGCCTACTAAAGGTGTCTGTCTGTGTGCCCCTGCCTGGTGTTGTCCTCAACTAAATAAAGCTGAGCTTCAACCTTCCGGCTCTCATTAAGTGGTTTTAAAAAAAAAAAATGGTGGTTAGGGCCTACTAACGGCTTCTGCCCCTCCCTGGTGTTGTCCTCAACTAAATAAAGCTGAGCTTCAACCTTCCGGCTCTCATTAAGTGGTTTTTAAAAAAAAAATGGTGGTTAGGGCCTACTAACGGCTTCTGCCCCTCCCTGGTGTTGTCCTCAACTAAATAAAGCTGAGCTTCAACCTTCCGGCTCTCATTAAGTGGTTTTAAAAAAAAAAATGGTGGTTAGGGCCTACTAACGGCTTCTGCCCCTCCCTGGTGTTGTCCTCAACTAAATAAAGCTGAGCTTCAACCTTCCGGCTCTCATTAAGTGGTTTTAAAAAAAAAAATGGTGGTTAGGGCCTACTAACGGCTTCTGCCCCTCCCTGGTGTTGTCCTCAACTAAATAAAGCTGAGCTTCAACCTTCCGGCTCTCATTAAGTGGTTTTAAAAAAAAAAATGGTGGTTAGGGCCTACTAACGGCTTCTGCCCCTCCCTGGTGTTGTCCTCAACTAAATAAAGCTGAGCTTCAACCTTCCGGCTCTCATTAAGTGGTTTTAAAAAAAAAAATGGTGGTTAGGGCCTACTAACGGCTTCTGCCCCTCCCTGGTGTTGTCCTCAACTAAATAAAGCTGAGCTTCAACCTTCCGGCTCTCATTAAGTGGTTTTAAAAAAAAAAATGGTGGTTAGGGCCTACTAACGGCTTCTGCCCCTCCCTGGTGTTGTCCTCAACTAAATAAAGCTGAGCTTCAACCTTCCGGCTCTCATTAAGTGGTTTTAAAAAAAAAAATGGTGGTTAGGGCCTACTAACGGCTTCTGCCCCTCCCTGGTGTTGTCCTCAACTAAATAAAGCTGAGCTTCAACCTTCCGGCTCTCATTAAGTGGTTTTAAAAAAAAAAATGGTGGTTAGGGCCTACTAACGGCTTCTGCCCCTCCCTGGTGTTGCCCTCAACTAAATAAAGCTGAGCTTCAACCTTCTGCTCCAAATTACCATTTTGAAAAATGCAATAGGCTTTTCCGGCCTACTAAAGGTGTCTGTCTGTGTGCCCCTGCCTGGTGTTGTCCTCAACTAAATAAAGCTGAGCTTCAACCTTCTGCTCCAAATTACCATTTTAAAAAATGCAATAGGCTTTTCCGGCCTACTAAAGGTGTCTGTCTGTGTGCCCCTGCCTGGTGTTGTCCTCAACTAAATAAAGCTGAGCTTCAACCTTCTGCTCCAAATTACCATTTTAAAAAATGCAATAGGCTTTTCCGGCCTACTAAAGGTGTCTGTCTGTGTGCCACTGCCTGGTGTTGCCCTCAACTAAATAAAGCTGAGCTTCAACCTTCTGCTCCAAATTACCATTTTGAAAAATGCAATAGGCTTTTCCGGCCTACTAAAGGTGTCTGTCTGTGTGCCCCTGCCTGGTGTTGCCCTCAACTAAATAAAGCTGAGCTTCAACCTTCTGCTCCAAATTACCATTTTAAAAAATGCAATAGGCTTTTCCGGCCTACTAAAGGTGTCTGCCCCTCCCTGGTGTTGTCCTCAACTGAACAAAGCTGAGCTTCCACATTCTGGCTTTCGCCCTATACTATCAGATATTAAACTGCATTTGGCCTACTAGTGTGGTTAGGCCCTTGAAACAGTGTCTGCTGCTCTTGGGTTTGCTACTCCACTGAACAAAGCAATGCCGCCTGTTTAGTCCTGTTACCAATTTTGAACTGCATGTAGCCTACTTTATTCTTTGGCCCTATATCTGTTTCCTCCTCATCCTGCCCATTGCCCAGCCACTGCTAAATGAGTCTGCTGGTACATTGACCTAGACCACTACATTCCCCTTGTACTCTACACAGCCAGAATCTGTCCCTGCTGAAAGTAAGGTTCCCCTTCCCGCATGTTATACCACCTTACACAGGGACAAAGAGGAAGGTGCAGATGAAAGTGCAGGTTCCTTCATCAGGTGGGGGGGCATACTCGTTGGCGACGTCACTGGCACAGGGCCCCTCAGAGTACGCAAAAGTGTCGCTGCTGGTGGGAGGCGCCCCCACCATGCAAACACACCGCCGTACTTTGAGGGGCCCTGTGCCAGTGGCAATGCGAACGAGTGGGCCCCCCCCTGCTTGCTCAGGATCACAGCACTTGCAACTTTTAAATACTTACCTTTCCCTGCAACAACGCCGTGACGTAGTCCGCATTTGCTGGGCCTACGAAAAACTTGAGCCAGCCCTACTCCCCCCACAACTTTCCCCCAATTCCCTATGCCCAACTATTATTATACAGTTAATTAAGATTGGCAAGCTTCAGAAACAAGAATGGATGTTTTTGGCATTAAAATGGGCACTGTAGGTGTTTTCCTGGCCTCCACTCACTGCCGACTATGCTTCCCCATTGACTTGCATTGGGTTTCGTGTTTCGGTCGATCCCCGACTTTTAGCGATAATCGGCCGACTGCACTCGACTCGACTCTGGACAAAATCGGGTTTCCCAAAACCCTACTCGATCTTTAAAAAATGAAAGTCGCTCAACCCTACTCACAGTCAATATTTGTGGGGGGCTGCCTATCCTTTGGGGTTCTGCTCTGAGGCAAGATAGAATTCCCATTTCCACCTATAGGGGTATTTAGTCCTCCGACTGTGTCGAGGTGTCTAGGACATGTTAGGTACACCCCACGGCTACTTCTAGTTGCGGTGTCAGTTTAGGGTTTGCGGTCAGTACAGGTACCACCTACTCCTGAGAAAGTCTCTCATGCGGCTCCAAGGTCACCAGATCATAACAGTACAACTGGCCAACAATGAGTTAAATGCATCTCAAAAGCAGGGAAGAAAGGTGTTGAGCCATTTTTTTCTGCAGCCTGTTTTTTATTTCCTTCCCTCTTTTCCTCTGGGTGACTGAGGAGACTTGTGCTAGCATGGATGTTTAGGGATTAGTTTCTCGTGTAGACCAGCTTGCTGCTAGGGTACAGGGCATTTCTGATTATATTGTTCAGACTCCACTTTTAGAGCCTAGGATTCCTACTCCTGATTTGTTTTTTGGGGACAGGTCCAAATTTTTGAGTTTTAAAAACAACTATAAACTGTTTTTTGCTCTGAAACCTCGTTCCTCTGGTGATTCCATTCAGCAGGTTAAAATTGTCCTCTCCCTGTTGCGTGGCGACCCTCAGGATTGGGCATTTTCACTGGAATCTGGGAATCCAGCCTTGCTTAATGTAGACGCCTTTTTTCAGGCTCTTGGATTATTATATGATGAACCAAATTCTGTGGATCAAGCGGAGAAGACCTTGTTGGCCCTGTCTCAGGGTCAAGAAGCGGCAGAATTGTATTGTCAGAAATTTAGAAAATGGTCTGTGCTGACTAAATGGAATGATGATGCTTTGGCTGCAATTTTCAGAAAGGGTCTTTCTGAATCTGTTAAAGATGTTATGGTGGGGTTTCCCACGCCTGTTGGTCTGAATGATTCAATGTCTCTGGCCATTCAGATTGATCGGCGCTTTCGGGAGCGCAGAACTGTGCGCACTGTGGCGTTGTCCTCAGAGCAGATGCCTGAGCCTATGCAGTGTGATAGGACTCTGTCTAGAACGGAACAACAAGGATTCAGACGTCAGAATAGGTTGTGTTTTTATTGTGGCGATGCTTCTCATGTCATTTCAGTTTGCCCTAAGCGTACAAAGAGAATCGCAAGTTCAGTTACCATCAGTACTGTAAAACCTAAATTTCTGTTGTCTTTGACCTTGATCTGCTCATTGTCGTCATTTTCTGTCATGGCGTTTGTGGATTCAGGCGCCGCTTTGAACTGGACTTTGAATTTGCCAGGCATTGTAATTTCCCCTTGCAGTCTTTGCAGAACCCTATTCCTTTAAGGGGCATTGATGCTACACCTTTGGCTAAAAATATACCCCAGTTTTGGACACAGGTGACCATGTGCATGGCGTCAGCCCATCAGGAAGATTGTCGTTTTCTGGTGTTGCATAATTTGAAAGATGCTATTGTGCTGGGATTTCCATGGTTGCAGATACATAATCCTGTGTTGGATTGGAAGTCTATGTCTGTGACTAGTTGGGGTTGTCAGGGGGTTCATGATGACGTTCCTTTGATGTCAATCTCCTCTTCCACCTCTTCTGAGGTTCCAGAGTTTTTGTCTGATTTTCAGGATGTATTTGATGAGCCCAAGTCCAGTTCCCTTCCACCGCATAGGGACTGTGATTGTGCTATTGACTTGATTCCAGGCTGTAAGTTTCCCAAGGGCTGACTTTTCAACCTGTCTGTGCCTGAACATACCGCCATGCGGAGTTATGTTAAGGAGTCTTTGGAGAAGGGACATATTCGGCCATCTTCTTCACCGTTGGGAGCGGGATTTTTTTTTGTTGCTAAGAAGGATGGCTCCTTGAGACCCTGTATTGATTATCGCCTCTTGAATAAGATCACGGTCAAGTTTCAATACCCTTTACCTTTTCTCTCTGATTTGTTTGCCAGGATTAAAGGGGCTAGTTGGTTTACTAAGATTGACCTTCGGGGGCATATAATCTTGTTCGTATTAAGCAGGGTGATGAATGGAAAACTGCATTTAATACGCCCGAAGGCCATTTTGAATACCTTGTGATGCCATTCGGACTCTCTAATGCTCCATCTGTTTTTCAGTCCTTCATGCATGATATCTTCCAGAATTATCTTGATAAATTCATGATTGTATATTTGGATGATATCTTGATTTTTTCCGATGATTGGGAGTCTCATGTGAAACAGGTCAGGATGGTATTTCAGATCCTTCGTGATAATGCTTTGTTTGTGAAGGGGTCTAAGTGTCTCTTTGGAGTGCAGAAGGTTTCTTTTTTGGGCTTCATTTTTTCTCCTTCATCTATGGAGATGGATCCGGTTAAGGTTCAGGCCATTCATGATTGGATTCAGCCCACATCCGTGAAGAGCCTTCATAAATTTTTGGGCTTTGCTAATTTTTATCGCCGCTTCATTGCTAACTTCTCCAGTGTGGTTAAACCCCTGACCGATTTGACGAAGAAAGGTGCTGATGTAACGAATTGGTCCTCTGTGGCTGTCTCTGACTTTCAGGAGCTTAAATGCCGATTTACTTCTGCCCCGGTGTTGCGTCAGCCGGATGTTTCTCTTCCGTTTCAGGTTGAGGTTGACGCTTCTGAGATTGGGGCAGGGACCGTTTTGTCTCAGAGGAATTCTGTTTGTTCCTTGATGAAACCGTGTGCCTTCTTTTCCCGTAAGTTTTCGCCTGCTGAACGCAATTATGATGTCGGCAATCGGGAGTTGTTGGCTATGAAGTGGGCGTTTGAGGAATGGTGACATTGGCTTGAGGGAGCCAAGCACCGTATTGTGGTCTTGACCGATCATAAAAATCTGATTTACCTCGAGTCTGCCAAACGGCTGAATCCTAGACAGGCTCGATGGTCCTTGTTTTTCTCCCGTTTTGATTTCGTGGTCTCGTATCTTCCGGGTTCTAAGAGTGTTAAGGCTGATGCCCTCTCTAGGAGTTTTTTGCCTGATTCTCCTGAGGTACTGGAACCGGTCGGCATTCTGAAGGAAGGGGTGGTCCTTTCGGCCATTTCCCCTGATTTGCGACCGGTTCTGCAGGAATTTCAGGCTGACAAACCTAACCGATGTCCAGTGGGCAAACTGTTTGTTCCTGACAGATGGACTGGTAGAGTGATTTCTGAGATTCATTGTTCTGTGTTGGCAGGCCATCCTGGTATTTTTGGTACCAGAGATTTGGTTGGTAGGTCCTTTTGGTGGCCTTCTTTGTCGCGTGATGTGTGTTCTTTTGTGCAGTCCTGTGGGACTTGTGCGCAAGCCAAGCCTTGTTGTTCCCATGCTAGCGGGTTGCTTTTGCTTTTGCCGGTCCCTGAGAGGCCCTGGACGCATATTTCTATGGATTTTATTTCAGATCTTCCGGTTTCCCAGAGGATGTCTGTTATCTGGGTGGTTTGTGACCGGTTCTCTTAGATGGTTCATTTGGTGCCTTTGCCTAAATTGCCTTCCTCTTCTGATTTGGTTCCGTTGTTTTTTCAGCATGTGGTTCGTTTGCATGGTATTCCGGAGAATGTTGTGTCCGACAGAGGTTCCCAGTTTGTTTCTAGGTTTTGGCGGGCCTTTTGTGCTAGGCTGGGCATTGATTTGTCTTTTTCTTCCGCATTTCATCCGCAGACAAATGGCCAGACCGAGCGAACTAATCAGACTTTGGAAACTTATTTGAGATGCTTTGTGTCTGCTGATCAGGATTATTGGGTGGCTTTCTTGCCATTGGCCGAGTTCGCCCTTAATAATCGGGCTAGTTCGGCTACCTTGGTTTCGCCCTTCTTTTGTAATTTTGGTTTTCATCCTCGTTTTTCTTCGGGGCAGGTTGAGCCTTCTGATTGTCCTGGTGTGGATTCTGTGGTTGACAGGTTGCAGCAGATTTGGGCTCATGTGGTGGACAATTTGGTGTTGTCTCAGGAGGAGGCTCAGCGTTTTGCTAACTGTCGTCGGTGTGTTGGTTCCCGGCTTCGGGTTGGGGATTTGGTCTGGTTGTCTTCCCTTCATGTTCCTATGAAGGCTTCTTCCCCTAAGTTTAAGCCTCGGTTTATTGGTCCTTATAGGATTTCTGAGATTATCAATCCGGTTTATTTTCGTTTGGCCCTTCCGTGTTGTGAATTAGATTTCTTGGCTCCCTCTGGTGGTTATTAGTGATATGACTCTGGGATTTTCTTTCCTCAGTTTGCACCCACCTGGGTCGTTAGTCCAGGGGTGTTGCTATATAAACCTCCTGGATCCTTAGTCCAGTGCCTGGCATCGTTGTAATCAGATCCTTTTTGTTTGCTCCTATCTGCTGGTCCTGGTTCGTGCAAAATTAAGCTAAGTCCTGCTTCTTTGTTTTTTGGGTAATTTGCTTGCTCTCATTTTTGTCCAGCTTGTACTAAATGTGATTCCTGACCTTGCTGGAAGCTCTAGAGGGCTGGTGTTCTCCCCCCGGGCCGTTAGACGGTTCGGGGGTTCTTGAATATCCAGCGTGGATATTTTTGATAGGGTTTTTGCTGACCATATAAGTTATCTTACTATATTCTGCTATTAGCTAGTGGGCCTCTCTTTGCTAAATACCTAGCTCATCCTTACGTTTGTCTTTTCCTCTTACCTCACCGTTATTATTTGTTGGGGGCTTGTATCCAACTTTTGGGGTCTTTTCTCTGGAGGCAAGAAAGGTCTTTCTTTTCCCTTCTAGGGTTAGTTAGTTCTCCGGCTGGCGCGAGACGTCTAGAATCAACGTAGGCACGTTCCCCGGCTGCTGTTATTTGTGGTGCTAGGATTAGATATATGGTCAGATCAGTTACCACTGCCCTATGAGCTGGTTTTTGTGTTTTGCAGACTTAGAAACTATTTCTGAGACCCTCTGCCATTGGGGTCATAACAGTATGCCAGGCCACTGTTGTGAATTAGACTTCTTGGCTCCCTCTAGTGGTGTCTGAACAAACATCTGATTTAATGCAATGTGATAGAATTCAGACTAGAAATGAGCGGAAAAATCATAGACGTCAGAATGGGTTATGTTTTTACTGTGGTGATTCTACACATGTTATATCAGCATGAGCTAAACGCCTAACAAGGGTTGTCAGTCCTGTCGCCATTGGTAATTTGCAACCTAAATTTATTTTGTCTGTGACTTTAATTTGCTCATTGTCTTCTTACCCTGTTATGGCGTTTGTGGATTCAGGTGCTGCCCTGAGTCTTATGGATCTGTCATTTGCCAAGCGCTGTGGTTTTGTTCTTGAACCGTTGGTAAATCCTATTCCTCTTAGAGGTATTGATGCTACCCCATTGGCGGAAAATAAACCGCAGTTTTGGACGCAGGTAACCATGTGCATGACTCCTGAACATCGGGAGGTGATTCGTTTTCTTGTTCTGCATAAAATGCATGATTTGGTCGTTTTGGGTCTGCCATGGTTACAGACCCACAATCCAGTCTTTCATTGGAAGGCAATGTCTGTGTCAAGTTGGGGCTGTCAGGGAATTCATGCTGATTCCCCGCCGGTGTCTATTGCTTCCTCTACTCCTTCGGAAGTTCCTGAGTATTTGTCTGATTATCAGGATGTATTCAGCGAGTCCAGATCCAGTGCTCTGCCTCCTCATAGGGACTGTGACTGCGCCATAGATTTGATTCCAGGTAGTAAATTTCCTAAGGGAAGATTATTTAATCTGTCTGTACCTGAACATGCCGCAATGCGTTCGTATATCAAGGAGTCTCTGGAGAAGGGGCATATCCGTCCATTCTCTTCCCCTCTTGGTGCAGGATTCTTTTTTGTGGCCAAGAAGGACGGATCTTTGAGACCTTGTATTGACTATCGGCTTCTGAATAAAATCACTGTTAAATTTCAGTATCCTTTGCCTCTGTTGTCGGACTTGTTTGCCCGGATTAAAGGAGCCAAGTGGTTCACCAAGATAGATCTTCGTGGTGCGTACAACCTTGTGGGCATTAAGCAAGGAGATGAATGGAAGACTGCATTTAATACGCCCGAAGGTCATTTTGAGTACTTGGTGATGCCTTTTGGGCTCTCTAATGCGCCCTCAGTGTTTCAGTCCTTTATGCATGATATTTTCCGGAAGTATCTGGATAAATTTATGATTGTTTATCTGGATGATATTCTGGTTTTCTCTGAAGAGTGGGACTTGTGCTCGAGCTAAGCCTTGCTGTTCTCGTGCCAGCGGGTTGCTCTTGCCCTTGCCTGTCCCGAAGAGGCCTTGGACACACATTTCCATGGATTTCA
The DNA here is from genome assembly GCF_051348905.1 of Ranitomeya variabilis. Classification (NCBI taxonomy): domain Eukaryota; kingdom Metazoa; phylum Chordata; class Amphibia; order Anura; family Dendrobatidae; genus Ranitomeya; species Ranitomeya variabilis. The sequence goes on from NC_135237.1 coordinate 552,720,894, forward strand.
TTTCTGATCTCCCGGTGTCTCAGGGCATGTCTGTCATCTGGGTGGTATGTGATCGCTTTTCCAAAATGGTCCATTTGGTGCCTTTGCCTAAGCTGCCCTCCTCTTCCGATCTGGTTCCTGTGTTCTTTCAGAATGTGGTTCGTTTACACGGCATTCCTGAGAATATTGTGTCTGATAGAGGATCCCAGTTTGTTTCCAGGTTCTGGCGATCCTTTTGTGCTAGGATGGGCATTGAGTTGTCGTTTTCGTCTGCCTTTCATCCTCAGACTAATGGACAAACGGAGCGAACTAATCAGACTCTGGAGGCTTATTTGAGGTATTTTGTTTCGGCAGATCAGGATGATTGGGTGACCTTCTTGCCGTTGGCTGAGTTTGCCCTTAATAACCGGGCTAGTTCCGCTACTTTGGTTTCGCCATTTTTCTGCAACTCTGGTTTCCATCCTCGTTTTTCCTCGGGACATGTGGAGCCTTCTGACTGTCCTGGGGTAGATTCTGTGGTGGATAGGTTGCAGCAGATCTGGAATCATGTGGTGGACAACTTAAAGTTGTCACAGGAGAAGGCTCAGCGTTTTGCCAACCGCCGCCGCGGTGTGGGTCCCTGACTTCGTGTTGGGGATTTGGTATGGCTGTCTTCTCGATTTGTTCCTATGAAGGTCTCCTCTCCTAAATTTAAGCCTCGCTTCATCGGTCCTTACAAGATATTGGAAATCCTTAATCCTGTGTCCTTTCGCTTGGATCTTCCGGTGTCGTTTGCCATTCACAACGTGTTCCATAGGTCCTTGTTGCGGCGGTACGTTGTACCTGTGGTTCCTTCTGTTGAGCCTCCTGCTCCGGTGTTGGTTGGGGGCGAGTTGGAGTACGTGGTGGAGAAGATCTTGGATTCTCGTCTCTCCAGACGGAGGCTTCAGTATCTGGTCAAGTGGATGGGCTATGGTCAGGAGGATAATTCCTGGGTGGTTGTCTCTGATGTGCATGCGGCCGATTTAGTTCGTGCCTTTCACGCTGCTCATCCTGATCGTCCTGGTGATCTTGGTGAGGGTTCGGTGACCCCTCCTTAAGGGGGGGGTACTGTTGTGAATTAGACTTCTTGGCTCCCTCTGGTGGTTATTAGTGATTTGACTCTGGGATTTTCTTTCCTCAGTTTGCACCCACCTGGGTCGTTAGTCCAGGGGTGTTGCTATATAAACCTCCTGGATCCTTAGTCCAGTGCCTGGCATCGTTGTAATCAGATCCTTTTTGTTTGCTCCTATCTGCTGGTCCTGGTTCGTGCAAAATTAAGCTAAGTCCTGCTTCTTTGTTTTTTGGGTTATTTGCTTGCTCTCATTTTTGTCCAGCTTGTACTAAATGTGATTCCTGACCTTGCTGGAAGCTCTAGGGGGCTGGTGTTCTCCCCCCGGGCCATTAGACGGTTCGGGGGTTCTTGAATATCCAGCGTGGATATTTTTGATAGGGTTTTTGCTGACCATGTAAGTTATCTTACTATATTCTGCTATTAGCTAGTGGGCCTCTCTTTGCTAAATACCTAGCTCATCCTTACGTTTGTCTTTTCCTCTTACCTCACCATTATTATTTGTTGGGGGCTTGTATCCAACTTTTGGGGTCTTTTCTCTGGAGGCAAGAAAGGTCTTTCTTTTCCCTTCTAGGGTTAGTTAGTTCTCCGGCTGGCGCGAGACATCTAGAATCAACGTAGGCACGTTCCCCGGCTGCTGTTATTTGTGGTGCTAGGATTAGATATATGGTCAGATCAGTTACCACTGCCCTATGAGCTGGTTTTTGTGTTTTGCAGACTTAGAAACTATTTCTGAGACCCTCTGCCATTGGGGTCATAACACTTCCGGCCTCTTTTGCCATCCATAATGTTTTCCATAGATCTTTATTGTGGAAATATGTGGTGCCCGTTGTTCCCTCTGTTGATCCTCCTGCTCCTGTGTTGGTTGATGGGGAGTTGGAGTATGTGGTTGAGAAGATTTTGGATTCTCGCCTTTCGAGGCGGAGGCATACCTTGTCAAATGGAAGGGTTATGGCCAGGAGGATAATTCTTGGGTTTTTGCCTCTGATGTCCATGCTGCTGATTTGGTCCGTGCCTTTCATCTGGCTCATCCTGATCAGTCTGGGGGCTCTGGTGAGGGTTCGGTGACCCCTCTTCAAGGGGGGAGTACTGTTGTGAATTCTGCTCTTGGGCTCCCTCCTGTGGTTGTTAGTGGTAGTGCAGTTGTCTTGGGGTTGTAATCAGGGCAGGTGTTTCTGCTGATTGCAGCTTTACTAGGTATTTAGGTGTGCAGGATCCATTACTCCTGGCCAGTTGTCCATTGTTCTTGGAGGGATTGCATCTCTCTCTGGTTCCTCATGCTCTGCTGCCAATTCAGCTAAGATAAGTGTCTGGTTTTTTGTCTCTGTGCACACATGCAGTGTGCTTTGCACTTCAGTGCAATTCATTGTGTTTTTGTCCAGCTTTGACTTTGTTTGGATTTTTCAGTCATGCTGGATTCTCAGGAGTTGCAGATATACTTGCTATGTCTTTAGTTAGATGTAGTATATTTGTATTTTCTGCTGTGGATATTTTTAGGATTTTAATACTGACCGCTTAGAATTCTGTCCTATCCTTTTCTATTTAGCTAGAAGTGCCTCTTTTGCTAAATTCTGTTTTTCTGCCTGCATGTGTCTTTCCTCTTATACTCACAGTCAATATTTGTGGGGGGCTGCCTATCCTTTGGGGTTCTGCTCTGAGGCAAGATAGAATTCCCATCTCCACCTATAGGGGTATTTAGTCCTCCGGCTGTGTCGAGATGTCTAGGACGTGTTAGGTACATCCCACGGCTACTTCTAGTTGCGGTGTTAGATTAGGGTTTGTGGTCAGTACAGGTACCACCTACCCCTGAGAAAGTCTCTCATGGGGCTCCAAGGTCACCGGATCATAACAGGGGACATTATATTTTATCAGAGCATCATACTGTGTGCTGGGCTGTATGGGGAAATCATGCTTTGTGGGCACATCATAGTGTGTGTAGGGCTGTGTGGGGACATCATATTGTGTGTAGGGCTGTGTGGGGACATCATATTGTGTGTAGGGCTGTGTGGGGACATCATATTGTGTGTAGGGCTGTGTGGGGACATCATGTTGTGTGTAGGGCTGTGTGGGGACATCATATTGTGTGTAGGGCTGTGTGGGGACATCATATTGTGTGTAGGGCATCTCTGTGGGGACAATATACTGTATTGGGAGCTTTAAGGGGAATTCATACTATGTGAGGGGCTTTCAGGGACACCTTACTGCTTGGGGGTGTTGAGGGTTTTTTGGTGATATATTCTGTGTTGGGCATTGTTGGGTTATCACACTGTGTAAGGGATATCAAACATTATGGGGTACTTTGTGGGGACATCATACTGTTGGAGAGGCTGTGTGGGGACCTCACAATGTTTAATGGGCTATGTGGGGATATTATACTCTCTGGGGATCCTGTGTGTGGAATGCGGGAGTATCATGTTGTGGTGCGAATTTTTGATCATGGTACAAGGGCGGTATAAATTTTATAAAAATCAGTAAATTATATGGCATTGATTAGCTGCTACAGGTCAAAACACAAGTTATAATAAGCCCTATTGTAACATGTATTAACAGAAGCAGCGAGACAGCAGACTTAATTCTGCCAATATTAAGTGATAAAAATGAATGTAAAATAATAATAATAATAATAATAATAATAAGCAGAATTAAGTTTGACTTGTTGATTCTTCTCTCCACAACAGTCAGTCTCTTGTGCCCCCATGGGATAATTAATTTTTCACCCCTGCACTAACCCACCAGAGAGAATTGGTGGAAGTCCCTAACTACCCAGGCAGCAAGGGACTATGTTTGAAAATCATCAAAGAATGTCACTAATCCATAAGGAAGCACTGAATTATCCAAACCAACCCTTCACAATTCACCAGAAAGGGGAGGAACACACCCGGTTATCACCAGCTGAATTACTTCCATTATTACCATATTAAACTGTGGCATTTAAATATTGAGACATCCAATGCAATTCTGAAATCAACAACAAATACATTACAAATAGAAACAGGCGTCCGATGAGTTAATAACTGATAACTGTATCCATGACAACCATACACTATGAGGAAATGTCCAGAAGTTTCTATAATGAGGTCTTTACCGAATGCCAAGTTCATGTCACTTCTCGTTTTTTCTTGTTTCACTCGTAGGTAAACATTTGCATTATGTACAGTCAGACGCAGAGCAATTAAAGGGGGATTCCAGAAATGAAATAATCTAATTAGTGAGGTTATGGTTAGAACATCACAGCATGTCCTCCTTCTAATGCACTGACAGTCGGTGGGGCCCTGCCACAAGACAGTAATACGAAGACGAGCTGGCACTGCCCAAATAGGAGCTTCTCATTCATAGCTGGTCTCTCATGTGGCTTGTAAAGCGGGATGAGGGATCCAAAGATGGGCAACATCTCTACGATGCCCATATTATCAACATATTTAGTAATTCATTCAATTCATAGATTGTTACAAAGTTATAACTCATCCGCTATTATTAGTATATAGTAAAGGATCTCCTATCAGAAGAGTTGACATCATCTTCACGAAATGTCCTGAAGACAAATCTGCCTTACTTTCCAAGACCATGAATCTGATAGAACATACCAACGAGTAGAGAATAGCAAATCTTTTACATTTCTAATTCCCCAGATTTGTTGAATTTTCCCAGGGAATGTAATCTGCGGTGAAACGAAAGAGCTACGAAGCCTACAATTGTCTTGAGAAACATGTATGATACTATTCTCTTTTTCGATCAATAAACAGCTGATGCAAACAAACTTTTCTTCTAATACTTCTTTACATCATACTAAGAATAAACTTCCACAATGTACGGAAATCTTAAATACGAGAAAGTAAAAGAAAAGTCCATCACTATTGTCTCCAAGGTGAAATTAGGCTGTTTAGACGAGACATATAGGAATACAATAAAGGCACGTTCAGTAGAGATGCTCCATCCGGTAGCAGCCATTTGCCCCTGTTGTAATGTTTCTAGGACTTACTCTTTATTATGCCTGTGTTTATTTGCTCTAGCTGTTAATTGATCAACAGTGAATAACAGTTCTAACAGAACTCTACAGCAGTACTTGAGTAAGGAGGCTATTTCTGCATATGGATCAAGGGTCATTTTCTCACTATCTATATGTATGGTGTCTTCAGTGTTTTATGACTTTCTTACCTATCTTTAAGGCTAAGTTGTTAGTTGTGTTGTTATCTTGCTATCTGGATTTACATCAAAATAACTACTGCATTCCCTGTCTCGGCTTTTATACAGGCTACAATAGTCCCTCCAAGCTGCTGTGCTCTACCATGTGATGTAATAGCTGCAAGGCATTATGGAGAAGCCTGTCTGAGATCATGGGATCCTACTCTGAATGATGAAATCTTCTTCATTAATGACAATAGACATTTTAGATAATTCATGCAAAGTGAATCACAAATTGTTCAAATTCAGAGAATTTCTAAAACTTCGACAGAAATTCTATTTGCATCGGTAATCTCACAAGGTAGAAGTGTCATTCAGGAACCTAAGAAAACTCACTGGCCTCTCGTGTAGTAGCCGTCATGTTTTTGTCCACCAGCTTGTCATGGTTGTCCACTTCTGGTCCAGCAGACAGTACCACAGATATGCTGTATGAGCCTGCGATGGAGGATACATAGCAAAACAGCTGAGATTCTTTTAGACTGTGGACTCATTTTACAGAGTTTGGAGCTGGAGATGGTTTGTAATCTGTCCAGTTCTCTCTTCATTCTGTTTGCTGCCAATGAACAGCATGAGAAACCAAACAATCGCGTCCACTTTTGCCACTTAGCAATGGTAATTTAGTAATGTTCTGGAGTTATGGGAGTGAGACTGATTTTACTCATCTCCCTGCCAATAAACAGGACACGGTGTCATTCTGCAAGTGAGACTAATGCCATTCTCTGTGCATTTTATCCATTTGATTTTACCTCTGCATAGCCAAGTGTGGATGAGCTAAAAAGCAAATATCTGGCTGGCCGATCGGGAGAAAGAATGGTAGATATAAAGTTGCCTGTCCGATGCCTGTTGTATTGATTTATAGCCAGGAGCTTGGCTCTACAGAGTGACGAGGTAAGAGCTGCATTCATCTGAAAAGTCCCTCTCATACATAGGTACAAGTTTTAATATTTTATTTTGACTAAATTCTTCTTACTTCCAACTTATCCCCCCAAATAAAATTCACACTGAAATTTATAAAAATCCAGATAGGTTAAAAAACAATTACTAATTTCTTTTAACATTTTTTCCAGGGGCTCCATATCTGCCCATTCTTTAAAAACCTCAAAAAGAAAAACCTCCACCAAGTTATATCCTGGGATGTAACCAAACCAAAATCAAACCAAAGTAAAAAATAAAGTCCTGTAAGTAAAATATGAAATTTGTTTTAAGGATCTGTTTGTCAGGTCCTTAACGTAATTGTCTCAGTCTCCACGTGAGTTGGATCCAATAAGCTCAGGTTCAGGTGGGCACAAGGACAAAGGCTTGCTGCAACTGGCAGGAAGACACACGGTAGAGCAAAGACTTGGCACCAGAAACTTCAGACCAGTGATACAGGTGCCGTGGAGCAAAGCAAGGATGAATGCAGAATCAGATGATTGCCGCATGAATGGAGGAACAGACCAAAAATTAGACTCTATTGTCTTAATCCTAGGACACAGTTGTATGTGATAATGGTTCTTAAGTAGGATTAGGAAGAAGATGTCACTGTGCCACCCTGGGTAAGCTGCAGAACCCAATGTGGAGCACAATAGAGGGCAGCAAACAAAGGTGAAGGAATCAGAGCCCAGGATACCGATGACAAGTGTAGACATTAGTACCTACACCCAAAGAACACCATTGATGAATAATTTCAAATAACCTTCGATGAAAGATGTGGATGGAGCCTGCAAAGCAAATATTAAGAGCTAGCCTCTCTCGTAATAAAGGAAATAGCTGTGCCTATAAAGGCACTCAAGAATAAGCTTGAAGAACACTACTTTGCAGCAAAGTCTCCTGGGTCAACTTACTAAAGAGGCAGTGGTGGTCCACCTAATGATAAAGGGTGGCCTTCCAATTACAGATTGTCAGAGAAAGACGGATGGGACATATATGGACCTTCCAAAAAAATGTGTTCCCATGTATTAACTTTTTTCCCTCTTCTCATCGAAAAAAATACATGCATTAGTAAGTTTATGATTTCAAGTTATGTAAAATAGCTGTCGGAAGTCAAAAGTTTATATGACATCTAATGTTGTAAATTTAATTTAAAGATTCATACATTCAGCTTTTCGCTGGAGTTTCAGGGAGCTGAAGTCAAGAGGGAATCATAAGAAAAATATGTATATATAAAAAAAGAATTTATAAATTTTTCTTTTGTTTATTTGTTATATTTAAATCCACTTTTGACTTTGGCTCAATAAAATCAGAAGCTTCAATAATGAGGCAAATCAAAATGTATGTCAAAGAGTACACTAAATGATATATAAAATTAGTCAAAATTATATCAACTGCCAAGAAAGTTTATCAAAAACTATTTCCAAAGCTCAAGCACAAATGCAACAAAAAATATATTCAAAATGCTTCAAAATAATAATAAAAACGTCATTAAAAATATCAAAACTTAAACATGAACTGCATTAAAAATAGTTTAACAAAAATTATTTCCAAAACTGGATTAAAAATTCATCAAACAGAATATTAAAAAATGCACCAAAAAGTCTATAAAAACTAAATAAAAAACATCATCAAAAACTATATAAAAGCTGCACAAAACTGAGCCAAAATGATATATAAAAAGTGTTAAAATCTTCACTAAACCTGAAGCAAAAGGTGATAAACAGGTGATAAGTGAGATCTTGAATATTTGTTAGTAACAGAAGCCATTTCACATAATCAGTATAATAGTTGAATAGCTACATCAAGTTCAACCTTTCTCCGCCAATTGTACATTTTGCCAGTAATTTAAATATAACCCACAGTATTATATGTATTGAGGAATTCATCCAGCCCTTTTGTAAAAGCTGTTATAGTGTCTGCTATTACTACTGTGACACCCCAGGGTCCTGGTTGTCACAGTGGCATTGCTTTCCTCACGGTGAGAGTGATGTCACTTTTGGAAGCGATGCATGATTCCTCTTAACAGGTAATTAGCACATACAACACCGTTCTGACTCCAAGCCAGAAGGGGGAGCTCTACACCCGACTTCATGGGAGCTGCTCTCTGTGGTCGGGAGGAGGAGTTAGTTGCTAGGCAGTTGCTAGGCAGTTGGGAAGAGTTGGGAAAAGACAGTTGGAGCCAGAAAGTAGACTGGAGCAGTCTGAGGCAAAAGGGCGGGTGAGGGGCCATACAGCCTGAGGTGCTGTAGCTCCTAGATAGCGAGATACAGAAGGAAGAACAACCTTTAGCTAACGTGCCGGAGAGCGAAGCACAGGAGAGTGACAACAAGGGAGAATAGCAGTGACTGGCCTACCTCCCTGACAGAGGTCAGATACCGGTAACCGGACGACCGAGGTTGTGTCATACTCTAGGAGGCACAGCAGAAACAGGTAGGACCACTTGACTACATGTAACTTGTCCGCCCTAATACACAGGAGGCACAGTGACAAATAGAGCCTGGGTCATGATAGAGACCATGTAAAAAGGCTTGAGTCACCTGTCATATGGGTTTGAGTCCTACCTAAAGGGGGACAGAGAGAACTGAGAGGACCTTGCCAGAAGCCTTAGGCAGTAAGGGACTACAATACGACCATGCTAAAAGGAATGCTTTTAACTCCACCTGGTTAAAGGGGACTCTGAACTTGCTTCCAAGCCGACCGGACTCTGCCTGTACCTGTGATCTGGTGCCCTGGACTGGGGCTGCCTGCTACCATCAGTAAACCAGGTAAAGAGACTGCAAACCTGCGTGCTTCATTCTTTATCTCACCACTCACCATCTTCATCTATTACACTTGGAGCCCTGGGGACCCAGCTTCACCTGTGAGAAACCATATCATCCCTGCTGCCATAACATCACCCCATTGGACCCCCTTAAGCAGCATCAGTCACCCCTGACTGAATACCACAGATGGCGTCACAAACCTTTATTATTCAACTTATCCCTTTAAAGACTGTCCCTTTAACTTGGACACCCAGGGTCACGGACCGGGTCGCTGTCACCGTGACACATCCCTTTAAGTACCGGACCCGGTACCGAGTACCCCTACGGCCCTGGTGGGCGACTCAACTTGGCGTCACGAACAGGATGAACCAACCCAGCAAACGGGTCTTGTGCGCCTAAGAGGCTGTGCTTAAAAGAGAGACTTTATTAAGTTGTATGCCAGAGACTTTAATGGGTTTCTAAAACATCAGCATCAAAACATTGCCATAACTGCGTCACACCATAACTGCCGCCATAATTGCGTCACACAGTGCACAAACTGTGTTTTCAAAATAACCACCAACAGCAGCCAGAAAGAGTGCCGCGAGGAGCACAGGAAAAGATAGGTGTGTTATTATGGGCGGAGCCATAAGTGAGAGCTGCAAGTGAGAACGCCGTGCAGGAGAGCCGCAAATGAAGACGCTGCAAAGCCCTGGACAGAGGACCGGAAAGAGCGGCTTAGCTGCAGCCCCCAAGATACCGACAGACCCAGCGGTGCCCACAACTCCTGCAAACCGGCAGGACCCCGCCACAATAACGGCTCCCATAATGCCATTATCCATGCCCTATATACCGGGAGTGTCCTGGTTACCACAGTATTCAGGGGAGTCCCACACCCTCAGTGACTTTAAAGAAAGACTCTGCAGCTTATTTCAGGTGTACCCCCTGTTGGAACAACAAAAAGTCAACATCCTAACTGGCTAATTAATTGGTGCAGCACAAAGAGAAGTAAAATCCTGGCCGGATATTGGAAAAGGAACTGTTGAGCAAATATTAGCCAAACTAATAGACACTTTTGACACTCGCACTGCAGCAACAGTAAAAATGAGATTCTTTGGATGTAAACAGAGGGTGCAGGACAGTATACAGGACTATGCCCTTAACCAAAATTGTGCAGTCCATGCAAGTGCCCCCAAAGGAGAAGATCCAGCTGGCCTCCAGTCTAGGAGGATGCAGGCCTGAGGACCTGCCCTAGAACAAAAAGTAAAAAAAAATATTATTAATGTAATGTTGTGCACTTGAAAAAAAATGTTTGCACTTATGTTCCTGTAACGTTCAAGCCTAATTACCTCCCATAAAGGGAAGCCAAAGTTTAACCTGTTACATGCATTTTAAAAAAATGTATGTCTTTTAACTATCCTGAATTGTTGAATTCTTTTCACAATCCGGGAGCACTGAATTTAACGGAGGGGAGTGTGATGCCCCAAGGTCCTGGTTGTCACAGTGGCATTGCTTTCCTCATGGGGAGAATGATGTCACGCTTGGAAGCGATGGAAGATTCCTCTTAACAGGTAATGAGCACATACAACACTGTTCTAACTCCAGGCCAGAAGGGGAGCTCGCTCTCTGACCGCAAGGAGGAGTTAGTTGCTATGCAGTTGCTAGACAGTTGGGAAAAGTTATACAGTTGGTGCCAGACAGCAGACTGGAGCAGTTTGAGGCAGAGGGACGGGTAAGGGGCCATACTGCCTGAGGTGTTGTAGCTCATAGATAGCGAGATAAAGAAGGAAGAGCAGCCTTTAGCTAACATGCCGGAGAGCGAAGCACAGGAGAATGACAAGGGAGAATAGCAGCGACTGGGCTACCTCTCTGACAGAGTGCAGATACCGGTAACCGGAAGACCGAGGTTGTATCATACACTAGGAGGCACAGCAGAAACCGGTAGGACCGCTTGACTACATGTATCTTGTCCGCCCTAATACCTAGGAGGCACAGGGACACGTAGAGCCCAGGTCATGATAGAGACCCTGTAAAAAGGCTCGAGTCACCTGTCATGAGGGTTTGAGTCCTACCTAAAGGGGGACAGAGAGAACTGAGAGTATCTTGTCAGAAGCCTTAGGCAGTAAGGGACTACAATACCACCGTGCTAAAAGGAAGGCTTTTAACTCCACTTGGTGACTCTGAACTCGCTTTCAAGCTGGCCGGACCCTGCCTGTACCTGTGATCTGGTGCCCTGGACTGGGGCTGCTTGCTACCTTCAGTAAACCAGGTAAAGAGACTGAAAACCTGCATCCTTCGTTCTTTATCATACCACTCACCATCTCCATCTACTGCACCGGGAGCCCTGGGGACCCAGCTTCACCTTTGGGAAGCCATACCATCCCTGCTGCCATAATATCACCCCAGTGAACCCCTTTAAGCAGCGTCGGTCACCCTTGACCAAATACCACAGGTGGTGTCACAAACTTTTATTATTCAACTAATCCCTTTAAAGACCGTCCCTTTAATTTGGGCACCCAAGGCCACGGACCGGGTCACTGCCACCGTGACACACCCCTTTAAGTACCGGACCCGGTACCGAGTACCACACGGCCTTGGCGGGCGACTTACTACCTCTTGTGATCGGTATTCCACAGTCTGACTGCTATAACTGTAAAGAGCCCTTTCCTATTTATTTGCTGCAATTGCCTTTCTTCCACCTGTAATGACTGCCCCCTGGTCCTTAGTATGGTCCTTGGAGGGAATCAGTACTGAACACACATGTATTTACACATGTAAATGAAATCTCTGAGACGTCTTTTTTCTAAGCTAAACAAGCCCAACTTTTCCAACCTCTCCTCATATGAGAGGCCTCCATCCCTTGTACTAATCTAGTTGCCCACCCTTGAACTGGCTGTAATGTCTGAATATCCTTTTTAAAATGTAGAGCCCAAAACTTGATCCCATATTCTAAATATGGCCTCACCAGTGATTTATAAAGGAGTAAAAATATGTTGGGATTGCGGTATTTTATCTCTCTTCTTATACTTCCTAAAATCTTGTTTGCTTTTGCGGCTGCTGCTTGACATTGAGTACTGCTGCCCAGCTTAGGCTTTTTTCACACTTCTGTTTTTACAATCTGCACATGATCCATCAAAATGTTGAAATGACGGATCCTGTGCAGATTGTAAGAAATGGGTGCACTGGGCCCGTTTTTTTGACGGACCCATCGAGGCTATGTGCTCCTGTTGTGTATGCGACGGGAGCTCAAAGACGGAAGTGTGAAAGAGGCCTTACTTGTAACCAAAGCTCCCTGTCCTTCTCCTGTTCTGTAGTCCTAGGTGCATTACTCTACATTTATCTACATTAATTCTCATTTGCCAAGTGTTTGTCCTTTCAGAAATGTTATCCAGATCTTTTTGTAATATTGTAATGTTAAGGTTAGATTTCAATATCCTACATAGTTTGGTGTCATCACCAAAGACTGACACTTTACTCTCATTTCCATCCACAAGGTCATTAATTAAGAGGTTAAAAGGAATCCGTCCTAGCACAGATCCCTGCGGTCTCCACTGCTGACTATATTCCAATTAGAGAATTTACCATTTATGATTACTCTGTTTCCTGTCATTTAGCCAATTCCTTACCCATCTGCATATAGTTTCCCCCAGTCCTTGCTTCTGTAGCCTCAGCATAAGACTGTTATATGGTACAGTATCAAATGCCTCTGCAAAGTCCAGATAAATCACATCAGCCAAATTACCAACATCTAGATCTTCATTTACCTCCTCATAGAAACCCAACATGTTGAGTAGACATGACCTATCTTTCATGAATTGGGTCGGCCGATACCGGCAAAATATCGGATCTCGCCGACACCGATACCCGATACCAATACAAGTCAATGGGACACAAATATCGGAAGGTATCCTGGATGGTTCCCAGGGTCTGAAGGAGAGGAAACTCTCCTTCAGGCCCTGGGATCCATATTCATGTAAAAAATAAAGAATATAAATAAAAAATATGGATATACTCACCCCTCCGGCGGACCCTGGACCTTAGCGATGTAACCGGCAGCCTCCGTTCCTAAGAATGCAGAGTGAAGGACCTTTGATGACGTCGCAGCTTGTGATTGGTCGCGTGACCGCTAATGTGACCGCTCACGCGACCAATCACAAGCCGCGACGTCATCGCAGGTCCTACACTCACTGCATTCTTAGGAACGGAGGCTGCCGGTTACATCGCTAAGGTCCAGGGTCCGCCGGAGGGGTGAGTATATCCATATTTTTTATTTTTACTCTTTATTTTTTACATGAATATGGATCCCAGGGCCTGAAGGAGAGTCTCCTCTCCTCCAGACCCTGGGAACGATACACTGGGAACTTCCGATTCCGATTTCCGATATCACAAAAATATCGGAACTCGGTATCGGAATTCCGATACAGCAAATATCGGCCGATACCCGATACTTGCGGTATCGGAATGCTCAACACTAGTCAGTTATCATATTATTCTCAGCAATATACAGTATTTCTGCAGGTCATATCTTACGATGCCCTGAAAAGCTTTGCACACTACTGATGTCAGGCTTACCAGATGGTTCTTGCCTGGATCCACCTTCTTACCTTTCTTAAATATCAGTACTATATCAGCCATCCTCCAATCCTTCGGCACCGCCCCTGTTACAAGGGAGTCTAAGAATATGAGATACAGTACTCTATCAATCACTGAGCTCAATTCCCTCAGTATCCATGGATGAATGCCATATGGGCTGGAGGATTTGTCAATGTTTAATTTGCTCAGAGGCAGGTTTACTTCTTTTTGTGTTAAACATGTTATATCAGGTGGTGAACTTTAATTTATGCCTTGTTGAAAGATCACTGGAACAGACAGGTCATTTTTGAACATGGATGAAAAGTGACTGTTTACTATCTCAGCCTTTTCTTTGCCCTCTATAAATATCTTGTTATTATCGTCTTTTAAGGGACCGATATCATCTGTTTTTCCTTTTTTGGCATTGATATATTTATAGCATTTTTTGGGATTTATTTTAATGTTGCAGGCGATTTGTTTCTCTGTAGAACCATAATAATTAATATTAAAGGAACCTTTGCAAATACCAGCTCCTTATTTCAAAGAACTGTATGTTTTCCACCTAAACAATCCCAAAATACCATCCCTCACTTGTATAAAGTGTGTTTCTTGCAGCAGATGTATCACTCCCCAGAGCAGCTACAAGCCCTTTTGTACTAAGATGTTTTGCTCCTATTTTTAACATATCTCAATTGGATTCTATCCCAAATGATTAGTAGAAATCAGTATAATATACTGCAAGTCAAAAGTGTAGGAATTTATGGAAGTAAAACTACGACTTAGTTACTATGGCTACCATGTGTCTGCACCGCGACTACACAAGCGCAATCAGCTTTGTCAAACAAGGTTGTTTTGAAATAGAAATGTGTTATAAATGATGATTGAAACTAATAGCGTTCCCAGACATATGCCAATTGTACCCGTCTGCTTCTCGTGATAATGCGATATTTGATAATATTCCATTTTCTTAAGTCTCGGTAATTATTGCGGCACCAGCAGCAGCGAGATGAACAGTCATATTATGAAATTTGTGCTTTTCTTCAAATCCCACATAATTCTCTGAATTATGACTTGCTCTTGTTCTCATTCCATGGTTATTAGTACCCGTAAGCCTGTACACTACATTACTACCTCCGATTCCGCAATAAGAGAGTTTAAAACAGATTTGCCTTTGATTTAAAGACACTTAATGATAACTTCACAGACAAGGATATTCAGAAGATGGATTCCAACGAGTGTAAAAATGATATGAACAATCGTTTTTGTTACTCGGTGGAGAATATTTATTAATGCAATTATCACATATTTCGTAACGGAAGTATTCCTAATTAATGGACTCTATAGAGGCATTAAAACTCATGTGCAGTGCACAGATGGTCCATTTATTTCATCTGGAACTATGCAATGTTCCATTTCACCACTTAATGGAAACAATATGTATGTGGTCAATTTAAGGAGCGCTATGGCTATAGAGCACACTGCAATGGATAGGTGCTAAACAAACCTTTTATTAAACCACTACGCATTTCGGCAGCACACTGATACTTGAGGAACTTAGCAGTCCGCTGCCGAAACTCGTAGTGGTTTAATAAAAGGTTTGTTTACCACTAATACATTGCTGTGTGCTCTATAGCCATAGTGCTCCTTAAATTGACCACATACATATTTTTTCCAAAAAATGTTGATATTCCCCTTGAGGGATTGTGGCTGGAGCAGCTTGGGGCCATAGAGTTCATCTCCAGGCTACGAGACCTGAAGTGATGTCACATCCTGTGAAGTGGGATCACGTGACTGGATCTTGGGCCCACGTGACCAGACCAGGAAGCACAGCACAGGAGCAGTCCTGGAGCAACAGAGCAGGAGTGCACGGAGACGTCTGCTACAGGAGTTGGGCAGGGGTGCACAACCCTTCAAGGTGAGAGGCTAATCCCACCACCTTTCATTGAAACATCCAAATTAAACCACCTGGTGCTTCTCATGTTGTGCTCTTCTATGTTTATTGTCTTATTTTCACCACTTATGGCACAGCAGGAAAATGACACTGCATATTGAAAGTTGTCTCTGGAGCTACCAGCAGTGGACGAACCTCCGGTCAGTTACTACTTATAACTTTGAGCTATCGTGAGCAAGTTTTAGCGAATTGCAATGTCCACTGGAGGATGTTAATAATGAAATGATCACAAGTTTTGGGGGTTACTATAGAAGATGTGATTACATTTCCCATTAAAATAATTTTGACAACTAGATACTCTGGGGGCATTAAATCTCCACTCTCAATGGACTTGAAAGAGCTATAACATGCTTTAACCATTACTTAGAGTTTAATAAATGAGGAAGTGCCCTTTGTGCGGGCTAGACTGTTCTTTATGTTTTATCTTCACACAACTTTTAAAGTTGAAAAAAGCCATTTCTTTTGTTTCCATATTTGACATTCAGCACCCCAAACACTCTGAAGTCCAGAAGGCTGATACTGTTGATGCTAATTTGATCCCAAATTGTCACAAAGGCTTTTGTGTATGGGGTCTTGAAGAGATCCAAGTATATGGGAATTTGCAGTATTATTAAATAACAATTGTGACCTCTAGCCGAAATATATGGGCCTGTGATTTCAAGGTAGAAATGAAGATTTTGGTGTGGTTTCTGGGGTAAAAGTATAATCAGCATGGTGGCTCATTGGTTAGCATAGTTGCTTTGCGTTGATGGGGTCCTGGGTTCAAATTCCCCCAAGGGCAACATCTGCTAAGGAGTTTGTATGTTCTCCCCGTGTTTGTGTGGGTTTGCTCCGTGTTCTCCGGGTTCCTCCCACATTCCAAAGACATACTGATAGGGAATGTAGATTGTGAGCTCCAATGCGGACAATGATAATGTCTGTAAAGCGCTGCAGAATATGTTGGTGCTATATAAGCAAAGTATAATAAATAAATAATAATAAGGCAAGTTTAAATAACCCAATAAGGCATTTTATCAATTAATAGACTTAAAAGTCAGATGCAGTGCACAGATGACCCATTTAATAAAAAAGGCACTAAGTAATTCTTAATTTCAATTTTCAGGGCAAGTAAATTGCATACTGAACTGATCACTGTGATTGCCAGTAGTGGAAGAACCAGTGATCAGTTACTTCGACCTTATGTAAAACACTCTTACTATATTTACTACGGTATATAATTTGGTAATCAGATATATATATATATTTTAAAATATAGAAAGATGACATTGGCTTTAATATTCCAAGTATATTTACTTCTGCGGTTGTTGTTTTTTTCATTAGAATTCTTTTTTATACTAAACTAACAAAAAAAAATATCCTATTAATCATTTGCTTCTAGCCTTGTAGATTAAACATGATTACAGCTATTAAAGAGCCAGTCTTCACCACAAGGTCACGGCACTCTCCAAAACTATGTGAGAAGTAATTTCAGCCTCAAGTGGATGCAATCAAATACAATTTGGGAACATCTGAGCGTAAGGGCCACTTGACCCGCTGCACTCAGTTTCTGGTAAACTAATCCCTATCCGTTAATTTGATGTCAATATGGTACTTAAATACTTACATGGCGACAAATACAATGTGGCCATGGAAATCACCCACTTGTGTTTATTTTTTTATTATTTCTCATAAAAAACATCCAATGTTTAGTTAGAGATACAGAAATAATGCCGTATTTTCATGTTTCAGACAATGAAGAGATTGTCTCGGTTAGTTATGAGTCTCAGCATAGTAGCTCTAAATAGGGCTTTCACATAGGTTTTGTACTATATACGCTGACCATCAGGTGCCGGGTGAGTCCTGGCCTTCACCCTTTAACCCCTGTACAGTGACCTTGGGTTGAACTAACTGATAGCTGCTGACTGGTGGAGCTGACTGACAGAAATGGTCACGTAATCAAGTCAGAACCAAGAGGTGTGGATAGGAACCAAATCACCAGGCAGAAGAATGGACATTAAAAAATTCAGAAGTCTGAAACAGGAATATCTAATAGAATCAGAGGAGCTGAGAACAGGAGGAGATAACCAGAGCTAACACAAACTATAACTGGCGGCCAGGAACTTACTTCTGGAGGTTTAGATAGGAAGGAGGCTTATCGTTGGTTCTAGCAAAGAACTAATTGCCATAGACTAATGGGCTCATAGAAGAATAACTGTCCAGAGACTTACTTCCTAGGTGGCAGTGCCACGCTGCCCAACAATGAGTGCAGAGGTGACCGAAACGTGACCAGACACAGATGTTACAGACTACTTTTGCTTTTGTACCAATCTGATCTTCACAAAAGCTTTCGATTTATTGAGCCATTAGGATGAGCAAAGTCTATCGATGTGCCCATTATATCCACACTATACCCATGATGGTGATATTCCATCCGCCTACCGCCACCAATAGAACAAAAATTATCACTTAGCCATAGTGGTAACATGCTGGACCACTACTCCATTCACTTTTAATGGTCTTTCGAAACAGTATAGCCCATATGTGACCATAATACCCACAGACAGTTAATGGAATAGTTGTGCACATGCAGGACCACCCCTACGTTCACTTATTTGGGTCAAAGGAAGTAGTAGTGCACTATGTAACCATCTCTCCAATGTTCAGTGACCGTACTCTATTCCTGTATTTGCTCTTATAGGGCTATTGGAGTAAAGACACTCATGTGTGCCACCCCTCCCGTAGGCAGTGAGTGGAGTTTGAGTGGCCATTTATTTTTATGGGTCTACGAGAGAGCTATGGCCATTATGTGACTATCACGTGCATAGACAATGAGTAGAGTGATAGTGTGCAGTTTTTTCCATAAGTAATCATTGCTACCTTAAACAGTGTAAAGAATTTAAGGGCACAGTCTTGATCACTACTTCATTCACTTCTATGAATCTATCCGAGCAGTGGAGCTCATGTGTGGCCATTGCTCCTACAGATAGTTAATAGTGTAGTGCACATGCAGGACCACTATTGCATTTACTTATTTGGTCAATGGAAGCAGTAGTGCCCTATGTGACCATCACTCCCATAAACAGTGACCATAGACCATTACTCCATTCACTATTATAGGTCAATATATAACCACTGGTCCCATGGTAAGTGGATGGAGGGATAATGTGCATGCTTGACCATTATTCCGTTCACTGCCCATGCGTTACACCGGTCGAATACAAAGAGGATGGATTGGTAATACACATGCTTGAACACTACTTTATTTACTTCTATGGATAACATGGTAGGAGTAGTGGCCATATGTGACCACTGGTCGCATAGTAAGTGCATGGAGGTATAGTGCGCATGCTTTACTATTACTACTTTCCTTTCTATGTGTCAATGGAAGTAGTAGTGTCCATGTGTGACCACCAGTCCTATACACAGTGGATGGAGTGGTAGTACAAATGCTTGAATTCTACTCAGAGGCATAGCTAGGGTTTTGGTTCGCGGCTTGAATGAAACTTCTGAGTGGGCCCCTAACCAGGTAACCTTGATTACAACTCGGTGACACACCCTAATAGTGGATGTAGAAGATGACTGCGCTGTTGCTGAAAATGATCTCTATATAAAGACCAACATGGATATTACCGCCATATGGTCAGTGGTAGATACCAGTCCTGCAGGACATATAAGAGATCACAGCACAGTTACAGATAGTGACTTGCCGCTGACGTTCTTTCTGATGGAATCGATCACTTTTCACATCTTTTCCATCTGGCCCAGACTGACATGAGAACTTCTTCCAGCCAGGACTCGGCTGCAGAAATTACAACAAAGACTCATTTCACATCTCACATTTTCAGCACTGTCCGCAATGGGACTATCCCCAACCTGCACAAACTCCTCATCCTGCTGATATCCCAATACTTAACCGCTGCTGCCGTATGTGTCCCTATTACTGCACCTGTTGTGTTGTGCCCTAGAAAACAGTGCCCATATTTTCTCCCCTAAAAAGTAGCATTGCCCTCTGTGTGCCCCTTTGATAGTCACAGTAATCTGAGTTCCCCTATAACAATAAGTGCCCACTTTAAATTTAATAATGTCCCGAGTCTCCCCCTGTACAGCTCCTCTATACACAATATGATGCTCTCTTATACACAGTATAATACCCCCTCACTGTGTATATACTGACCCCTTATTATTCCCCAAACTGTTTGAAGACTCCACTGTATCATGGCCCCTAGATAGCTTCCATATTGCATAATGCACCAGATAGTAATCAATATAGTATAATGCACACCCCATAGGCAGGCTCTATATTGTATAATTCATTCCCCATAGGCAGGCTCTATATAAAGTATAATGCACTCCCCATAGAGCTCCATATAGTATAATGCACTCCCAATAGGCCTCCATATAGTATAATGCACTTCTCATAGGCCCCCATATAGTATAATGTACTCCCCATAGGCCTCTATGTATAATGCATTCCCTATAGGCAGACACTATATAGTATAATGCACCTCCCATAGGCAGACTCTATACTATAATGCAGCCCCATAGGCAGAATCTATAGTATAATACAGCCCCCATAGGCAGACTCTACAGTATAATGCACCCCCCATAAGCAGACTCTATAGTATAATGCACCCCCTTAGGCAGACTGCATAGTATTACACAGCCTTCCATAGGCAGACTCTATATGTATAACGCAGCCCCACATAGGCAGACTCTATAGTATAATGCACCCCCCATAGACAGACTCTATATAGTATAACGCATCCCCATAGGCAGATTCTATAGTATACTGCACTCCCCATAGGCAGACTCTATAGTGTAATGCAGCCCCCATAGGTAGTCTCTATAGTATACCACACTCCCCATAGGCAGAATATATAGTATAATGCAGCCCCCCTAGGCAGACACTGTAGTATACCGCACTCTCCATAGGCAGACTCTATAGTATAATGCAGCCCCATAGACAGACTCTATAGTATACTGCACTCCCCATAGGTAGACTTTATATAGTTTAATTCTGCCCCCTATAGGCAGACTCTATAGTATACTGCACTCCCTATAGGCAGACTCTATAGTATAATGCACCCCACATAGACAGACTCTATATTGTATAATGCATCCCCCATAGGCAGACTCTATAGTATACTGCACTCCCCATAGGCAGACTCAATAGTGTAATTCAGCCCCCATAGGTAGACTCTATAGCATACCACACTCCCCATAGGCAGAATATACAGCATAATGCAGCCCCCCCTAGGCAGACTCTGTAGTATACCACACTCTCCATAGGCAGACTCTATGTAGTATAATGCACTCCCCATAGGCAGACTCTATAGTATAATGCAGCCCCCATAGGCAGACTCTATAGTATAATGCAGCCCCCGTAGGCAGACTCTATAGTATACTGCACTCCCCATAGGTAGACTCTATACAGTTTAATTCTGCCCCCTATAGGCAGACTCTACAGTATACTGCACTCCCCATAGGCAGACTCTATAGTATAATGCAGCCACATAGGCAGACTCTATAGCATTCCACTCTCCCCATAGGCAGACTCTGTACAGTATAATGCACTCCCCATAGGCAGACTCTACAGTATAATGCAGCCCCCATAGGCAGACTCTATAGTATACTTCACTCTCCATAGGCAGACTCTATATAGTATAATGCAGCCTCCATAGGCAGACTGTATAGTATACTGCACTCCACATAGGAAGACTCTATAGTATAATGCAGCCCTCATAGGCAGACTCTATAGTTTACTGCACACCCATAGACAGACTCTATATAGCATAATGCACTCCCCATAGGCAGACTCTATAGAATAATGCAGCCCCCATAGGCAGACTCTATATAGTATACTACACCGCCATAAAAATAAATACAATACCTCTCCTCCTGGCTCCTCTGCTGCTCTGAGTGCCCGCACATCTTTGGACAGCAGGCACCGATTAGTGACATCATCGTGACACCTGTCAGTGTCTGCATCAGGGACATCAGACCATGAGAGAGGGATGATAGGAGAAGAAGCGCGATGCTCTCACTCATCAATGCAGTCAGTGTTAGAAGTGGAAGTAAGCGTGTGTTCTCACAGCTCGATTCACTGTCTATAGATCTGTGGAAGCAACACTGCCCATGTGTGAACATCTCTCCCACTGTGAATCGAGTGGTAGTGCGCATGCTTGACCTCTACTATATTCACTTTTATGGGTCAACTGAAGTAGAAGAGGGAATGTGTGGTTCTCCGGGCGGTGATTTGAGCAATGGTCACCATTCACGTTACCATTCCAATTAAGACGAGAGGCATGGGACCCCTGTTTACACGACTGTGGCCCAAAAATTGGACCTGCGAAATATAATTAGGTAGAAATTCAATAAAACCATGGAAGTGGTTGTGCATTAAAATGGTTAATCCACTGCAAATGAAATAAAAGCCATGTCACTTAGGTTTGTGGCTCTTGCTGTTTATTTCTGTCATGATCTGGTTGCTGTTGTTCGGCTTTTCATGGTGTGTTCTCTTCTGTATCAGTAAAAATACATAAGGTTAGTTTGACAAGTCAACTGAGCAGAGATGATATGAAAGCAATGTGCAGGTATTTATTCAGTCCTGGGTCTCTTTGGCTCTATGGACATTTTAAGCCTTAGATTCTGTTTGAAATAATATTCCTTAAGAACCTTCCCTCCTTCCGTCGAACTCTCATGTGTTTGATCAAATCATGGTAGAAAGTTATGTCTATACTCGGGTGTGGAAAGTTATCACTGATGGGATAAAGTCAAGTCAACACGGAGAGGGATGAAAAATTACATAAAAGTGGCAGACTGGAAGCCAGAAGTGGGTCACAATAAAAACCTTTTAAATAAATCATATGGTCGAAGAAAGATCAAGTGGTCACATCTTACACCCACCATGTCTAAAGCTTCATCACAGGTCGGATGTTTCATATTTCACTGTGAGATAATACTCTTCAGCATTTTCGCTAACATAGATGGAATTCATAGCTTTTTTTTTCTTATTTAATCTTTTTGAAGTTAAAACTTGTAGTAGTAGGCTACTGCCGGGTGAGAGAATTCTGTTGCTGAATCTCATTATGTAAAGTGGACTTATGATTACTTTTTCTTTCAAATAGAAACTTAAATGTTATCTTAGTATATATACCTACACATACCAATATGGCCAAAAACCGTCCTGATAAAATTACTTTGTAATGTGCAATACAATTTTTTTTTCAATGGTAGGTTCCCCTTTATCAGAATTCTGCCTGTACTCTAGATGCTGGAACTATCTTCCACCAACTTTCCAGCATGCATTGTGTCTGCTATATACTGTTATCTTACCTCCTCAGAACTGAAATCTGGTTCTGTGTTCTGCCTGGGTGCAGAAAGACAGGAAACAGGAATGGCCGAGTCAAATCCCGCCTGCGCTTCCAGTAAAAACACAAATCCCAGCCAACACTTCCAATACAGAGACAAATTCCCGCCCCACTTCTTCTAAAAAGGCAAAGACCCTCCCTCACTTCCTGTTGAAAGGCAAAGCCCCATCCCATTTCCTGTAAACCATCTTAGCATACCCTTTCACACACTATGTGTACTTTCTGCTTCCCTCCGCATCTTGGCATAGGGACTATGTGAAAAAGACCCAAGAAAGGTCAAAACATTCCATTTTGTCACATAAGTCTCATGCTTCAAGGCACGTATTTTGCGCCTGCTACACAAACAACTTGAGACATCATGAGAGTGCTCTTGTGTTCTGTTCTGCTATACTTTGGGCCAATTACCTGTAAAAATCAAAGTATTCTTCAAGTTTCAGCATCTCTGCAGCTAGAGGTGGATTACACTTTACAATAGGCAGTAGACAACAGATTATAGCTGGTACTTCGGAGTGATTTTTTTTTGGATAAAACAACATCATTTTTAAATAGCATGATTTGCAGCTTATCTATTTATCACATTATCTATCAAATATACACAATTATAGGTTGCTTTAGTGTCCTTATAACATTATTATGTAATTTTACTTTATAAATTGTATGTACAATTATTCTTAGACTGAAATTCAACAATAGGTCATACCTATACCGATAATTCGAGACAATCAAAAAACATTTTAAAATAACTTCAAACAGCAATTAACAAGTTTAGATTACAAACTTCAAAAGTAGAGCTACAGAGAAGCAAAAAGTTATAAGCTTATTTTATTTTTTTCCATTCATGCAACATCCGCGACTAGGAATTGTGGTAGGTAGTTGTCTGCTTCCTAGAGCACATGAGGGTATGGGGGGTCCACGCTGTGGATTAATTAAAACAAAACATAGGAATTTTTAGCTTAAGTGCCAAAAAATGCAGGAAAAATGCAACAAAAAAATGCACAGATTTGTTCTAGCTATTTTGCAGTTACTTGGCTCTGACTTGCTCCAATCCACATTGTGTGAAGGTCATGTAACAATCAAAGGGTGAGGCGAGCACATTCTGAAATCTCTGCCTTGGGAAAAAAGACTTTTTGTTATTCCACTTGTGCCATATCAGGGTGAGTCTCGGTCTTCACATCAATATTTTGCCATTCCTTAATTAACTCACTACTGTTTCTGATGTTTTATCTAACATACACTGCAATATTCACACAGCCCAAGTAACTTTCAGCTTTTTCTAGGTTTGGAGAGAAAAGTTAAGAAGTTCATACATCTGTTTCGGGTCTAGTTTCCAGTTCGGTCCCCTGTGGCTGTCGGACCAGGACAGTCTTTGCTTCGGCAGCTAGCATCCACTGTCCAGCATCCTGGACACCTCTTGCACTTACTAGGACCCATGACATCATGACACTACATGGGACCTAGGTAATAAGCCTGATGTGATGACGTGACATGTGATGTGTTATAACGCTATAATGTTTAGAAAACAAACTATTCTGGACCGAAATAATCATTTGCAACAAATAAAAGGACTCCAGATAAACTGAATAAACAGATAGAACAATAAAGTCACAACCAGCAAATAATAAATAAAAAAATATATTTTTTTATTAACAAAAAACACTTAAAAAGATCAAAAGCAATTACTTCCTGAATAATAGCAATACAAGATATAAAGAAATCAAAAGCAAAATAGTAACAATTCAAAGTGCAGTAAAGTATGAGCGCAAAAAGATAGAAACACATCAAGGCATATCGGTGTCAAAAGTGAGTGAGTATTCCACTAAGGAATGAATGACCAATAAATAAAAGAAAGAACATGGGATTAGCAAAGCGTATATTCCACTAGTGTGGTAAAGTATTGGAATAAATAAATGTGGTGATCACAAGTACTGGAAGTAAAATAGTATAGCAACATATCAATCAAGTAGAAGCTCCTTACCCATGCCAGGATTGTGCAGCTCTATACCCTGGTGCGCGTTTCACGTGGCTTCTTCGGGGGGGCTGAGTTTTTAGGTATAGTACACGAAAAAGCCACCCAGGATGCCTAGTCTAGGTTTCCAGTCATAGACATGGAGATTGCCTTAGGGTACTGTCACACTCTGCAACTTTCCAACGATCACGACCAGCGATACGACCTGGCCGTGATCGTTGGAAAGTCGTTGTGTGGTCGCTGGGGAGCTGTCACACAGACCGCCCTTCAGCGACCAACGATGCCGAAGGCCCTGGGTAACCAGGGTAAACATCGGGTTACTAAGCGCAGGGCCGCGCTTAGTAACCCAATGTTTACCCTGGTTACCATCGTAAATGTAAAAAAAAACAAACACTACATACTTACATTCCGGTGTCCGTCAGGTCCCTTGCAGTCTGCTTCCCGCTCTGACTGAGTGCCACCGTAAAGTGAAAGCAGATCACAGCAGTGACGTCACCGCTGTGCTCTGCTCTTATATTCCAGCCGGCAGTCAGTCAGAGCGGGAAGCAGACGGCGAGGGACCTGAAGGACACCGGAATGTGAGTTATGTACGTTTTTTTTTTTTTTTACTTTTACGATGGTAACCAGGGTAAACATCGGGTTACTAAGCGCGGCCCTGCGCTTAGTAACCCGATGCTTACCCTGGTTACAAGCGAACGCATCGTTGGATCGGTGTCACACACACCGATCCAACGATGACAGCGGGAGATCCAGTGACGAAAGAAAGTTCCAAACGATCTGCTACGACGTACGATTCTCAGCAGGGTCCCTGATCGCTGCTGCGTGTCAGACACAGTGATATCGTATGGATATCGCTGGAACGTCACAGATCGTACCGTCGTAGCGACCAAAGTGCCACTGTGTGACAGTACCTTTAGTCCGACTGCTGCAGAGAACTACACTGGATGCCAGATGAGGAGAGCATGGATCTTTTTGGTCAACTATAATTTGTATGGATCTGAAGACAACATGAAAGTGGAGGGATTAGTAGTGTCATGGAAATCCCTTTTTGGGGGGAGCTTTGGGGAATACACAAGGGATCTCTGAGTCTCCCGATGCTGGCCAAATGGGGCACGACGCATTGGAGACAAGAAATACACAAAGTCTGGTATCAGTATACAAAACTTGTCTGCCTTGCTAACAAAGAGAGATTTTTCTTGAGTAACTGAGAAAGAGCAAGTATTATATCATGCAACCAAAAAAAAGGCCAGAAAGAAGGAGGCAAATATACTTTGCTTAACAAAAAAAAACCAAATAACTTCATTGTACATGGGGCTTCTTAGCCTTGAAACAGCTTCCTGCTGCTTTTATGATCAAGATGTATAAAATCGAAGGAAACAGGGTATCCTTGATGTGAAAAAAAGAATATGAGACAGCCTTTCCATAACAACATGGTAAAAAGGTTATAATGGACCTCAAGGTCTAGAACAAATAAAAAAAGTTTAAAATAAGATGCCTCTCCAATCTCAAAGTTGGCATAGTGCACAGATCAATAATGCAAAAAAGCCATGTAAAAAAACACAAAACTCATTAAAAACTTGAAAAGGGTTGAAAATCACAGAGCAACATATCTAATGATTCATGCAGTGTACAAACATGCCGTAATTCACTTACCAACTCTGGTATACCAATTCTTCCAAGAACAAGCTAGTTTTGGTTCCAACTTTCCATTGAAGACTGGCCATGGGTTTACATTAGTTGCTTGCTAACTTTATTTAAGTTATGGTTACCCTAAGCTATCTTTCCATTGATCTCCTTAGCACCTATTTATTTCCATAGATGGAGACCAAATTCATCTCATTCTCATAGAACATCTACATAATAAGGTCTCTTTAAGAACAAATATGTTGTTTTGAATTACCGGAAAGTAGGAAATGTCATAGAAATAGAACCTGAAGCTAAAGATGTTGACAAGGAAACAAATAAATTGACTATTAAGACACTGGTGTCGTAGAAATCTTAACCTGGACCTGATGCTGCGGTGATAAACAAGTCACAATGTGAGCTCATTAGCAGCTAGGTATTCAAAGCCGTAAATAAGAAACCGTGAGCAGTAAGACCGTGAACCATGGGATGAGCCAGTATGGAAACAGACCACAAAAGGTTCTTGGTTATATTCCAGACTCGATGAAAACAATGCTCTATCACAGGAGTTTACATTACATGAACAGCATGTATAAAACGTACAGCTCGGATATCAAGTAGGTCAAAGGCAGAATTTGTAATAGTCATACAGGCCAAAGGCAGAACTGATAACAGGAGTGACCAATACTAACTACTGGTTTAATAAAATGATGCCTTTTATATTTTTTTTAGTTTATTTTTTTAAAGTTTTTTTTTATAATCTTTTATAATCCCTTTCATATACAGTACTGTGCAATAGTTTTAGGTGGGGGAAGCTGGAAAAAAAGAATGCTCTGATAAATAGGAGTGTTACTAGTTAATTTTTATCAATTAACAAAATGCAAAGTGAATGAACAAAAGAGAAATATAAATTGCATCAATATTTAATGTGAAAGCCCATTGCCTTCAAAACACAATCAGTTCTACTAGATACTTGTCATTTGCACTCAACTTTTGAAGAAACTGAGCAGAGGCTTGTTCCAAACATCTCGGAGGACTGACCCCAGATTTTCTGTGGATGTCACTTGTGGAAATCTTTCCATCTCTTCCTGTAGCCCCAGTCAGACTAAGTGATGTGAGATCAGGGTTCAGTGAGGCAAGACCATCATTTCCAGGACTTCCCATTTCTTTGGCAAACTATTGTGTCTTTGGTCCTCTGCATTGTCCATTATTCAGTGCACTAAATGCTGAAAAGTACAGTCAGAGACTTATCCACCATGAAATTCCATCAAGGAGGTGTCTGATTGGCTCCAAATGTATTCTGCAGTCGGACATCGACCCCAAACATCCAGCCAATGAAGTTAAGAACGAGCAGTCCTGGAAGTGATGATCTGGCCCCACAGAGCCCTTACCTCACCTCATCCCGTCCATCTGGACTCACCCGAAGAGACAGAAGGATTTGCACAAGCCTCATCCACAGAAGATCTGGGGTCAGTTTTCCAAGATGTTTAGAACAACTTTCTGCCACGTTCCTGAAAAAACTGTACAAGTGGCAAGTGACCAAGAGGAAATAATGGAGGAAAAGCGTGGTAATCAAATAACAATGGGATCTAGAATTCTCTTTTGAGCCTTCACTTTTCATTCTCTTAATTGATAAAATGAACTATTAACACTTCTATTTTTTAAAGCATTCTTACCTTTCAGATTTTTATCTTACCTGCCTAAAACTCTTGCACAGTGTTGTATACAAAAATATTTAATCTGAATAAGGCCTAAAGGTATGGCTACACTGTTTGGCAGTGGCAAGCGGTGGCTGTACGTTCACTGCTCCGCTCGCCTATGGCAGCATGATTCTAAAGAAAAATAATGACATTTGGTTATTGCGGCTGGTGGCGTTTCCTCCGCACCCTCTGGTGATACCCTTAAAGGTCAGTCAAAACATTGATACCGGCTACTTGAATGACTGTATAAGCATGTCCATCTACATCAAAGATACATGTGCAGATATGTTCAACCCTATATTTCCTCTATTATCATTAAAGATTCTAGTTTCTCACCATGAAAATGGAAAACAAACTGCAAATGTCGAGCCAAGAAGAAATATGGCCCTTAGCCATCGCACTAGGCGGACACATCTGTACTGTCCTGTACTGTCACTGGATTTTCTAATAAAGAATATAGTTTCTCTTAAATGAATCTCCTCAAGTGACAATGAAGGATTTTAGTGAATACAAAACTAGCAGTCAAACATCCTGTCTACTATCTATACCCGCAATGTGTTGGCATTCTGTTATCAAGTAGAGCTGTGTTAGATTAATGCCCCTTCCTAATTATCGCTGCACACTGCATCAATAATACAGGAAAAGCCAAAAACAGGTTCACAAAAACAGAGATGTAATTAGGACAATGCAAGCCTGGAGTCACAAGCACTAACGTATTTTTGAGAACATAGGAATATAACAAAATACAAAGAAGAAAAAGCAAAGTTCCAATATCAGAGACTTTTCCTGGTAATTATTAGTTTTCTGAGCATAGATTATGCAGTATACGTATCTATCCTGGATGTTTTGTACTGCTTGAGACTTGAACATCCACCTTCGATCATTATGTCATGTTTCTAAGTACTCATTATATGCAATTTTATATTACATCTTTAAAAGTACAAGAGCTCAAGTTTTCTAATGCAAGACTCCAAATCACCTGCTCAAACACAGAGTTAAAGGGTTTGTTCAGTGTGGTGGAGGTCCACCACCCACCGGCCTTAGGCCATATTCACACATTAATGTGTCACAGTATGAGTACAGACCATAATTGATGCACTGGCCTGGATCTCTTAACCCAAACATATCAGCCTCATATATGAAGCATATATACAAGGTTGACAAGTTCGCATCAGGCAATCCGCATCCAGTCCATGAATCATATTCTGTACTTGGACAGCAAGACACGGATCTGTGATGGTGCCTTATGGAGAAATCATCAATTTCAGATTGGTTGTGATCCAACATAAAGGATCATTATGTTTAGTCAACAGTATCAGATTGGTAAGGGTCCAAAAACTGTAATAAATAGGGTACGTCATTAATATCAGATCAGTTGAGGTCCAACACTCAGTTTCCTTGGCATAGGTCATCAATATCAGATTGGTGAGAGTTCAACACCCAGCATTTTTAGGTTAGTTCATCAATAACAGATTGGGAAAGATTAAAAATTCAGCATTCTTAAGATAGGTCATCAAAATCAGATCAATGGGGTTCCAACTAGTGATGGTGAAGTTTGTTCGAGTACCAGAAAGGTACCTGAACTTGAATCGTAACCCAGACCCCATTCAAATGAATGAGGGACCTGTCATGATTCTCAATGGCGAGAGAACATAGCCCAGCATATATAAGAACTAGCTCTCGGAAGATGGAATCTAAACTGACCATGAACTAAACCTGCCGCACAATTAACAGTGGCCGGGTAGCGTGCCTACGTTTTATCCCTAGACGCCCAGCGCCAGCCGGAGGACTAACTAATCCTAGCAGAGGAAAATACAGTCCTGGCTCACCTCTAGAGAAATTTCCCCAAAAGGCAGACAGAGGCCCCCACATATATTGGCGGTGATTTTAGATGAAATGACAAACGCAGTATGAAAATAGGTTTAGCAAAATCGAGGTCCGCTTACTAGATAGCAGGAAGACAGAAAGGGCACTTTCATGGTCAGCTGAAAACCTATCAAAACACCATCCAGAAATTACTTTAAGACTCTAGTATTAACTCATAACACCAGAGTGGCAATTTCAGATCACAAGAGCTTTCCAGACACAGTAACGAAACAGCAGCTGTGAACTGGAACAAAATGCAAAAACAAACAAGGACGAAAGTCCAACTTAGCTGGGAGTTGTCTAGTAGCAGGAACATGCAAAGAAAGGCTTCTGATTACATTGTTGACCGGCATGAAACTGACAGAGGAGCAAGGTTATATAGAGACTCCCACATCCTGATGGGAACAGGTGAACAGAGAGGATGATGCACACAAGTTCAATTCCACCAGTGGCCACCGGGGGAGCCCAGAATCCAATTTCACAACAGTACCCCCCCCTCAAGGAGGGGGCACCGAACCCTCACCAGAACCACCAGGGCGATCAGGATGAGCCCTATGAAAGGCACGGACAAGATCGGAGGCATGAACATCAGAGGCAGTCACCCAAGAATTATCCTCCTGACCGTATCCCTTCCATTTGACCAGATACTGGAGTTTCCGTCTGGAAACACGGGAGTCTAAGATCTTTTCCACAACGTACTCCAACTCACCCTCAACCAACACCGGAGCAGGAGGCTCAACGGAAGGCACAACCGGTACCTCATACCTGCGCAATAATGACCGATGAAAAACATTATGAATAGAAAAAGATGCAGGGAGGTCCAAACGGAAGGACACAGGGTTAAGAATCTCCAATATCTTGTACGGGCCGATGAACCGAGGCTTAAACTTAGGAGAAGAAACCCTCATAGGGACAAAACGAGAAGACAACCACACCAAGTCCCCAACACAAAGCCGAGGACCAACACGACGACGGCGGTTGGCAAAAAGCTGAGTCTTCTCCTGGGACAACTTCAAATTGTCCACTACCTGCCCCCAAATCTGATGCAACCTCTCCACCACAGCATCCACTCCAGGACAATCCGAAGATTCCACCTGACCGGAGGAAAATCGAGGATGAAACCCCGAATTACAGAAAAACGGGGACACCAAGGTGGCAGAGCTGGCCCGATTATTGAGGGCGAACTCCGCCAATGGCAAAAAAGCAACCCAATCATCCTGATCCGCAGACACAAAACACCTCAAATATGTCTCCAAGGTCTGATTAGTCCGCTCGGTCTGGCCATTAGTCTGAGGATGGAAAGCAGACGAAAAAGACAAATCTATGCCCATCCTAGCACAGAATGCCCGCCAAAATCTAGACACGAATTGGGTCCCTCTGTCAGAAACGATATTCTCCGGAATACCATGCAAACGAACAACATTTTGAAAAAACAGAGGAACCAACTCGGAAGAAGAAGGCAACTTAGGCAAGGGAACCAAATGGACCATCTTAGAGAAACGGTCACACACCACCCAGATGACAGACATCTTCTGAGAAACAGGCAGATCCGAAATAAAATCCATCGAGATGTGCGTCCAAGGCCTCTTCGGAATAGGCAAGGGCAACAACAATCCACTAGCCCGAGAACAACAAGACTTGGCCCGAGAACAAACGTCACAAGACTGCACAAAGCCTCGCACATCTCGTGACAGGGAAGGCCACCAGAAGGACCTTGCCACCAAATCCCTGGTACCAAAGATTCCAGGATGACCTGCCAACGCAGAAGAATGAACCTCAGAGATGACTCTACTGGTCCAATCATCAGGAACAAACAGTCTACCAGGTGGGCAACGATCCGGTCTATCCGCCTGAAACTCCTGCAAGGCCCGCCGCAGGTCTGGAGAAACGGCAGACAATATCACTCCATCCTTAAGGATACCTGTGGGCTCAGAATTACCAGGGGAGTCAGGCTCAAAACTCCTAGAAAGGGCATCCGCCTCAACATTCTTAGAACCCGGTAGGTATGACACCACAAAATTAAACCGAGAGAAAAACAACGACCAGCGCGCCTGTCTAGGATTCAGGCGCCTGGCAGACTCAAGGTAAATTAAATTTTTGTGGTCAGTCAATACCACCACCTGATGTCTGGCCCCCTCAAGCCAGTGACGCCACTCCTCAAAAGCCCACTTCATGGCCAAAAGCTCCCGATTCCCAATATCATAATTCCGCTCGGCGGGCGAAAATTTACGGGAAAAAAAAGCACAAGGTCTCATCACGGGGCAGTCGGAACTTCTCTGCGACAACACCGCCCCAGCTCCGATTTCAGAAGCGTCGACCTCAACCTGAAAAGGAAGAGCAACATCAGGCTGACGCAACACAGGGGCGGAAGAAAAACGGCGCTTAAGCTCCCGAAAGGCCTCCACAGCATCAGGGGACCAATCAGCAACATCAGCACCCTTCTTAGTCAAATCACTCAATGGTTTAACAACATCAGAAAAACCAGCAATAAATCGACGATAAAAGTTAGCAAAGCCCAAAAATTTCTGAAGACTCTTAAGAGAAGAGGGTTGCGTCCAATCACAAATAGCCTGAACCTTGACAGGATCCATCTCGATGGAAGAGGGGGAAAAAATTTATCCCAAGAAGGAAATCTTTTGAACCCCAAAAACGCACTTAGAACCCTTCACACACAAGGAATTAGACCGCAAAACCTGAAAAACCCTCCTGACCTGCTGGACATGAGAGTCCCAGTCATCCGAAAAAATCAGAATATCATCCAGATACACAATCATAAATTTATCCAAATAATCGCGGAAAATGTCATGCATAAAGGACTGGAAGACTGAAGGGGCATTTGAAAGACCAAAAGGCATCACCAAATACTCAAAGTGGCCCTCGGGCGTATTAAATGCGGTTTTCCACTCATCCCCCTGCTTGATTCGCACCAAATTATACGCCCCACGGAGATCAATCTTAGAGAACCACTTGGCCCCCTTTATACGAGCAAACAAATCAGTCAGCAGTGGTAACGGATATTGATATTTAACCGTGATTTTATTCAAAAGCCGATAATCAATACACGGCCTCAAAGAGCCATCTTTCTTAGACACAAAGAAAAAACCGGCTCCTAAGGGAGATGACGAAGGACGAATATGTCCCTTTTCCAAAGACTCCTTTACATATTCTCGCATAGCAGCGTGTTCAGGCACAGACAGATTAAATAAACGACCCTTAGGGTATTTACTACCCGGAATCAAATCTATGGCACAATCGCACTCCCGGTGCGGAGGTAGTGAACCAAGCTTGGGTTCTTCAAAAACGTCACGATAGTCAGACAAGAATTCAGGAATCTCAGAGGGAATAGATGATGAAATGGAAACCAAAGGTACGTCCCCATGAGTCCCTTTACATCCCCAGCTTAACACAGACATAGCTTTCCAGTCGAGGACTGGGTTATGAGATTGCAGCCATGGCAATCCTAGCACCAAAACATCATGTAGATTATACAGCACCAGAAAGCGAATAATCTCCTGGTGATCCGGATTAATACGCATAGTTACTTGTGTCCAGTATTGTGGTTTATTACTAGCCAATGGGGTGGAGTCAATCCCCTTCAGAGGTATAGGAGCTTCCAAAGGCTCCAAATCATACCCACAGCGTTTGGCAAAGGACCAATCCATAAGACTCAAAGCGGCGCCAGAGTCGACATAGGCGTCCGCGGTAATAGATGATAAAGAACAAATCAGGGTCACAGATAGAATAAACTTAGACTGTAAAGTGCTAATTGAAACAGACTTGTCAAGCTTCTTAGTACGCTTAGAGCATGCTGATATAACATGAGTTGAATCACCACAATAGAAGCACAACCCATTTTTTCGTCTAAAATTCTGCCGCTCGCTTCTGGACAGAATTCTATCACATTGCATATTTTCTGGCGTCTTCTCAGTAGACACCGCCAAATGGTGCACAGGTTTGCGCTCCCGCAGACGCCTATCGATCTGAATAGCCATTGTCATGGACTCATTCAGACCCGCAGGCACAGGGAACCCCACCATAACATCCTTAATGGCATCAGAGAGACCTTCTCTGAAAATCGCCGCCAGGGCGCACTCATTCCACTGAGTAAGCACAGACCATTTACGGAATTTTTGGCAGTATATTTCAGCTTCATCTTGCCCCTGAGAAAGGGACATCAAAGCTTTTTCCGCCTGAAGCTCTAAATGAGGTTCCTCATAAAGCAACCCCAAGGCCAGAAAAAACGCATCCACATTGAGCAACGCAGGATCCCCTGGTGTCAATGCAAAAGCCCAATCTTGAGGGTCGCCCCGGAGCAAGGAAATTACAATCCTGACCTGCTGTGCAGGATCTCCGGCAGAGCGAGACTTCAGGGACAAAAACAATTTGCAATTATTTTTAAAATTTTGAAAGCAAGATCTATTCCCAGAAAAAAATTCAGGCAAAGGAATTCTAGGTTCAGACATAGGTGCATGAACAACAAAATCTTGCAAATTTTGTACCTTCGTGGCGAGATTATTCAAACCTGTAGCTACACTCTGAAGATCCATTTCAAACAGGTGAACACAGAGCCATTCAAGGATTAGAAGGAGAGAAAGAGAGGAAGGCTGCAGTATAGGCAGACTAGCAAGTGATTCAATTATGAGCACACTCAGAACTAGAGAAAAAAAAAATAAAAAAAAATTTTCAGCAGACTTCTTTTTTCTCTCCTTTCTCAGCCAATAATTTAACCCTTTTTGGCCGGTCAAACTGTCATGATTCTCAATGGCGAGAGAACATAGCCCAGCATATATAAGAACTAGCTCTCGGAAGATGGAATCTAAACTGACCATGAACTAAACCTGCCGCACAATTAACAGTGGCCGGGTAGCGTGCCTACGTTTTATCCCTAGACGCCCAGCGCCAGCCGGAGGACTAACTAATCCTAGCAGAGGAAAATACAGTCCTGGCTCACCTCTAGAGAAATTTCCCCAAAAGGCAGACAGAGGCCCCCACATATATTGGCGGTGATTTTAGATGAAATGACAAACGTAGTATGAAAATAGGTTTAGCAAAATCGAGGTCCGCTTACTAGATAGCAGGAAGACAGAAAGGGCACTTTCATGGTCAGCTGAAAACCCTATCAAAACACCATCCAGAAATTACTTTAAGACTCTAGTATTAACTCATAACACCAGAGTGGCAATTTCAGATCACAAGAGCTTTCCAGACACAGTAACGAAACAGCAGCTGTGAACTGGAACAAAATGCAAAAACAAACAAGGACGAAAGTCCAACTTAGCTGGGAGTTGTCTAGTAGCAGGAACATGCAAAGAAAGGCTTCTGATTACATTGTTGACCGGCATGAAACTGACAGAGGAGCAAGGTTATATAGAGACTCCCACATCCTGATGGGAACAGGTGAACAGAGAGGATGATGCACACAAGTTCAATTCCACCAGTGGCCACCGGGGGAGCCCAGAATCCAATTTCACAACAGGGACCCGAATATATATTGCATATTAAATTTCCCAGAGGAGTATTGCACGGCGAATATGTGGCGCCTCAGGGTCCTGGTCGTCACAGTAGCATTGCTTTCCTCATGGGGAGAGTGATGTTACATTTGGAGGCAAGGAAGGATAACTGTCACCAGGTACACACAAGCATGCAACATGTTCATACTCCAGGCCAACAGGGGGAGCTTTTGATCCTATTTACTAGGTGACTCCCCATATGTATGGTAGTTTAGAGGGAAAGTTAGTCAGTTCCTGTCAGAGAGACAGAGGGGAAGGAAGCAGAAAGATGTGCTAGACAGAGAGATTGCCAGAAGGGAGCTTGTCGTGGAACATCAGCTGAGGCAGAGCTGGTACGATAGGAGAATAGCTGAGCAGATGTGGGGTCTGCAGCTCCTGGCAGAAAGAGGAAACTGAGAAGGAAAGAACATCGTTCAGACAGTTTGTGCCAGGAAGCAGACTGGAGCAGTCTGTGGCAGAAGAAGGTGTACGGAGCTGTGTAGCCGTATTGCTGCAGCTCCTGGGAAGAGATTATACGAATCTGAATATATTGCAGTGAGCGTGTAGGAGAAAGAAGCATAGGAGAGTAAGACCAGTGGGAGACCAGCCACGAGCAGGCTGCCTCCTTCTGAGGTGCAGACACCGGTAGCCGGACCACTGAGGTTGTAAGGGACTCCATAACTTACATCAGAGACCGGCAAGACAGCTGAACTGCAAATTACCTGTCCGCCTTAATACCCAGGAGGCATGGTGACACCTATAGAGTCCCTGTAAAAAGGCTCAAATCACCAGTCATACGGGTTATGTCCTATCCTATATGGGGGACAGAGAGATGATCTGTGAGGACCTTATACGAAGCCATAGGCAGTAAGGAACTACAACACCACCGCACTAGAGGAAGGCTTTAATCTCCACCTGGATAAGGGGACTCCCAACTTGCCTACAAACCAGCTGGACCCTGGCTGCCCTGTGATCTGGTGCCCTGGACTGTGGCTGCCTGAAGTCTTCAGTAAGCAAGGTAAAGAGACTGCAAACCTGTGTCCTCGTTCTTTACTGCACCATTCACCATCTTCCATCTACACACCGGGAACCCTGGGGACACACTTCACCTGTGGGATGGTATACCATCTAGCTGCCATAACATCACCCCAGAGGACCCCTTAAAGCAGTGTTGGTCCCCACTGACCGAATACCACAGGTGGCGTCATGATCATAAACTCTATTCACCAAATTCCCTTTAAAGACTTTCCCCTTTTACATGGGCACCCAGGGCCACGGACTGGATCACCACCACCATGACATCCTCCTGTGAACACCGGACCTGGTACCGAGTATCCCACGGCATTGGCGGGCGACTCAAATAAGCCTCCTTACCATGACAAGACAGAGCTGGTTTGTCACTCTCCACAAGGAGAAACCTTACCCCTTAGACATCAGTCCAGAGCCTCTCACCTAACCAAATCAGTTCTCATGCTTCACACTGACGAGGGCCAACAGCCTGAAATACCGTGTCTGTGAATTGAGATACTGATTTGGCTATTCATCCTAAGTCATATTGCAAGACTCATTAAAGGGTTGATTGTGACTTGTAGGATCTCTACTTCCAACAGATGGCGCTATAGAGTTTAAGTCCTCTTTTTCTCTGAAGAGGCAATTTGCATATTAAATTTCCCAGAGGAGCACTGTACAGTGAATAAACCTCCTTACCTTGACAAGCCAGAGCTGGTATGTCACTCTCCACAAGGAGAAACCTTACCCCTTAAACCTCAGTCCAGAGCCTCTCACCTAGCCAAATCAGTTCTCATGCTTCACACTGACGAGGGCCAACAGCCCGAAACATTGTGTCTGCGAATTGAGATATTGATTTGGCTTTTTATTCTAAGTCATATTGCAAGACTCGTTAAAGAGTTGATTGTGACTTGTAGGATCGCTACTTCCAACATTTGGCGCTAAAAAGTTCAAGTCCTCTTTTTCTCTGAAGAGGCAACTTACATCCTTAATAGCTGCCACTATACATGATGGCCCCCATAGTAGCCCTCACACTCTATCATGGCCCTTACACAATATTAAAATAAACATTATTAACTTGCCTAACTCCCATGAGTCCAGTGGCAGACAGTGGCAGGTCCGAGGCAGATCGAAGGTAGGACCTCATTACACTGGGTGTCCTGTGTGTGTCCCATCACGATGACGTCAGCACGTAACTCCACCCAGGACCTATCGTTCTGCCTAAAGTGACCTGTGCTCTACAGAACAGAGAGCGGTTGTGCAAGGAGAACAAGCCTCTATTTAACTATATCATTTGTACACTCATTACTGTACAGTTTGAGCTGGTGGTCGCTCCAGATGGGGCCCTCCAATTCAGGGGCCTGGAGCGATTGTCCTTCTGTATCCCCAGTAGCTACAATACTGCCTTTGTTATAATCCTGATGTATTCAGTGGAGGCTGACTATACAATCCATGAAACCTTAAAATTTCAGGCTGTTTTGGGCTTGTAGCTTTGCAACAGTTGCCCAGATCCTTTATGTACAGACAAGTCCATCTTTATAAAGCTTTTCTAGGTATATGATATGGATACCAATAGATTAGTTTATCCACATAAGATTAATAGGGGTCGTAAACCTGGCCCCGGAACCATTGTCGATCAGCAGTTATTGGCTCCAGTGGCCGGTGGACCTATCAGCAACCATAGGTCATCAATATCACATGCTGGGAGAACCCCTTCAATATTTCTATGCCTCAAAATATCCCTAATTAAATGGTGTGAGATGAAAAAAATGTTTTTCAATGTTACATGTGGCCAGCTAGTGGTGGAAATGTGAATTTTAGCTTTTTCAACACTCCTAAGCTGTCTATATGGGCATGCAGGGCATAGAAAGCTGAATACAATGATACTTTTATATCTGTAATATGATCTCTTATTCCAGAGAAATTCTATTTTTTATATGTAAATGAGTTGTTAAGATCTATGGGCTGGACCTAGATCTCCCTCAGAATCTGCGTCTTTTTTCATGGGAGTTACCATTGTGAGACATGTAGTGACTGACAGTCTGCTCTCCTGATTTACATGTCTCACTCTGGTAATGTCCCTATTCATTTATAATAAGCTCTGGAGGAGGAGTCTCAGGGAGATCTGTGTCCGGCCCAGAGATCTTAACAGCTCATATACATATTAAGAAAACCATGGATTTCTCTTCAATAAGACATCGGATAAAATATATCAAGGTATCATTTTCTTCAATTCTCTGTGACTTACATGCCCATACATACATTTTAGGGGGCAGTCACGCTGCCATATAAATCGGACCGAGATCGGAACGCAGTGCACAGGCTAGCAGACGGCACACTCCATATTTCTATGCAGCTGTCATGCTCAGGTCAGAAGAGCCGCCAGGTAGTCCACGCGCTACATTCTGATCTCGGTCCGATTTATATGGCCATCTGTCTAAGCCCCAAAGAGGGCTGATCCTACTGTCAGATGCCCTTTAAATCTATCGTTTGCTTCTTTTTTAAATTTCAGATATGGCTTTTAACTGCAGCTTTCTATAAACGGTTTTATAGACTGGACTAATTGAACCTTCCATGTCCTAATTAGTCACCAAGGATGCCATTACATTACTGATTTGGGATAGACTATAGCTAAGGGCCAGTATAATCAGACAAATGCAATTTCTTCTGCTATCCACAATCACACACTGTCACATCTTCACATAATAATCCTAATCAGACACTTTTATTGTCAGAGAGAAGCATAATACCAAAAGATCTCAATCAGTCTGTACAGATATCTGATGAGATGTGATTAAACCTAGATGAGTCTTCGAGTCTTCTACAGTAATGGATTCTGGATGTCTCACTGAAGATGTATCAGAGATCAGTATTTATAATCTTTGGGGCAATAAGGTCATAAATGGACATACTCCATTAACTGCCAGTTAGCTACTTAGGGTCCCGTGGGGGGGTGAGCTCACTCGCTTACCTCCAGCAATGGCAGTAGATATTTACTGTACCATTTTGACCAAAAGACGCTGATTTCAGCTATCCATAAGATTATCCTTTGACGCCATCCAAACTCTATGATCAGCTGATTTCTTTAAAAATCGAAATAAATTTTTGTTCTGCAGCTGATCTCCTACAAAACTCAAACTCAGGATCAGTACTGTGAAAGGCAGAAACACTAATAGTGAACCACAGGCTGTGCACATGTGCATGACGAAATGTTGTTCTTCTCACCATAACATTTTCTATTGATGTCATCATCATCACTCTGTGATCAGCTGATATCATTAAAAATCTAAGCTAATTATTTTGTTCTGCAGCTGATATCTTAGCTCAAAATCAGGATCAGTAGTGTGAATGGCAGGAACACTAACAGTGAACGACAGGCTGTGCACATGTGCATGATGAATTGCTCTTCTTCTCTCCGTAAGATTCTCCTTGATGTCATCGTCATTTTAACTCTGTGATCAACTGATATCTTTAAAAATCTAAGTAAGTTATTTGTTCTGCAGCTAATCTCTGACAAAACTCAAACTCAGGATCAATAGAGTGAATGAGAGAAACACTAACAGTGAACCACAACCTGTGCACATGTGCATGACGAAATGTTGTTCTTCTTCTTGCCATAACATTTTCTATTTGATGTCATCATTAGGGTTGAGCGACTTTCATTTTTTTAAGATCGAGTTGGGTTTTGCGAAACCCGACTTTGTCCAAAGTCGAGTCGAGTGCAGTCGGCCGATTATCGCTAAAAGTCGGGGATCGACCGAAACACGAAACCCAATGCAAGTCAATGGGGAAGCATAGTCGGCAGTGAGTGGAGGCCAGGAAAACACCTACAGTGCCCATTTTAATGCCAAAAACATCCATTCTTGTTTCTGAAGCTTGTCAATCTTAATTAAATTTATAATAATAGTTGGGCATTGGAAATTGGGGGTCATTTGGCAAAAGTTGTGGGGGGTAGGGCTGGTTCAAGGTTTTAGTGGGCCCAGGAAACGTGGACTATGTCACGGCGGTGGAGCAGTGAGAGGTAAGTATGTCAAGTTTGCAAGTGCTGTGATCCTAAGCAAGCAGGGGGGGCCCACTCGTTGGCATTGGCACTGGCACAGGGCCCCTCAAAGTACAGCGGTGTGTTTGCACGGCGGGGGCGCCTCCCACCAGCAGCGACACTTTTGTGTACTCTGAGGGGCCCTGTGCCAGTGACATCGCCAACGAGTATGCCCCCCCACCTGATGAAGGAACCTGCACTTTCATCTGCACCTTCCTCTTTGTCCCTGTGTAAGGTGGTATAACATGCGGGAAGGGGAACCTTACTTTCAGCAGGGTCAGATTCTGGCTGTGTAGAGTGCAAGGGGAATGTAGTGGTCTAGGTCAATGTACCAGCAGACTCATCTAGCAGTGGCTGGGCAATGGGCAGGATGAGGAGGAAACACAGATATAGGGTCAAAGAATAAAGTAGGCTAAATGCAGTTCAAAATTGGTAACAGAACTAAACAGGCGGCATTGCTTTGTTCAGTGGAGTAGCAAACCCAGGAGCAGCAGACACTGTTTTAAGGGCCCAACCACACTAGTAGGCCAAATGCAGTTTAATATCTGCTACTATAGGCCAAAAGCCTAAAAACTGAAGCTCAGCTTTATACAGTGGAGGACAACACCATGGAGCGGCAGACACCGTTAGTAGGCCGTAACCACCAATTTTTTGTTAAAAAAGCACTTAATGAGAGCCAGAAGGTTGAAGCTCAGCTTTATACAGTTGAGGACAACATCAGGGAGCGGCAGACACCGTTAGTAGGCTGTAACCAAAGTTGAAGGCCAAATGCAGTTTAATATCTGATACTATAGGCCGAAAGCCTAAAGACTGAAGCTCAGCTTTATTCAGTTGAGGACAACACCAGGGAGCAGCAAACAGAGGTATTAGGCCCCAACCACCAATTTTTTTTAAAAAAGCACTTAATGAGAGCCAGAAGGTTGAAGCTCAGCTTTATTCAGTTGAGGACAACACCAGGGAGCGGCAAACAGAGGTATTAGGCCCCAACCACCAATTTGTTTTTAAAAAAGCACTTAATGAGAGCCAGAAGGTTGAAGCTCAGATTTATTCAGTTGAGGACAACACCAGGGAGCGGCAAACAGAGGTATTAGGCCCCAACCACCAATTTTTTTTAAAAAAGCACTTAATGAGAGCCAGAAGGTTGAAGCTCAGATTTAGACAGTGGAGGAAAGTTTGAATTAGGGACTGCAGACAGACTTAGTAGGCTGTCCCCTGTGGACCATGCATCCACCACATTAACCTATTGCGCCATAATGGACACGTAACCTTCCGTGGCCATGCCTACAGGTCCATGCGTCTGTTGTCAGGTGCACCTTTGTACTCACAGAGTGCCAGAGTGCATGGACAATGGAGGTGGTGCTGGTGGAGGGCTGGGATGGCTTTTCTTGCAAAAGAAGTGTCGACTGGGTAGCTCGTAGCGTGGGACAGCGTAGTCCATCATGGCTTTTTTAATATTACATAAAATAAAGAAATAGGCTCTATGCACTTTAAAATAGGTTCCAGGGGTACACGGGCAGCATTGGTGTGGTCAGCGGAGGAAGAGGATTGCAAGGAGGGACCGCAGACAGGCTTACTAGGCCTAAAATAAATAAAAATAGGCTCAAGGCAGTTTTAAATCGGTTACATAAATACACAGGCCGCATTGTGGTCAGCGGAGGAGGAGGATTGCAAGGAGGGACCGCAGACAGGCTTACTAGGCCTAAAATAAATAAAAATAGGGTCAAGGCAGTTTTAAATCGGTTACATGGATACACAGGCAGCATTGTGGTCAGCGGAGGAGGAGGATTGCAAGGAGGGACCGCAGACAGGCTTACTAGGCCTAAACTAAATAAAAATAGGCTCAAGGCAGTTTTACATCGGTTACATGGATACACAGGCAGCATTGTGGTCAGCGGAGGAGGAGGATTGCAAGGAGGGACCGCAGACAGGCTTACTAGGCCTAAAATAAATAAAAATAGGCTCAAGGCAGTTTTACATCGGTTACATGGATACACAGGCAGCATTGTGGTCAGCGGAGGAGGAGGATTGCAAGGAGGGACCGCAGACAGGCTTACTAGGCCTAAAATAACTAAAAATAGGCTCTATGCAGTTTTAAATAGGTTACATGGATACACAGGCAGCATTGTGGTCAGTGGAGGAGGATTGCACGGAGGGACCGCAGACAGGCTTACTAGGCCTAAAATAACTAAAAATAGGCTCTATGCAGTTTTAAATAGGTTACATGGATACACAGGCAGCATTGTGGTCAGTGGAGGAGGATTGCAAGGAGTGTCTG
The DNA here is from genome assembly GCF_051348905.1 of Ranitomeya variabilis. Taxonomy (NCBI): domain Eukaryota; kingdom Metazoa; phylum Chordata; class Amphibia; order Anura; family Dendrobatidae; genus Ranitomeya; species Ranitomeya variabilis. Next base: position 552,763,636 of record NC_135237.1, read on the forward strand.
ACACAGTTAGTACTCACAAAAAATAAATAGATGTTAACGTCTCGCAAAACAACAACAACAAAAAAAAAGTGTGGCATACTTAGGTACAGGGGTGGGCTCATCTGCTGAGTTTCTGACATAGTAATTTGGCAGTAAGTATTTACTGGTGTCAATATAGGACACTGACCCAGACTACTTTAACTGGCATCATAGATGTCAACAAATTGGTATTGTCAGTGCCAGGCATTGAATGATGTCAGCGCATAGACTAAACATTGGTGGAGCTGTGAGAGATAAGTTTGCACGTGGTAGAGCACAGTTTGAGCTGGGGGGGTGTGAACTCTCTTGTAGCCGGCGGTACCGTCCCAGGGCCACTCATGTTACAACGGTGTGTCTGACGTTGGGTGCGCACCACCACCGCCAGAGACACTACATTGTACTATGAGGGACCCAGTGGCAGTGCCGTTGACCAAAAGCGGGCACACCCACCTCTTCAGACAAACGGCACTCTAACGGGTGCTTGCGCCAAGTGGCGAGACCACGGCCCCGTGGGGGGAGTTTTCCCATTGAGGGAGGTGTAAACATGTCGTATGCTGGACAAACAGCTGCAGCAAATTAAGAGATTGGAACACTCAGTAAGACCAGTCCACAAGCAAGACCTTTTTATAGGAAAGCTAGGTGTCAGCCGGGAAAGGTGGGGCAAAATAATTTGAAATCCAGGAGTGGTTCATTTTAATGAAGGTGAGATCATCCACATTTTGGGTAGCCAGACGAGTCCTTTTTTCGGTTAATATTGAACCAGCAGCACTGAATACTCTTTCTGATAGCACACTAGCTGCTGGGCAAGCAAGCTCCTGCAATGCATATTCTGCCAATTCAGGCCAGGTGTCTAATTTGGATGCCCAGTAATCAAATGGGAATGACGGTTGAGGGAGAACATCGATAAGGGATGAAAAATAGTTAGTAACCATACTGGACAAATGTTGTCTCCTGTCATTTTGAATAGATGCTGCAGTACCTGTCCTGTCTGCGGTCATTGCGAAATCGCTCCACAACCTGGTCAGAAAACCCCTCTGTCCAACGCCACTTCTGATTTGTGCACCTCTAACACCTCTGCCCTGTACCCCCCTGCAGCTCGGGTGAGAACCATCACCGGCGCTGTGTGCTGGGAATGCCTGAATCAAACGGTCTACAAGAGTAGCTTGTTTGGTTGCAAATATTTGTTCGAGGTTCTCATGTGGCATAATATTTTGCAATTTGCCTTTATAGCGAGGGTCAAGGATGCAGGCCAACCAGTAATTGTCATCGCTCATCATTTTAATAATGCGTGGGTCCCTTTTGAGGATACGTAAGCCATAATCCGCCATGTGGGCCAAAGTTCCAGTTGTCAAATCTGCGGTTGTGCTGGTTTGAGGGGCAGTTACAGGCAAATCTACGTCACTTGTCTCCCTTAAAAAAACGGAACCCGGCCTTGCAACGCCACTAATTTCTGTTGGCCCAGGAGAAGCTTCCTCATTAAAAAAGTACTCATCCCCATCATCCTCCTTGTCCTCCTCCTCCTCTTCGCCCGCTACCGCGTCCTCTACACGGCCCTGACCAGACAATGGCTGACTGTCATCAAGGCTTTCCTCTTCCTCGGCTGCAGACGCCTGCTCCTTTATGTGCGTCAAACTTTGCATCAGCAGACGCATTAGGGGGATGCTCATGCTTATTATGGCGTTGTCTGCACTAACCAGCCGTGTGCATTCCTCAAAACACTGAAGGACTTGACACAGGTCTTGTAGCTTCGACCACTGCACACCTGACAACTCCATGTCTGCCATCCAACTGCCTGCCCGTGTATGTGTATCCTCCCACAAAAACATAACAGCACGCCTCTGTTCGCACTGTCTCTGAAGCATGTGCAGTGTGGAGTTCCACCTTGTTGCAACGTCGATGATTAGGCGATGCTGGGGAAAGTTCAAAGACCGCTGATAGTTCTGCATACGGCTGGAGTGTACGGGCGAACGGCGGATATGCGAGCAAAGTCTGCGCACTTTGAGGAGCAGGTCGGGTAACCCCGGATAACTTTTCAGGAAGCACTGCACCACCAGGTTTAAGGTGTGAGCCAGGCAAGGAATGTGTTTCAGTTGGGAAAGGGCTATGGCAGCCATGAAATTCCTTCCGTTATCACTCACTACCTTGCCTGCCTCAAGATGTACAGTGCCCAGCCATGACTGAGTTTCTTTCTGCAAGAACTCGGACAGAACTTCCGCGGTGTGTCTGTTGTCACCCAAACACTTCATTGCCAATACAGCCTGCTGACGCTTGCCACTAGCTGTCCCATAATGGCACACCTGGTGTGCAACAGTGGCAGCTGCGGATGGAGTGGATGTGCGACTGCGGTCTGTGGACAAGCTCTCGCTTCTGCAGGAGGAGGAGGAAGAGGAGGAGGGGGGGTGAACGCCTACAGCCAACTCTTTCCTTGACCGTGGGCTAGGCAGAACTGTCCCAATATTGCTGTCCCCTGTGGACCCTGCATCCACCACATTCACCCAGTGTGCCGTGATGGACACGTAACGTCCCTGGCCATGCCTACTGGTCCATGCATCTGTTGTCAGGTGCACCTTTGTAGTCACAGACTGCCTGAGTGCATGGACGATGCGGTCTTTAACATGCTGTTGGAGGGCTGGGATGGCTTTTCTAGAAAAGAAGTGTCGACTGGGTAGCTCGTAGCGTGGTACAGCGTAGTCCATCAGCGCTTTGAAAGCTTCGCTTTCAACTAACCGGTAGTGCATCATCTCTAATGAGATTAGTCTAGCAATGTGGGTGTTCAAACCCTGTGTACGCGGATGCGAGGATGAGTACTTCCTTTTCCTAACAAGAGTCTCATGTAGGGTGAGCTGGACTGGAGAGCTGGAGATCGTGGAACTAGCGGTGGTGCCGGTGGACATGGGTGACTGAGAGAGGGTTGGAGATGGTATTCTTGCCGGTGCCCTACATGCAGTGTTTCCTACTGCGAACCTGGTGATTCCCTGACTGCTTTGGCCTGGCGACGAAAGCTGCACAGATACTGCAGGTGGTGCGGGAAATGGTGGGTTTACAGTGAGGGAAGGGATGTAGCGTTGCTGACTTGCTTCATTGGCCGAGGGTGCTGCAAGCTTTAGGGACGTTTGGTAGTTAGTCCAGGCTTGCAAATGCATGGTGGATAAATGTCTATGCATGCAACTTGTATTTAGACTTTTAAGATTCTGACCTCTGCTAAAGGTAGTTGAACATTTTTGACAGATGACTTTGCGCTGATCATTTGGATGTTGTTTAAAAAAATGCCAGACTGCACTCTTTCTACTATCGGAGACCTTTTCAGGCATTGCAGACTGAGCTTCTTTAACCGGATGGCCACGTTGTCCTCCAACTGGTTTTGGTTTTGCCACACGTTTTTGGCCAGATACGGGCCCGGCAGATGGAACCTGTTGTGATGTTGATGCCTGCTGCGGCTCCTCTTCCTCCGCTTCAGAACTACTGCCGCCTGCACCCTGTTCCCCCAATGGCTGCCAATCGAGGTCCACAACTGGGTCATCTATGACCTCCTCTTCTATGTCGTGTGCAACTTCGTCTGTGTCACCGTGTAAGCCGGTGGTATAGCGTTCGTGACGGGGCACCATAGTCTCCGCTGGGTTTGATTCTGCCTCAGTACACTGCGAGGGCAATGTTCTGGTCTGAGTCAAAGGAACAGCATAGTAATCTGGCTGTGGCTGTGCATCTGTGCACTCCATGTCCGATTCAACTTCTAATGGGCATGGCCTGTTAACTGTTTCACTGTCTAACCCAGGAACGGTATGTGTAAAGAGCTCCATGGAGTAACCTGTTGTGTCGACTGACACATCCTTCACTGTTGTTCTGGGTGAAGGACACAAGGAAGCGACTTGTTCCTGACCGGGAGCATCCACTGACGATGCACTGCTCTGACATTTGGCACTTTCCGAGGAGGAGGCAAAAGAGCTAGAGGCAGAGTTAGCAATGAAAGCCAATACTTGTTCCTCCTGCTCCGGCTTCAAAAGTGGTTTTCCTACTCCCAGAAAAGAGAGCGTTCGAGGCCTTGTGTAGCCAGACAATGAACCTGGCTCAACAAATCGAGACTTAGGTGCTGTACTGCTTTTACCACGACCACCTGATGCTCCACCACCACTACCATCATTACCAGCTGACAATGACCGCCCACGGCCACGACCTCTTCCACTAGACTTCCTCATTGTTTGCAAAACGTAACCAAAGTAACGGTATTTGTTACTGTAAAACAACTTATAAGGTGAACTCAAACTTCTGTAGGATTTATATATACCTTTATAGGTGCCTGACACTGAAAGGAAAATCAGGCCCAATGTTACACAATAGGTTTTCTGTGCCCCAATAATTTGAGACAGATGGCACTCACAGGACCGGCACTCAAGCAGAAATGCCAATCTTAATCTCCCACTATTTTTTTTTCCAGGGAGAATTAAAAAAAAAAAAAATGTGCCAGTATTACACACTGGTTTTCGGTGGCACACAATGAGAGACAGATGCCACACACAGGACTGGCACAGAGGCAGGCTTGCCAATCTTTATCTCCCACTATTAATTTTTTTTTAACAGGGAGAATTTACCCCCCCCCAAAAAAATGGCCCAGTATTACACACTGGTTTTCGGTGGCACACATGTTGTGATCCTAATGGCAGAGGATCTCAGGGTCTGCAGCAAAGTCTGCAAACATAAAAACTAGCTCTTAGGGAGGTGGTAACTGAGCTGACCACATACCTGATCCTAGCCCACAAATAATAGCAGCCGGGGAACGTGCCTACGTTGGTTCTAGATGTCTCGCGCCAGCCGGAGATCTAACTACCCCTTTCAGAGAAAATACAGACCTCACTTGCCTCCAGAGAAATACCCCAAAGTAGATACAGGCCCCCAACAAATAATAACGGTGAGGTAAGAGGAAAGGACAAACGTAAGTATGAACTAGATTCAGCAAAGAGAGGCCCACTAAATAATAGCAGAAATATAGAAAGCGGACTTATGTGGTCAGCGAAAAACCCTACTAAAATATACACACTAAATATCCAAGAACCCCCGTACCGACTAACGGTATGGGGGGAGAATATCAGGCCCCTAAGAGCTTCCAGCAAAATCAGGAATCACATTATGAACAAGCTGGACAAAAAACAGAATAATACAAATAAACAAAAAACAAGAAAGCAGGACTTAGCTTATGTTGCAAAAATCAGGACCAGTAGACAAGAGCAACCAGACAAGGACTGATTACATGGATGCCAGGCAATGGAACAAGACTCCAGGAAGCTTAAATAGAAACGCTTAGCTCCCTCGAGCCAATGACGCCACTCCTCAAATGCCCACTTCATGGCCAACAACTCCCGATTACCAACATCATAGTTCCGCTCAGCCGGCGAAAACTTCCTGGAAAAGAAAGCACATGGTTTCATCATAGAGCAACCAGAGCCTCTCTGTGACAAAACAGCTCCTGCACCAATCTCAGAAGCATCCACTTCAACCTGAAAGGGAAGTGAGACATCAGGCTGGCACAAAACAGGCGCCGAAGTAAACCGGCGCTTCAGCTCCCGGAAGGCCTCAATGGCCGCAGGAGCCCAATTAGCGACATCAGAACCTTTCTTGGTCATATCCGTCAGAGGTTTAACAACGCTAGAAAAGTTAGCAATAAAACTACGGTAGAAATTAGCAAAACCCAAAAACTTCTGAAGACTCTTAACAGACGTGGGTTGAGTCCAATCATGAATAGCTCGGACCTTGACTGGGTCCATCTCCACAGCAGAAGGGGAAAAGATAAAACCCAAAAAGGAAACCTTCTGCACTCCAAAGAGACACTTTGAGCCCTTCACAAACAAAGCATTATCACGCAAAACCTGAAACACCATCCTGACCTGCTTTACATGAGAATCCCAGTCATCAGAAAAAACTAAAATGTCATCCAGATAAACAATCACAAATTTATCTAGATACTTCTGGAAGATGTCATGCATAAAGGACTGAAACACTGAAGGCGCATTAGAGAGCCCAAAAGGCATCACCAAGTACTCAAAATGACCTTCGGGCGTATTAAATGCAGTTTTCCATTCATCTCCCTGCCTAATGCGCACAAGGTTGTACGCACCACGAAGATCTATCTTGGTGAACCAACAGGCACCCTTAATCCGAGCAAACAAGTCCGACAATAGTGGCAGAGGGTACTGAAATTTAACCGTGATTTTATTCAGAAGCCGATAGTCTATACAAGGTCTCAAAGATCCGTCTTTCTTGGCCACAAAAAAGAATCCCGCACCAAGAGGGGAAGAGGATGGACGAATATGTCCTTTCTCCAAAGACTCCTTTATATAAGAACGCATCGCGGCATGCTCAGGTACCGACAGATTAAATAATCGTCCCTTAGGAAACTTGCTACCAGGAATCAAATCTATAGCGCAGTCACAGTCCCTATGAGGAGGAAGGGCACTGGACCTGGACTCACAGAACACATCCTGATAGTCAAGCAAAAACTCAGGAACTTCTGAAGGAGTGGAGGAAGCAATAGACACCGACGGGGAATCGCAATGAATTCCCCGACAACCCCAACTTGACACAGACATAGCCCTCCAATCCAGAACAGGATTATGAGCCTGTAACCATGGCAGACCCAAAACGACCAAATCATGCATTTTATGCAGAACAAGAAAACGAATCACCTCCCGATGTTCAGGAGTCATGCACATGGTCACTTGTGTCCAATACTGCGGTTTATTCTCCGCCAATGGCGTAGCATCAATTCCTCTAAGAGGAATAGGATTTTCCAAAGGCTCCAGGACAAAACCACAGCGCCTGGCAAACGACAAGTCCATAAGACTCAGGGCAGCGCCTGAATCCACAAACGCCATAACAGGGTAGGAAGACAATGAGCAAATTAAAGTCACAGACAAAATAAATTTAGGCTGCAGGTTACCAACGGCGACAGGACTAACAAACTTTGTTAGGCGTTTAGAGCATTCAGGATTTTGTTATTGGCAGTCACTGTTGTGATCCTAATGGCAGAGGATCTCAGGGTCTGCAGCAAAGTCTGCAAACATAAAAACTAGCTCTTAGGGAGGTGGTAACTGAGCTGACCACATACCTGATCCTAGCCCACAAATAATAGCAGCCGGGGAACGTGCCTACGTTGGTTCTAGACGTCTCGCGCCAGCCAGAGATCTAACTACCCCTTTCAGAGAAAATACAGACCTCACTTGCCTCCAGAGAAATACCCCAAAGTAGATACAGGCCCCCAACAAATAATAACGGTGAGGTAAGAGGAAAGGACAAACGTAAGTATGAACTAGATTCAGCAAAGAGAGGCCCACTAAATAATAGCAGAAATATAGAAAGCGGACTTATGTGGTCAGCGAAAAACCCTACTAAAATATCCACACTGAATATCCAAGAACCCCCGTACCGACTAACGGTATGGGGGGAGAATATCAGGCCCCTAAGAGCTTCCAGCAAAATCAGGAATCACATTATGAACAAGCTGGACAAAAACAGAATAATACAAATAAACAAAAAACAAGAAAGCAGGACTTAGCTTATGTTGCAAAAATCAGGACCAGTAGACAAGAGCAACCAGACAAGGACTGATTACATGGATGCCAGGCAATGGACCAAGACTCCAGGAAGCTTAAATAGAAACACCCAGAGTCTTAACGAACAGGTGACTATCAAGCTGAGGAAAGAGAATCCAAGAGCCATACCGCGAGTGACCACAAGAGGGAGCCCAAAAGTATAGTTCATAACACACACAATGAGAGACAGATGCCACACACAGGACTGGCACAGAGGCAGATTTGCCAATCTTTATCTCCCACTATTAATTTTTTTTTAACAGGGAGAATTTACCCCCCCCCAAAAAAAAAATGGCCCAGTATTACACACTGGTTTTCGGTGGCACACAATGAGAGACAGATGCCACACACAGGACTGGCACAGAGACAGACTTGCCAATCTTTATCTCCCACTATTATTTTTTTTTTTACAGGGAGAATTTACCCCCCAAAAAATGGCCCAATATCACACACTGGTTTTCGATGGCACACAATGAGAGACAGATGCCACACACAGCACTGGCACAGAGGCAGACTTGCCAATCTTTATCTCCCACTATTTTTTTTTTTTCAGGGAGAATTAAAAAAAAAACAAAAAAAAAAACAATATTACACACTAGGTTTTCTGTGGCACACAATGAGAGACAGATGCCACACACAGCACTGGCACAGAGGCAGACTTGCCAATCTTTATCTCCCTGCAGTAATCTCAGAAAAGTATGGCAGGCAGCTATAAAAAGGACTGCTGCACACAAAAGTGTGGACAAACAAACAAGATAGCTGTGCAGAAAGGAAGGAACAACAGGATTTGTGCTTTGAAAAAAGCAGTTTGTTTGCACAGCGGCGTACACACACAGCAACGCAGCTATCAGGGAGCCTTCTAGGGCAGCCCAATGAGCTACAGCGCTGAGGAAAAAAAAATGTAGCTTCCACTGTCCTGCAAACAAAAGGTGGTGTTGGACAGTGGAAATCGCTACAGAACAAGCAGTTTGGGGGTGAATGTACCCTGCCTAACGCTCTCCCTCCTTCTGACGAAGCGGCAGCAACCTCTCCCTACGCTCAGATCAGCAGCAGTAAGATGGCGGTCGGTGGGAACGCCCCTTTATAGCCCCTGTGACGCCGCAGAAAGCAAGCCAATCACTGCAATGCCCTTCTCTAAGATGGTGGGGACTGAGATCTATGTCATCACGCTGCCCACACTCTGCGTCCACCTTCATTGGCTGAGAAATGGTGCTTTTAGCGTCATTGAAACGCCACTTTGGCGCGAAGGTCGCGTACTGCATGGCCGACCCCACACAGGGATCGGGTCGGGTTTCATGAGACGCCGACTTTGCCAAAAGTCGGCGACTTATGAAAATGAACGATCCGTTTCGCTCAACCCTAGTCATCATCACTATGTGATCAGCTGAAATCTTTAAAAATCTTAGTAACTTATTTGTTCTGCAGCTAATCTCTGTCTAAGCTCAAACTCAGGAACAGTAGTGTGAAAAGCAGAAACACTAACAGTGAACCACAGGCTGCGCACATGTGCATGACAAAATATTCTTCTTCACTCTGTAAGATTCTCCTTAATGTCATCATCATCACTCTGTGATCAGCTGACATCTTTAAAAATCTAAATAAATTACTTGTTCTACAGCTGATCTTTGACAAGATTCAAACTCAGGATCAGTAGTGTGGAAGGCAGAAACACTAATAGTGAACCACAGGCTGTGCAGATGTGCATGATGAAATGTTGTTCTTCTTCTTGCCATAACATTTTCTATTGATTTCATCATCACTATGTGATCAGCTGGAATCTTTAAAAATCTTAGCAACTTATTTGTTTTGCAGCTGATCTCGGACTAAGCTCAAACTCAGGAATAGTAGTGTGAAAGGCAGAAACACTAACAGTGAGACACAGGCTGTGTAGATGTGCATGATAAAATGTTGTTCTTTTATGGGTTTACTTTTTATAGAAATATTAGTGTATGATGGCCCATTATACAGTAGATAAAGAAAAAAAACATTGTTTACTCTCCTAAAGACTACTAAAAAGTAATAGTGCAAAAAACAATTTAAAACACACATTTTAACCCCTTAGTAACACAGCCAAAATTTTCAAATATGACATCATATAGTGATAACTCCGGAATGCTTCAACATATCCAAGTGATTTTAAGACTGCTTTCATGACACATTATGTTTTATAATAGTAAATTTAGGTCGATATGTGTTAGGTGTCGAGTTCCCGCCTCTGCACAGGGGGAATCTCGGGCCATCTCCACTGCGGTCTCCCATCCTTCCCCAGCCACAGTGGAGCCTGCTCAGCGGAGACGTCGGTCCCAGCATCTGACTCAGGCAAATGCTCTGCGCCTGGTTACTGTTGTTCTTCCAGGTTCTGCCATTAAGACCAGTGCTGGGCAGCGGCGAGCAGACGCTTTTGGGACTAAGTCCTGCTTTTCACCTTCTGAGCATGCCCAGGGTGAGATCTCTTATTGGAGGTCGAGGGTCACATGCTTTGATACTGCAGCAAAACCCATTGGTCCTCCAGGAAGGTCCTGAAGGTGCTCAGGCTCTGTGTAGCCTCTCATTGGTCCTTCTTGGAAGGTCATGTACCTGCTGCAGCTATAAAGGGTTTGCATGGCAGCACGGCCATGCGCTAGTATCAAATCTGTTATGTGCATGTGCCAGTGTGGTCACATTTATGTGTGTTCAGGGACTCGGCTGAAATAAGCCCCTAGAATGCCGGCACCTCCGGCGAGGAGATTGTGTGCGTGGATTTAGGGAACCGGCTGAAATAAGCCCCTAGAATACCGGCTCCTCCGGTGAGGAGATTGTATGTTTGCGTGACCATAGACTGCCTTCAGCTCAGCAGTTAGCTGTGAACTCCTGTGGGGTTAACAGGGCACAGCGTCTTGTTTCCGTGCAACTCTGTGAAGTAACAGAGTTCGCTTAAAGTGCCATATAGTGCCGTCATTTGCTAGCAGCAGGTTCCTCCTGCACGGTGGACCCCGGGCTGCGAACGCACCAATAATAACATCTATATTTACTCGGTGCGTTCCGCTAGCCCTAACAATATGTTTTGCGGGTTTTTTTATAAAAATATCAGAAATTTGACAAAAATTGTCAGAAATGTAACGCTTATATGTCTGTGTAAGAAAAGAGCTGCGCCTCATATTTCAAAAAACATCACCCCACAATTAAAAAAAGTAAATTAAAGTCATGTCTGTCATGGCTATAAATGTGGGAAATTAAAAAAAAATAAAAACATAAAAATTCCTATGGTTGTTTTACTGGTATCACAAAAGTTTCCATAAGTGAAAGGATTAAATTACAAATTTAATTTTTTTCCTTTTTTACAGCTCCCTCTTTTTTATTTTGAGTTGTTTTGGTAGAAAATGTATAGGAAACAAATATTTATGCCTTTTATGTACCTACATTACATCTGTATGTATTGTGCATGCAGATTTTGTACATGTATTTGCATGCATGTGTGTGTATACACCAGTGGGACATGAAGGAGAGGGGCCCCCGAAACAAGTTCTGTACAGGGGGACTTGGATGTCAGGGTACCATATTCTCTGAAAAAATGTTTCTATAAAGATTGGACTTTTCAGCCTCTCCAGTGGTCTCTGGGGATCCGACAGACTTTCTTCTCATTATCATCACAGACAGGATCTCTGTTAAAAAGCTGAAGGCAGATAACACATTATCCACCATTGATACTAGTCATAGTTCAGCATCTCCTCCTCCCTCTCTGCACAGCAGCTACAGCACATTGCACAGAGCATGCTCACTACACTCTGCATAGAAGAGCATTCATTTTCTACCATTCCGTTAATGCCTTGATTAAATGGTACCTTCTACTTTATGGAAAAAAAATTAAAAAAATTATTTCACAAGCATCTGGATTCTAGTTAACCAGAGCGCTGATGGAATTATCCCATCATCATTTGGAATAATTTGCATAATAATGTCCAATAAGTGAAAATCTAGAGAGCAGAGCGCCGTCACATGCCATCTGGATCAGGGAGGTTGCCGAGCATGCACTGTTCGTTTTTCTCTGTGTGTGCACATTTTTACAAAGATTTGTGGGCGAACCTGCTTGCCAATGTTCAGAACACCCCTACAAGTGCAGAGTGTCGCGCATGTGCGGCCACCTCTCAATGGGCACTGTTCTCAAGACAGATGTGAGTCTCAGTGGAACATCCTGTGGAAGCACCATAAAAGTAACAGATGGGTATAACCATTTCATGTTCTTCTAGGTAGTCCCTGGAACCTCCACAATTCATCAACGAATGAGCTGAAACAATTACCCCAGATCCTTTAATGTTCTTCTAGGTAGTCCCTGGAACCTCCACAATTCATCAAAATGAGCTGAAACAATTACCCCAGATCCTCCAATGTTCTTCTAGGTAGTCCCGTAAACCTCCACAATTCATTAGAATGAGACAAAACAATTACCCCAGATCTTTTAATGTTCTTCTGGGTAGTCCCTGGAACCTCCACAATTCATCAGAACAAGACAAAACTATTATTCCAGATCCTTTAATGTTCTTCTAGGTAGTCCCTGGAACCTCCACAATTCATCAGAACAAGACAAAACTATTACTCCAGATCCTTTAATGTTCTTCTAGGTAGTCCCTGAAACCTCGACAATTCATTAGAACGAGACAAAACTATTACTCCAGATCCTTTAATGTTCTTCTAGGTAGTCCCTGGAACCTCCACAATTCATCAGAACAAGACAAAACTATTACTCCAGATCCTTTAATGTTCTTCTAGGTAGTCCCTGAAACCTCGACAATTCATTAGAACGAGACAAAACTATTACTCCAGATCCTTTAATGTTCTTCTAGGTAGTCCCTGGAACCTCCACAATTCATCAGAACGAGACGGAACAATTACCCCAGAACCTTTAATGTTCTTCCACAACCTGCGGCTGCCAAATGTATATATGTATATGTTTGACCAACTTGGTGGTAAAGAACAAATGAGTACACATTGTTTTCCATGTTTAATCATTAACCCGAGGAACCAAATGAAATTTCTGCATTGCATGTAGGTTGACACAGAAAGCACGTTCCCTGTCATCCAGTCGGTGCAACGAGCAGTTACCGCTCGTGTGAATGTGATGCAGAATTAAGAGGGACTATTCATCAAAGATGCAAAGTGGAGAGACCTACATTAGTCATAAGCTGACTGCACGGTAATTTCACATGCTTCCTACGAGATTTCCCATGTGAAATAATACCGTGTGCTTTTAGTCATGTTTTCATATGCATTAAACTGCCTTGAGCAGACTGATGAGTGCAGAATTATTTATCACACCTCATTGTGCAAAATGAATCAGAAATTCATGTCGTCTTCCAAACAGATTTCATTTGATGGACCCCGTACTGAGACAAGTCCTGTTTAGAGATATAAGCGGGTTATGTTCTCTAGCACAAAGAAGGATAAAAGAAAATAGGTTGTTATGCGGGATTGTGGCATTAAAAATTTATAGAAAGAAAAAAAATGGGAAAAGAATAAGATATAATTTCAAATATTGGTATTCATGGTTGTAAAAACAACATACAGTATGCATGTATTAATGATCATTAGAGATTAGCGGATTGATCCGAGGAGGATCACGTTCTAGTATAATTTCCTAATATTTGAGACTTCATGGGATTTAGAACATTTTGAGATTCGAGTCATGGTTTGCAAAAAAAAAAAAAACGCTACCGGGCACCACTTTGCACAGTGCAGAAGCATCATAGAGCAAGCAAATGTCATTTTGCAGGCTGCATGGCCTCCCCATGATACCCTGCATCTGTGACATCGATCGGAGTTTCATAACTTGTACAGTACCTGGAACATCACTGATCAGCAATTCCCTACAGAGCACAGCTTGTATGACAGAGTCACTGGGTAAGTCTCTCCCCTGTAGAGTGCAAGGCTGGGTTCATACTGCGTTAAAGCAGCCCGTTCAACTCATGCGTTAAACGGACTGCGTAAACTCAAGTGCCGAAATGAGATCGCGCTAGCGCAGATAGAGCAAGCAGATCCTCTATCTGCGCTAGTGGTGACGGACCTGGAAACGCTGCATCCCGCATCCGAGGGTCCGTCACAGAATGACGGCGCATCACTAGCGCATGCTCTTTATGGCAAAAATAGGGATTAATGGTAGCGTTAACGGACTGCATTACACCACGGCATAACGGCCTGCCATAACGCAGTATGAACCCAGCCTAAGCTCTTATGGTCAGTGGGGACCTCTCTTTCCTGTAGAGTGTAAGCTCTTATGGCCAACATGGTCCTCTCTCTCCTGTAGAGTGTAAGCTTTTATGGTCAGTGTGATCCCCTCTCTCTCTTCTGTAGAGTGTAATCTATTATGGTCAGCAGGGTCCTCTCTCTCCTGTAGAGTGCAAGCTCTTGTGGTCAGCAGGGTCTTCTCTCTCCTGTAGAGTGTAAGCTCTTATGGTCAACATGGTCCTCTCTCTCCTGTAGAGTGTAAGCCCTTATGATCAGTGTGATCCCCTCTCTCTCTTCTGTAGAGTGTAAGCTATTATGGTAAGCAGGGTCCTCTCTCTCACCTGTAGAGTATAAGCTCTTATGGTCAGTGGGGTCCTCTCTCTCCTGTACAGTGAAAGTTGTGGTTAAAAAGGGTATTCTCTCTCTCTCTCCTGTAGAGTGTAAGCTCTTATGGTCAGTGGGGTCCTCTCTCTCTCCTGTAGAGTGTAAGCTCTTATGGTCAGTGGGGTTCTCTCTCCTGTAGAATGTTAGCTCTCATGGTCAGTGGGGTCCTCTCTCTCCTGTACAGTGTGAGCTCTTATGGTCAGTGGGGTTCTCTCTCTCTCCTGTAGAGTGTAAGATCTCATGGTCAGTGGGGTCCTCTCTCTCCTGTAGAGTGTAAGCTCTTATGGTCAGCGGGGTCCTCTCTCTCCTGTAAAGCGTAAGCTCTTATGGTTAGCGGGGTCCTCTCTCTCTCCTGCAGAGTGTAAGCTTTTATGATCAAAGCAGTCCTCTCTCCTCTCCCCATGTGTATTTTACAAGCTCATAAAAAGGTTTTTATTATTGAACACAGTTGTAACACACTTTAGAAATGGTTTTGTAATGTTTCCCAACCTAATGAATATCAGCAACTTTTCTTCTGAGTTTCTCAGAAATCTCCTTTGTTCTTGCCATGATGCACTTCCACAAACGTGTTTTGAAGATCAGACTTTGATAGATCCCTGCTTTTTAAATAAAACAGGTCGCCCACTCACATTTGATTGTCTTCCCATTGATTGAAAACACCAGACTCTAAATTTACCTTTAAGCTATCTGCTAATGCTACAGGTTTACATACTTTCGTCAATTTGATCAATGTCCTCAAAGATCATTTCCAGTACCTCATTTAAAAAAATAACACAGTCTAATATTTTTGACTCATTTGATTTTGTGGTACCGTGGTGCCCTTCAATAAAACCTAAATTTATTTATCGGCCCATTTCCGCAATCCAAAAGTAAGGTAATAAAAGAAATTAAAAATAAGCTAGGGTTGAGCTAATCGGTTTGACACAAATCTAATTTGTGTCAAATTTTTAGGAAATGTTCTGAACTTGGTGAATTTGAACAATTTGCTATTTACACATAAGATTCCATCAGCCAGAAAAGGATCACATGCCCCCCTGTAAGGCTGACTGGAGGTCTCTATAGTGCTATGCAGCTATCATATCACATAGCCCATCAGTAGAAAGCAACTTAACCCTGTATAAAAGCAGAGGCAGGGAATGCAGCATCTAAAACATTAAAAGTAATGTTTTTTTATTTTAAATAAATAAATAGTATATTTATTAATAACCTATTTAAAACAGTTAAAACATGAATTGAATTAATTTTTTTGTTAACTTTGATGCATCCACTGGGAACTGCCATTTCTATCTGCCCATGTGCAAGTATTCACCGCACAATAGTAACACACAGCAAATGTGGCACACCCGGGCATTGGAGACTCTGGTAAGTCTTTCACCCTATCTTTGGGGCCGTAACAGTTGTGCACTGTGCACGCTCATTTATAAACGCAGTGGAGAACAGGAGGGGAAGACTGGTTCCATGTTTTTGAAGCTTAGCATTATGCGCTGAGGTCTATTCATCCTCTGACACTAGAGGAGCAGCGAGGAATGCTTCACCGGACCTAGCTGCTCCTCTTCGCTCTCCAGTCCTCACTGCTTCTCTTTGCTTTTGGGTAATTCTTTGTTGATTGATGTGCCCATGTTTGTATCATAATGCTGTCACTGAATAAATGTCACTGCATTGTGATTCCCAGCATTACTCCCCCTCCTCGTTCCAAGTGTTATTAACCCTCACCCTTTGCTAAGCAAAAGGGATAGCCATTTCTCAAAAATATCCAAGTAGCCATTTTTTAGAACGCCAACCCTATGTTGCTTCTGCTACTGTTAGCAGCCAGCGTGGCCTAAACATCCTGCCATGGCCTACAGTGTTTCTGGATTTGTCTCCTATCGAGCACATCTGAGATGTGATTGGCCTGTAATTACACAGGGAATTGCCAGCAGTGATGGTGATGATTTGACCAAATGCATTAAGCATGGCAGAGCCGAACTCAGGGCTCTTTGGATCACTGAAATCAATCGGAAACACTTGTGATATTTAGTTTGTCAGCAGCCACAGGTTTCAAGCAAAATGGGAACCAAAAAGCACATCTCTGCTGATGAAAAGCATCAAATAGAGCATTGCCTTGGAAAAGGTATGAAAACATTAGATACTTTAAAAAAAGTGTGATCATCATACTATGACAACATTTGTGACTGATACGGAACACACACTAGTTTGTGCAGATAAAGGCATAATGAGGAAGATTTCTGCCAGACAAATTCATCAGATTTATGTATGTATGTATGTTCTCTCCGTGCTTGCGTGGGTTTCCTCCGGGTACTCCGGTTTCCTCCCACATTCCAAAGACATACTGATAGGGAATTTAGATTGTGAGCCCCAACAGGGAGAGCGACGATAATGTGTGCAAACTGTAAAGCGCTGCGGAATATGTTAGCGCTATATAAAAATAAAGATTATTATTATTATTATTATCAGATTTAGAGAGCAGCTGCTAACATAACATTCAAACCAGCAAACAGGTAATTGAAGCTGTTGGTGCCTCTAGAGTCCCGAGAACCTCAAGGTGTAGGATCCCCCAGGGCTTACACTCATATATATAGTGCTCAAAAGCAGAAATGGTTGATGGGGGCCCAGTCATTCATGAAAAAGAAAAGAAAAATATCCGGCACTCAAACGTAGATGCAAATAGGTTTTATTTAAATGCAATCCCAGACTTTATGTGTAACATTTCGGTCTGTAACTTAGACCTTCTTCAGACGGATTGCTGTGGTTGTTCCTAAGCCAAATGGGCAGCGCGTAGAAATGGATGTGCTCCTGTGTAGAAAAAGGCGCCTTTTTCTACACAGGAGCACATCCATTTCTACGCGCTGCCCATTTGGCTTAGGAACAACCACAGCAATCCGTCTGAAGAAGGTCTAAGTTACAGACCGAAATGTTACACATAAAGTCTGGGATTGCATTTAAATAAAACCTATTTGCATCTACGTTTGAGTGCCGGATATTTTTCTTATTTATGTAAGGGAGTGGTACCCCTTTCCGTGCACCTATTTTTTTCTGCAGAGTGACGTGTATTACCCTTTTTACAGTCATTCATGAAAGATAATTTAAAAAACAGTCTTATTGAGGGCCGTCCAACCTTGGATGGTCTGGATGGATGGAGTAGTGAATGGTCGGTGGATGGCCACTATATCCCAACAAGGCTGCAATGTTAGCAAGGTGTCATGTTTTGAGTAGGAATCATTAAGGAAAGATGGTAGGTGTGAAAATTACCTCGACAAAGTATATAGAGTTTCTTCCATAGTATAAAAAAAGAACCATGCTATCCATAGCAAAATCATCTCCATGTAAACATTGCACCATCTCATGATTAAAAGAAACTTACTACTCATTGGCTGCTATGGGTATAACGATGGAGAAACTCAAGGTGCGGCCACCATTTCCTGTGATCCCAAACCCGTTGCGAACATTTGGTGCATCTTCAAGCAAAAGATTTATGAGGGTGAGTGGCCATTCACATAAAAACAGCAGTTCTCGGAAGCTATTCTGACATCGTGGAAAGAAATTCAAGTAGAAACTATCCAAAAACTCACAAATTCAATGGATCCAAGAATTGCGAAAGTGATATCAAAGAAGGGGTCCTATGTTACAAATAACTTGGCCTGATCAGGTGTTTTTAATTGGAAAAGCTTTTGATTTCAGTAAATGTGACCTCTTAATGCTGTAAATTCAACAAATGACAATTTTCAGATTTCTGCAGCCTTTAAAATGTTTGGAAACTCTATTGTGCAGAATAATTTGGTGCATTCTGAGTTTTTTTTTAGATTTGAAAAATATTGTATTATCATGAGGAGGTTTGTCCAATAACATGTGATTTATCCTCTAACAGATGATGATTTGAACACTATGCTGACTCATTTCAATAGACCATTTAGGAAAATCAGCGAAAAATAAATTTGAATAATACCTGTATTTTTCAGACTCTAAGACGCAACGGACCATAAGACATATAGGTTTTAGGGGGGGGGGAAATAGAAAAAAATTGAAGCAAAAATGTGGTCAATAATCTACTAAATATCCCCCATCCTGGTATGCATGGCCACATCCTTATCCTGATATGCATGGCCCCTCATCCCTACCCTGGTATGCATGGCCCCCTCATCCCTATCCTGGTATACCTGGCCCCCTCATCCCTATCCTGGTATACATGGCCCCCTCATCTCTATCCTGGTATACCTGGCCCCCTCGTCCCTATCCTAGTATGCATGGCCCCCTCATCTCTATCCTGGTATGCATGGCCTCCTCATCCCTATCCTGGTATACATGGCCTCCTCATCCCTATCCTGGTATACCTGGCCCCCTCATCCCTACCCTGGTATACCTGGCCCCCTCATCCCTACCCTGGTATACATGGCTCCTCATCCCTATCCTGGTATGCATGGCCCCCTCATCCCTATCCTGGTATGCACGGCCCCCTCATCCCTATCCTGGTATACATGGCCCCATCCTTATGCTGGTGTGCATTGCCTCAACCCTATCTTGGTATGATTGGCCCCAATCCCTATCTTGGTATGCAGGGCCCCCATCTATGTCCTGGTATGCGTGGCCCCATCCCTATCCTGGTATAATTGTTCACCTTCCCCATCCTGGTATGCATGGCCTCCTCATCCCTATCCTGGTATGCCTGGCCCCCTCATCCCTATTCTGGTGTACATGGCCCCATCTTTCTCCTGGTATGCATTGCCTCAACCTTATCTTGGTATGATTGGCACCAATCCCTATCTTGGTATGCGTGGCACCATCCCTATCCTGATATAATTGTTCACCTTCCCCATCCTGGTATGCATGGCCCCATCAGAAAAAAAAATTCTTACCTTCCCTGCGCGCCCTCGCAGCGTCCTTCTCTGGTGCCAGCAGCTGCTTGATGCTTTCAAGCAGTACATGGCAGTGAGGTCTTGCGCTGCTTACAAGCCACCAAGAACAGCTGCCGGAATACTCACTGTTCTCCACACCGGGACTATGTGCATGGAGCGCAGTGAGTATTCCTTGCTCTTTAGCATGGGCGTGGAATGGAGTGAATATTCATTTCTCTTTAGCAGCAGGCACAGGAGTTAGCCGCAGCAGCCGCCTCCTGCCTCCTGTGACCCGCTGCTCTGCCTCCCCACCACAGCCAGATTAGGAGCATCCAGAATATAAGACGCACCCCCCATTTTCATCCTCATTTTTGGAGGAAAAAAGTGCGTCTGATAGTACAAAAAATAGTGAAATTTGGATCGTAGTTTACTTCGCGCTGCATGCAGTCATGTGGCGTGAGATTGCAAGTCATTAACGTACATTGTAGGATCTGACAACATTTGAATTGTGATTTGCAGCAAAGTTATTCCTTTTGAATTAAATATCCTTTGTTATTCTCTGTGTTCTCTCCAGACCACAGAGCAGAATAAATGTAAAATGGGGAAACAAAACCCTCACCTTACCACTCATCTCTCCAACCCCTACGCTCTTCCCCATCCTCCATCCTGCCCTCTACTTATCATTTTAACACTGTCCCCAAACTCTGAAGCCTACGTTTCTGCACAAGCTGAAGGTCATGATGTTATGAAGTCACGATGATATGAAACATCCTGGTCTTCATAAGAGCCAACAGTCCTGGCTTAGCGTGAATATTATTCTGCGCTCATCAGTGGTGACAAGAAGGTGCCCAGACTGGACAGGGGACGGTGCAAAGAAGAAGGCCCGGAGAGGTGAGTGGTAAGGGGTGTATAAGTACTTTTGCATTGTTTAACCTTTATGATTAATTAAGCATTTTGCTGAATCCTAGTGGCGCCAAATTA
This sequence comes from Ranitomeya variabilis, assembly GCF_051348905.1. Taxonomy (NCBI): domain Eukaryota; kingdom Metazoa; phylum Chordata; class Amphibia; order Anura; family Dendrobatidae; genus Ranitomeya; species Ranitomeya variabilis. The sequence continues at coordinate 552,783,626 of NC_135237.1, forward strand.
CCAAAAAATCAGTTTTTTATCGAATGCCAATTTTTGTAAAATTCGAAAAGAATTGAATTCCACTCGAACATATTCTCACATCTCTTGTACCTTGCACTCCATGTGATGACTTGGAACCTAGTGAATTGTAAACCAGCCTGGATGGAGGACAGAAGAAATAGAAGACACAAGACAGAGAAGCTGATTGGAGGACTGACGAAGGTGGGACCGATACGGAGAGTTCTGTGGAGAGATTAGAGTAAGATTTTTTTTAACTCTATCCCAACTTTCTCTATTAAGCACATTGCAAAGAAAATGGCAGAATCTAGTGAATCTGATGTTTTTGTAAAATTTGAAACAAATTTGATGTGATTTGAATAGATTTGCTCACCTCTAATTGCCATATCACAGCACATCAAGACAAAAGTCACCTTACCTCTCCAATATCTTGTCTACTGTATGTGGTACCTAGGAGAACCCTGCAGGCACATGCCATCTATGGTGGTCATATTATCCTATCCTTTGGGCTACAGGACTGGTTGTACAACATAAATCCTCCCTTTCTGTGACATGCCAAAGTCGCCTACTGGAAAAATAGTATTTATCTCATCATATGAAGCAAAGACCCCCTTTAATTCTTCTCAGAGACACAAGAGAACATGATTGAGTATTTCTGAAATGTTAATTCAATAAATGTTCTTCAAAAATTTGAGTCAATTCATCGGCATTCTGAATTGGAGGCTTGATGGTATTGAGATTTGTTCAATACAAATCAAGGTTGTGAGGAAAATTTGGCAAAGTTGTAAAATTATAATTTCAAAAGATTCCATTATGTTTAATTTACCCATATTATATGTCTATGAGTAAAGGAATGATAGCAGTTATTCACTGTTATGCTCTTACACATTATCTTTACATCTTTCTCTTCCTATGTTTGTTACTATGAGCTGTGACATCCTCTCACTGTCCAGATTCACCAGAAAACTGGCTGCTGCATTCCCTGCCTTGGCTTTTATACTGGCAATGATAGTCCTTCCTGAATAGCTGTGCTATACCATGTGATTTGATATCTACAAAGTATTATGGAAATGCCATTGTGGCTGTACCTGAGTTTTTTTTGGCAATTTTCTTGACTCAAATTGCAAATTGTTCTAATTTGCTGGGTTCAGCGAATTTTCTGAAATTCGACACAAATTCGATTCCCATTCACACAACCCAAGGAGAGGAGCTCCTAGGACAATAAACTATAGTCACCCCAGTCATACAACCCTTCCATATCCACCTTGTGATCTCCTCCTAAACTCCAGCACAGATTGTAAATCATAATGAAAAGTCAGCATTTATAGATACAGTCACTGACAAGTGATAAATGCTGGAAAGGACTGAAATGATGAAATATGTACATAAATATGCAAAGTGTGACCAGAATTGGATATATAGTCATAAATCAGGGATACATGTAAGAAAACATGGAATTCATGGATAACATTGACTATGATAATATAAGCAGTGAATCATGCGATGTTGGTTTAAGACTCGTTCATAAATATTCATGGAACCAACATGAGTGACTCAGTATCAAAGAGTGGAGGAATCAAATGTAGCATGAATGGATGAATGGATGGATGGATGGATAGATGGAGGGATGGATGGATGGACAAATGGATGGAAGGATAGATGGATAGATGGATGAATGAAAGGACAAATGGATGGATGGGTGCATAAGTGCAAGGGTGAATATGATTGACCTAAATTCATTTAATTTCAATTTAAACAGAAAGTCACGGGTTAGATATGACACAATCAACATAAAAATATGGCAAAGCTAAGTGATTATGTAAGGAGGGGGCGGAGAACCTCAGTTGCCTCCTCTCTCCTATATATTGAGCTCATGCGGGACACCAATGGTTCCCTCAAGTTTATGTGTGATGTTTCATGTATAATGTTTTAAGTGTAATGTACTGTGAATGTTATGTGACTACATGTGTACCTTATTAGTTCAGGGATAGAAGGAGTTAAGATAGGGGGCCGGTCCACCAGGCTTACAGGAAGGATTTCCTGTTCTTGCAGCACACGCCTGTCAAGATGCCCTCCACATCCAGGAAAATAGGGTACACCAGTCGGGGGAATACAAGCTGCCACGGACTGTCGGGCAGTGTGGACGGGCCCTGGTGCTGTGGGAACATCTCCAGAGAGACTGTTGTGGTTTCCAGAACCAGGATGGGAGCCGTTGATGCTGTATAACTAGATGAAGATGCAGGGAATGTGCCAGAAGCTTTACTTTGTTTTTCTCCTGTTACCTCATGTTCATTAAAAGTTCAAGCATTGGAACAGAATTGTGGCTTGTGGTGCATCCAGAGGTTGCATTCCTAGTGGCTGAAGTAAGCATGTGATGAAAGTAAATTACTGCACCTAAGGACTGTGACTTCACTTGTCTTTACATGTGCAAGGGGCCGGGGTGCTCACTACTGTGTCTTAGTAAACTTGACCAAGACTACCACCCCGTGTCCCCTTGTTACAGATTGGGTAGTCGACAGGATCAAGTCCAGCAGCCCTGCAGCTATAAGTCTGATTGAAAATACTCCCAGGATTTGTGGACTAATGACAGACATGAAAGAGTTAAAGATGGCGGCTGACAGTGACTTTGAGATGGTGCCGAACACTGACAAGAAGACGGCGGTCAGTGGCACGAATGTGAAGGGCAGTTCTGCCTTTCATGGGTGTTATGGAAGGAATTTGGCACCAAAAGGAAGGAAGCAGCACCTCCCTGTGAGTAATGCCCGCCTGAAATGGGTGCGGGCGAAAAAGGAGCTCCAGCTGTGCCAGCCAAGTGTGAGGAAACGGGTGATCCTGTACTGATCCTGACTTACATCCTGTATTATACCCCAGAGCTGCACTCACTATTCTGCTGGTGCAGTCACTGTGTACATACATTATATTACTGATCCTGTACTGATCCTGAGTTACATCCTGTATTATACCCCAGAGCTGCGCTCACAATTCTGCTGGAGCAGTTACTATGTACATACATTACATTACTGATCTGAGTTACATCCTGTATTATAACCGAGAGCTGCACTCACTATTCTGCTGGTGCAGTCACTGTGTACATACATTACATTACTGATCCCGAGTTACATCCTGTATTATACTCCAGAGCTGCACTCACTATTCTGCTGGAGCAGTCACTGTGTACATACATTACATTACTGATCCTGAATTACATCCTATATTATACCCCAGAGCTGCGCTCACTATTCTGCTGGAGCAGTCACTGTGTACATACATTACATTACTGATCCTGAGTTACATCCTGTATTATATCCGAGAGCTGCACTCACTATTCTGCTGATGCAGTCACTGTGTACATACATTACTGATCCTGAGTTACATCCTGTATTATACCCCTAGAGCTGCGCTCAGGGGCAGTAATAGGGTCACATATGGCAGCAGCGGCTCAGTATTGGGGTATCAGGTGCAGTAATAAGGTCACATATGGCAGCAGCGGTTCAGTATTGGGGTATCAGGGGCAGTAATAAGGACACATACGGCAGCAGGGGCTCAGTATTGGGGTATCAGGGGCAGTAATAGGGACACATACGGCAGCAGCGGCTCAGTATTGGGGTATCAGGGGCAGGAATAGGGACACATATGGCAGCAGCGGTTCAGTATTGGGGTATCAGGGGCAGTAATAAGGACACATACGGCAGCAGGGGCTCAGTATTGGGGTATCAGGGGCAGTAATAGGGACACATACGGCAGCAGCGGCTCAGTATTGGGGTATCAGGTGCAGTAATAAGGACACATACGGCAGCAGCGGCTCAGTATTGGGGTATCAGGTGCAGTAATAAGGACACATACGGCAGCAGCGGCTCAGTATTGGGGTATCAGGGGCAGTAATAGGGACACATACGGCAGCAGCAGCTCAGTATTGGGGTATCAGGAGCAGTAATAGGGTCACATACGGCAGCAGCGGCTCAGTATTGGGGTATAAGGGGCAGTAATAGGGACACATACGGCAGCAGTGGCTCAGTATTGGGGTATCAGGTGCAGTAATAGTGACACATATGGCAGCAGCGGCTCAGTATTGGGGTATCAGGGGCAGTAATAGGGACACATACGGCAGCAGCAGCTCAGTATTGGGGTATCAGGGGCAGTAATAGGGTCACATATGGCAGCAGCGGCTCAGTATTGGAGTATCAGGGGCAGGAATAGGGACACATACGGCAGCAGTGGCTCAGTATTGGGGTATCAGGGGCAGTAATAGGGACACATATGGCAGCAGTGGCTCAGTATTGGAGTATCAGGGGCAGGAATAGGGACACATATGGCAGCAGCGGCTCAGTATTGGGGTATCAGGGGCAGTAATAGGGACACATATGGCAGCAGCGGCTCAGTATTGGGGTATCAGGAGCAGTAATAGGGACACATATGGCAGCAGCGGCTCAGTATTGGGGTATCAGGGGCAGTAATAGGGACACATACAGCAGCAGCGGCTCAGTATTGGGGTATCAGGTGCAGTAATAGGGACACATACGGCAGCAGCGGCTCAGTATTGGGGTATCAGATGTAGTAATAGGGACACATACGGCAGCAGCGGCTCAGTATTGGGGTATCAGGGGCAGTAATAGGGACACATACGGCAGCAGTGGCTCAGTATTGGGGTATCAGGGACAGTAATAGGGACACATACGGCAGCAGAGGCTCAGTATTGGGGTATCAGGTGTAGTAATAGGGACACATACGGCAGCAGTGGCTCAGTATTGGGGTATCAGGGGCAGTAATAGGGACACATACGGCAGCAGCGGCTCAGTAATGGGGTATCAGGTGCAGTAATAGGGACACATACGGCAGCAGTGGCTCAGTAATGGGGTATCAGGGGCAGGAATAGGGACACATATGGCAGCAGCGGCTCAGTATTGGGGTATCAGGGGCAGTAATAGGGACACATATGGCAGCAGCGGCTCAGTATTGGGGTATCAGGAGCAGTAATAGGGACACATACGGCAGCAGCGGCTCAGTATTGGGGTATCAGGGGCAGTAATAGGGACACATACGGCAGCAGCGGCTCAGTATTGGGGTATCAGGTGCAGTAATAGGGACACATACGGCAGCAGCGGCTCAGTATTGGGGTATCAGGGGCAGTAATAGGGACACATATGGCAGCAGCGGCTCAGTATTGGGGTATCAGGAGCAGTAATAGGGACACATATGGCAGCAGCGGCTCAGTATTGGGGTATCAGGGGCAGTAATAGGGACACATACGGCAGCAGCGGCTCAGTATTGGGGTATCAGGTGCAGTAATAGGGACACATACGGCAGCAGCGGCTCAGTATTGGGGTATCAGGTGTAGTAATAGGGACACATACGGCAGCAGCGGCTCAGTATTGGGGTATCAGGGGCAGTAATAGGGACACATGCGGCAGCAGCGGCTCAGTATTGGAGTATCAGGTGTAGTAATAGGGACACATACGGCAGCAGTGGCTCAGTATTGGGGTATCAGGGGCAGTAATAAGGACACATACGGCAGCAGCGGCTCAGTATTGGGGTATCAGGTGCAGTAATAGGGTCACATATGGCAGCAGCGGCTCAGTATTGGGGTATCAGGAGCAGTAATAGGGACACATACGGCAGCAGCGGCTCAGTATTGGGGTATCAGGGGCAGTAATAGGGACACATACGGCAGCAGCGGCTCAGTATTGGGGTATCAGGTGCAGTAATAGGGACACATACGGCAGCAGCGGCTCAGTATTGGGGTATCAGGAGCAGTAATAGGGACACATATGGCAGCAGCGGCTCAGTATTGGGGTATCAGGGGCAGTAATAGGGACACATACGGCAGCAGCGGCTCAGTATTGGGGTATCAGGTGCAGTAATAGGGACACATACGGCAGCAGCGGCTCAGTATTGGGGTATCAGGTGTAGTAATAGGGACACATACGGCAGCAGCGGCTCAGTATTGGGGTATCAGGGGCAGTAATAGGGACACATGCGGCAGCAGCGGCTCAGTATTGGGGTATCAGGTGTAGTAATAGGGACACATACGGCGGCAGCGGCTCAGTATTGGGGTATCAGGTGCAGTAATAGGGACACATATGGCAGCAGCGGCTCAGTATTGGGGTATCAGGGGCAGTAATAGGGACACATACGGCAGCAGCGGCTCAGTATTGGGGTATCAGGTGCAGTAATAAGGACACATACGGCAGCAGCGGCTCAGTATTGGGGTATCAGGGGCAGTAATAGGGACACATGCGGCAGCAGCGGCTCAGTATTGGAGTATCAGGTGTAGTAATAGGGACACAACATACAGCAGCAGCGGCTCAGTATTGGGGTATGAGGTGCAGTAATAGGGACACATACGGCAGCAGCGGCTCAGTATTGGGATATGAGGTGCAGTAATAGGGACACATACGGCAGCAGTGGCTCAGTATTGGGGTATCAGGGGCAGTAATAGGGTCACATACGGCAGCAGCGGCTCAGTATTGGGGTATCAGGGGCAGTAATAGGGACACATAGGGCAGCAGCGGCTCAGTATTGGGGTATCAGGTGCAGTAATAGGGACACATGCGGCAGCAGAGGCTCAGTATTGGGGTATCAGGTGCAGTAATAGGGACACATAGGGCAGCAGCGGCTCAGTATTGGGGTATCAGGTGCAGTAATAGGGACACATGCGGCAGCAGCGGCTCAGTATTGGGGTATCAGGTGCAGTAATAGGGACACATATGGCAGCAGTGGCTCAGTATTGGGGTATCAGGGGCAGTAATAGGGACACATACGGCAGCAGCGGCTCAGTATTGGGGTATCAGGGGCAGTAATAGGGACACATACGGCAGCAGCGGCTCAGTATTGGGGTATCAGGGGCAGTAATAGGGACACATACGGCAGCAGAGGCTCAGTATTGGGGTATCAGGGGCAGTAATAGGGACACATACGGCAGCAGCGGCTCAGTATTGGGGTATCAGGTGCAGTAATAAGGACACATACGGCAGCAGCGGCTCAGTATTGGGGTATCAGGGGCAGTAATAGGGACACATACGGCAGCAGCGGCTCAGTATTGTGGTATCAGGTGCAGTAATAGGGACACATACGGCAGCAGCGGCTCAGTATTGGAGTATCAGGTGTAGTAATAGGGACACATACGGCAGCAGTGGCTCAGTATTGGGGTATCAGGGGCAGCAATAGGGACACATACGGCAGCAGTGGCTCAGTATTGGGGTATCAGGTGCAGTAATAGGGACACATACGGCAGCAGTGGCTCAGTATTGGAGTATCAGGGGCAGTAATAGGGACACATACGGCAGCAGCGGCTCAGTATTGGGGTATCAGGTGCAGTAATAGGGACACATACGGCAGTAGCGGCTCAGTATTGGGGTATCAGGTGCAGTAATAAGGACACATACAGCAGCAGCGGCTCAGTATTGGGGTATCAGGGGCAGTAATAAGGACACATACAGCAGCAGCGGCTCAGTATTGGGGTATCAGGTGCAGTAATAGGGTCACATATGGCAGCAGCGGCTCAGTATTGGGGTATCAGGTGCAGTAATAGGGACACATGCGGCAGCAGCGGCTCAGTATTGGGGTATCAGGGGCAGTAATAGGGACACATACAGCAGCAGCGGCTCAGTATTGGGGTATCAGGTGTAGTAATAGGGACACATGCGGCAGCAGCGGCTCAGTATTGGGGTATCAGGGGCAGTAATAGGGACACATACAGCAGCAGCGGCTCAGTATTGGGGTATCAGGGGCAGTAATAAGGACACATACGGCAGCAGCGGCTCAGTATTGGGGTATTGGGTGCAGTAATAGGGACACATACGGCAGCAGCGGCTCAGTATTGGGGTATCAGGAGCAGTAATAGGGACACATACGGCAGCAGCGGCTCAGTATTGGGGTATCAGGTGTAGTAATAGGGACACATACAGTAGCAGCGGCTCAGTATTGGGGTATCAGGTGTAGTAATAGGGACACATACAGTAGCAGCGGCTCAGTATTGGGGTATCAGGTGTAGTAATAGGGACACATACGGCAGCAGCGGCTCAGTATTGGGGTATCAGCAGGATAAGGAGTTTGTGCAGGTTGGGAATACAAGGGGACGGCGCTGGAAATGTGAGATGTGAAATATGTTTTTGTTATAATCTCTGCAGCCGAGTCGTGGTCTGGATGGAGAAGTTATCATGTCGGTATGGGCCAGATGGAAAAGACGGGAAAAGTCAATGATTCCATCAGAAAGAACGTCACCATCTATAACGGTGCTGTGATCACTTATATGTTCTGTAAGACTGGTATCTACCACTGACCATATGGCGGTATTATCACTGTTGGTCATCTGCTGAGGTTCTCCTACATCCACTATTAAGATGCTCCACCCTAGTTGTAATCAGGCCACTCAGAAGTTTGGCTCCCTCTGAATCCCTATCTACTCCTCTGCCTGCTTTTTTATTGTCTTTCCAGATCTTCCTCTCTTGATTTTCTTTCTGGGAAGTACGGCCTTTACACCCCTCATTCAGAACATAAGGAAAAAATCCCCAGCTCAGCCTTTCTCTTCTGATTAGTGAGGACGCACGAGGCCACGCCACCATCCAGCCTTTGTAGATCCAGATGTGAGAGGAAAAGGTCCAGCTTCCAAATTCCAAATTCAACAGGTGACTTTATTAATAATCCATTAAACAGATATACTCACTATAAAAATATAAAATGTAGGGGGAGACCTCCATAGTTTCATTACTTGCATAGTTTCATGATCTCCCTTTTTATTTCTTTATTTTCACAATGTCCATATCTTTTTAATGAATTAATAAAATAATTATTATTATCTCCTGTTGAATTTGGAAGCTGGACTTTTCTTTCTCAAACTTAGAATAAAATCTTGACACAAAACATTGATGCAGCAGAATATCCTCATGCAGAAAATTGCACACCCAACTTGTCAAGTGCGGTGGATTGTGCTGCGCTGAGGGTCCAGGTACAGTATTCTGCATCAAGATATTATTATTCTGCATCGGGATATCAAAAAAGGGTTAAAAGGGTCTTCCCATCTCCAAGATCCTATCCCAATATCTAGTAATTGTAGTAATAATAATAATTTTAGCAAATACCTCCAATTAGAGATGTAGTATAGTTCTTCTGATTCGCTATGTGTCTTTCCTCATGTGCAGGCATTGCAGGACCTTAGGTATCCATGGTTATATTGATATAGTGACAGCTAGTGGTCCTAAAAATGGATACCCTAGGTCCTGCAATGAATACACATGAGGAAAGAGACATAGCAAATCAGAAGAACTATACTACATTTTGAATTGGAGATATTTGCTAATATTATTATAATTACACCTACAGTATATGGAGGTAGGATCTTTATAGATGGGAATACCCCTTTAAGTCTTGTCTGAGTAAATTCATGTATTGTCAGCTTTGCAAAATCTCCACATTGTATTGTTACTAATAAAGTTGGGTCAATATTCTCCAGAATGCAGATTTTTTCTAATTTGCTCCATGGGAATTGGTCATGATGGCGCCTTCCTGTCAACAATCAAATCGAAATTTTAAAATATTCACTGCAAATTGAATTTCCAGGTAAAATCTGTGTAATTTGAGGAATTTGCTTCTCATCAGATCTCTAGTTCTTGTGTTATGCCTTCTGGATATTTATGAATATAAGGGATGCTACCATTCACTTTGTCAAAGGGGTGTGTCCCTGCACAGTCTGATAACATCAGCATGGACTGGACATTGTGAAAGTGTGCAGGGGCGTGTCTGTGCCAAACTGGTAACAGCCAGTTCTCAGTTTAGTTCTTAAATGCCAGGAGGAATAACAGAGGTATCACAATACAGAATTGGAATAAAATTCCATATGGAAGAAAAGTGTTTAGTGAAAAAGACTTGTCTGGAGATTATGACATCTTCTCCTCCTCCCATCAAAGTTTCCCTCCCATTAATATATAGCGATCATCATATTATATTGCACTGTGTACTTACAATTGCTCATTTTGCCTTTCTACCCAGCTAATTCTTCTCTTTTCTCTGCTCTGTGTAGAAACAGGAAGTCTCTTGTCCCGGCATTTATCATTCCCCTCTTCAACTCCTGACCCAGCTGTTCCCTCCTCCCCTGTCAGGGACTTTAGCAGTGGCTGATGACTCATACAGGAAAAATTGACCTCCTGTTTCTACATAAAGCTTAGAAGGATTCAGCTAGTCAGTTTTTAATCATGTGATGCCATAGATCTGATGGAAAAGAGAATTATCTGGGTAGAAAGGAAAAATTAGCAATTGTAAGTAGACCATGCTGTATAATATGATGACAGCAATATATTAACATAAAAATCTTGATGGGAGGAGAAGGAGGATGAGGAACAGGAGGAGGAGAAGGAGGAGGAAAATGAGGAGGCGGAAGAGGAGGAGGAAGCCAAGGAGGAGGAGAAGGAGGAGGAGGAAGAGGAGGAGAAGGAAGAGGAGGAAGAGGAGGAGGAAAAGGAGGAGGAGGAGGAAGAGGAGGAGGAGGAGAAGGAGGAGGAGGAACAGGAGGAGGAGAAGGAGGAGGAAAATGAGGAGGCGGAAGAGGAGGAGGAAGCGAAGGAGGAGGAGAAGGAGGAAGAGGAGGAGAAGGAAAAGGAGGAAGAGGAGGAGGAAAAGGAGGAGGAAGAGGAGGAGGAGGAAGAGGACGAGGAGGAGGAAGCGAAGGAGGAGGAAGAGGAGGAAGAGACGGAGGAGGAGGAAGAGGAGGAGGAGGTGGAGGAAGAGGAGGAGGAGAAGGAGGAGGAGGAGGAAGAGGAAAAGGAGGAGGAGGAAGAGGAGGAGGAAGAGGAAGAGGAGGAAGAGGAGGAAGAGGAGGAGGAGGAGGAAGAGGAAAAGGAGGAGGAGGAAGAGGAGGAGGAGGAAGAGGAGGAAGAGAAGGAGGAGGAAGAGGAGGAGGAAGAAGAGGAGGAAGAGGAGGAGGAAGATGAAAAGGAGGATGAGGAAGAGGAGGAAGAGAAGGAGCAGAAGGAGGAGGAGAAGGAGGAAGAGGAGGAGGAAGAGGAAGAGGAGGAGGAGGAAGAGGAGGAGGAAGAGGAGGAGGAAGAGGAGGAGGAAGAGGAGGAGGAGGAAAAGGAGGAGGAAGAGACAGAGGAGAAGGAGGAGGAAGAGGAGGAGGAGGTGGAGGAAGAGGAGGAGGAGGAGGAGGAAGAGGAGGAAGAGAAGGAGCAGGAGGAGGAGGGAGAGGAGGAGAAGGAGGAGGAGAAGGAGGAACAGGAGGAGGAAGAGGAGGAGGAGGAAGAGGAGGAGAAGGAGGAGGAGAAGGAGGAACAGGAGGAGGAAGAGGAGGAGGAGGAAGAGGAGGAAGAGAAGGAGCAGGAGGAGGAGGAAGAGGAGGAGAAGGAGGAGGAGAAGGAGGAACAGGAGGAAGAGGAGGAGGAGGAAGAGGAGGAGGAGGAAAAGGAGGAGGAAGAGGAGGAGGAGGAAGAGGAGGAAGAGGAGGAGGAGAAGGAGGAGGAAGAGGAGGAGGAGGAAGAGACGGAGGAGGAGGAAGAGGAAAAGGAAGAACAGGAGGAGGAGGAAGAGGAGGAGGAGGAAGAGGAGGAGGAGGAGAAGGAGGAGGAGAAGGAGGAGGAGGAAGAGGAGGAGGAAAAGGAGGAGGAAGAGATGGAGGAGGATGAGGAAGAGGAGGAGGAGGTGGAGGAAGCGGAGGAGGAGAAGGAGGAGGAAGAGGAGGAAGAGAAGGAGCAGGAGGAGGAGGAAGAGGAGGAGAAGGAGGAGGAGAAGAAGGAGGAGGAGAAGGATTGCTTCTTTAAAGGCTTCTGATATGGAATAAAATGTATCTTTTTCGGTTTTCATGTTTTTTACTTTGGCCCCATAACAAGATCCTCAGATCTCAAGCGCCGATGTCTTCTCCACTCTCTTGATTTCTGTCCTCTCTTCATAAATCTGTGATCATGAAATAAGAATATCGGCCACAGAGGGGAAGGAAAGTACTTTTCTTAAAATGTCACACATTGTAAAAAAAGCGCAGCATGAAATAACATGTAAACAAAACATAAGGTCAGCGGCTCGTGAACGAGCACCGAGACGAAGATTAATCGAACATACCGCGCTGGTGACAGAGGTAAGGAAACATTTACACTCGCTTCTTTCGGGATAATCATTTGACATTTTGAGGTTTTGTTCAGGAGCAGCGGCAGCAGGAGGAGGAGGAAGAAAAAGAAGAGGAGGAAACATTGCAGACCCTATTATCAACACTAAGTATCCAAACACTACAAAGCACGTGACCACTAGGAGGCAGCACATCACTTTACTGCAGGCATCAGACCCCTCTATGGATGTAGCAGAGCTCTGTTTGTCATTTTACACCTTGCCATGAAGTCAACATGTGAGACTCAGATGTAGCTGAGCTCAACCAAGCAGGAGAGCTGTCAGTGTAGCACTGCACGATTAATCAGCAGAGGTGAGAGTGTAATGGGCACCATAGGTATGTACGTGCTACAGTACAGGATCAGCTATTGAATGGCAGATGTAGCAGAGCTGGTTTTGCCACAGCAGCACTCAGAATGTGGAGTTAGAGCTGGAGTTATGAAGCAGAACTGAGTTAGTAATTTGACAATTCTTCAAAGCTTTCAAAGTTCACACGGTGTTATCTGTGGTTTATCATAGGACTGATCATAAAATTAGTTGCAGACACATCTACCCAGAACAATCAGAAATGGCTGACCTCTGTAATTGCCAACGAAGGTTTCTGTACCAAATATTAAGTTCTTCTTTTCTATTGTATCAAATACTTTTTCATGCAATCAAATGCAAATTTACAACACACTGTGATTTTCTGGGTTATATTTTTAGATTCTGTCACTCACAGGTGAAGTGTATCTACTATAACAATTACAATCTCTCCATTCTCTGTAGGTGGGAAAACTTGCAAAATCATCAGTGTATCAGATACTTATTTTCCCCATTGTATCTATCTATTATCTATCTATTATCAATCTATTACCTATCTACCTATTATTACCTACTAGATGGCGGCCCGATTCTAACGTATGGGGTATTCTAGAATACGTAGGTAGTATATAACACAGGTTACATACTATATTGCACAGTGACGTAGTATATAATACAGCCACGTAGTATATAACATAGCTACATAGTATATAACAGAGCCACGTAGTATATAACATAGCCACGTAGTGTATTGCACAGGTATGTAGTATATTGGTCAGCCACGTATTATGTAGCAGAGCCATGTAGTATATAACATAGCTACGTAGTATATTGTAGAGCCATGTAGTATATTGCACAGGCATGTAGTATATAGCACAGTCACGTAGTGTATTGCACAGCTACGTAGTGTATTGCACAGCTATGTAGTATATTGGTCAGCGACATAGTATATAGCAGAGCCACGTAGTATATAACATAGCCACGTAGTATATTGTAGAGGCACGTAGTATATTGCATAGCCACATAGTATATTGCACAGTCGACGTAGTATATAACAGAACCGACACAGCCACATAGTATATTGCACAGCTACGTAGTATATAACACAGAGCACGTTGTAAATTGCACAGTCACATTGTATATTGCCCAGCTACATAGTATATAGCACAGAGATGTAGTATATAACATAGCCCACGCAGTATGTAACACAGCCCACGTAGTATGTAGCAATGTGGGCGCTATATGCGTGGTTAAAAAAGACTTAAAATAAAAAATAAACATATACTCCCCTTCCGAAGGCCCCTTGAAGTCCTGGCGCCTGTGTGCGGTGCACGCGGCAGCTTCCGGTCCCAGGGTTGGTATGAGCGCAGGACCTGTGATGACGTCGCGGTCACATGACTGTGACGTCATGGCAGGTCCTTCTCGCATAGCATCCTTGGCACCGGAACCTGCCGCTTGCACCGCCGAGGACAGAACGCGACGGCGGAAGGTGAGAATAACCTTTTTTTTATTATTATTATTATTTGTTACATTAGATCTTTTTACTATTGATGCTGCATACGTAGCATCAATAGTAAAAAGTTGGTCACACAGGGTTAACAGCTGCGTTAACGGAGTGCGTTACACGGCGGTCCGTTAATGCTGGCATTAACCCTGTGTGAGCGCTCAGCGCTGACTGCAGGGCAGTAAAGCAGCGGCCATTTCACTGCCAGACTATGGCCATCGCTGATTGGTCATGGCAATGGTCGTGGGCGTTTTGCCACGACCAATCAGCGACTTGGATTTCCATGACAGACAGAGGCCCCGTCCAATGAATATCCGTGACAGACAGACAGACAGAAAGACAGAAGGACAGACAGAAGTGACCCTTAGACAATTACATAGTAGACTAGATTGTGGCCCGATTCTAACGCATCGGGTATTCTAGAATATGCATGTCCCCGTAGTATATGGACAATGATGATTCCAGAATTTGCGGCAGACTGTGCCCGTCGCTGATTGGTCGAGGCAACCTTTATGACATCATCGTCGCCATGGCAACCATTATGACATCTACGTCGATACTGTGCCTGTCGCTGATTGGTCGAGGCGAATTCGCGGCAGACTGTGCCCATCGCTGATTGGTCGAGGCAACCTTTATGACATCATCGTCGCCATGCTGTGCCCGTCGGCCTGGTGGCCTCGACCAATCAGAGATGCGGGATTTCCAGGACAGACAGACAGACAGACAGACAGAAAAACCCTTAGACAATCATATATATAGATTATCTATCTATCTATTATCTATCTATTATCTATCTGCAGTCGTTGCCATGGTGACGCTACCTCATTTCCGGCCTAGCGGTATTACATAGACTATAAATGATTGCGCACAGGGAACCACGGCACGCCCCCTGAGGAAGGTTTCAATCCGAAACGCGCGTCGGGGTTAGCTGTGGACAGCGTGGTGGCTGGTGTGCACGTTCGGGTAAGCTTTACTTTTCCCTGTGCTATGTCTGCTCGGCTCTGCTATGCATAGATTGTTATCTTGTTACTTAGCTATGGGAATGTATCTGTTATTTGTTGTACGTACACCAGCCGCACCATGGTTATGTATGATGGAATCTGTTGTTCACATATATGAATAATTTACTGTCCACTACTTTCATCGGGCACTTCTGTGCCGCATTGCTGCATGTTCTCCTGTGTTCCCCCTCAATCTGTCTATTTATCTACTATAATAAAGCAATTTTGATATTTTGGACTAAAAAAACTGTTGTTGGTGCTTTTATGTTTTCTTATTGAATTTTGCAGTTTGTCCTGCGACTGTCCATACCAATACTGGGGTTATTTTTGGGCTTCATTTGTGTGCCCCTCTTTTCTGCCATCTATTCCCCAATTATATATGATGTCATTATCGCTATATGTACTATCTATCTACAGTATCTATTATCTATATATTATCTATCTATTATTTATCCACCTATTATTATCTGTTATCTATCTATTAGTTATCTATCTATTATCTATCTATTATCTATCTATTACCTATCTATTATCTATCTATCATCTATCTGCTATCTATCTATCTATCTATCTATCTATCTATCTATCTATCTATTATCTATCTATTATATATCTACCTATTATTATCTATTATCTATCTATTATCAATCTATCTATTATCTATCTATCTATCATCTATCTATCTATCTATCATCTATTATCTATCTATCTATATATTATCTATCTATTATCTATATATCTATTATCTTTTGTGGTATAGCGACCCCTGTGGCAGCTAGGGGGCGCTGTGTGTGCTCCTTGAGATATGCATTAAGGTATATATATGGTGTGCAAGGACCTGTGTTGATGTCACGCTCACCTGACTAGCCATGTGACAGGTACCTGGGTGTGGTTACACCTATGTAAAGGAGGTGTGTGGAGCACATGGTGGAATGTGAGTGTTAGTGGGTAAGTGTCCGTCAGGGTGGACACACTTCCGTGTGTCCTGGCAGGACACTGCAAAGTGGCCTGTGTGCTGGACGGTCCCAGGAGGGGACAGACATCCTGGAAGCACACAGTGACCATTCCAGGCTGGAGAGCCTGCATGCTGGACATAGCACGGAGGGTTGGTGTTGGAGGCTCCGGCGAGTGGAGTCGTCCTGGAAGCACCTGGAGACCGTAGACCTGGGAGGTCTGTGTTGAGGACCTGGGACTGACCTGAAGTCAGTGTGAGTGAGAAACGTCTGATGGATACCTCTGTGGAGAAGAGGGATCCGGGAAACCTGTGTGGCACCAACAGGTAACGGGAAGGAACCGTGTGATACTGACAGGGGTCAGAGTGAGAGACATTGTGTATGGGCACCTCGGAGGCCAAGTGGTGTCCAGGAACCCGTAAAGGTTGCCAACGGGTAACGGTCTGAAAACCGTGTATAATGCTGACCGGGGTAAGAGATGAACTGTGGTAAAGATGAATATATGCAGACTGTGTTCAAACTGTTACCAAGTTCCTGTGGATGTGGTTTACATTATGTGAAATAAACCGAAAAGACTGTTTTTGATAGAAAACCGTGCCCGAGTGCTTTGATTCTGCTGCCAAGCGAGTGTTCCCCAAGACACGTAGTAGGCGCTATGCTACACTATCTATCTATTATCTATCTATCATCTATTATCTATTATCTATCTATCTATTATCTATCTATCTTTTATTATCTATGATCTATCTATTACATATCTATTATCTATCTATTATCTATCTATCTATCTATCTATCTATCTATCTATCTATCTATTTTATCCTGTGCTCTGCCTCTTTCCCCTTCCTCCGCTGCCCTATGTTGTGCTTCACGTCGGGTTTCACATGTTGCTCTGAGTGGAGTAATTTAAGGCCAGTTAAGACACACACACCTCTGTCTCGGGATAGAGACTCTTGTGTTCAGTGTTTGGGTTCCTCCGTTCTCTAAACTTGCTTCCATCCCTGCTGGGTTCCTCTCCTTCCATCCTGCTGCTCCTGAGATTCCCAAGTCCTCCCTGCCCATGTGCCTTCCTGCATCAACACCCAGGGTTTGTGTACCCACCAGACCTGATCTGTGAGCCCTGACACCTAACATAAAACTCACAAATATTTATCTATCTGATATCTGTCTCTGGTCTGCAGTGCAGGAGAATGGTTGTAACAAAGAGCAAACAACAAACAAAACCGTCTCTGCTGAGCCTCAGCTCTGCTGGATCTATGCACGTGACAGCTCTCTGTGGGCTGAGCTGGTGGTCAGGAGTTCCGATGCTCGGTCCTATTACTACACATTATGTGATCACTCCGGATACATTTCTTCTCATTGTTACAGTCTCTGCTCTTACAGACGGAACATGTTACTTGATGATGATGATGATGATGATTCTGGGTACTATTACTCCCAATATCCCATTTACTGCCCGTCTGACCCTTCTTTCATCATTCCGCTGCACTTTCTTTCATGTTGTCTGGCTGACATCAGAAATTGTGTATTTATTATTCATCATATTACTATGGACGCCGATGGGTCAGTTTACGGTCATGAATCTGAGTGATGATGGCGGAGGAGGAACAGAGCTGATACAGACACATCATCGGCCGGTGTTCTTCCTGCTACATGTAACGAGTATGGACACATGCAACGACCGGAGAGACCTTCTTACCCAGGAGCCGGGTGCGGACGCATCATTGAGCATCACTGGACTCTTCATGTGTCCTAATGACTGACAATTTATTTGTTTATTATTTATTAATTTATTTACTTTACAATTTACTCTTTATTTTTTATTAATGAAATTTGGATATTAATCAATAATGATTAGTGGACGACTCTCATGATGACCCTATAAAAGTCACAAGAAAAATCTCATAGGGGAAATAAATACTCCAGAAAAGTTACACCAGTTACACCAGAGATGGATGAATAGATGATAGATAGATATAGACAGACACCTATGAAGAGTCTGCCCTCTGCAGATATCATCGAATTATAGTATGATAGAATGGTAGAGTTGTAAGGGACCTCCAACAATGTCCAACCCCCTGCTCAGTGCAGGATTCACTACACCATCTAAGACAGATGTCTGTCCAGCTTCTGTTTGAAGACTTCCATTGAAGGAGAACTCACAACCTCTTATGGCAGCCTGTTCCACTCAGTGATCACTCTTTTTAACAAGCTAAACATTCTCAGATCCTTTAACCGTTCCTCATAGGACATGCTGCTTTTCTCAGAAGACTTTCTACAAGATGTCAGAGGCATCTGTAGGAATTGTTTCCCCTTTATCCAGAAGAGCATTTGTGAGGTCAGACTCTTATGTTGAGTAGAGGCCGGACTCACCATCTCCTTCACTTCGTAAGGTGTTAGATGGGGCTGAGGTCTGGGCTCGGTGTGGCCGCTCATGTTCTCCCACTTTCATGTCTGGGACTTTGTGTACTGGGGAGTCGGGACAGTCATGGGGAACAGAGAAGGGTCTTCTCCAAACTGTTCCAACAAAGCTGAAGCTACAATTGTCCACAATGTCTTGCACTGAAAAATGAAAGGGGCGGTCCAATGCCTACTATGCCCTTTATAAATAGCTATTTTTAAGCCTTAATCACTGTTGTAATTTGCTTTACTATAAAGTTACCTGCCGTTCTCCCTATACAGGATATCTATTTTTTCTTTACTTCTTATAATGTTTCATGCCCTCATCATCTCCCGCCTTGATTACTGCAACACCCTCCTCTGTGGCCTCCCCGCTAACTCCCTTGCACTGCTCCAGTGTGTCCTCAACTCTGCTGCTCGGCTTATCCACCTCTCTCCTCGCTAATCCCCTGCTTATCCCCTCTGCAAATCCCTCCACTGGCTCCCAATTCCCCAACTAATCCAGTTCAAACTACCAACACTGATGTACAAAGCCATCCACAACCTGTCCCCTCCCTATATCTGTGAACTAATCTCCCAATATCTTCCCTCACGTAATCTTCGATCCTCCCAAGACCTCCTACTCTCCACCACACTTATTCGTTCCTCACATAACCGGCTCCAAGATTTCTCTCAAATATCCCCCATCCTCTGGAATTCCACGTCTCAATACGTCCGATTATCCACCACCCTCGGATCCTTCAGACGGAACCTGAAAACCCATCTCTTCAGGAAAGCCCTCAGCCTGCAATAACCATTCTTCCGCCTCACCAACCACCTGAGCTGCCGCCTCACCAACCACCTGAGCTGCCGCCTCACCAACCACCCGAGCTGCCGCCTCACCGACCACCCGAGCTGCCGCCTCACCGACCACCCGAGCTGCCGCCTCACCAACCACCTGAGCTGCCGCCTCACCAACCACCCGAGCTGCCGCCTCACCGACCACCCGAGCTGCCGCCTCACCGACCACCCGAGCTGCCGCCTCACCGACCACCCGAGCTGCCGCCTCACCGACCACCCGAGCTGCCGCCTCACCGACCACCCGAGCTGCCGCCTCATTACTACCAGAGCTTCCGCCTCACCACCACCAGTGCTGCAGCAGCCCAACCTCCTGTCTTTTCCCCATTATCCCAAAGAATGTAAGCCAGCAAGGACAGGGTCCTCTCCCCTCTGTACCAGTCTGTCATTGTAAATTTGTTTACTGTTACTGATATCTATAACCCTGTATGTTACCCCTTTCTCATGTAAAGCACCATGGAATTAATGGTACTATATAAATAAATAATAATAATAATGGAGGGGAGGCTCAAACAGGGTGTCACAGAAGGAAGGACCTGCAGTCACTTCTCCGCAGCTTCTATCATCCATCCTGGAGCAGGATGTCAATCAAGGAGTGTCACTGTGATCACTTATCATAGCTTTCATCACCTCCATCCCCTAATGATGTCTCATGGGAGTGATGGAGAAGTGAACGCAGCTTTAGTGGCACCTGCCATACTTCATCTGTGCCCACCGCCAGTATCTTCAGTCTGCACTGCCACACTTCATCTGTGCCCACTGCCCACATCTTCAGTCTCCGCTGCCACACTTCATCTGTGCCCACCACCCATATCTTCTGTCTGCACTGCCACACTTCATCTGTGCCCGCAGCCCGCATCTTCTGTCTTCACTCTTCACTGTCACACTTCATCTGTGCCCACTGCCCCCATCTTCAGTCTCTGCTGCTACACTTCATCTGTGCCCACCGCCAGTATCTTCAGTCTCACCTGCCAAACTTCATCTGTGCCCACCGCCCGCATCTTCAGTCTCCGCTGCCACACTTCATCTGTGCCCACTGCCCACATCTTCAGTCTCTGCTGCCACACTTCATCTGTGCCCACCACCTGCATCTTCAGACTCTGCTGCCACACTTCATCTGTGCCCGCCGCCCGCATCTTCAGTCTCCACTGCCACACTTCGGTGTCCGCTGCCCGCATCTTCAGTCTCCACTGCCACACTTCTTCTGTGCCCGCCACCCGCATCTTCTGTTTCCGCTGCCACACTTCTTCTGTACCCACCACCCACATCTTCAGTCTCACCTGCAACACTTCATCTGTGCCCACCAACCGCATGTTCTGTCTGCACTGCCACACTTCATCTGTGCCCTCCACCCGCATCTTCTGTCTGCACTGCCACACTTCATCTGTGCCCACTGCCCACATCTTCAGTCTCCGCTGCCATACTTCATCTGTGCCCACTGCCCACATCTTCAGTCTCCTCTGCCACACTTCATCTGTGCCCGCCGCCCACATCTTCAGTCTCTGCTGCTGCACTTCATCTGTGCCCACCACCCGCATCTTCTGTCTGCACTGCCGCACTTCATCTGTGCCCACCACCCGCATCTTCTGTCTGCACTGCCACACTTCATCTGTGCCCACTGCCAGTATCTTAAGTCTTATCTGCCACACTTCATCTGTGCCCACCACCCGCATCTTCAGTCTTCGCTGCCACACTTCATCTGTGCCCACCCCCAGTATCTTCAGTCTCACCTGCCACAAATTATCTGTGCCCACCACCCGGATCTTCAGTCTCACCTGCCACATTTCATCTGTTCCCACTGCCCACATCTTCAGTCTCTGCCGCCACACTTCATCTGTGCCCACCGCCTGCATCTTCAGTCTCTGCTGCTACACTTCATCTGTGCCCGCCGCCCGCATCTTCAGTCTCCACTGACACACTTCATCTGTGCCCGCCACCCGCATCTTCTGTCTGCACTGCCACACTTCATCTGTGCCCACCGCCGGCATCTTCCGTCTCTGCTGCCACACTTCATCTGTGCCCGTCACCTGCATCTTCAGTCTCCACTGCCACACTTCATCTGTGCCTGCCGCCCTTATCTTCAGTCTCACCTGCCACACTTCATCTGTGCCCGCCACCAGCATCTTCTGTCTCTGCTGCCACACTTCATCTGTGCCCGTCGCCTCCATCTTCAGTCTCACCTGCCACACTTCATTTGTCCCCGCCACCAGCATCTTCTGTCTCTGCTGCCACACTTCATCTGTGCCCACTACCTACACCTTCAATCTCACCTGCCTCACTTATTCTGTTCCCATCACCCACATCTTCCATCACCTCCAACATGTCCCTGCTCCTAATACCACCATCTCTTTTTTCTGAAATGAAACGTCATCAGAGGAAGATAATAGAAGGGCATTATAGCTATCGGACCACCCCTTTAATATTTCCTTCCACTGGAACGAAGAGCTGAGGCCGCCCCCTGATAACATCCCCCATAGCATTATCCTCCTCCACCATATGTACAGGGGCACAATGCAGTCAGGGGGTAATGTTCTCTTAAAATCACAAAACTTGGACTCCTCCATCAGACGCAGATAGAGAAGTGTGATCCGTCGCTGCACAGAACACGTCTCCTCCAGAGTCCAGTGGTGTCGGCTTTTCACCACTCCATCCGACGCTCAGCATTGTGCTTGGTGATGTACGGCTGCATGCAGCTGCTCAGCCATGAGGCTCCCGGCAGGGGCACAGTGTTTGTGCTGATGTTATACCAGAGGAGGTCTGGACCCTGCTGTTATGGGGTCAGCAGAGCATTGGTGACTTTTCTGCCCTCTGCCCCTCAGCACTCGGCCCCCCGCTCTGTAACGTTTCAGGATCTCCACTCTGTGGCTGAGTTGCTGCGGTTTCTTCCACGTCTCGGTAACATCACTCACAGGTGATGGGGAAGATCCAACAGGAAGAAATATCATGAACGGACTTATTACCCCGGTGGCTCCTATTCCAGGACTGCACTGTTATCTGTGAGCTCTGCACCGCCGGCCATTAGAAATAAACTAAACAATTCAAAGTGAATCAAATTTTCCTGAAGTTTGTGCAAAAAAATTGAGTTTGTCCAAACCTGAATTTTGTGCAAATTCCTGATGCTGAATCCATCACAATGTTGGGTGGCTGCCATTTTGCTGGATTATAGATTGCAGGGAAAGGGTTTAAAAAATATTTTATCCTCACTTCACCTTGTCCCTTCCTGTACCTGTTTGGCCGTCAGTCCTTCAATCAGCTCTTCTGTATTCTATCTTCCATCTTCATTCCGGTCCTCCATCCTCTACCATTCATTAGGCCTGTGCTGTCATTTACACGTCTCCATATGGTGGATGTACCATTCTGCTAGTATTGTGCTCTTGGAATAAAAGGTCCAACTACGCTCTGAACCTGTGAAGGAAGGTTGAGGACTAGGATAGGTCATGGATAGGTTGTGTTGGGGAGCACTGTCTCTAAACACTTCTTTTCTCGATGGTAAAACTTGGCATGCAAGTGGAGAACCTCGATTTCATGGTAGGTGTTGGCATCCGGAAAATCCATGCAGATGATCCCTGTGGATCCCGCTCAGCCCAGAGTTTCTTTTCAATTTTAATATGGGTGATAATTTGCTCCCTCTGTGGTCACAGTTTGCCCGTCATCAAGTATCAACTGCTGCTCAGTTCTTTCACCTTTAGATGAGCACACATGAGATCTGCATGGGCCGGCGCTGCTCCTCATTGTGTGATCTGCAGAGGTGGTACCCAGCACTATATTGTAACCGCACAGCAAGCTACTTCTGATCAAGAGCACAATGAACACTCAGACACTTTCCGAGTCTGCAACTGTTGAGATAATTCACTGTATTAAGGGTATGAACATGTCATGCTTAGCGGTCTACTTAATGCACACTTCCTGATGCCTCTGATCGATGCCATACTGAGGCAGCATAGGATTCCACTTTGAAAGAGCACATACATTTAATTTATTATTTATTTGCTATTTGCAATATGTATACATTGCATCCAAATGTACAGTTCAATTCATAATTGCAACGTTCCTTTTTTTACTTAGTTTTAGTGTTTTTCATTTACAACTTTTTTAAAGTCCATTTTACAACCTCAAAGCCCCCAAAAAGTTGGGATGCTGCAAAATGTAAAGAAACAAGAATTGAAATGTCTGATCACTATATTTTTTATCACAGCAGAACATAGAATAGATCAGATGTGAACGTCCGACATTTTTCCATTTCATTTGGAAATCATGACTCATTTAGAAATTGATGGCAGCAACATTACTGAATAAAAGGTGGGAAAGGGTTATCAAAAAAACTGCAAAAGTAACAGCTGGAGGGTCAAGAGTCAACTAAGTCACATGACTGTGTATAAGAAGAAAATGTTATAAAGGCAGAGTCTTCCAGAAGCAAAGATGGTCACTGATCTGTGATAAACTGCATCTAAAAATTGTGGAATAATTTTAAAAAATGTTCCTCAATGTAAAAATGTAAAAACTTTGAATGCCACCACTTACAGAACACAAAATCATGAAAAGATTCAGAGATTCTGGAGAAATCCATGTGCACAAGGGACTATGTAATAGTCAAAAAGGGATTCTTGTGATCTACAGACGCGTCGGGGCTTTGCATAAACCACACAGACATGAATCAGCCATGCAGATCACCGCATGGGCTTAGGAATATGTCCAGAAATCAATGTCCGTGATCACAATTTTTCCTCTTTTCACTATTTTTTGTTTTTAATTACTTGCAAGACAGCAAGATCAAATCACAGATTCTAACCCTGAATCTGTAAAAAAAAATAAAAAGTTCAATATATAGCAATAATTTATCTGGAAAAAGCGAATGAAATATAAAATGTTTTTCAGTGGTCCTCTGTGGCTGTAAAATATAAAAAAATATGGAAACTAAGAGCATAATTTGAATTTTTATAAAAAAAAATTCCGGATATCAACAAAAAAAAGTATAGATAAATGACATAAAAATTAAGCTCCATGTAGGATGAAAAAAATTCAAAAATTATTTGAATACCCGATTGATAACATTTTTAAAGCTGTTAAAAGTACATGTGCAAAAATCTCCAAAATGAGCCTTTTCAGGAATGGGGAAAATGTCACAGCCATGAACAAGTTAAAGCGGTGGTCCAGCCTCTTTAACCACAGACTTGTGAACCTTCCCAGTGCATTGTGAGGATTATCTGCTTCCGGTGCCAGGAACAGCAGTCACGTGATCGCAAGTGTGTGATTTGTACGCTCCTGGCCACATTTCGACTAGACTTGCCCAGCTTCTCTCAATACACTTGCATTGGTCGAGACCAACAAGTTTAGTCGGGATGTGTCTGCATGTATGCAAAATGCATACTTACGGTCATGCTCCTGCTGGCACTGGAGAATCCTCACAGCTTGCAGTGTGTGCACTGTGAGGATTCAAAAGTCTACAGTCAGATTAAGTGACTGTAGACTTGTACCCCAAGGCCATACAGCTCCTTTAAAGAGATTTCTGGATCGGCATTGACTCCTTGTCACGTTACAAGGCTCGTTGAAGGGTCGGACATTGATCTATAGTATAGCTATGTCTCCTAAGTGGTACTTTTGAGTTTCTCTCATTGATGCACAGCACATACAGACATGAGGGATTCTTGCTCTCTTGTCTTTATGTCGCACATGTTAAGAAGCTGCAGCAGCATGGAGGACATCAGACAGCAGTGTTGAGCAGCAGCGCCATCAGTGTATCAGTCTCTGTCTCTTTCTCACTCGCTCTGACGTCCCCACGTCCTTCTCTGGAGACTTCATTAAGTACCTGTGATCCGGCGACTGCAAGTTCATCTTGTATTGAACACAACAGGCTTTACCTCTTTTTTTCGGAGTAAATGATGAGTTCGGGAGACAGGAAAAGGAAAAGAAGTGGCTCATAAGGGGAGAAAAAAACTGATTTTTTTTCTGATGTGCTGCAAAGTTTTTTACATTTGTAGTATTGATTTATGTAGCTTTTTTTGAGATAACAGTGACCAGGTAAAAATAACCGAAAGGTGAATTTGCAATATTACCGTATTAAAGGAAAGGTCTACTCCCTATTGTCACCTACTATAATTTATATTTACAGAGAACATCTTATATACTGTAATAAAACTGAGGAGCTAATAAATACTTAAAGAAGCAGATTTTATATCTTGCTGGCTTTGACCTTACCTGTCCTATTTTCAATATGATTTATTGAACCGATCGGCCAGGAATGTACTTCCTCTATCCTTTGATATCACATACCAGATGCCGGCAGATTACCGTCTATGAAATTCACGCAGTGACATGAGCAATATGACATTGAACGATAGGTGTGAAAATATTGAGTATGGTAGTGGAGTGTCTTTCCCTCCACCATCTGCCCTTGTCTAGGAAAAACCTTCATCGGTGTAGAAAATGCACACATAGTAAACAAATGTGTCCTTGGAGGCCATGAGAGAAAGCTTATAGCTCGGCACAGAGAGACGACTGAAACCAAGCATTGCACAGATCCATTGAGGAATAATGATACCTACGAGCCCGGGATTATCTTCATCCAGGAGAAATAAAATGTGTTATTAAAAACATACACGCTCTAAGTAATGATGCTCTCGGAGTCATCAAGGAAATAAGGCTGACATTACTGCCGGATTGAGTCCTGGTATCTGAACAAGACAAATAAATTGAAATACGCGTAAAGCCTGTAGAGGTGGAAACCAGAAATCCATTAGGAAAATGAGGTCAGAAGGCAAAATCATATTCGAGAAAGAGGTAGAGGGTGAAGATAAATGCTCAACATGGTGCCACCACCTGCTGTGACCTCTGTTGCTTTCCTCCTGCCTTCTACTCATCTTTCCACTTCTGGACTCTGTGCCTCAACTCATTAACAAAGTCTGATTTACGCCAAAGATCTTTTTCTCAACCAATGCTCCTCCAACCTAGGATTCTCAAAGGACCCTTTTTCAATGCTCATTGCCTCTGCACTAAGGTTCTAAAGTTTCAGCCGAATGTTATATGCATAAAGGCTTCGATTCATCAAGAGCAGCGTTGTTCAGGTTAGTCTTGATGAGGAGGTCTGCTGGAATTTATGAAGAGCCGAGGTCTGGTAGGGCAATACCACAAGAGAAATATGGTGGTGCCTTCCTGGGGTGGTTGTGTAGGGACACAACACCTATAAGAGTCTTAGTATTGACGTTTCCAGCCAATGGCTGGAGGAAAAATTATTCTAGATACCAATTCACTTTACTGGAGATGTCACAGTACCTGGGCTACACTTGTGGGAATGAAGAATCATCAATGTTATACAATTAAGTAATATGCCTTGTCATGAATCAGGAGAGTTGGATGACTGGGGTTCACCTCTGTGTGAACCTCGCCACAAATCCTACTACATTTCCTCCTGGGGTAAGTTGAGTGTCATAGCCAATGCCGCTACTCTTCACAAATTTGGCAAGTGATGATCTCCACACCACCGGCCCATCCCAGTGTCACCCAGATTGTCAAAGGTGAGCAAAAATGGCATCAGAATGCCAAAATATCAAAGACTGAATGTCATCAAAAAACACGTGATCAGGTGCAAGCCAAGTGTACTGACCTACATATAAAACTAACAAATGAAAGCTGCATTGTGCAGCGCTATAACACGCAAATATGAAATTAGCATTGCATTATTGCTGTAGAAAATAGGTTAAAATGAAGTTCATAAGTTGGCCAATTCATGTATGCCCAGCAGCCAACGACAAGACGATCCTCTTTGCTAGGAACCTAACCTAATGTGATTCCTGCCCTGGACTGATAACCTACATTTATATGGGTAGATATGATCCTGCTGTGATTAGAACCACCATAGGCTGATGGGTGGAGTGTTCGGTCAGAGAGCCTATGTATAAATATCAAAGACGGACCGTCACTTCCAAGCAGAAAAGAGGTGTGAACAAGTGCAAGCTAAGAGTAGCTGGAGCGGCCCCCAAATGCAGGGCAGCGGGGTACTCAGTACTGGGTCCCTCGGTCTCGGTTCTAGGGGTGTCATGGTGGCCCGACCCGGTCCGTGGCCCTGCTAAGGGGCGCCCAAATAAAGGTGTAGGTGAGAGTTTGTCAAGTGTTTGTGACGCCACCTGTGGTATTCGGTCAGGGTGACCGACACTGCTAGGGGTCCACTGGGGTGATGGAATGGCAGCTAGATGGTGTAACTTCCCACAGGTGAAGTGTGTCCCCAGGGCTTCCCTTGATGAGTAGATGGTAATGGTGTAGGTAGCAGTAAATGACATGGACACAGGGTTGCAGTCTCTTTACCTTTTTACTGAAGGCTTCGGCATCCACAATCCAGAGCACTGCTAACAGGGCTGGCCTTTGCAGGTGGAAATCAGTAGCCTTCCTACTAGTGCCTGTGTGTTGTAGTACCTCCCTGCTCAGCACCACGGGATAGTCCTCACAACTGTCGTGTATATTTCTGTTCTTTCTCTCCGTCCCCCAGATGGTTTGGATAGGACGCACCCGTATGACGGGAGTTATTTTATAGGGACTAGTGTTGAGCATTCCGATACCGCAAGTATCGGGTATCAGCCGATATTTGCAGTATCGGAATTCCGATACCGAGTTCCGATATTTTTGTGATATCGGAAATTGGAATCGGAAGTTCCCAGTGTATGGTTCCCAGGGTCTGGAGGAGAGGGGACTCTCCTTCAGGCCCTGGGATCCATATTCATGTAAAAAATAAAGAATAAAAATAAAAAATATGGATATACTCACCCCTCCGACGGAGCCTGGACCTCAGACGTGCAACCGGCAGCCTCCGTTCCTAAGAATGAGCGAGTGAAGGACCTGTGATGACGTCGCGGCTTGTGATTGGTCGCGTGAGCGGTCACATGAGCTGTCACGTGACCAATCACAAGCCGCGACATCATCGCAGGTCTTTCACTCGCTCATTCTTAGGAACGGAGGCTGCCGGTTACAGCGGTTACTACCAGGGCGCGTCAGAGGGTGAGTATATCCCTATTTTTTATTTTTATTCTTTGTTTTACACATGAATATGGATCCCAGGGCCTGAAGGAGAGTTTTCTCTCCTTCAGACCCTGGGAACCATCCAGGATACCTTCTGATACTTGTGTCCCATTGACTTGTATTGGTATCGGGTATCGGTATCGGCGATATCCGATATTTTTCGGATATCGGCCGATACCATCTGATACCGATACTTTCAAATATCGGAAGGTATCGCTCAACACTAATAGGGACCCTAGAGACGCCCCTCTCCCACAATTGCCTCCGTTGTCTTCATTAGGTGTAAAGGTGAGACAGCCAACCTAGAGTTAACTGCCCTGCCATAGTTCAAAGTAATGCGTAGAGCCTATTACTTCCTCGGTGTTCCGGCCGCCGGCTAAGCGCCTCAGAAGGATGTTGCTGATCTTGGGGAACGACTCCTCCTGGTTCTATCTCCTTTGTGCTGTGATTTCGTTTCTCACTTCTCCACAATA
This sequence comes from Ranitomeya variabilis, assembly GCF_051348905.1. Classification (NCBI taxonomy): domain Eukaryota; kingdom Metazoa; phylum Chordata; class Amphibia; order Anura; family Dendrobatidae; genus Ranitomeya; species Ranitomeya variabilis. The sequence continues at coordinate 552,812,184 of NC_135237.1, forward strand.
TACTTTGCTTCGTGTCCTTTCTTAGGATGCCGCCGCAACAAGGTGCAGGCATGGCTCCATAACGATCTGTCTCGTGCTAGGCCACTGCCAGGATCCCACCCCTGACAGGGACCTCCCTGAGTCTTCCCAAGCAACTCTCTCTCTCACTAGATGTTACCTGGGCAAAACCCAGTCAGCTTCTTCTTTAACTTCCTATCTGACTCCCAGGTTTACCAGAGTGTGAGGAGTGGCCTAATACATAGAACCTTTTGCTCCCCCTGGTGGCCGGAGTGTGAAATGTAGTGTGTGACTGTGATACCTGGTCAGGTGAACTCCTTTAGTGCCATCAGATGTACCATCACTCCCCCTTGTGGAAGAGCGACAATACTGCATCGACCAGGACTCTGGGGCGCTGTACTCCCCCGACCCCGTTAAATCCAGTAATCCCCGACTGGGAAAAGAAGAACAACAATACATGTTAGTAAAAGACATACAAAATTTGGGAATGCTGTAAACAAGTAAATTTAACAATGCTTCCCTTTATGGGAGGTGAGTACACTTGAACGTTGCAAACAGAAACATATTTACATTGTACTTAAGATTTTAAATAACACTTATAATTAACTAACTATAAATAACTATCATTACCCAACCGGGCATACTATCTACTTTCTACTAAGTGCAAACTTTTCTTGAACAATAATTTAACTTTTCCTTTAAGGGCGTAAGGGCAAGTACCCACTAAAGGTATATTATCTAACGCTACAGTAAAAATTAACTCTTCTTTATTTTCCTAAGTGCAAGATTTATCAACCATCTATCTATGGCTCTCTAGAGGACTCACTAACCCCTACGGGTTCACTTTCATTGAAATTCGGCTTTCAACTTTTTCTTCTGTCCTCAGTTTATATTTCTCAACATCATCAAACATTTCTTATTATTGGCTTACCAACTACATACTACTACTATGTATCAACATTATTACTATCTAACTTCTTTAAGGCACATTATGGTTTAGGCTAAGTGCAACAATTAGACATTCCCTTTAAGAGGAAACCAAGTCTCTTCTGAGGTAGTGCAAATTATTTGCAAGTCAGTTTAAAGCAAGAACTTCTGCGCTGTAATCAGGAACAGTCTCTTAAAAAAGCTCTTCTTTTTGTAAAAACAGTAGGGGGCACCCTTAAGAAGGTGCAAACTATGTACAAGCAACAGTTTGTGAATCATTCACCATCCATGATTCGGCAGTCTTTGATAAACGTAGACAACTTGTGCAAAAACATAAAACAATAGGGATCCCGGGTCAACAAAGGGGTCCCTTTAAGAATTAACCCTAGATGGGTCTTAAAGCAGCAAAGAAGGAATGAACAGTTAACTATTTACAAGCCGTGTTTTCGAGGTTTATTGCAGCTCTGGAGGTAGCACTGGTGGAGGTAGCCCGGTTGGATACTGGTGGCTACCAGGTGCTACATAGGGTGCTCCCTTACTCCAGACGAGGGTCTGAGTACCCACAGTGTTCCATTCAGGGGTAACCTGGGCACCGGTTACCATTGGAGTTGGCTCTGTGGCCACGACAGTTTCAGTATTTGTGACAGTGCACACAGTTGTCTTAGTAAAGGTACAAGTAGGCGTAATAGTCGTAGTGGTAGTAGTGTTGGGACTCACTAGTTCAGAGACTAGGGGGTTGTCGTTAGTCTTAGTTGTGGCAGCAGGTAGCGCTGCTGCAAGATCAGTCACTGGAACGGAGTCAGTAGCGGTGGCACGAGCAGTTGCTGGAGTGGTGTCAGTCATCAGGGCAGGGTGGTTCTTCATACCTGCTTTAGATGCGATCCCTCCGGTGCCAGTCTGCTCCGTCTCCGCTGGGGTCTGGAACGCTGGTTGCAGGGCCTTGTGCTGCTGCATTGTCATCTCTGTTGGCAGCATCTCGCCTTCCGGCAGGGCCTTGCTTTCTGGCTTCGGAGCGCTGGAACTTCTTTCTTGCTCCGAACCAGACGAGGCTGCGACAGGTGTCTGAGGACGCTCCCGATGAAAGTCTTCTTCCACCCGGCCTCAGTGCTCAGCTGCGTCCGCCGGAGTTGGTCGCTGAGCTCGTCCACTCCGGCCTGCAGGAATTCAGCATCAGCGGTGGAGGCCTGGTTACGGTGCCCCCCCGGGTAGCTGGGGGAGTCCTCTGCTCCGACCCCACACTCTGGCTCCGGGTGGCTGGCCATGGCGTCCTCCACGTGGCTCGCTTCCTGGTCCTTTTAATGCTCTCTCCTTCGTGGGTGGTTTCGCTTTCTTTGTCTCTGCCCTCCATTGAGAATCAGGAGGTGGATCTCGGCTGCTGACGGACACCTCCTCAAGGTACAGAAATACTTAGACTGGGCGGCCATTGTTCTTCGCGCTCTTCAGTTCATTCACGCCCACAGATCCATGCCCTTCTTCTTCTCCTGCGCACCTCGTTGCGCTGTAATGGCGTCGGTTTTGGCGGCAAATAGCAATACATAGTCTTTGCAATAAATCATGATTCAAGCACAATTCAGTCACAGTTCCAAGGCACACATGACCTGATTCTCAGGCTTAAGTAGATCCTGTTCGTGACGCCAAGTTTGGAGCGGCCCCCAAACGCAGGGCAGCGGGGTACTCGGTACCGGGTCCCTTGGTCTCGGTTCTAGGGGTGTCACGGTGGCCCGACCCGGTCTGTGGCCCTGCTAAGGGGAGCCCAAATAAAGGTGTAGGTGAGAGTTTGTCAAGTGTTCATGACGCCACCTGTGGTATTCGGTCAGGGTGACCGACGCTGCTAGGGGTCTACTGGGGTGATGGAATGGCAGCTAGATGGTGTAACTTCCCACAGGTGAAGTGTGTCCCCAGGGCTTCCCTTGATGAGTAGATGGTAATGGTGTAGGTCGCAGTAAATGACAAGGACACAGGGTTGCAGTCTCTTTACCTTTTTACTGAAGGCTTCGGCATCCACAATCCAGAGCACTGCTAACAGGGCTGGCTGAGACCGGCCGGTCCGAAGGCACATCCAGAGTTCCCTTTGCAGGTGGAAATCAGTAGCCTTCCTACTAGCGCCTGTATGTTGTAGTACCTCCCTGCTGAGCACCACGGGATAGTCCTCACAACTGTCGTGCATGTTTCTGTTCTTTCTCTCCATCCCCCAGATGGTCTGGATAGGACGCACCCGTATGACGGGGTAGGCCTGGAGTTATTTTATAGGGACCCTAGATATGCCCCTCTCCCACAATTGCCTCCGTTGTCTTCATGAGGTGTAAAGGTGAGACAGCCAACCTAGAGTTAACTGCCCTGCCGTAGTTGAAAGTAATGCGTAGAGCCTATTACTTCCTCGGCGTTCCGGCCGCCGGCTACGCGCCTCAGAAGGATGTTGCCGATCTTGGGGCATGACTCCTCCTGGTTCTATCTCCTTTGTGCTGTGATCTCGTTTCTCACTTCTCCTCAATATACTTTGCTTCGTGTCCTTTCTTAGGATGCTGCTGCAATGAGGTGCAGGCACGGCTCAATAACGATCTGTCTCATGCTAGGCCACTGCCAGGATCCCACCCCTGACAGGGACCCCCCTGAATCTTCCCAAGCAACGCTCTCTCTCACTAGATGTTACCTGGGCAAAACCCAGTCAGCTTCTCCCTAACTTCCTATCCGACTCCCAGTTTTACCAGAGTGTGAGGAGTGGCCTAATACATAGAACCTTTTGCTCCCCCTGGTGGCCGGAGTGTGAAGTGTAGTGTGTGACTGTGATACCTGGTCAGGTGAACTCCTTTAGTGCCATCAGACGTGCCATCACTCCCCCTTGTGGAAGAGCGACAATACTGCATCGACCAGGACTCTGGGGCGCTGCATAGCCATCGCCATATTTAACTAACAAATAAAAACTGTAAAAAATGTATGAAATTAGAATTGCTTTACTGTCTCTAGAAAATTGGTTAAAATGAAGATTCTTGGCCAATACATGTGTGCACAGCGGCCAGCAACAAGGTAATCCTCTTCGCTGGGAACCTACACTCATGTGATTCCTTTCCTGGGCTGATAGACTTTAATTTCTTAGTTATATATGGGGGTAGCTAATCTTAGTTTGCACCTGTACACACCTGTTTTCTGTTTGGAACTGACGATCAGACTTTGGTATTTATACACAGGCTCTCTGACCGAGCACTCAACAATCAGCCTATGGCGGTGTTAACCACCACCTACCTATCCATATAAATGTGGGCAACCAGCCTATAAGAGGAATCACATGAGTTTAGGTACCCAGAAAAGAGGATCGCCTTGTTGTTTGCTGCTGGGTACACATGAATTGGTCAATTTATGTGCAAAGAATCTTCATTTGAACCTATTTTCTAGAGCAGTAATGCAATTTAATTTCATATATTCTGTATTTGCATGCTGTACAGTTACAGAGTGCTACTTTAATTTACAAGAATGCCAAAAGTCACAACATTTTAGCATAGCCTCGAGTTGCACCAAAATTTGACAACCTTTCAACGTTTTCTACTCCAGAATGCTGGCATAAAAGCTTTGATGAATCTGTCCTTCAGTGTTTTTTTTTTGAGGTGGTCAAAAACAACGAGTTTCCTTGCATAGACAAGCTCAGTAATCTCTTTTTGGGTATGTGCACATGAAATCTTTTTTCATGCGGATTCCGCCTGAAAAAGCCCAGAGATAAGACACCTCATAAAATTATCTTAATAATAATAATAATAATCTTTATTTTTATATAGCGCTAACATATTCCGCAGCGCTTTACAGGTTGCACACATTATCATTGCTGTCCCCGTTGGGGCTCACAATCTAAATTCCCTATCAGTATGTCTTTGGAATGTGGGAGGAAACCGGAGTACCCGGAGGAAACCCACGCAAACACGGAGAGAACATACAAACTCTTTGCAGATGTTGTCCTTAGTGGGGCTTGAACCCAGGACTCCAGCGCTGCAAGGCTGCTGTGCTGCCCCTATCTTAGTGCACAGTAATATCAAAATGACATTGCTGTGCACATATTTTATCTTATATCACTTCTTTTAACTACTTGAGTTTTTGGAAACTTTGAAGTGTTTAAGAGAAGTGTCATTAATTCTTCATGTAGAGCAGTATATAGCAAAAGACGACAGCAAAACTTCCAGCAAAGCCGTTTCAGGGAGACGTCCATCAGCGTTGCATGGTATGCATCATGAGCTATCCAGGGAAAGAGACGCCAAAGCTGCTGGATGCCAGAACACTGTGAAGATGGCACAGTGTTTACCACTTTGGTGACTAGAACAAAAATGAAATGTGATGGCTAGGTGACTTTTATTTTTAACTTTTATATGTTTTAATTCTTTCATGGACAGCCTTTGTTTTCTTGGATTCTTATGAACCACAATGCCAAAAAATTAGACTCAAGGGAATTTGAATTTTGAGGGATATTCAAGATAAATTTGATTCACCTTGAAGCAATTCGCACATCTCAAGTGTTTTTAGGGAGTTATACCCTATCAACCAACCTGGCTCAAATTACCCAAATCTATCATTTAAAGTTGAACCAACACTGGGCTCAGTGTAACGGGTTTACCGCTACAGAGAGGAGCTAGAAGATGACAGCGTATGGTTTCTCCTACTCCTTCACTGATTAGAAGCACTTCACCCTCATATTTAATGGTGTAAGTTTCTTTAAGCAGTGCAGGGGTTAATCTGCTCAGTATAGAGCTCCTGGAAGCTTTCCTGCATTAAGGTTCTCAGTTGTGCACTTTTAGTCACTGTCATCTCATATATAATCTGGGTTCTGGCTAGCACTCACTGTCAGAGTAGCTTATGCTGCATGGCTGGAGGTTGTTGTTGTTGTTGGTTGTTGTGGAAGAAGGGTTAGGTGGATTTAAAGGTGACTGTTTGCTAGGTTTTGAGTGTGTGATAATTCCTATTCTCCTACTTTGGTTAAAGCAGGTCCTCCACTCGCCTGTGCATTCCTCTTTAATGTTTGTGAGTATATTTGTATGATTGGTATTTTCCTTTATCCCTGTTCACTTTACCTTGTTAGTCTGGTTGGTGTACTACGGTATACTACTACTCCCTTCTTCCTTAGGTGGAGGAAGGGTATACACTGAGCGGATTCAGGAGCTAAGGCAAGGTACGTGGCCCCTGCGTCTTCACCATCAGAAGTGATCCGGGGAACAGTGCAAACTAGGGCGTTCCTGACGATAGGGACAGGCAAGGACACCTGACTACAGAGTCATGACACTCAGTTTGTATTAGGACCATATTTACTACTATATTATTCATATTTCCGTAAAACTACATTTAGGTAGAGACCTTCTCGAAAAAAAATACCTTCTGGAGAAAATGAAAAGATGTAAAGGTCAAGCAAGTGTGGCTGTCAATATCTCATCTAATGTTTTGAAGTAGGTTAAAGAATAGAAGCTTCTCCATGAAAAACGAGCAAATAAGTTGAATACTTTCTGTGAAAGAGATAAAAACTTAATGAGGGGCCGACATTATTATATTCTTCAGAGGGAGAGAGAGGCAACAAACAAAGAAGAATTGAGAGAATCATTATTCAAGAAGGATCTTCAGGACTCCAGAATCGCTGACAACTAATTAAAATGGACATTATTCACATGCTAATATCTTTTGACATTTCATGCAACGTCCTAATCACGGAGGGCTCTTGGGACCGTCCGCTCCACTCCTCTGCGTCGCACACACTATTTCCAGTTTGTTATAAATAAAACATTCATTACTGTTGACGATTGATTCTCTAATTTTTTCCTCTTTTACTTGTTATCGGCAACATCTGGCCGGTGACATTTCCTTCACCCTTCGCACACTTGTTACTTCGTATTAATATTTAAAGTAATTGTGGTTGTGCAAGAGAAAAAGCACGTTGTATCGGAAGAATACAGATCGCGTGAGAAGAACTTGTGGGAAGAAAGTTATTCTTTACTCTTTGTTTGTTCCACTTTTTACAGGAATAGTCAGGTTCAATGGTCAGACAAGAAGTCGGCAATGTTGTCAAAATGATGATGTCGTAGTAACTGGTCGCCAATTGTATCTTTGGGGCGGTAGTTTTTGGTGATTGACATTGTCTTTAATTGGACTTAGTTTTAGAGTAGAATAAATTAACTCAATTGGTAGAAGCCAATCTGAAAATTCAGATCAGAATATGGGGGTAATAAATGGGGGTAATGCACAGAGTTACATTAACCCTTTAAAAGAGTGTCCATCCTTTTCATTTTTGTTTCATAAATCAATAGTACAAATGAAAATAATTAACTTTGTAATGTACCCGATCAGTGAAATCTGCTTCTTTCTCCTCCTGGATTGATCTTTCCATCACAATTCATGGGTAAAATATGGATTCAATGAAGATAAAAGTTCACTTTACTGAGATAGTTGACGACAGTTAGTTCTTCTAAAATCCTATGGAGAAGGGAGGAGCTAAGTAAAGAGACAAATATTCGGTTGCAAGTTCTCCTGAAACCACAGTTACTATTCTCCAAAGAACTTTACAACAATATTCTTTTGATTTGGGGGGATTTTTTAACAATTTCTGGGAAGGGGATTATAGTTGTAGTCAATAAGGTGATTAATAAAACATAACAGAGTGATATAAAACTTGTCCTATTAATCAAGTAAGTAATAAGATATATTCAAAGAAGGATCAACAGAGAAAAAAGGTTGATGCAAGAGGAAAATAATGCAGAAGGAAAAGTTAGGAAAGGTAGAGAGGAACGGTAAGGAAAGAAAAGGGCATAGGAGAAGGTTGGATCAGATAAACGTGGAGTGTAGGGACAGGAGGAAAGATTGCATAGAACTTTATGATCACCAACTCAGTAATTTTTGAAGAACACAAACTCAATAATTATTTATGAGCACCACGTCAGAAATTGTAAAATCTGTATTCACCGAACACACATATTGGTTTGGAATTGAGAATTTTGAAAACGAAAGATCAGTCCTGGAGGAGAAAGAAGCCGATTTCGTTAATAAAAACTTTGACAAAGTTTCTTATTTTCATATGTACTATTGACATTTTAAAAAAAGTTAAAATGATGGTTACTCTTTAAGGACGCAGACAATTTTTGTTTTTAGTCAATTTCAAGGATTTTGGTATCAACTGTCATCCCTGTAATTGGAGTGATTAAGCATCAAATGACAGTCATTGCATTCCCAGTTTCAGAAGTTGCTTAAAAAAAGGTAATTTTTAAAATTCTTTTACATGTCCCTGTTATAGTTTGGGATGTTACAAAACTGCAGATATGAATTGCGAGCACTTATTTCCTTTTTTATAAACAGTGCATAAAAAAGCGTTTGCAATAAGTAAAATTTTATTGTTATTTTTTATTTTTAAATATTGTTAAACATTTTTTTCTACTTCTTTATTTTATTTTAGTCTCACTTGAGCACTCACTTCTATGATCTTGATCATGCAGATAATGCACTGCAAAAATACTAAAATGAAGACCTGGGAGCCGTTGTTAGGCTGTTGACTGACACAGGAACCCATTGGGAAATTGTAAATGTGTCACAGGGGCTTGATTGGTTGACATAGAGAACTCCCTCCTTTCAACCACTTAGTTGCTGCAAGTAGCAAAGACCATAGCATCTAAGTGGTTAAGTGGCAAGGACTTAAAGAAGGTATCCACTTCTTTTGTATTGATGACCTATTCTTTGGATAGGGCATCAATGTCTGATTGGCCTGGGTTCGGCACTCAACACCTCTGCCGATCAGCTGTTATTAGTGCCAGCAGTGACGGCCACCGGCTGAAAGTACTTACTTGCGGAGCTAGTATGTCTACTTGTAGTGGCCGGGGCTTGATACTGCACATCTACCTCCTATTGAATTGAATAGGAAGTAGGAAGTGACGACGTGTAGTACTCTACGGTGACCACTACAAGTAGACAGCCAAGCTCCGCAAGTGAGTACTTCCAGCCAGCGGCCGCCAATGGCAACCATAACAGCTGATTGTCGGGGGTGCCGAGTGCTGTGCTCCCAGTGTCCTTTCCTATTTTTGTCTTCTGCACTGGAGGTCATGATGCTGGCACCATAAACTGAAGATGGGGTGACCTGCAGAGCTCAGAGGAGCACGCTTGTCATGGTGTTGGTGTTGTGCTTCAGCGCAGCGCTCCACACTCAGGGAGAAGGGATGATGGAAGTGCTGTTACCATACCAGGCAATAATGGATGTTAAGCATGTAAGTATGCCATAAATAGGGAGTTGTGGGTCATGGACAGCAATGATGGCCCATTGTTTAAATTTGTTTGTGGGCCTTCTGATTCTTGGGTCTGAGATAGTAAGGCCTATTTGAGATAGGTGATGGTAGAATCTGTACAATAAAGCCATAAACCTAGAACCATAAACATAAAACCATAAAAGGCCATCAAAACATGAAAATATATATCTTTATACTCACTTCACTACTCACCAATCAAGCCTCGGGCCTTCAGATCCCCCGTAGCTTACCATGGAATCTTTGATCATCTCGAGGTGTGTCGGAACGTCGACCTTTCATGAAAGAGCACCGCACCATGATGTCACAATGTGTGCCATGACCTCCGGTGCTTGAGCAGAACCCTCAAGTCCTCGTGATAACCGGAAACTTGGCTCACTATGTGAGTCCCAGGGAATCCCAAGTGAGAGTTGGGTATCCGTAGTTATGGGGAGGACCAGATAGCTGATGTTGAGTTTCAGATAGGCAAAAAAAATGAGCGATAAGATGAGTATAAGGATGGAGTTAGTTTTTTTTTACATATTAAGTTAATTATGCTCTGGGGTCTGGAGACATAAAATTTCCCAGGAAAATCTGCGCAAACTGGTGCCAGATCTGCTCATCTCTAGCTACTTGTAATACCACATTTGTCCAGCAGTGGCCACTGCATGAAAAATGTCTGTCCTCTCTCAGCAGCCAGACCAGCAACAATCATCGGATTACTAGGACACCTCTGATGTAGTGATTGCCTTTAATTAATTTATGGTAAAAAAAAGCAGTTCATTAGGAATTAAGGCAGAATGTGTTAGGTGTCAAGTTCCCACCGCTGCACAGGGGGAATCTCAAACCATGTCTGCTGCATTCTCCTCCAGCCACAGTGGAACCTGCTCAGCGGAGACATCTGTCCCAGCGTCTGGCTCAGCCTGATACTGTGTGAATGGTTACTGCTGCCTTTCCAGGCTCTGCCTTTGTAGCCAGCACTGGTCAGCGGCGAGCAGGCTTTTCTGGGACTAAGTCCTGCTTTTCACGCACTGAGCATGCCCATGGGAGGATTTCTCATTGGAGGTCGGGGGTGACACTCTCAGGCCCTGTAGCAGCTCCTATTGGTCCACCATGGAGGTCCGGAAGAGCTGCAACTATAAAAGGTTTGCATGGCCGCACGGCCATGCACTAGTATCAAATGTGTTTGGCTTATGCCAGTGGATACTATACCACTCTACACTTATGTGGTGTGAGGCTGTAGCTTTGGGACTGTACACTTAGACAGGCAGCTAGCGTCAGTGGGGGCATTAGCCTTGGCTTAGCATCTGGTTCCTTCATCTGTGCGGTTAGCACAGAAGAGTTCCAGAGCAAGCTCAAACCTTAGCTAGGGTAATAGTTTGTGTACAGCGCGACTCTGTGAGTCAGCAGAGATTGCTTCCAGTTCACACGGGGTGAATCTTAACCCACGTGTGAGCTCTGAGTTTATCTGCCATTACTTTGCAGCAGATATCTCTGCACGGTGGCCCCCAGGCTGCAAACGCACCTTGTAGCTACCTATCTATACTCGGTGCAATCTGCTAGCCCTAACAGTATACTAGTGCCAGGGTCTGGCTAAGTAATGGCGGACGAACAGTGATTGCAAGGGTACATCCAGCAGCTGGAGGGCAGGTTGATGGCTGTCGAGAGTGCAACCTCAGATGTGGATGTTACCGTACTAGCTGTTCAGGCTGCTAGCATGGCTGCAGCATCTTTAACTACTACCACCCCTGTTCCGACCTTATCCCACCTCCCGCTGCCAGAGAAATACTCCGGTGACAGTGAATCATGTAGGGGTTTCGTGAGCCAGTGCGGTATACACCTCGAGCTCCTGGCTGCACGTTTTTCCACAGAGCGGGCAAAGGTGGGATTCATTATTTCTCTTCTGTCAGACAGGGCGTTGGAGTGGGCTATGCCACTGTGGGAGCGCAACAATCATGTGGCGCAGAGTGCTCCTCGGTTTTTGAGCACTCTGAAACAGGTCTTTTTAGGACCTCGAGTCACCCATGATACGGCGCTCCCACTGCTGGCATTAACACAGGGTTCATCCATGGTCAGCCATTTTGCCGTCCACTTCTGGACTTTAGCGTCCGAGCTGGAGTGGCCGGATAAAGCCCTCATCCCGGTATTTTGGAGGGGGCTGGCTGACCATGTGAAGGATGATTTGGCCACTAGGGAGATCCAGTGCTGGCAGAGTTTTCCGCTGGCTCTCATCTTCGCCAAACCTCTGGACTCTCCGGTCCAGGCGTCCGAGTCACATGAGGCCATGGAGGTGTCATGAGCAGGATCTATGTTCCGGACCGCTCGTGCACTTAAGGTCCTGTCATGTTTGCCGGCAGTCAGGACACCTTGCCATCAGGTGTTCTCAGAGGTCAGGAAAACGTCAGCGCCTAGTGGTAGTCGGAAGAGGTACACTAGACACGGCGACGTTTTCCTCCAAATTGTCCTTCAAGGGGTCAATTACCTTAGGCCCATTCACTCATATGGTAGAGCTTTGCGTGGACTCTGGGGCGGAGGGCAATTTTATGTAATCTTCTTTTGCCCAACGACACGCAATACCCCTGGTGATGCTCGTCAAACATGTGACCGTTCGAGTGGTAAATGAGTCAACACTACCCTCACAGATAACACACCAAACCATTCCATTCACTCTTTCCATGTCTCCATCTCATCAGGAGATTATTTCCCTACTAGTCATTCCCGAGGGAATTGATAAGGTCCTGTTGGGGATACCATGGCTACGCTACCACTCTCCTCATATAGAGTGGTCCTCAGGGAGAATATAATAATAAATAATAATAATAATAATTCTGGGAAGGGAGTAAATCCTGAGAACTACGTCCATGCATAGACTACAGGGGTCTTAACGCCATCACCGTTAAGAATAAGTACCCACTACCCCTGATATCTATTCTCTTTGATAGGCTACGGGGAGCAAGGGTATTTACTAAATTAGATCTGCGGGGTGCTTACAACCTGATTCGCATCCATGAGGGGAATGAATGGAAGATGGCTTTTAACACCAGGGATGGGCACTATGAATATCTGGTGATGCCCTTCGGGCTCTGTAATGCCCCAGCCATTTTCCAAGACTTTGTGAACTACATCTTCCGGGTTATGCTCACCACCTCGGTCGCAGTCTATCTGGAAGATATTCTCATCTACTCTCCAGATATTGACTCACACCAGAGAGATGTTTGCAAAGTCTTCGACCTCTTACGGGCAAACTGCCTCTACGTCAAGTTGGAGAAGTGTGTGTGTTTGAGCAGGAGTCCTTGCCTTTCCTGGGCTATATCATCTCTGCCCATTGATTGGCTATGGATACTGCCAACTACAGGCTGTGATGGACTGGCATGACCTCCATTCTCTTAAAGTGGTGCAGCGCTTTATGGGGTTCATCAATTACTATCGCCAGTTCATTCTCCACTTCTCAACTTTGGTAGCTCCCTTGGTTGCCCTCACCAAGAAGGGAGTAAACCCCAAATTGTGGTTGGAGAATGTCTCCAAGGCCTTTCTCGCTATTAAGTCACACTTTGCTAGCATTCCCATCCTATATCACCCCGATGTAGATAAGCCGTTTATAATGGAGGTGGATGCCTTATCCATTGGTGCTGGAGCAGTCCTCTTCCAAAAGGATGCTCAAGGTCAGAAGCATCCTTGATTCTTCTTTTCCAAGGCCTCACCAGTGGAGAGGAATTATTCCATCGGGGACAGGGAGTTGCTAGCCATGAAGTTGGCTTTCTCAGAGTGGAGACACCTCCTGGAGGGGGCCCACTTTCCCTTCCAAGTTTTTACAGACCACAAAAATTTGGTTTACTTACAGACAGCCCAGCGGCTAAATTCTCGCCAGGCCAGATGGTCCCTGTTCTTCTCCCGGTTCCATTTCACCCTCCATTTATTTCCGGGGAGAAGAACATTCATGCCGATGCTCTCTACTGCTCCATAGTGTCATCAGAGGAGGAGGAGCCTTGGCTTATTGTCCCTTCTGAGAGCCTGAGAACCGTGGCTCCGGTATCGCTAGAGTTTGTGCCCCCGGGCAAGACTTTTGTATCATCTAATTTGCGACTGGAGGTTTTCTCTTGGGCTCATTCGTCCTGGGTAGGTGGACATTTTGGGACCAAGAGGACATTTGAGCTTCTGGCGAGGGCATACTGCTGGCCGCATATGGCTCGTGATGTCAGGGATTATATTCGGGCGTGTGACTCCTGCACCAAGAATCTGTCTCCTTGGCAACGGCCTGCTGGGATACTTTACCCCCTGCCGGTGGCAGACAGGCCCTGAGATATGGTTGGGATGGACTTCGTGGTGGGTTTACCTAAGTCTCGCAGCTGCACCGTTATCTGGGTAGTCACCGATCATTTTTCTAAAATGGTACACTTGGTGCCGCTTCAACGGTTACCTTCTGCTCGGGCCTTGGCGGCATTGTTCATAAAACATATCTTCCGTCTACACGGCATGCCTGACAAAATAGTCAGTGACTGGGGTCCCCAGTTCGCATCTTGGTTTTGGAGAGAGCTCTGTCGTTTACTCTGCATTGAGCTGAATCTCTCTAGTGCATACCATCCTGCGACGAATGTGTTGGTAGAGAGGGCCAACCAGACTCTGGTGACATACCTGCAACATTTTGTTTCTGCTAGGCAGGATGACTGGGCATCTTTGCTACCTTGAGCGGAATTTGCTTTAAACAACGCCATAGCCGACTCCACTTCTCCTTAATTACGGCCAGCATCTGCATGTCCCTGTGCCCATGCCCGTGTCATCCACTGATTCCAGGGTGGCAGACTGGGCAGTGGAGGCACGTGACATTTGGGACCACATACAGGATGCCATTCGGGCCTTCAAGGAGAGAATGAGGGTTTCTGCCGATGCACACCAGCGCCCCGCTCTGACTTTTGCTCCTAGTGACTTAGTGTGGCTCTCCCCGCCAGTAATATCAGGCTGCGAGTTGAGTCCACTAAGTTTGCACCTCGTTACATTGGTCCTTTCAAGGTTCTGGAACAGGTTAACCCTGTGGTCTACCATTTGGCTATTCCTCCGCACCTTGGTATCACCGACACCTTTCATGTTTCCCTCTTAAAGCCCGTCTATATGTCCCGGTTTTATGAGTCATCTGCCGGGACATCGGTTTCATCCACGGATGATTACAAGGTGAACTCTATCTTGGGGTGCAAGGTGGTACGTGGCAAGAAATACTATCTGGTGGACTGGAAGGGTCACAGCCCAGAGGGCAGAACCTGGGAAGCACATTCGGGCTCCGCTGTTCATTGCAGCCTTTGAGCATAGCGGGGCTCAAGGAGGAGGGAGCCCTAGGAGGGGGGGTAATGTGAGGTGTCAAGTTCCCAACACTGCACAGGGGGAATCTCAAACCATGTCTGCTGCGGACTCCCATTCTCCTCCAGCCACAGTGGAACCTGCTCAGCGGAGACGTTGGTCCCAGCGTCTGGCTCAGCCTGATACTGTGCGAATGGTTACTGCTGCCTTTCCAGGCTCTGCCTTTGTAGCCAGCACTGGTCAGCGGCAAGCAGGCTTTTCTCAGTCTAAGTCCAGCTTTTCACGCACTGAGCATGCCCACAGGAGGACCTCTCATTGGAGGTCGGGGGTCACACGCTCAGGTCCTGTAGCAGCTCCTATTGGTCCACCAGGGAGGTCCTGAAGAGCCGCATGGCCATGTGTTAGTATCAAATGTGTTTGGCTTATGCCAGTGGATACTCTACCACTCTACACTTATGTGGTGTGAGGCTGTAGCTTTGGGACTGTACACTCAGGCAGGAAGCTAGTGTCAGTGGGGGCAATTAGCCTTGGCTTAGCGTCTGGTTCCTTCATGTGTGTGGTTAGCACAGAAGAGTTCCAGAGCAAGCACAACCCTAGTTAGGGTAATATTTTTGTGAACAGCGCGACTCTGGGAATCAACAGAGATCGCTTCCAGTTCACACGGGGTGAAGCTTAACCCACGTGTGAGCTCTGAGTTTATCCGCCGCTACTTTGCAGCAGATATCTCTGCACGGTGGACCCCAGGCTGCAAACGCACCTTGTAGCTACCTATCTATACTCGGTGCATTGTTCCGCTAGCCCTAACAGAATGATTTTACTTTTCTTTTACAAGAAAAAGAAAAAAAAATTGCTTTACAATTTCACATCATAAACTAACGCGAAGCATCAAATCATTTTGTCACTTTATTATTTTGGGTTTCGCTGCTCGTTATTAGATTCTCCTCCCAATGTGACTGGATCTGGATGCTCTTTACGCACTCGTCGTTACATTCATTTCATGGAGTCCTTGCTTTTCTTATTTGAAGAAATACCGCTATGCTAAAGTAAGATAAGTCCGCGAGCGTGAAGAATGCCCCGGAGCGGCCGAGATATCATAAATGGAATGTTGTGTCCAATATAATATGTAATATACCAGACGCCGGCATAAAAGAAGTTATGAGAAAAACAAACCTTCCGCGGTGAAATGTAGCGTGAGAGGTCGCGAATATGAGATAGATTACCCGAGAGCGTTCACAGAAGAACCAGGAAAGATTCACCTCCCTAAAAACAATGTCGCCCTACATGCTCAGAACGCCTCCTCAAGGCTACGTGGAGATAACTGGTCATTCAATTCATTCTCAAACGCATCTTGTGCCATTCAATAGAATCCCGTGACGACTCGCGGGGAATTTCACATCCCATTCATAGCAAAAATGAGCTCAAATCTGCAAGGACACGACGAAGGACAGGTACAGGGTGGGATTCCGCAAATGGCATTTACATATAGGCACGAAAAACGCAAAATATGAAACCTGCTTTATTCGAAAGTGGTTTTATGTTGCATATACAGGAAACGATGGGTTATTCAATGTTGTATTATAATAATAATAATAATTTTTATTTATATAGCGCCAACGTATTCCGCAGCGCTTTACAACTTATAGAGGGGACTTGTACAGACAATAGACATTACAGCATAACAGAAATCACAGTTCAAAACAGATACCAGTAGGAATGAGGGCCCTGCTGCTCGCAAGCTTACAAACTATGAGGAAAAGGGGAGACACGAGAGGTGGATGGTAACAATTGCTTTAGTTATTTGGACCAGCCATAGTGTAAGGCTCGGGTGTTCATGTAAAGCAGCATGAACCAGTTATCAGCCTAAGTATGTAGCAGTACAGACACAGAGGGCTATTAACTGCATAAAGTGTATGAGAACATGATGCGATGAACCTGATTATGTTTTTTTTTTTTTTTTTTAATTGGCCACACAGGGATAGTTAGGTTAATGCGTTGAGGCGGTAGGCCAGTCTGAACAAATGAGTTTTTAGGGCACGCTTAAAACTGTGGGGATTGGGGATTAATCGTATTAACCTAGGTAGTGCATTCCAAAGAATCGGCGCAGCACGGGTAAAGTCTTGGAGACGGGAGTGGAAGGTTCTGATTATTGAGGATGCTAACCTGAGGTCATTAGCGGAGCGGAGGGCACGGGTAGGGTGGTAGACTGAGACCAGAGAGGAGATGTAGGGTGGTGCTGAGCCATGGAGTGCTTTGAGAGTAGTAGTTTTGTACTGGATTCTGGAGTGGATGGGTAGCCAGTGTAATGACTGGCACAGGGTAGAGGCATCGGTGTAACGGTTGGTGAGAAATATGATCCTGGCAGCAGCATTCATGACAGATTGGAGAGGGGAGAGTTTGATAAGAGGGAGGCTGATTAGTAGAGAGTTACAATAGTCCAGACGAGAATGAATAAGTGAGACAGTAAGAGTTTTTGCAGAGTTATACACAGTATAAAGGAAATCTCAGCAATTGCTTTGGGCTTTAAGGGAATCTATCACCATGATTTTGCTAACCCATCTTAGAAAAGCTCGATGTAGGGACAGAGACCCTGATTCCAGCGATGTGTCATTTACTCGACTGCCTGCTGCAGTTTTGATGCAATCACAGTTTGTGATGAGAGAACTCGAACTGTGAAGTTTGGGGTTCGTACCAGACACGTAGTATCTGGGGATGAATTCCGAATCTGGATTTCTCCCGGAAGTCTATTTTAGTGTTCGGAGTTTGGATGCTGAGGAGGGAGTGAGAGAACTGTGCTTCCTTTTACCGCCTCCTAATCCTTACTACCACCATTTTACGGCCCTTTCACAGCACTAAAGTTAAAGTTCTCATTGACTTTTATGGGGTTCAGGTTCAGATTTAAGTTTTGGTACCCGAACCGAACTTTAGACTAAAGTTTAGTCGAACCCGACGAACCCAAACATCCACGGGTCTGCTCATCCCGATCTACCAGTTTTGTGAATCCTGAGCTGTGTAAAACTCCACCTACATCACTGATTGGCAGCTTTTTTGTGTACACCATGCATAGGCAGAAAGCTGCCAATTAGTGATGGGGATGTGGTTGGATCAGGAGGAGACAACTAGTTCTGTAGACATAATCTCCTGCTGATTAAACAGCGATTTAATGCAGCAAGCAGCCCAGTAAGTGACAGATCACTGGAATCAGGGTCTCTATCTCTACATCATGCTGCTCTTAGAGGGATTAAGTGGCAAAAAACTTGACAGATTCCCATTAAAAGAAGAAGAAGGTGTTTGCTTAATAGGCTCTTATCACTATCTGATGACTGGCATGAAGAAATTGGAGTGATGTTTTGGACCCCAATGTGTTATCCAGATGTCTCCTTCCATCTTGGCTCATATGGAGTTACAGAAGTTGTGTGGGTTTTACATAATATTTTATATAGGATTCCGCAATTTTTCTTTTAGAAACTGGACCATTACTGTCCTTAGATTGGACGACCATAAAAATCGGAGGAGTGATAGCCATTGTTTTGACCTGAAGCATTCAACTCCTTGTTAATCTATGGGGCCGTGCATATGTTCGATTTTTTTCTCACAGGCAGAGTAAAAAAAATTGCAGCATGCCCGAGCTGAATCCAATATTTGGAGGCAATGAGTCCATGGAAACCATCAGGCTGCACTTGGATGACATCTGAGTGCAGTCTGATTTCCACGGACTGACACAATGGAGAAGATGGAGACATTATTTTCTCCATCATCTTCTCATTCAAAAAAATCGGATCACACTACAATCAGATCGCATGCAGCATTTTTTATGCTTTTTTACTGTATGAAATTTGCAGGCTATGGCCAGAAAGCCGCAGCATGAATGAAGCATTTTTCAATGCTTTTATGTTGGGATTTTTGTCGCTGAGCCATATTAATATTAATGGCAAAAACAGCTGCAAAACTGCAGAAAAAATATGCCGTTTACTTTTTTGATGCACCACATCTCAAAAACGCAATGGAAAAAAAAACCTCATCATGTGAATGTGAGTTTAGAAAATTGATTTTGCAGTTACTGTAAAACGCTGTGTATTTTCTCCTTGTGAAAAAAAAAATGGAATTAAAAAAATGCATCAAAAAATGCCTTTAAACTATTGCATTTTGGGGGAAAAAAATGCATTGTGAGGACACAGACTAATGCTCCCTGGTTTTTAGAATATTCCAGTTCCTTTATGCTAAATTAGTATAATGAAATGACACTCTTTATGATTGCAATAAAAACACATAATATATTTATTTAATATTTTTTTAATAAATATTTATTTTTTTAAATGTTGCTTTTCCTGATTTAGAATTATTATTTTGTAACTATAAGTAAACTTTTTTTTCTTTTTTAATGTACTGACTTATTACTATCCACTCGTACATTATGCCTGTGGATATGGGCCATCTGTGAGGGCATGCAGTACCTAGAGCATGCCCCAATAGGAAATAGGAAACTGGACCTTGAGCTGTCATCATAAAAGGTGAACTCTGGCGATTAGCCTGCAAGCTGCGGGCTGAATTCTAGGATGATGATACGCCATGCAGTTCTTTGTGGTCTTCGAGGGTTGTTGGAAATAATAAATGGTATAAAGTGGTGAGTGGTATAAAAAATAATAAATAAATAAATAATAAACAATATAAAAAGAACATTGTATTTTGAAATAAATCCTGTCATTTTGTCAAATTTTGCATAATTCAAAAATACAAGTGAAAAAAAAAATAAATGTTGTAATATCTCTAATAGGATAAATATGTATGGCTCACTTCTCCTTCCCCTGCCTCCTGAATTCACCAATGCCTCAAAAGAAAAACTGCTAAAACTATCAGACAAAATGTCCGCTCTCTATTGAAGTCTATGTAGAGCTGGATTCACAGCTACACTGCTCTGTACTGTTTTATGATTTCTTTCATATACTGCAATAGCAGCACCTTAATAACAACATTATTTTTTTATTCTTCACATGATGCAAACAAGAAGGGCATACACCAAGAAGAAAATGCTTAAAACATATTTTATTAAACATACAAAATATAAAATATCAGTAAATAGATTTAAAAGTGAGAAACCACAAAGAGGACAAATGGTGGGAAAATTAGCATACTAGTATGTACATAGTAATAAGATTGTTAAGGTAATAGCTTACAACATACGTCACTTCAGCTTTCCCTCTCTTTCTTTCCTCCTCACACGGCTCGAGCCCGGGTCCTACCGTCACTTATGGCATTTCAGTGTCCTCCCTGTCCAGATTCCTTGCCTCATGTGGGGGTTCCCTCAGCAGCTGTTTTGCCCCTGCTCCGAGGGCACCAGCCCATGCAATCATCTGCCACATGCGAGTGACCTGCCCGTCTTTCCTGCCATGTCTTCTGATAAATATAACCTTCGTCCAGAAGCTGCTGACGCTTGCACGTCTCTGGCCAAGCTGGTAATGGGGCGCTGGATGGCTGGGCAATAAGCATAAGCACCAACGTTGCGGCGTATTTATTTGGCTTCTGGGCATCTAAGCCCTTCTGCGCTTTACGTGCGCCCAGGCCCTTCTGACTGGAAAACAGGAAGATCCCTTCCATTAGCCTTAGTGACCCCTCCTTCATTAACTATTAACAGGGTGACTAGACTAAGGACTCTGTACCCCCATCTAGTGGCTTAAACACTAACTGCACTGTACCTATAATATACAATGTCCAGCAAAAAGATATATAACACACATATATACAGCAGCATACACTATTACATTATAAAAGAGGACATTATTAAGGGATTAGGGGTGTAGCATAGTCCTTGTAACCCCTTACATTCCCCCTCCCTTTTACCATTGTCGTCCTCGACAATCTTACACCTAAAATACAACTTTATTATGTTACAATAAATACTTCATACCGGGAGAAATATGTTAACCGAAGTAGCATATTTATATTGGCTCAACGTGAGCTGAGTCCTTAAGGAGCAACAGTCCACTCCTTTAATAAAACTAAAGCCTGTTTAGGCAGTCCTCAGATGGTGTCCTACGTTAGCGCCAATGTTCCAATTACTGACCCCTTTTCATTAGGGTCCAAAGTCTTAAAGGGGTGGTCACCCTTCCTTTGAGCGGAGCACCAATTTCTATTGTGGCAGCCTACACCCAGCCCCGTAGTTCCACAAAGGCCAAGTCCTGCTATCCAGCAGAAGTGTGCAACGGGAGCAACAAAACAAAAACTGAACATAACTCCAAATTTTTGTCTCTTCCGGCCGTCCGGCCATATTTCCCTTAATCGTGAGGCGTATTAGGGCTCCTTTGCCTGTGAGGACACAGAATAGTCCCGTAATTTACTAATGTAGCAATGGTGCAGCGAGCACAACATTTCACAGTCACAGGTTTAAATGCACAGTTCACAGGTACACATCCCGTACCGCTTTTTCATCAGTGCTTCTGGTCTGAGTACGGCCCGAGGGGACTCTGCAGCCGCAGAGCCAGTTGTCTGCCAGGGGGTAGCAGGGGCAGAGTGGGAAGGAATATCTGTACGGGTAGCCGTCTGCTCCCGTCCTGAGTCCAGCACCCTTTCCTCCGTACATAAAGTCACAGCTATGGCATAGTATCCCTTGGGAGTGGGACAGTCTTTTTTAAAGAAGGAGACCCAATCCCCCTCCAGTATGGGTCTCCCATATTTCACGGAGGCAGCGTTGATATAGACCTTATCGTCTGTGCCTGCCTCCCGTATAAAACCATATGCTGTCTCAATGTTGGCATAGACCAAGTGGCCCCGAGAGCGACACCCGTCAATAGCGCCCTCTCCACGTTGGTGTAGTTGGGCCCAAATCTCCTTCCCATGTCTCTTTTTCTGGGCAATAATGTCTGAGATCCAGACTGATTGTCCTGGGGTACGTGACGGACCCTGTAGTGCTGTGTCAACCCTTGAAGCACTCATTTCCACATTAGCGCCCAATCTGGGCCAATAGCTGTGG
This sequence comes from Ranitomeya variabilis, assembly GCF_051348905.1. Lineage (NCBI taxonomy): Eukaryota > Metazoa > Chordata > Amphibia > Anura > Dendrobatidae > Ranitomeya > Ranitomeya variabilis. The sequence continues at coordinate 552,833,586 of NC_135237.1, forward strand.
GACACTTTACAGGGTTCACCAGGGACCATGGAAAAGCTTGGTTTGGTGAAGTTGAAGGCTCTAGGTACACTATGAATACACTATTTTTCATTTGTCTCTGAGCTAGTGAGTGGACACCAGCAGCCATTAAGCTTCCTATACGCATAATAGACAGAAATAAGATTTTCATACATTCTTATCTTAATGTAGCACATTTTTAGAAGTTGCAGCTACTGAGTAGTGTAGCTGTGATTCCATCAGCAAAGTGAAATAAAACATATAATAAATCAACACCATCTGTATTCATCGATGTCTCTTACCTTTGATCTGATTTTCACTTCTCACCCCCCCATTCTCCATAGACTTCAAAAGGCAGCTGTAATGAGATCCCTCAGTAAATTGGTAGTCTTGTTTTGAGCAAGATGGATTTTAGAAAATGTTTGAAAGTGAATGATGAGTTTTGGAGGCAGAGGGAGAAGAGGAAGGGGGTCATAAGTGGATAAAGTGCATATTTCTGTGATAGGCTATATTGAAAAAATTATTATGATGGATTATACTACTGATTTATGCAAAGTTTAGTAACATGACAGTGACCATTTAATGAAATCACATTTTTTTCTTCCACAGACAGGAGTCCAAATCTAAGTCAGGTCCCCAGTATTATACAGCATAACAGAGATTTTATGTAGAACGGTTGAAGTCCCTGAAGACAATTCTGTGATCTTGATATTTTCATTGTTCGTTAACTTCATTTTTTTCCTATTAAAATGTCATCTGTGAAAATTTTGATACTTTTGATTTTTTCCATCTCGGGAGATTTAGTTGGCTCATTTTCAGTCTGTAGCATATGAAGACTAATGACGTGGCTACGCAGGTTCAAAGACAGTCCTGTGGGAAATACCTTAAATAAAAGCACTTGATAGATCTCATAAAAGCCCGCTGTTTCTTCAATTACTAATTGTTTGGTACAAGCAGGGAGGGCATATTAGATCCCCTAAGCTGCACACCTCAGAGTTCACTCGGGAGCTTGACTTTTTCTATTAACTGAAGGACAAAAAGTATTAAAAACATATATAGCGAGAATGTTTCACCCAGCCGTGCAAGAATGTCAATAGTTTTTTTTTTTCCTGCACTATTGTGTGGCTTTATTGTTCCTTATTCTGCTGCTCTCCTTTTCCTATGGGATTATTTACTGTTCCGATTGTGCATTTTATGACATACTTTTATGACATTAATAAAAAATAAAAAGTTTGAAGAAGTTTTTGAAAAGTTTCCAAGTATAAAAAGTAGCTGTCATTTCAAGTGACTGTTCAGATTAAGCTGTCCTGTGTGTGTACATAAGGATTAAAGGGAATGTGTCTTGTTGAAATGGTATCTGATCCGCTGGTAGAATGTTGTAGAGAAGGAGTAGCTGATGAGGCTGATACATTGAAAAGTTTTAGTAAAACTTACATTTTATTCGCTGAAACCATGAGGTTTGTATGTACATGAGTCCAGTGGGCGGTCCTATGAGTGACAGTGTATGACTGTGCATGCAGATAAGGACCGCCTACTTGACTAATATGCATATGAGCAGCAAGGATTTCAAGTTTACACTGAATATTTTCCATCAAACCTATAAACTTTCCTCTCAGCTTCTCCTTCTCTATACCTTGCTGTCCACAGATCGGACTACTTGTACAACATGACAGGTTCCCTTTAACTCTATTTTTACATTACTTTTATCTTTTTTTTTTTATTTGTCTAATTTTCAGTTGTCTCTGAGCTAGTGAGCAGGCAAAAGATTCTATGATGTCTCCCTTATACAAACATGATTGATTTCTGCTCTTGAGTCTCTATGTAACACTTTTTAAGAAGCGGCACCAGCAGCATCATGGACGTCAGTATACAGCGGTACTGAGCTGTGTAGATGTGAATACAGCTTTGGAGTCAGATAAACACTTGCTGGAAAATACACCTATTAGAATAAGCGGTATGGCATTTTTCCCAGAATCAGGTAGCCTGTCCCATTATTCTTTTTCTGGCCTTTCACTACAATTCTGTAATTTTTCTTTTGAAAAGCAATCAGGTTTGTTGTTATCTTAATTAAGTTTTAATAAAGATTCAGTCTTAAAAAAGACTGGCGTATGTTGTTTTCTTACTAGGAAGCAGCAGAATCATCTGTGTCTCACTATCTGACTCTCTTCTTATGTCTCCCACCTAACCTCTTTATAGGCTTAGATAATAGACGGCTGTAATCTGACCAATCAGTGAGCTAGCAGTCCTACTTGTCTTACATGGATTGTCTGGTAAATATCTTCAGTCACTTTATGTACCCCACATGTTTCGGAGGTTCTTTGGTGTCAGAGGCGAGAGTAGGCGGTCATGTGACCGCAAGTATGCAATTTGCATATTTCCTGCCACATTCCAACTAGACGTGTGCGACCTCATACAATTCACTTGTATTAAGCAAGGACGAGCTTGTCTAGGAGAAATCTCATGTACATTTTTCTTTTTTATAACTGTGTAAAGTTTAACCTAATATATAAATAAATAATGTAAACAAATAACATGGGGTCCCACCTATTTTTGATAACCAGCCAAGGTAAAGTCAACAGCTACAGGCTTATGTGATCATGCTGGGAAGGTTCCTGGTTATTGTGCCCTTCTCAGTCTAAAAATACAAGCCCACAGCCATCCCTGAATTGGCTCATCACATTTGAAGTGCCAGTTCTGGTGCTTAGCCTAATCTCTTCCTGATTGCCCTGGTGCGGTGGCAAACAGGGTAATGGTAGTTGGGATTGACGAAAAATCATAGCTATCATCAAACCCAACTACCATTACCCCAATTTCCACTGCACCCGGGTAATCTGGAGGAACCAAACAAAGTTCCAGAATTGGTGCATCTAATGTGATGTGACAATTGTGGGACAGCTGCAGGCTGGAGTTTTTAGGCTGAGAACGACTCAATAACCATAGAACTTCCCTGCCTGATAATATAAGTCCGCAGCTGTCTGCTTTACCTTTGCTGGTTGTCAAAAAAAGAGGAGATTCCACATTATTGTTTCTTCATTTATTTATTTAACAGGCAATTACATGTGTAATAAACTACACGCGTACAGCACTACTTATAAATATCACAAATATCTATCTCTATCTGTCTATTACACAGGTCAACAAAAAAAAATTTTTTTTCTGGTGTCCAAAATATTTTAATGAATTTAGGGTATTTTTGGGGTGCTGATTCTGAATATGTCATCAGTTTTGCCAGATTGGCTCAAGTTTTTGAGATTTTTGGTATCTTATTTATAGCACTTGTTGGTAAATGCGACGCATCATCTCATTAATTTCTTTGGATTAGTACTTGAACTGAGCAGTTCTCAATATAGTTTTGTGTTAATTAGTGTTCTAAAAGTTTGTTCATAGCTTGATTTTTGCACTAACTTTATGTTGTTGTCTGTTTTCCAGTGAAAAGCATGAACTCATCAAGAAGAAGTTGTCTTAACGATCCAGACTCATTCTGTTACATTTGTGGTGAATACACACTGCCAAAACATAGAAGAAACATAACAGACTTCGTAAAAAAAGTGTATTTTGCCTATTTTGGGGTTATGCTTGGGGACCAAGACAAGTTTTGGGCACCACACATAGTGTGCAAAGCATGTATCGAATTATTACGAAAATGGAGCAAAGGACAAAGAAAAAGCTTCAAATTTGGTGTTCCAATGGTGTGGAGAGAGCAAACAAATCATCATGATGACTGTTATTTCAATAAAGTTAATGCGCGTGTAGCAAATTACGTCTTTTTTTGACACATTTTACGAAAAATCTCAACAACTTGAGCCAATCTGGCAAAACTGATGACATATTCAGAATCAGCACCCCAAAGTTACCCTAAATTCGATGAAATATCTTTGGCACCAAAAATGCTGTTGACCAGTGTTATCTATGTATCATCTATATATCTATTATCTATATATCTATTATTTATCTATCTATTATCTATCTATTATCTATCTATCTATTATCTATCTATCTATTATCTATCTATCTATCTATAATCTATCTATCTATCTATCTATCTATTATCTATCTATCTATTATCTATCTATCTATCTATAATCTATCTATCTATCTATTATCTATCTATCTATTATCTATCTATCTATCTATAATCTATCTATCTATCTATCTATCTATCTATCTATCTATCTATCTATCTATCTATTATCTATCTATCTATTATCTATCTATCTATCTATCTATCTATAATCTATCTATCTATTATCTATCTATCTATTATCTATCTATCTATAATCTATCTATCTATCTATTATCTATCTATCTATTATCTATCTATCTATCTATAATCTATCTATCTATCTATTATCTATCTATCTATTATCTATCTATCTATCTATCTATCTATTATCTATCTATCTATTATCTATCTATCTATCTATAATCTATCTATCTATCTATCTATCTATTATCTATCTATTATATATCTATCTATCTATAATCTATCTATCTATCTATTATCTATCTATCTATTATCTATCTATCTATCTATAATCTATCTATCTATTATCTATCTATCTATCTATCTATAATCTATCTATCTATCTATTATCTATCTATCTATTATCTATCTATCTATAATCTATCTATCTATCTATTATCTATCTATCTATTATCTATCTATCTATCTATCTATCTATCTATCTATCTATCTATCTATCTATTATCTATCTATTATCTATCTATCTATCTATCTATAATCTATCTATCTATCTATTATCTATCTATTATCTATCTATTATCTATAATCTATCTATCTATCTATCTATTATCTATCTATCTATTATCTATCTATCTATAATCTATCTATCTATCTATTATCTATCTATCTATTATCTATCTATCTATTATCTATCTATCTATCTATAATCTATCTATCTATCTATTATCTATCTATCTATTATCTATCTATCTATAATCTATCTATCTATCTATTATCTATCTATCTATTATCTATCTATCTATCTATTATCTATCTATCTATCTATAATCTATCTATCTATCTATTATCTATCTATCTATTATCTATCTATCTATCTATCTATAATCTATCTATTATCTATCTATCTATAATCTATCTATCTATCTATTATCTATCTATCTATTATCTATCTATCCACTGGTCAACAGCATTTTTGGTGCCAAAGATATTTCATCGAATTTAGGGTAACTTTGGGGTGCTGATTCTGAATATGTAATCAGTTTTGCCAGATTGGCTCAAGTTTTTGAGATTTTTCGTAAAATGTGTAAAAAAAAGACGTAATTTGCTACATGCGCATTAACTTTATTGAAATAACAGTCATCATGATGATTTTTTTGCTCTCTCCACACCATTGGAACACCAAATTTGAAGCTTTTTCTTTGTCCTTTGCTCCATTTTCATATTAATTCGATACATGCTTTGCACACTATGTCTTGGTCCCCAAGCATAACCCCAAAATAGGCAAAATACACTTTTTTTACGAAGTCTGTTATGTTTCTTCTATGTTTTGGCAGTGTGTAACACAAAACTATATTGAGAACTGCTCAGTTCAAGTACTAATCCAAAGAAATTAATGAGATGATGCGTCGCATTTACCAACAAGTGCTATAAATAAGATACCAAAAATCTCAAAAACTTGAGCCAATCTGGCAAAACTGATAGCATATTCAGAATCAGCACCCCAAAAATACCCCAAATTCATTAAAATATTTTGGACACCAGAAATTTTTTTTTTTTTGTTGACCTGTGTAATCTATCTATCTATTATCTATCTATTATTCATCTTTCTATTATCTATCTATCTATCTATCTATCTATCTATCTATCTATCTATCTATCTATCTATCTATCTATCTATCTACTGTATCTATTATCTATTAATTATCTATTTATCTTTCTATCTATATACAGTATATCTTTGCACATCTAATAACATATGAAAGAGAGACAAAAACACATACAAAACTACACAAAGCAATCTTGTATGGTTATTGCATTTTTGCTAAATTTTTATGACTTTTCCCCCCTTATTTGATGTGTTTTTTTAATGCAGATGTGAAGCAGCTTTTTTATTGTTTAAGTTTTTATTCTGCACTTAAAAAAAGTATCTGCATTTTTTTACATGTATTTTTTTCAGGCTTCATGTACTGTACAAGCCTCTAGAGATAAAAAAAGCACCAAAGCTGCACACGTCAGCAACGTGTTTAGACGCACAGTGAGTTCAGTTTTTATTAAATTACATCCGATTTGCATAAAAATATGCAACATTTGCGCTAAATGTGAACACCGCCTAACTGTTCAATAAAAGTGAATGTGATTTCATGAAACTCCATCTGCTGTGCATTTAAAGACGTTGTTATACTGTGTTGCCAAGAGCTTCTAACTGCCTATATAGCAACCAGCACCCTGTGCACATGCCCTGCTAGCAGTTCTGGGCAGCCCAACTTACTGCCAAGGTATCATCCAACAAGTAAAATTCCCTACTAAGGATTTTTTTTCTAAATGGTCATTTTGCTTCAACACACTTTGCACAAATAAATAGTACCAGCGGATAGAAAAAACTATAACATATGAGATAGAAGAGTGAAAGAGAGGCAGTAATATTGCAGCTTTTTAGTAAGTGTTTTATCCTACCTCAATGCTGGATTCACAGCTACACAGTAACTTCTAAGAACAGGTGTATAATAGTGATCAGCGAATGTGCTCGCCACTGCTTGTTAATCGCCCGAGTATCACTATGCTCAGCGTACTCAGCGAGCGGCGAGCATTTCCGGGATTATTCGGTGGTAACTGGTGTCTCCACCCAGCATTTTTGGCGGACTTTAGAGACCCAGTCACATTGCAGGGATTGTCTGCCAGGCCATGAAACGTCGCAGCCATCTTTGTTGTGGTCGTGCAGTGATTGGCTTGGCCACACAGCATCATCCCGAGTATAAGAGACCCGGCAACGCCCTGCTCGCCGCATTCTGCTCCGGATTCAGCGAGAGTAGGGAGAGCTGGTGCCAAGATAGGGTCAGAATCGTGGTTTTTAGAGTTAGTGTAGGTCTGCAACTCTTACATCCACAACTCCTGAGAATCCAACAGTCCTTTTTAGGGCTAATTCGTGGGTCCCGATATTGCAGCGCTAGGTAGGCAGGGCACAGCATATCCACATCAGTGCAAGGCCTGCAGGCAGTGTATGTGCGTCCATTGCTCCCGCTGCATCCCTCCAAAAGCTCCATAACAGTCTGCTGCTGCTGCAGCTTCTTTACTATATACTTAGTTGCATTTTTTTTTCCAAACATTCACCACAAAAAAACAAAAATCTACAGTCTTTTCTGCCAGACTGAGGCCTGTTGAAAAATCCTAGTTTGTCAGGCATACGTAGCATAGTTGTGTGTGCTCGCCTTGTGCCACTTTTTTTTTTTTTTTTAAATTCACCAAAAAAAGGGCTCATATATCTGCGTGCTCCAAGTTTGGGCATTGTAGGCCGGTGGACCACGTTTTTTGCTGTCTGTTACTCTAATTCTATACAGCACTATTTAGCATAAAAAATATAAAAAGGCCACATATTTGCCAGTGTGGTATTCTCGTGACAGCCCTTATATATCTGCGTGCTCCAAGTTTGGGCATTGCCGGTGGACCACTTTTTTTGCTGTCTGTTACTGAAATTATAAACAGCACTAGAAGCTTCTGAATCGCCGACAGGAGCAGTCTGTGACATCTCTGTGCCGGGGGAAAACAGGCAGATAAGCTGCAATAACCTTAAAAAAGAGGTGAACAGATCTCCAGCCAGGTGTATGAATATCAAAAAGAGGTCTTTATTTTGGCCATAAAAAGCAACGTTTCGACCACCATTTGGTCTTTTTCAAGCATATCAAACATTGCAAGGGGTTGGCTTAAATAGGGTGCATGCCACGCAGGGCACCAATCCCTAACCAACCACAGCCCTTATTAAAATATACACAATATAATACACAAAACGAACATCAAAAGTGTTTAAATCAACCACCACCAACATTAATGTATGCATCAATCAGATCAATCCAATATTCCATCCATAAACATGAAATCTATACTTTGTTGATACTGTGTTCAACCAATCCACTCTTTGCATCGGCGTTGTCATGGAAAGCTTCAACCAATAGATGTAAATGTCTCCGGGTCTTAAAGCTCCAATCAGCTCAATGGAGCAAAACGCGTCAAGTTTTGTCGTATGCATGATTACGTGCCCTTGTGGTCTGACCTATATTGGTGAGACCACTATGGAGGTGAGAGCCCGCATCAGCAAGCATAAGAGTACGATCAGGACGGGTCTCACTGAACTACCTATTCCTAAACATTTTTTGGAGAGCAAACACTCGGTAAACCAGTTAAGATTTAGGGTTATAGACAGTGTCCCTGTCCTAAGGAGAGGGGGGGATAGATTACAGATACTTAAGAGGAAGGAAATGAGATGGATCTATACCCTGGGCTCTTTACAGCCCAAGGGTTTAAATATAGATTTCAATCTCCATTCATTTACCCCATGATAATGAGCTAATCGTCTCCACTAAGGGATAGTGTCATCATCGGTTATGCTGTTTTTAATACACTGTTTATGTTTTTTATCTATTATGTTTTTTGTCTTTTAATATAGGCGTTTGATGTGACAGTCGGTGGATGGATAATGATAACTATAGAGTTGGAACATGATGTGAAGAGTTGTAGGATTATATCTAGGTTGCTGTTTTCATATATAGTCCACCGACTGTCTTCCGATTGCCTTATTACCACAAATGAATAATTTCTGTGTGCATCATTGAAGAATGCTATGGTTTGTTGTAGTTCCTGTGTTCTGCTTTAGGGCGGTATAACTCTGATTACGAGAGTAACCTTTGCTGTTTACTATGGTTGCCCTGGTGATCAACCTGTGGATGGACCACATGGGATCGCGGCTGTGCTGCGTGGATGTGCGCCGTGTGTGGGCGGGGCCTCGTTGCGGTCACGTGATGGGGTCCCGTCTGACATAACGGCGCCTCTGCGTCTGCCCGTTGTGCTCCCTGGGGAGATCCTTGAGAGCTTCGGTGCTTATTGATGTTGCCTGGGTGACCTTTCTGAAAGCCGATCATGTGGGTCCGCTGCATTGTGACGGACGTGCGCTCCGGAGCTGGGTGTGGCTTCATTGCAGTCATGTGATGTGGCTTAGCCTGGCTTTTTGTGCGCCGGCGCTCGCACGCTGTGGTTGCTACAGCAATCAGAGGAAGCGCTTGCTGATGATGTGGATATATTCTATTGTATAGGGCTACCTGATTGGGCATATGGATTGCGATGTTACATATAAAGTGCATGGATAGGCTGTTTTCCTTTTTAGCGCCGTTTTGCTCCATTGAGCTGATTGGAGCTTTAAGACCCGGAGACATTTACATCTATTGGTTGAAGCTTTCCATGACAACGCCGATGCAAAGAGTGGATTGGTTGAACACAGTATCAACAAAGTATAGATTTCATGTTTATGGATGGAATATTGGATTGATCTGATTGATGCATACATTAATGTTGGTGGTGGTTGATTTAAACACTGTTGATGTTCGTTTTGTGTATTATATGGTGTATATTTTAATAAGGGCTGTGGTTGGTTAGGGATTGGTGCCCTGCGTGGCATGCACCCTATTTAAGCCAACCCCTTGCAATGTTTGATATGCTTGAAAAAGACCAAATGGTGGTCGAAACGTTGCTTTTTATGGCTCAATAAAGACCTCTTTTTGATATTCATACACCTGGCTGGAGCGCTGTTCACCTCTTTTTTACTGTTCGTGGATATCCAGGAAGGTTCCCTGGACATGGAACGGGCACCCCGATGAGTGAGTGCTGTCAGCCCCCTCTCTATCTGCATAAGCTGCAATAACCTGTCTGTTAGTGCTTAGGTACATTTTCTGTTTTTCCATAAACTCTCTGCACCCCTGATAATATGCTCTACAGTGTTTCCAGACCCCAGAACATAAGAACGGTGCTGGGCACAACGGCAGGTAAGCTGCAATTGCACAATTGTACATTTTTTGTTTTTTATATTGTCCCATGTATCCCCTTTAAGGAACAATAAGGAAAGATTTGACAAATTCGAATCTCAAACGATGCGTTCATCACCAGTAATAATGATAAAATCATATGAAATATATTAATCCTGTGGTTGCACTTGGCTTTATTTTTTATTAATGCAGCCTGCTATAAACGTTACGGTACAATCTATTTCTCATCCTTTGTCCCCCTTTATACCCTTCAAAAAAATAACTTGTAGAGGTCCATAAACTTAACTCTGCTGATGTCCTCAAGATTGAAACTCCAGTGTTTCGCCTTCACAGCGATACAGTATTTTCAGTCGACTCATCCTACTATTCATGTCATATTATAAAATACTGAGCATGGAGAAAGCCCGGCTCTCATTTCATTCCTTTTACTCTCCGGCTCCATCAAATGCAGGCGGCTCTGTCATTCCCACTGTTAAATTATGAAATATCCCTTTATTTATTATCCTTCTTCTCCTCCTCCATGTCTGACATTGAGAAGTCATTGAACATGCCGTGTTTGCCATTTGCCTATTTTTACGCTGCTGTAACTGAAGCCTTGTTTTACAGCACTTAGCACTTTATCAATATATAAATAAAAGTCACATAGGCTTCAATTGATTTTTCAGACTTCAGAAGGAAAACTTATCAATGACGTGCAGACCTGGAAGCATTAGGAACAGGAAAAAAAATTGAATAAAACATTATCTCGTTTTTTTTTCATTTTTTTTTTCTATTTAAAAGACATCTGTAAAATATAAAGTGTATAAAGGAGCGCCCAATTTTAGATAACACTTTTTGTTAAAGGGCTTGTCCACCTCATGACATTTTTTGAAAACGCAATTATTTGAGGCTCAATCAATATCAGTTTTGCAATTCCGCGTTATTACAAATTTTGCCCTATTTTACTTTTACAGGATTTTTGTTTTACAGCACGTTCAACTTTCATATGGTCATATATCAGCTAAGAGGACCTCAAAAATGATAGATAAAGGAGAAACAAATGCTTGCTGAAGGCTATAGAAGTTAAACATTTCATAAAAACCAATTAGAAAATGTAAGTAAAAATTAAGAAAAAAATGTCCCCAAAGAAGGACAACCCCATTAACAAAGAACCTTGACCATATGCTCTTATCTAAGTCTCCTGGTGCAGTCACCCTTGGAAGATTGTTATAATTTGTAAGGAAAGCCCAACTCAACTGTTCAATTCTTCTGCAGCGCCTCCACAGGGGTAATTAAGTATTACACAATTCTTATTGAAATTCACAATTCTTATTGAACTTAATGTCTTTGTAGGTCCTTCAGAGCTGTCGACACTGTTTATAGTCACATTAGCTAATGGCAGGGTTTTTTTTAGGGAAAATTCACTCCGTGACCTAATATTACCATATCTTTCAGACTATAAGATGCAGTTTTTCCCTCCAAATTTGAGAGGAAAATTGGGCTGCATCTTATAGTCCAAATGTAGCTTTCCAGGGGGGCAAGTGGCAGTGGAGCAAGTTCATGGAAGGTAGGAGCAGCGTTGCTGCTGTAGGAAGCCGGCGGCATCAGGAGGGAGGTTCTGCTGTGGGCGCTGGGCTCAGAAGAGGGGCGTCCAAGCATTGCGAAGCAGTAGCAAAGTCCCTGCTGAACACATTGACCTCGCCGTGGGCCTCAGAGAAATTGTGCTGGTTGTCGGCGCATGCGTAGACTTGAGCATGAGCCACCTTCATCGCCATTCTACTGAAGAACTCAAAGTGATCATTGTGCACAGCAGGGATTTCACTCCTGCCTCATACCACCCTGACAGCCCCTCATCTTAAGGCCCCATCTCACATAGCGAGGTCGCTAGCGAGATCGCTGCTGAGTCACAAGTTTTGTGACGCAACAGCGACCTCAGTAGCAATCTCGCCATGTGTGACACGTACCAGCGATCAGGCCCCTGCTGCGAGATCGCTGGTCGTGTCAGAATGGCCTGGACCGTTTTTTGGTCGTTGAGGTCCCGCTGACATCGCTGAATCGGTGTGTGTGACACCGATCCAGCGATGTCTTCACTGGTAACCAGGTTAAACATTGGGATACTAAGCGCAGGGCCGCGCTTAGTAACCCGATGTTTACCCTGGTTACCAAAAAAAAAAAAACAGTACATACTCACCATCTGATGTCCGTCAGGTCCCTTGCCGTCCGCTTCCTGCTCTGACTGAGATCCGGCTGTACAGTGAGAGCCCAGCACAGCAGTGACGTCACCGCTGCGCTCTGCTCTCACTGTACGGCGGCACTCAGTCAGAGCAGGAAGCGGACAGCAAGGGACCTGACGGACATCAGATTGTGAGTATGTACTGTTTTTTTTTTTTGGTAACCAGGGTAAACATCGGGTTACTAAGCGCGGCCCTGCACTTAGTAACCCGATGTTTACCCTGGTTACCCGGGTGCTGCAGGGGGACTTCGGCATCGTTGAAGACAGTTTCAACGATGCCGAAGTCGTTCCCCTGATCGTTGGTCGCTGGAGAGAGCTATCTGTGTGACAGCTCCCCAGCGACCACACAACGACTTACCAACGATCACGGCCAGGTCATATCGCTGGTCGTGATCGTTGGTAAATCGCTATGTGAGACGGGGCCTTTAGTCCAGGGCCTGCAGCATTGCCCTACTCCTGCTGTCAAGTTACGTAAATGTGACCTTGGTCCTGCCTCCTGTGACCCCGCTCCACTGCCACCTCCGACCTTTAAGTCACCATTATGTTCTCCATAACAGAACCATTGCTATGCATTATAATCTATCTCTTAGAGTTCCCTTCCATTCCCTGTAGATTGAGCAGAGCTATAGGCCCCTTTCAGACAACTCCTGAGAAAATGGTAGAAATACATGGAAATATGAGAGGTTAAATAAAAGTAGAACTAATATTAGGCAGTAGAGCAAATCGATTCATCCAAAGAGCAAATCAATCTAATATTTTTTGCGATTTTATTAAATCAATCATTGTCCAGATACCATTTTGCTTGATTCAAATGGGATAGAAGTGGTTGAATAAATTCTATGTGCCTCTTCTTGACCTTCCCAGTACTTGTCAAACCATTGCGAGTCCTCCAATTGGTTCTTCTGTATTTTTCTGTGGTTCTGGCCACTTTCTGCCAAGTCTTTCCCTCACTAGACGCCATGTCATGCGTCCCACCCAATGTGACTGCATATTGTATGATATTGTACATCATCACATCAATGGAGTCCATTTTGCCCCACGTGATGTCGTGTCGCCTAGTGAGCAGAAGACTCAGCTGTAAATAGTTGTGGGCCTGGAATGAAGATAGAGAACAGAAGAAAAAATATAGAAGACATAAGAAATGATCAGAGCATGAGCAGACATATCATTGGTGTAACCTATGCCGTAACAAAAGGGGTCCAAGAGGTTCAACTTCTAAAACAGGTGGTCTTATACATTATGATGAGCTATTGGAATGCAAACGGCCAATATACTGTTCTTGCACAGGGGCCCTTTTCCCTTTTCTGTGTCCTCCAGGGGATCAGTAGTCCGATGGCGGAACAGGTGTGAAGAAGGCCAAGGAAAGTTGAGTATAAGAGGGTTTTTTTTAATCCCTTCCCAGCAGATTTCATTGATATCAAATTTATTTGACCCAAATTTAATTCCCCATATTTCTTCTCTAATTGATTAAATCTGCCTTGGTTAACCCCTTCATGACTGGATGTATTTTAGGTTTTGCCTTTTCTTTTTTTCTCCCCCTCTTCCCAGAGCCATAACTTTTTTATTTCTAGGTCAAAATGGCCATATGAGAGTTTGTTTTTTTGTGGGACAACTTGTACTTTTGAACAACGCCATTGGTTTTAACATATAATGTACTGGAAAACAGGAAAAAAATTTCAAGTGCAGTGTGTCATGATCCAGGCCGGGGTTTGTTTCTTGCTATGCTCTCCCCGGTCTGGTCATGCAGGGATTAGCCTTCCTCTGCCTCGTTCTGGGGTCTGTTTGGCTATTTCTGCCCGCTGCTGTCTGTAGACAGTGTCAGTTATAGTTCCTGCCCAGGCTTGAGCATCTGACCCCGTTACTCCCTGATTTGTCCTCTGCTTATTTGCTCAGTCCCCATGCTTTCCCACTCCTGCTACCCTGCTTGACTTAGTGTTTGCTCCCCATACTCTGACCTCCTGGTATCTGACCCGGCTTGACCTCTGACTTGTCTGTTTCATGTCTCTGGCGCTTCAGTTCCTGTCTGGCTTTGACTTCTCTGGCTTGCATCTGACCACATTTGTTGCTGTTTCCTCTGGTACTTCATTTCCTGACTGTTTCTGACTTGGCTTGACTGACCACTCTCGCTCGCCACCTAGTGGGCTCTGCACTGCCACACTGTGGATGTACACTGTGAGCACAACCTTTCTTCCTCCACTAGCTCCCCCTGGTGGAGGTTGTACATAATGCGCTGCAGCAGCATTACACAGTGAAATTGCAAAAAAAAGTGCAATTCCACAGTTGTTATTTATTATTTTTTACCATGTTTACTAAATGCTAAAAATGACCTGCCATTATGATTCTCCAGGTCATTGTCAGTTCATAAACATAAGGATGAATGACCTCGGGGAGATCAAAACATTCAACACCATCACGTGTTTCTCAACGCAGTGATCCAGAACACTGCCCCCATCCCTTATAGGAAATATGCAAATGCATGTAGAAAAGCCGCGGAGACACCATCACGTGTTTCTCAACGCAAGCAATGAATAGCCAGGTCTTTCACCGGGAAGGAACAACCACGGGAAGGGCAGCATCCAACAAAGGAAAACCACCTATGCCAAAATTGTGAGTTTATAGACACCAAACATGTATAGGTTCTTTTTTATTTAAGTGATGAAAAAAAATCCAAACTTTGGTAAAAAAGCACCATTTTCCAAGACCTGTAGCGTCTCCATTTTTCATGGTGTGGGACTGGGTGAGGGCTTATTTTTTGAGAGCTCAGCTTATCTTTCTATTGGTACCATGTTGGTATAGATATGATCTTTTGATCGCCTGTTATTGCATTTTAAGGCAATGCAGCGGAGACCAAAAATCATATTTCTGTAGTTTTGAATTTTTTTCTCGTTACGCAGTTTAGTGATCAGGTTAATTCTTTTTTATATTAATAGATTGGGTGATTTTGAACTCAATGATACCAAATATGTGTATATTTGATTTTTTTTATTGTTTTATTTTGAAAGGAGCGAAAGGGGGTGATGTTAATTTCTGTATTGTTTTTATTTTTTAAAATATTTTTTAAAACTTTTTTTACTTTTTCCATGCTTCAATAGTCTCCATGGGAGACTAGAAGCTGTAGTATGCTGATCTCCTCCACACAGGCGATGATCAGATTACCTGTGTGTAGCAGAAATGCTTACTTGCTATGAGCGCCAACCACCTGACGGCACTCATAGCAATTCGGCTATGACAACCATAGAGGTCTGCTGGAGTCCTCTGGTTATCATGCCAACCAATGGGTGACCCATGTTCACATGACGAGATCACCGATGGGTGGGATTTTGGACAAGCTTCTGGTAGGAGCTCGTTAAATGCCGCTGTCAGAGATTGACAGCGGCATTTAACAGGATAACAGCCGCCGGTGGATTGCGATTCCACGCGCGGATGTTAGATGCACATGTCAGCTGTTCAAAACAGCTGACATGTGCCAGGAAAGAAGTGGGCTCAGTGCCAAAATCCACATCAAAGGGAGGGATTCCAACGTGGGCGAATGATTATGCCTAATGTCAAAAAGGGATTAAAAAGGTTGTTCGCTACTTTAACCTTGATGACACATTAATGGGGGTGTGACACATTGGTGAGGTCATGACCTTTGTTCCCATGGTCGGTAGTGGCTGAAAGTGCTCAGTTATGGAGCTACGCAGCTCCATCTACTGTATTTTGGCTACAGTTAAGTACTGCACATCTGCCACCTCTTCAAATCAATAGAATGTGCAGTACAAGGCCGAGTCCACTATACAGCAGACGAAGCTGTGCGGTGCAGCTCCGTAACTGAGCAGTTCTGGCCGCCAAGACTGGGAACATTGGCCACACCCCCACCAATGTGTCACTAATCAGATATTGATGACCTATCCTAAGGATTGAATATCAAAAATACAGACCGGAACTTCCAAAGAGAAAAAGACAAGTGTGAACAGGTGCAAACTAAGAGGACACGTCCATTATGCAGTAAATCGGACTGTGCTGTGTAGCTCTGTACCTGAGCAGTTCCGGATGCCACCAACAGGTGTCCCACCCCCACCAATATGTTACATGCCAATCAGACATTGGATAGGTCATCAAGATTAAAGTAGTGGACAACCTCTTTAAACTGAAAATTGATGTCTATGTAGAGTCAATTATTAATGTTATTACAAAGTTTACTTTTAATACTTGTACTATTTTCAATCCCTTATGTTTATTTTTTTAAAGATTCATTCTTCTTTTTTTCATTTAAAAATTTAAACTTTCAATTTTAAAACTAAGCGATTTAACATTCTGGATTTTTAGCTTTGGAAATTTTAAATTCTAATTTCTAAATTTCAAATTAAAATAGTTTTTCACTTTTAAATTTGACAGTTGTTAAGAATCAGATCACGTGTGCACACTCAGTATCATCAACGGTCATGGACGAACGCCTTCTTTATGGCTGACACTTGGGTGACCCTCCTTAACATTCTCTATCCATTCATACACACTTCTTTGTGATAAAACGCTTGCTTGTCTTAGATAGATCCACAGCTTCTCTTCTCTCATGCAGGTCACAAGTGGGGCATAAACAATGGCAGCAAACAGAATGTGACTTTATGCCTCGGTAACAATTAAAATACAAATATTTCACATTTGTCAAAAATATATATTTTTGGAATTTTTTACAGAAATGTATAAGAAAATAGCTGCAGTATTCCAGTATTAGGCCCATAGCGAGTGTGTTTGGTTAGATGTAACATGTCAGTCAAAACAAACACATATTCATCTTTTCCTTTTTCCATTTGCTCCTCCAAGGTTTGCGCGTTGAGCTCTGAATGCAAATGTTGATGTTTAACCTTGACACAAAGAAGCCGCGATGTTTTATTTTCTTTGCAAAGTGTCATTGCTCACTTTTCTCTGCAATTAGATAAAAATTAGTTCATCACCACATAGCCAGGAATGGGGTGTAGTAATGGAGCCGCTCAGCAGCAGATTGGAATCAATCAGTCTTCAATGAAGGAAACTTTCTGCTGGAGCAGACATTCAAATTCATGGGTTTTTATTATAGAAAACTCAAAGGAAAGATTAGCTTGTACCTTATTATGGCTATTCAAAGCAGAGCAGAACGCCATGTAGGGTGAAACTGTGCCAAAAAAATATCAAAAGTGGCCAAAAACAAGTCATAATGTTGTGTTGTATCCAGACACAACAACGGCATAGAAATACTTGCAGCTGAACGCTCCGGTCCCGAATGCCGGGTATTGAGGCGAGAGACTTGCGTGAGATTCTCGCATTGCACTCGCAAGTGTGACCCCAGTCTAAGAGAGAGAATAACAGGGTAGGAAACGTAAAACATACATAATATTTAATAATATATTTAAAAGATACATAAATATAAAAATTAGAACCCTCAAAGACCATGTCAGACAGAAAAAAAAGAAAGAGCCTGACATGGTGGAGCCCTCTTAAAATTGGCTGCCATATACCCTAATGAGTCCTGGTGGGTTGACATGCGTCGGGAGACGATTGTTTCTGGAAATGGCATAAAGATTCCAACCCATGATATGGACGATTTTTTCAGTGGCTTAAACACCTTTAGCTCCACATGAGGTTCTTTGACTCTTTGCCAGAGGTCCAAGCTACAAACAGAATTGGGTGAGATCCAATGAAAAAGAAATATAGCTGCACTTATCAATTCTTCCAGTAAAAAAACCTTTGTCCTTTATTTCAACAATAAATTGTGGACATGGTTTGAGAGGGCAGGGCAATAGCAGAACAATCTGGTGTTGTTAATGGACTACGGCCGTTTCGTGTATAAAACGCTTCAACGGGTCCAGATACAACTGATGGTAAGTCATTTCCTTTTTATACATTGTCACGTGACCTCTTGAAAAAAAACAAGATTAAAACATGTGCAAAACATGAATATTGGATTAAAAACAACCACCAACCATAATTTCCACTGAATTAAAATTGAATTTGAAAAGAAAGAAAGAGCCTGACATGGTGGAGCCCTCTTAAGATTGGCAGCCATGTACCCTCATTAGTCCTGATGGGATGAAATGCGTCGGGAGGTGGTTCTTTCTGGAAATGGCATAAAGATTCCAACCTATGATGTGGATGATTTTTTTCAGTGGCTTCAACGCCTTTAGCTCCACATGAGTTTCTTTGACTCTTTGCCAGAGGTCCAAGTGACAAACAGAATTGGGTGAGACCATTCTAGTTTTATTCTATGGATCTTAAGTACACTCACCGGCCACTTTATTAGGTACACCATGCTAGTAACGGGTTGGACCCCCTTTTGCCTTCAGAACTGCCTCAATTCTTCGTGGCATAGATTCAACAAGGTGCTGGAAGCATTCCTCAGAGATTTTGGTCCATATTGACATGATGGCATCACACAGTTGCCGCAGATTTGTCGGCTGCACATCCCAAAGATGCTCCATACAAGGCAGGATGGATCCATTCTTTCATGTTGTTTACGCCAAATTCTGACCCTACCATCCGAATGTCGCAGCAGAAATCGAGACTCATCAGACCAAGCAACGTTTTTCCAATCTTCTACTGTCCAATTTCGATGAGCTTGTACAAATTGTAGCCTCAGTTTCCTGTTCTTAGCTGAAAGGAGTGGTACCCGGTGTGGTCTTCTGCTGCTGTAGCCCATCTGCCTCAAAGTTCGACGCACTGTGCGTTCAGAGATGCTCTTAGGCCTACCTTGGTTGTAACAGGTGGCGATTTGAGTCACTGTTGCCTTTCTATCAGCTCGAACCAGTCTGCCCATTCTCCTCTGACCTCTGGCATCAACAAGGCATTTCCGCCCACAGAACTGCCTCTCACTGGATTTTTTTTCTTTTTCGGACCATTCTCTGTAAACCCTAGAGATGGTTGTGCGTGAAAATCCCAGTAGATCAGCAGTTTCTGAAATACTCAGACCAGCCCTTCTGGCACCAACAACCATGCCACGTTCAAAGGCACTCAAATCACCTTTCTTCCCCATACTGATGCTCGGTTTGAACTGCAGGAGATTGTCTTGACCATGTCTACATGCCTAAATGCACTGAGTTGCCGCCATGTGATTGGCTGATTAGAAATTAAGTGTTAACAAGAAGTTGGACAGGTGTACCTAATAAAGTGGCCGGTGAGTGTATATTACTGGGGTTTGATTAGTAAGGTGTCAGTGGCATTGGCACGGATACTTGCTTGCTATACCCCATTAGGTCTGTTCACTATACCGCCAGTGTTACTGGCATAGGTAGCACAGGATAGACCGCTGGTGCCCTGACTGAGCTGATTTGGTTTCTTGCAGGTCTTTGAAGGTTCTGATTTTTATGTTTGTTGTATCTTTTAAATATATTATCAAATTTTAAGTTTTAAGTTTCCTACCCTGCTGTTTTCTTTGCATTATAATGTGGAAATTGCTATCCAGCCATAGTAACTTGAGTGCAAAATGTCAGATATACTTTATTTATACGGATACTAATTCTTTCTCCAGAGGAGTCACTCATTATATTAATTAATTGGCATTATTATGCTGCCTATCAGGGAGCCGAGGCATGGAAACATTGATTAAACGCGTATGACAAGCTGCCTGACACTCGATATGATGGGAAATTAGTCATTGCTCGAAATAGACCAAGTAAACACAAAAATATCCTAATATTAGAAATAGGCAAAATTAGCCATGGACCTCAAAGTCGTCTCTTTTAAGGATGTCAGGAGGAGATTTCTCTTTAAGATGTCCACAGGTAATGGACTCTCTGCCACATGGAGTAGTTTGATAGCGCATCAAGTCCTTTTGAGGTACTGTAGAATTCGAGTCTGTAAGCTACCGGTATATCTCTCAATATGCCTTGGCCTTGCTGGGAGTTGTAGTTTTTTGACAACTCAGATGCGCATATTATAGACTAATGCGGTAGAAATTTGTTTTAAGCAAATCCTTATGTGAAAGGTTTACGACAGCTTGAGCTGAATACTGCAGTGCCCCCACAGGGCAAACTCAATATTACACCTAATACTAAGGTCCTTGAGTCACACCTATATGAAAAACTAAAAAACTAAAGTTATGTACAAACTTATAAAAAAAATTCTCAAAATGATACATATTTTGCAAAATAATAAAAAAAATACATAGTTACTAACTCTAATCAATGTCATTCCAGCAAATCCATTGTCTCCAGGGGTCTCCAGCGGAACAGGAAGCAGTGGTCAGTACCATTCTTTGTCCACCTGACTGCTTAGGCTTGTGATAGGGGTCATGCATGTGATATGCGATGTGCGATTGTCACTGGACCTCTGCAACTTATCAAAGGCAACCCAACCATGGGACGCCATTGCTTCCTTTGTTGGCTGGGACCAGCGGATTGGCCTTTGCCTGAGCGACGAGGGCCAAAGCTGGTGATTATTCCTTCCTTTATTTCTTTTCAGAAAAAAAATATTTTCACGCCAGTTGATGAAACGATCTGGTTGTTAAAACCAGACCATATGACATCCCATGCAGTATTTTTTTGATCAAACTATGGACTCAGACCACAATCTTGCATTAGGTTGTCCCAAAATGAAGAAAAATAGCAGCAACACTGCAAATGTTGGTGAAAAAAAAATCCTTAGTCCTTTATTTTACAAAGAATTGCATGGACAAGGTTAGGCGGGCAAGGACAAGTGCAGATTATGCAGAAAAGAGAAACAGGATGACGGCCGTTTCGTGTTATTCACGCTTCCACGGGTCCCATCTGACCCGTGGTCCTGTTTCTCTTTTGTGCATAACCTGCACTTGTCCTTGCCTGCATAACCTTGTCCATGCAATTCTTTGTAAAATAAAGGACTAAGGATTTTTTTTCACCAATATTTGGAGTGTTGCTGCTATTTTTCTTCATTTTGGGATTTCTTCATGTGGCTTTCCAGCAAGCACCTTCAACAGCGTGATTCAACCACTGTATTGTGTCCGTGATTCTGCGACTACTCTGCGATGATAGTAAGTAAAGTGCGCTACTCAGTGCCATTTGCTTTTTTCTTGCTTTTGGATCTTGCATTAGGTTGTGTTTGGCTCAGGCTCTGTTCACATATAGCAGCTGTGAGCGCAATATGTGAGGCGCGCTACAACCAAAGAGTTGCACGTTGCTCATTTGCCAAAAGCATTGTTACAACCTGCAATCTCCAGAGGCCCAAACAGCAGAGAACAGCTCCATAGTACAGGGGCTCAATGTGGATTTACTTTATGAACAAGATTCTGCAATCTGTACAATGTCTAAGTCAGATTTTTAAAATAGTAATACAAAAAACCTAGAACAACAACAACAATAATAATAATAATCATAATAATAATAATACAAAAAACTGATGCAAATCAGAGTAATTTAAACAGAACTTGTCAGCACGTGTTTGTAATGTAAAGTAAAGCCATGTCTGTAATGATGCTGTAATACTGATTAAATTGATACCTTCGGGGAAGAAATCCGCTTTTTCTTTCTCATTTAATCATCATTTGAAGTTTTCTGCTGATTAGATTTTGGTGCACAGGGGCCGGACTGTGCACTGGGTCTTTTCCTTCCTGTCTGTGATTCCCCAACTCCTCCACCTCCCTCCGGTTTATTATTGAGCTGCCATTGAAGTCTCAGCAGTGACCTGTCATTTACAGACCAGAGGGGCAAGACAATAACAGACCAGAGGCAGCGGGAGGATAGGGAGGAAGAGATTCAGTGCACAGTCCGGCCCCTGTGCACCGAAATCTAATTAGCAGAAACTTTAAATGGTGATTAATCGAGAACCACAAAGCGGATTTCTTCACCGAATGTATCAATTTAAACTTTGTTTCAGCCCCATTGCAGTCATGTCTTTACATCACAAAATCATGCTGACAGGTAATCTTTAAAGTATTTTTTAAGGTGACCATTGAAAAATAAAATGAACAGAATTAGAAATATGAAAACACAAATATAAGATTTGTCTACATATTGTAAATAAGCAAAAAAACTGATCAGCACCTCCTAACAGAATGAAGCAAATGTGAACAGGTGCAAGCTGCTTTAACTGCAGTAAAGACAAACCAGAGTACATCAGTCACTGTGTGCACTAAGATGTCTGCAAATATTGAATATTTGTCATTTGGATGCATTACTGCTATATAGGATGTACTTGTAAAATAAACGTGCTACGTGCACAGATTGGCCAATTAATGAGAGCCCACTAGGCACGAAAAAGCAGTGACCTTTATCTGATAGCACTCTAACCATTTCTATCAGACTTATTTCTGCTGGACCAAAAGCAATGCATGTGCCTTCACTTCATAAATATAATCTATATTAAAGTAAGCCCACGCGAAACGCGCGTTGGGGCTGTGTGGCATCTTAATAAAGATCCACATGGGTAAGAATCAATACTTTACACCTTAGGTTGTTCAATTGTTATTTTGCAGGTTCAGCTTGTAATTTTCCACCATATATTTATAGATATATCTAGTTTGACACTTGTCATGATATAGCAATTCCTCTGGACCCTTTAATGATATCTGTCCACATTTGTAACGTTGGATATAAATATTATACTTTAAAGGAATATGATTCTCCCGATCTATAAACTATTTGGTATTGACCTCTATACCCAAGTCCTTTATGACATATCTTTTGCTCTTTATGTAATCATGTTTTATTGATTCTTGTTACTGAATGCCAGTACATGATACTTTAATAAAAGGATTTTTTTTGTATTATATTTAAACAGACCTTTCTTGACTCCATTTTTTTTCAGTATTTAAATGGACCCCTTGCCTTGGAGTTGTTCTGTCATTTATGACTTTTTTTGATATGGCTATTAGGTCCCAATTAACACTTTTATGCTGATCTATCTGCTACAATCTCTATTGCAGTAATGCGGTTTATGTTACATGTTTTCAGTGTTTGCAGACATCTTAGTGCATGCAGTGGTTGTTGTTTTCTTTGTTTCGTGTCTATATTATTGGTCATCCACATCGTAAAGTGGAAGAATGTAACTATTTATTGAGTTGTTTTCATCTTGCGTTTGAAGCCCCGGTCACCTGTAATTGCCCATATTCCCCGGATGTACTTAAGAAGGAATATAATACCTTTCACACCAGCTTATCGATAGAGATCAGACAAGCATCTCTGCGGCAGCTTCTGGAAATTCCCATAAATGCGTCCCTCGGCTGTCAGGGAAAAACATTGTAGGGAAGACACACAAACAGCCGCACTCAGGGACTCATTTGTTCTCTGGTTAACAATGCTCATCACAAAATAGTGTGAGAGAAGCAACGAGATGCTGGAAGTTGTCATTAATTACTAATCAGCTCTGAAGTTGTCCCAAGTTACCAATGTTCCTTCTAAAACCTTTATTCACACTTTTTTTTCTAGAGCTGTCACAAAAAAAACATGATTTTCTAGGCTGAGGTAAGTAGAGACATCAGAACAAGGAGACATTGTACACATGCATAATATATAGAGTATATTGAGTGACATGCCTCTGATACACCATTGTAAGGAGACCTATAGGCTGTGCCATTCTTTTCTGGGAAAATAAATATGCAAATTGTCTCTTCAGAGAGGCGTCTTAGATAACCAAGTCAGCTCTCACGCTTTGCACTGAGGACGGTCAACATCCCAGAACAGGTGTCTGCAAACTGAGATTCTGGCTTGGGTTTTATCCTAAGCCATGTGGCAAGGCTCATAAAAGGGTCATTACTGACTTTTAGGATTGCTACTTCCAATAAGTCCTCTTCCTCTTTTAAAAGCCTTTTTATGCAACCTCAGCCTTCTTAATGTCCAAGTGACCTTAACTTACCATATTTTTTGGACTATAAGACGCATCAGACCGTAAGGCGCACCCCAAATTTTGGGGTGAAAAATAGCAAAAAAAAGATTTTTATAAGATAGGGGTTGTCTTATTGTCTGAATTTAAGGTATCTTAACTGCGGGCCGGCGGTGGTAGAGCAAGGTCACAGGAGGCATGGTCCCTTCCTCAGGAAGCTGGCAGCAGCAGAGGTGGGGCAATGCTGCAGTCCCGGTGTATCCCAGCGGTGCGATGCAACGGGTCCAGTGTCAGCAGTGAGGCAGAGCGGAGGGTGTTGCATGGAGCAGGGTCCCTTCGTCACAATGCCGGTGACAGAAATGTGGTGATGCTGTGGCCCGGTGTTCGTGGTGAGCAGAGTCGAGTGCATTATTGTTTTTTTGGTGGCCATTTTCTTGAAGCCGAGGGATGCCGAGATCTCAATCTGCGCACGCGCCATCTCTTTTGACCATTTTCCTGAAGCTGAGGGCGGCCGACATCTCAATCTGTACAAGCGCGGCCTCCAGCGACTACTTTACTAAAGCCCACAGCCTCAGAAAAATGGAGCATGAGAGGCCCAGCCGAGATCTCAATCCGTGCACTCGCTGCCTCTGGCAGCCCACGGCTTTAGGAAGATGGTCACAGGGAAACCGATGATGCACTCCACACTGTTCACTGTCGACACTGAGCTTCAGCATCGCCACACTTCTGCCGCCGCTGAGGAAGGGACGCTGCTACACCAGTGCCGCAACCCCCGGTAAGCCTGCATTCGGACTATAAGACCCACCCCCCATTTTCCTCCCAAATTTTTTTTTAAAAAAGTGCATCTTATAGTCTGAAAAATACGGTATCTGGCTTGTGAAAAATGGATTTTAATATTTTAACCGGTGGTAACCAGCAACTGTATTTGAGTTGGTGTGAACAGGTGTAATATTGGACTACTACAACATGAAAGTGATATAACAATCATTCTTTTCTACAACATTTTTTGAGGTAGACAGTTGTGTTTACTTTTGTGGAATGTGGATATCTTTCTTTTGACTTGACAAAAATGTTGTTTGCCTGTCTCACAGTTCAGCTGTCACACTTTCTATGACTCACAAGCCTCGGTTTCTGGAATTTTGTTAATCAGCAAAATTAGCACTGATGGTTTTAATATTGCCCTCCTTGTTTGCAGTGTGTTGTTACTGCACAGAGCAGTCAATTCACACTGACTCTTCAGGTCCAGCACATCGCTATCTCACTCAAATTTTTGAATTATTATTCGCAAGCATTGACTACCGCTTCCATTTTCAAGCTTCAATTCAAGAGTAATAGTACAATACAATCAAATTGTTCCTATTATCCCTTTGCTCTGAACTGTTTCAACACGGCCATTGGTGCACTGAGCGCCTCATACGCATATTTCAATTAATTATTTCTGACAAATGCAGCATTGGATTTGGACACTAAGAGTACAATATTTATTATTGCTATGTCCCACAGAAGCATTTGTTAATGTTGACATATGACTTATATGTGAAAGGTACTAAGTTGAAACACCAGATGCAACAACTACCACATGAACATTACTGTGATGGTAACTAACAATGGGTATACATGGCCTTCCCCAGATGGGCTCTGTGAGAAGAGGCCAGATAATATTCAGCACAGGATAACATGAGAGTATGCAGAGAGAACAGCATGGGATAACAAGAGAGTATACAGACAGCACAGCATATAGTATTGCACTTAAAGGATTAATCTAAGACTATTATCTGGCCTCTTCTCACAGAACCAATCTGGGGAAGGCCATTTATACCCTATCTGTATACTCTCATGTGTGTTATGGTTCTCAATGGCAAGAGAACATAGCCCAGCAAACATAAGAACTAGCTCTTGGAAGGATGGAAACTAAACTGACCATGAACTAAACCTGCCGCACAACTAACAGTAGCCGGGTAGCGTAGCCTGCGTTTTATCCCTAGACGCCCAGCGCCGGCCGGAGGACTAACTAATCCTGGCAGAGGAAAATATAGTCCTGGCTCACCTCTAGAGAAATTTCCCCGAAAGGCAGACAGAGGCCCCCACAAATATTGGCGGTGATTTTAGATGAAATGACAAACGTAGTATGAAAATAGGTTTAGCAAAATTGAGGTCCGCTTACTAGATAGCAGGAAGACAGAAAGGGCACTTTCATGGTCAGCTGAAAACCCTATCAAAACACCATCCTGAAATTACTTTAAGACTCTAGTATTAACTCATAACATCAGAGTGGCAATTTCAGATCACAAGAGCTTTCCAGACACAGAAACGAAACTACAGCTGTGAACTGGAACAAAATGCAAAAACAAACAAGGACTAAAGTCCAACTTAGCTGGGAGTTGTCTAGCAGCAGGAACATGCACAGAAAGGCTTCTGATTACAATGTTGACCGGCATGGAAGTGACAGAGGAGCAAGGCTAAATAGCGACTCCCACATCCTGATGGAAACAGGTGAACAGAGAGGATGATGCACACCAGTTCAATTCCACCAGTGGCCACCGGGGGAGCCCAAAATCCAATTTCACAACAGTACCCCCCCCTCAAGGAGGGGGCACCGAACCCTCACCAGAACCACCAGGGCGATCAGGATGAGCCCTATGAAAGGCACGGACCAAATCGGAGGCATGAACATCAGAGGCAGTCACCCAAGAATTATCCTCCTGACCGTATCCCTTCCATTTGACCAGATACTGGAGTTTCCGTCTGGAAACACGGGAGTCCAAGATTTTTTCCACAACGTACTCCAACTCGCCCTCAACCAACACCGGAGCAGGAGGCTCAACGGAAGGCACAACCGGTACCTCATACCTGCGCAATAATGACCGATGAAAAACATTATGAATAGAAAAAGATGCAGGGAGGTCCAAACGGAAGGACACAGGGTTAAGAATCTCCAATATCTTGTACGGGCCGATGAACCGAGGCTTAAACTTGGGAGAAGAAACCCTCATAGGGACAAAACGAGAAGACAACCACACCAAGTCCCCAACACAAAGCCGAGGACCAACCCGACGCCGGCGGTTGGCAAAAAGCTGAGTCTTCTCCTGGGACAACTTCAAATTGTCCACTACCTGCCCCCAAATCTGATGCAACCTCTCCACCACAGCATCCACTCCAGGACAATCCGAAGATTCCACCTGACCAGAAGAAAATCGAGGATGAAACCCCGAATTACAGAAAAAGGGAGACACCAAGGTGGCAGAGCTGGCCCGATTATTGAGGGCAAACTCCGCTAAAGGCAAAAAAGCAACCCAATCATCCTGATCTGCAGACACAAAACACCTCAAATATGTCTCCAAGGTCTGATTCGTCCGCTCGGTCTGGCCATTAGTCTGAGGATGGAAAGCAGACGAGAAAGACAAATCTATGCCCATCCTAGCACAGAATGCTCGCCAAAATCTAGACACGAATTGGGTACCTCTGTCAGAAACGATATTCTCCGGAATACCATGCAAACGGACCACATTTTGAAAAAACAGAGGAACCAACTCGGAAGAAGAAGGCAACTTAGGCAGGGGAACCAAATGGACCATCTTAGAGAAACGATCACACACCACCCAGATGACAGACATCTTCTGAGAAACAGGAAGATCCGAAATAAAATCCATCGAGATGTGCGTCCAGGGCCTCTTCGGGATAGGCAAGGGCAACAACAATCCACTAGCCCGAGAACAACAAGGCTTGGCCCGAGCACAAACGTCACAAGACTGCACGAAGCCTCGCACATCTCGAGACAGGGAAGGCCACCAGAAGGACCTTGCCACCAAATCCCTGGTACCAAAGATTCCAGGATGACCTGCCAACGCAGAAGAATGAACCTCAGAAATGACTTTACTGGTCCAATCATCAGGAACAAACAGTCTACCAGGTGGGCAACGATCAGGTCTATCCGCCTGAAACTCCTGCAAGGCCCGCCGCAGGTCTGGAGAAACGGCAGACAATATCACTCCATCCTTAAGGATACCTGTAGGTTCAGAATTACCAGGGGAGTCAGGCTCAAAACTCCTAGAAAGGGCATCCGCCTTAACATTCTTAGAACCCGGCAGGTAGGACACCACAAAATTAAACCGAGAGAAAAACAACGACCAGCGCGCCTGTCTAGGATTCAGGCGTCTGGCGGACTCAAGATAAATTAGATTTTTGTGGTCAGTCAATACCACCACCTGATGTCTAGCCCCCTCAAGCCAATGACGCCACTCCTCAAAAGCCCACTTCATGGCCAAAAGCTCCCGATTCCCAACATCATAATTCCGCTCGGCGGGCGAAAATTTACGCGAGAAAAAAGCACAAGGTCTCATCACGGAGCAATCGGAACTTCTCTGCGACAAAACCGCCCCAGCTCCGATTTCAGAAGCGTCGACCTCAACCTGAAAAGGAAGAGCAACATCAGGCTGACGCAACACAGGGGCGGAAGAAAAGCGGCGCTTAAGCTCCCGAAAGGCCTCCACAGCAGCAGTGGACCAATCAGCAACATCAGCACCCTTCTTAGTCAAATCAGTCAATGGTTTAACAACATCAGAAAAACCAGCAATAAATCGACGATAAAAGTTAGCAAAGCCCAAAAATTTCTGAAGACTCTTAAGAGAAGAGGGTTGCGTCCAATCACAAATAGCCTTTAACCTTGACAGGATCCATCTCGATGGAAGAGGGGGAAAAAATATATCCCAAAAAGGAAATCTTTTGAACCCCAAAAACGCACTTAGAACCCTTCACACACAAGGAATTGGACCGCAAAACCTGAAAAACCCTCCTGACCTGCTGGACATGAGAGTCCCAGTTATCCGAAAAAATCAAAATATCATCCAGATACACAATCATAAATTTATCCAAATAATCACGGAAAATGTCATGCATAAAGGACTGAAAGACTGAAGGGGCATTTGAAAGACCAAAAGGCATCACCAAATACTCAAAGTGGCCCTCGGGCGTATTAAATGCGGTTTTCCACTCATCCCCCTGCTTAATTCGCACCAAATTATACGCCCCACGGAGATCTATCTTAGAGAACCACTTGGCCCCCTTTATGCGAGCAAACAAATCAGTCAGCAGTGGCAATGGATATTGATATTTAACCGTGATTTTATTCAAAAGCCGATAATCAATGCACGGCCTCAAAGAGCCATCTTTCTTAGCCACAAAGAAAAAACCGGCTCCTAAGGGAGATGACGAAGGACGAATATGTCCCTTTTCCAAGGACTCCTTTATATATTCTCGCATAGCAGCATGTTCAGGCACAGACAGATTAAATAAACGACCCTTAGGGTATTTACTACCCGGAATCAAATCTATGGCACAATCGCACTCCCGGTGCGGAGGTAATGAACCAAGCTTAGGTTCTTCAAAAACGTCACGATATTCAGTCAAGAATTCAGGAATCTCAGAGGGAATAGATGATGAAATGGAAACCACAGGTACGTCCCCATGCGTCCCCTTACATCCCCAGCTTAACACAGACATAGCTTTCCAGTCAAGAACTGGGTTATGAGATTGCAGCCATGGCAATCCAAGCACCAACACATCATGTAGGTTATACAGCACAAGAAAGCGAATAATCTCCTGGTGATCTGGATTAATCCGCATAGTTACTTGTGTCCAGTATTGTGGTTTATTGCTAGCCAATGGGGTGGAGTCAATCCCCTTCAGGGGTATAGGAGTTTCAAGAGGCTCCAAATCATACCCACAGCGCTTGGCAAAAGACCAATCCATAAGACTCAAAGCGGCGCCAGAGTCGACATAGGCATCCGCAGTAATAGATGATAAAGAACAAATCAGGGTCACAGATAGAATAAACTTAGACTGTAAAGTGCCAATTGAAACAGACTTATCAAGCTTCTTAGTACGCTTAGAGCATGCTGATATAACATGAGTTGAATCACCGCAATAGAAGCACAACCCATTTTTTCGTCTAAAATTCTGCCGTTCACTTCTGGACAGAATTCTATCACATTGCATATTCTCTGGCGTCTTCTCAGTAGACACCGCCAAATGGTGCACAGGTTTGCGCTCCCGCAGACGCCTATCGATCTGGATAGCCATTGTCATGGACTCATTCAGACCCGCAGGCACAGGGAACCCCACCATAACATCCTTAATGGCATCAGAGAGACCCTCTCTGAAATTCGCCGCCAGGGCGCACTCATTCCACTGAGTAAGCACAGCCCATTTCCGGAATTTCTGGCAGTATATTTCAGCTTCGTCTTGCCCCTGAGATAGGGACATCAAGGCCTTTTCCGCCTGAAGTTCTAACTGAGGTTCCTCATAAAGCAACCCCAAGGCCAGAAAAAACGCATCCACATTGAGCAACGCAGGATCCCCTGGAGCCAATGCAAAAGCCCAATCCTGAGGGTCGCCCCGGAGCAAGGAAATCACAATCCTGACCTGCTGAGCAGGATCTCCAGCAGAGCGAGATTTCAGGGACAAAAACAACTTGCAATTATTTTTGAAATTTTGAAAGCAAGATCTATTCCCCGAGAAAAATTCAGGCAAAGGAATTTTAGGTTCAGATATAGGAACATGAACAACAAAATCTTGTAAATTTTGAACTTTCGTGGTGAGATTATTCAAACCTGCAGCTAAACTCTGAATATCCATTTTAAACAGGTGAACACAAAGCCATTCCAGGATTAGAAGGAGAGAGAGAGAGAAAGGCTGCAATATAGGCAGACTTGCAAGAGATTCAATTACAAGCACACTCAGAACTGAAAAAAAAAAAAAAAAAAAATCTTCAGCAGACTTCTCTTTTCTCTCCTTTCTCTGTCAATTAATTTAACCCTTTCGGGCCGGTCAAACTGTTATGGTTCTCAATGGCAAGAGAACATAGCCCAGCAAACATAAGAACTAGCTCTTGGAAGGATGGAAACTAAACTGACCATGAACTAAACCTGCCGCACAACTAACAGTAGCCGGGTAGCGTAGCCTGCGTTTTATCCCTAGACGCCCAGCGCCGGCCGGAGGACTAACTAATCCTGGCAGAGGAAAATATAGTCCTGGCTCACCTCTAGAGAAATTTCCCCGAAAGGCAGACAGAGGCCCCCACAAATATTGGCGGTGATTTTAGATGAAATGACAAACGTAGTATGAAAATAGGTTTAGCAAAATTGAGGTCCGCTTACTAGATAGCAGGAAGACAGAAAGGGCACCTTCATGGTCAGCTGAAAACCCTATCAAAACACCATCCTGAAATTACTTTAAGACTCTAGTATTAACTCATAACATCAGAGTGGCAATTTCAGATCACAAGAGCTTTCCAGACACAGAAACGAAACTACAGCTGTGAACTGGAACAAAATGCAAAAACAAACAAGGACTAAAGTCCAACTTAGCTGGGAGTTGTCTAGCAGCAGGAACATGCACAGAAAGGCTTCTGATTACAATGTTGACCGGCATGGAAGTGACAGAGGAGCAAGGCTAAATAGCGACTCCCACATCCTGATGGAAACAGGTGAACAGAGAGGATGATGCACACCAGTTCAATTCCACCAGTGGCCACCGGGGGAGCCCAAAATCCAATTTCACAACACATGTGATCCCATGCTGTCCTGTCTGTATACTCTCATTTGATCCCATGCTGTCCTGTCTGTATACTTTAATGTGATCCCATGCTGTAATGTCTGTATACTCTCATGTGATCCTGTGCTGTTCTGTCTGTATACTCTCATGTGATCCTGTGCTGTCCTGTCTGTATATTCTCATGTGATCCCATGCTGTCCTGTCTGTATACTCTCATGTGATCCCATGCTGTCCTGTCTGTATACTTTAATGTGAACACATGCTGTAATGTCTGTATACTCTTTTTTGCTTCCTCCACTGCCCAGGAGCTGTGGTATGATCAGACAATGTTCCTGCATGATCAGAGACGGCCATTACACAGCCCACAAAAAGGGCACATTTATAAGATTATCTCAGCACAGGAACATTTTTTTTAACACATCCAAATTATGGAACTTAATATTATTCCAAGATCTATTAATTTAAATGTACTTTATTTGGAAGGCAACCCCTTTAATGCATACTTTTTTTACTACTAGGTTGTTTCTGATAGGTACAATCCAGCTGCCATCAATCACCCAAAAGAAGTATTTTTTTACTGGATCATTTGAGAGCATATTGACTTTTCATCATGACAAATTGTAGGTGTATGCAGAGAGCCTGTCACTTGATTTATGCTGCCCCAAGTCTCAGGCAGCATGAGAATCAGCATGAGAATCAAAGCCTTGATACTCCATTGCAACAAGGGTTTTTTTTTATCTAAAACGCTCTGGCATTGATTGACAGGTTTCACTTTATATACAATGAAAGAACAGATGAATGACCTCGGGGAGACCAAAACATCCAACACTGCGGATACAACATCACGTGTTTCTCAATGCAGTGATCCAGAACACTGCCCCCATCCCTTATGGGAAATATGCAAACGCATGTAAAGTAAGCTGCGGAGACACCATCACGTGTTTCTCAACGCAAGCAATGAACACAAGCATCCAACACTGCGTTGAGAAACACGTGATGGTGTCTCCGCAGTGTTGGATGTTTTGGTCTCTCCGAGGTCATTCATCTGTTCCTTCATAGCCTTTCACCAGGCACTGCTCCTAATAGCCAGTTTCCTGCTCCACACTGATGAGGGGCAAAAACCCCGAAACAGCTGTTTGTGTATGGATGCCATGCTTGGCATAGGTGGTCTTCCTTTATTGGATATTCTCCTTTATTGGATGCTGCCCTTCACGTGGTTGTTCCTTCCCGGAGAAAGGCCTGGCTATTCATTGCTTGCGTTGAGAAACACGTGATGGTATCTCCGCAGCTTACTTTACATCACTTTATATACAAACATGCCAGAGACCTGTCAATCAACTAGAGTAAAGCAGCGAGAACCTAATCGGGGGCTTCAAACTAAATTATCTCTGAAATGATGGAGAGTTTCTGAAAAAAGCATACTCGGCTGCAATTCTGCAGCCAACCTCTGATGCATGCTGCAGTGGTTTGGGATGCATGAATCCAGCAGATTTGTTTTAAGGGTAGACACAACAGTGCACATTTTTAGATCTCATCACAACCACAAAATGTTTAAAAAAAAACAACCTCAATGATTTACAGTAATCTATTGGAAAACTTGATAGTATACGTTCAGTGTCTGTACAGCACTTCCGCAGGGGAAATGCAGTATTACACAGTATATTAATGTGTTTTCTGTCTGTGTAATGTAGCAAATGACAGGTCCCCCAGTGTGAGAGCTGATCTTTGCAACCTTTTTACCAGGAGGATACTGATCAGGCCTCTAAATTATTTAAGGATATGATCAGCTTTTTTTATGTATTGGCAAGAAAAGAGCAACAGAAATTATGCACATTTTTACAGCGTTTTTTTTAATGCATTTTTTTTTGGTGCAAAATCATTTTAATTTCAATGGAGAAAAACTGCTAAACAGTAAAAAAAAAGCAAAAAAAAGCATTTTAGAAATCTCATTCATTTTGCTGTTACTATAAAAAAAAACACATTTCACTAACTCGATGTGTGAACAAGCCCTATCAGTGGAATATGAAAATTAGCTGTAGAAGCTGATCAAACACTTTCAATGCATCTCGTTGGAGATCTTGTAATAATATTGGTTACTAGAGGTAATTTTGTCATATTTTAGGTAACGTCTAAGAATGTAACAAGGCTTCGCCATCTAACATTCATGCAAAATGCTATTGTGTCATGCAAGTTATCTAAAATAAAATGAGAAAAATAAAAAAAATCTCAAAAATAATGCAGCTTCACCCCACACACAAAGGTAGCATTAAAATTGAATTTATTTTTTAAAGATTTTTTTTCAGCACTTTATGGCTCCTTTAAACAATTCTCTGTTTTTTCACAGGGCTCATAAAAAGCGTCATAAACACCTGTAATAAATATGGTGCCACCTCCTTCCCTATGTGTGTTATATATTCCCTCCCCACAATTTGTAAAAGACGTTTGGTGCACGCTGCTGCTAATTCGGTCTCCTGCATGTCCTAGAAAGCAGAAAGCTCCAGGCTGCACTTCACTAACATATAGCATCTGACAAACTGTGAAAGTGTGAACTTGGCCTAAATATACAACGCAGAGCAATCCCACCAGAAAATAATTCTTATGTGGCGGCAGTCAGTGCTCATTTATAACAAAACAAAATGAAAAGAGACGTTATTCAATTTTTTAACCTCTTTATGATCAGACTTATTCAGACCTTTGATTAAGTATATAATTAGAAAATGACCTATTGTTTAAATGAGGTTTTTGTGTTACATGCACTTAAAAAAAATGGCAAAGTTTTTATTTTACATATGAATCAATCTTTAAAAATAATAATACAAATAATAATAATAATAATAATATAGATAGCCGGAGGTCTTACATGGCCACTATTTTAGCAGGGACGGAAGCTCACAGGTCAGGACCTCTGTGCAAGAAACGTGTCTGCAGGGCCCTCTCTTTTTATGGTGACAAAGCTCCAAATATATACTGTGTATATATATATATATCTATGTACACTGCTCAAAAAAATAAAGAGAGCACTTAAACAACAGAATATAACTCCAAGTAAATCAAACTTCTGTGAAATCAAACTGTCCACTTAGGAAGCAACACTGATTGACAATCAATTTCACATGCTGTTGTGCAAATGGAATAGACAACACAATTATTGGCAATTATCAAGACACCCTCAATAAAGGAGTGGTTCTGCAGCTGGAGACCACAGACCACATCTCAGTACCAATGCTTTCTGGCTGATGTTTTGGTCACTTTTGAATGTTGGTTGTGCTTTCACACTCGTGGTAGCATGAGACGGACTCTACAACCCACACAAGTGGCTCAGGTAGTGCAGCTCATCCAGGATGGCACATCAATGTGAGCTGTGGCAAGGTGGTTTGCTGTGTCTGTCAGCGTAGTGTCCAGAGGCTGGAGGCACTACCTGGAGACAGGCCAGTACACCAGGAGACATGGAGGGGGCCATAGGAGGGCAATAACACAGCAGCAGGACCGCTACCTCAGCCTTTGTGCAAGGAGGAACAGGAGGAGCACTGCCAGAGCCCTGCAAAATGACCTCCAGCAGGCCACAAATGTGCATGTGTCTGCAAAAACGGTTAGAAACTGACTCCATGAGGATGGTCTGAGTGCCCGACGTCCACAGGTGGGGGTTGTGCTCACAGCCCAGCACAGTGCAGGACACTTGTCATTTGCGACAGAACACCAGGATTGGCAAATTCGCCACTGGAGCCCTGTGCTCTTCACAGATGAAAGCAGGTTCACACTGAGCACATGTGACAGACGTGACAGAGTCTGGAGATGCCGTGGAGAGCGATCTGCTGCCTGCAACATCCTTCAGCATGACCGGTTTGGCAGTGGGTCAGTAATGGTGTGGGGTGGCATTTCTTTGGAGGGCCGCACAGCCCTCCATGTGCTCTCCAGGGGTAGCCTGGCTGCCATTAGGTAACAAGATGAGATCCTCAGACTCCTTGTGATACCATGTGCTGGTGCGGTTGGCTCTGGGTTTCACCTAATGCAGGACAATGCCAGATCTCATGTGGCTGGAGTGTGTCAGCAGTTCCTACAAGATGAAGGCATTGAAGCTATGGACTGGCCTGCCCGTTCCCCAGACCTGAATCCAATTGAGCACATCTGGGACATCATATCTCGCACCATGCACCAAAGTCAATTTGCACCACAGGCTGTCCAGGAGTTGGCGGATGCTTTAGTCCAGGTCTGGGAGGAGATCCCTCAGGAGACCATCTGCTGCCACACACACTACTGAACATCATTTCCTTGTCATGTGCCACTGAAGTTGGATCAGCCTGTAATTTGATTTTCCACTTAGATTTTTACTATCCAAATCCAGACCTCCATGGGATATTAGTTGTGATTTACGTTGATAATTGTTATGTTTTTGTTTTTGTTCTGAACACATTCCACTGTGCAATGAATAAACATTTGCAACTGGAATATTTCATTCAGAGATATCTAAGATGTGGTATACTAGTGTTCCCTTTACTTTTTTGAGCAGTACATATATACATATGCATATATATATATATATATATATATATATATATATATATATATATATATACACTGTGTTCCAAATTATTATGCAAATTGGATTTAAGTGTGATAAAGATTTAATTGTTTTGTTTTTCAAATAAACTCGTGGATGGTATTGTGTCTCAGGGCTCAATGTATCACTGAAATCAATCTTAAACACATGTGATAATTGGTTTTCCAGATGATTCTAATTAAAGGAAAACTACTTAAAAATGATGTTCCATATTATTAAGCAGGTCACAGTTTTCAAGTAACATGGGAAAGAAAAAGGATCTCTCTGCTGCCGAAAAGCATCAAATAGTGCAATGCCTTGGTGAAGGGCTGAAAACATTAGAAATTTCCCGAAAACTTACGAGTGATCATCGTAGTGTTAAGAGATTTGTGGCTGTATCTGAGCACAGATGTGTTTATGCTGATAAAGGCATAATGAGGAAGATTTCTGCCAGGCAAGTTCATCGGATTAAGAGAGCAGCTGCTAAAAAGCCATTACAAAGCAGCAAACAGATATCTGAAGCTGCTGGTGCCTCTGGAGTCCCTCGAACCTCAAGGTGTAGGCTCCTTCAAAGGCTTGCTGTGGTGCATAAACCTACTTTTCGGCCACCCTTAACCCCTTCACCCCCAAGGGTGGTTTGCACGTTAATGACCGGGCCAATTTTTACAATTCTGACCACTGTCCCTTTATGAGGTTATAACTCTGGAACGCTTTAACGGATCCTGGTGATTCTGACACTGTTTTCTCGTGACATATTGTACTTCACGATAGTGGTAAAAATTCTGTGATAGTACCTGCGTTTATTTGTGAAAAAAACGGAAATTTGGCGAAAATTTTGAAAATTTCGCAATTTTCCAACTTTGAATTTTTATGCAATTAAATCACAGAGATATGTCACACAAAATACTTAATAAGTAACATTTCCCACATGTCTACTTTACATCAGCACAATTTTGGAACCAAATTTTTTTTTTGTTAGGGAGTTATAAGGGTTAAAAGTTGACCAGCAATTTCTCATTTTTTCAACACCATTTTTTTTAGGGACCACATCTCATTTGAAGTCATTTTGAGGGTTCTATATGATAGAAAATACCCAAGTGTGACACCATTCTAAAAACTGCACCCCTCAAGGTGCTCAAAACCACATTCAAGAAGTTTATTAACCCTTCTGGTGCTTCACAGGAATTTTTGGAATGTTTAAATAAAAATGAACATTTAACTTTTTTTCACAAAAAATTTACTTCAGCTCCAATTTGTTTTATTTTACCAAGGGTAACAGGAGAAAATGGACCCCAAAAGTTGTTGTACAATTTGTCCTGAGTACGCCGATACCCCATATGTGGGGGTAAACCACTGTTTGGGCGCATGACAAAGCTCGGAAGCGAAGGAGCGCCATTTGACTTTTCAATGCAAAATTGACTGGAATTGAGATGGGACGCCATGTTGCGTTTGCAGAGCCCCTGATGTGCCTAAACATTGAAACCCCCCACAAGTGACACCATTTTGGAAAGTAGACCCCCTAAGGAACTTATCTAGATGTGTGGTGAGTGCTTTGACCCACCAAGGGCTTCACAGAAGTTTATAATGCAGAACCATAAAAATAAAAAATCATATTTTTTCACAAAAATTATCTTTTCACCCCCAATTTTTTATTTTCCCAAGGGTAAGAGAAGAAATTGGACCCCAAAAGTTGTTGTACAATTTGTCCTGAGTACGCTGATACCCCATATGTGGGGGTAAACCACTGTTTGGGCGCATGGGAGACCTCGGAAGGGAAGGAGCGCCGTTTGACTTTTCAATGCAAAATTGACAGGAATTGAGATGGGACGCCATGTTGCGTTTGGAGAGCCACTGATGTGCCTAAACATTGAAACCCCCCACAAGTGACACCATTTTGGAAAGTAGACCCCCTAAGGAACTTATCTAGATGTGTTTTGAGCGCTTTGACCCACCAAGGGCTTCACAGAAGTTTATAATGCAGAGCTGTAAAAATAAAACAAAAATTAATTTCCCACAAAAATTATTTTTTTAGCCCCCAGTTTTGTATTTTCCCGAGGGTAGCAGGAGAAATTGGACCCCAAAATTTGTTGTCCAAGTTGTCCTGAGTGCGATGATACACCATATGTGGGGAGAACCACTGTTTGGGCGCATGGGAGGGCTCGGAAAGGAAGGAGCGTCATTTGGAATGCAGACTTAGATGGAATGGTCTGCAGGTGTCACATTGCGTTTGCAGAGCCCCTAATGTACCTAAACAGTAGAAACTCCCCACAAGTGACACCATTTTGGAAAGTAGACCCCCTAAGGAACTTATCTAGATGTGTGGTGAGTGCTTTGACCCACCAAGGGCTTCACAGAAGTTTATAATGCAGAGCCGTAAAAATAAAACAAAAATTTTTTCCCACAAAAATTATTTTTTAGCCCCCAGTTTTGTATTTTCCCGAGGGTAACAGGAGAAATTGGACCACAAAAGTTGTTGTCCAATTTGTCCTGAGTGCGCTGATACCCCATATGTGGGGGGGAACCACCGTTTGGACGCATGGAAGTGCTCGGAAGG
Source organism: Ranitomeya variabilis (assembly GCF_051348905.1). Classification (NCBI taxonomy): domain Eukaryota; kingdom Metazoa; phylum Chordata; class Amphibia; order Anura; family Dendrobatidae; genus Ranitomeya; species Ranitomeya variabilis. The sequence continues at coordinate 552,872,193 of NC_135237.1, forward strand.
GAAGGAGCGCCATTTGGAATGCAGACTTAGATGGAATGGTCTGCAGGCGTCACATTGCGTTTGCAGAGCCCCTAATGTACCTAAACAGTAGAAACCCCCCACAAGTGACACCATGTTGGAAAGTAGACCCCCTAAGGAACTTATCTAGATGTGTGGTGAGCGCTTTGACCCACCAAGGGCTTCACAGAAGTTTATAATGCAGAGCCGTAAAAATAAAACAAAAATTTTTTCCCACAAAAATTATTTTTTAGCCCCCAGTTTTGTATTTTCCCGAGGGTAACAGGAGAAATTGGACCACAAAAGTTGTTGTCCAATTTGTCCTGAGTGCGCTGATACCCTATATGTGGGGGGGAACCACCGTTTGGACGCATGGAAGTGCTCGGAAGGGAAGGAGCGCCATTTGGAATGCAGACTTAGATGGAATGGTCTGCAGGCGTCACATTGCGTTTGCAGAGCCCCTAATGTACCTAAACAGTAGAAGCCCCGCACAAGTGACCCCATTTTGGAAACTAGACCCCCCAAGGAACTTATCTAGATGTGTTGTAAGAACTTTGAACCCCCAAGTGTTTCACTACAGTTTATAACGCAGAGCCCTGAAAATAATTTTTTTTTTTTCCCACAAAATTGATTTTTTAGCCCCCAGTTTTGTATTTTCCCAGGGGTAGCAGGAGAAATTGGACCGCAAAGGTTGTTGTCATATTTGTCCTGAGTACGCTGATACCCCATATGTTGGGGTAAACCCCTGTTTGGGCACACGGGAGAGCTCGGAAGGGAAGGAGCACTGTTTTACTTTTTCAACGCAGAATTGGCTGGAATTGAGATCGGACGCCATGTCGCGTTTGGAGAGCCCCTGATGTGCCGAAACAGTGGAAAACCCCCAATTATAACTGAAACCCTAATCCAAACACACCCCTAACCCTAATCCCAACAGTAACCCTAACCACACCTCTAACCCTGACACACCCCTAACCCTAATCCCAACCCTATTCCCAACCGTAAATGTAATCTAAACCTTAACCGTAACTTTAGCCCTAACCCTAACCCTAACTTTAGCCCCAACCCTAACTGTAGCCTTAACCCTAGCCCCAACCCTTGCCCTAACCCTAGCCCTAGCCCTAACCCTAGCCCTAACCCTAGCCCCAACCCTAACCCTAGCCCTAACCCTAGCCCTAACCCTAACCCTAGACCTAGCCCTAACCTTAGCCCTAACCCTAGCCCTAACCCTAGCCCTAACCCTAGCCCTAACCCTAGCCCCAACCCTAACCCTAGCCCTAACCCTAGCCCTAACCCTAGACCTAACCCTAACCCTAGCCCTAACCCTAGCCCCAACCCTAACCCTAACCCTAACCCTAGCCCTAATGGGAAAATGGAAATAAATACATTTTTTTTATTTTTCCCTAAGGAGGTGATGAAGGGGGGTTTGATTTACTTTTATAGCGAGTTTTTTAGCGGATTTTTATGATTGGCAGCCGTCACACACTGAAAGACGCTTTTTATTGCAAAAAATATTTTTTGCGTTACCACATTTTGAGAGCTATAAATTTTCCATATTTTGGTCCACAGAGTCATGTGAGGTCTTGTTTTTTGCGGGACGAGTTGACGTTTTTATTGGTAACATTTTTGGGCACGTTACATTTTTTGATCGCTTTTTATTCTGATTTTTGTGAGGCAGAATGACCAAAAACCAGCTATTCATGAATTTCTTTTGGGGGAGGCGTTTATACCGTTCCGCGTTTGGTAAAATGGATAAAGCAGTTTTATTCTTCGGGTCAGTACGATTACAGCGATACCTCATTTATATTATTTTTTTATGTTTTGGCGCTTTTATACGATAAAAACTATTTTATGGAAAAAATAATTATTTTTGCATCACTTTATTCTCAGGACTATAACTTTTTTATTTTTTTGCTGATCATGCTGTATTGTGGCTCGTTATTTGCGGGACAAGATGATGCTTTCAGCGGTACCATGGTTATTTATATGTGTCTTTTTGATCGCGTGTTATTCCACTTTTTGTTCGGCGGTATGATAATAAAGCGTTGTTTTTTGCCTCGTTTTTTTTTTTTTTTCTTACGGTGTTTACTGAAGGGGTTAACTAGTGGGCCAGTTTTATAGGTCGGGTCGTTACGGACGCGGCGATACTAAATATGTGTACTTTTATTGTTTTTTTATTATTTAGATAAAGAAATGTATTTATGGGAATAATATTTTTTTTTTTTTCATTATTTTGGAATATTTTTTTTTATTTTTTTTTACACATTTGGAAAAATTTTTTTTAACTTTTTTACTTTGCCCCAGGGGGGGACAATACAGTTCGGTGATCTGCCAGTTTGCATAGCACTCTGACAGATCACCGATCTGAGAGAAGTGCAGGCTGCTTCACAGTGCCTGCTCTGAGCAGGCTTCTGTGAAGCCACCTCCCTCCTTGCAGGACCCGGATCCGCAGCCATCTTAGATCTGGGTCTGGAGCAGGCAGGGAGGGAGGTAAGACCCTCGCAGCAACGCAATCACATCGCGTTGCTGCGGGGGGCTCAGGGAAGCCCGCAGGGAGCCCCCTCCCTGCGCGATGCTTCCCTGCACCGCCGGCACATCGCGATCATGATTGATCGCGGTGTGCCGGGGGTTAATGTGCCGGGAGCGGTCCGTGACCGCTCCTGGCACATAGTGCCGGATGTCAGCTGCGATAGGCAGCTGACACCCGGCCGCGATCGGCCACGCTCCCCCCGTGAGCGCCGCCGATCGCGCTGGACGTACTATCCCGTCCGTGGTCATGGGGGCCCACACCACCTCGACGGGATAGTACGTCCGATGTCAGAAAGGGGTTAAACAGTGTTCACAAGCAGAAATAGTTGTATTGGGCCCACACATATATGAAGACTAATTTCCAAACAGTCTTGTTTACTGATAAGTGTTGAGCAACCCTGGATGGTCCAGATGGATGGAGTAGTAGATGGTTGGTGGATGGCACCATGTCCCAACAAGGCTGCAACGTCAGCAAGGAGGTGGAGGAGTCATGTTTTGGGCCGGAATCATGGAGAAACAGCTGTTAGGGTCCTTTAAGGTTCCTGAAGGTGTGAAAATGACCTCTGCAAAGTATACTGTATAGAGTTTCTGACTGACAACTTTCATCCATGGTATAAAAAGGAGAAATGTGCCTTCAGGAGCAAAATCATCTTCATGCATGACAATGCACCATCTCATGCTGCAAAGAATACCTCATTGGCTGCTATGGGCATAAAAGGAGATAAACTCATGGTGTGGCCACTAGGGTTGAGCGAAACGGATCGTTCATTTTCATAAGTCGCCGACTTTTGGCAAAGTCGGCGTCTCATGAAACCGAGCCGATCCCTGTGTGGGGTCTGCCATGCGGTACGCGACTTTCGCGCCAAAGTCGCGTTTCAATGACGCTAAAAGCGCCATTTCTCAGCCAATGAAGGTGGACGCAGAGTGTGGGCAGCGTGATGACATAGATCTCAGTCCCCACCATCTTAGAGAAGGGCATTGCAGTGATTGGCTTGCTTTCTGCGGCGTCACAGGGGCTATAAAGGGGCGTTCCCGCCGACCGCCATCTTACTGCTGCTGATCTGAGTGTAGGGAGAGGTTGCTGCCGCTTCTTCAGAAGCAGGGATAGTGATAGGCAGGGTACATAAAGCCACAAACCGCTTGTGCTGTAGCGATTTCCACTGTCCAACACCACCTTTTGATTGCAGGGACAGTGGAAGCTACATTTTTTTTTCCTCAGCGCTGTAGCTCATTGGGCTGCACTAGAAGGCTCCCTGACCCTGATAGCTGCGTTGCTGTGCCTGTGTGTGTACGCCGCTGTGCAAACCAACTGCTTTTTTCAAAGCACAAATCCTCTTGTTCCGTCCTTTCTGCACAGCTATCTTGTGTGTTTGTCCACACTTTTGTGTGCAGCAGTCCTTATTATAGCTGCCTGCCATACTTTTCTGAGATAACTGCAGGGAGATAAATATTGGCAAGTCTGCCTCCGTGCCATTGCTGTGTGTGGCATCTGTCTCTCATTGTGTGGCACCGAAAACCACCGTGTAATACTTGGCCTTTTTTTTTTTTTTTTTGGGTACATTCTCCCTTTTCCAAAAAAAAAATTAGTGGGAGATAAATATTGGCAAGTCTGCCTCCGTGCCATTGCTGTGTGTGGTATCTCTCTCTCATTGTGTGCCACCGAAAACACTGTGTAATACTTGGCCCTTTTTTTTTTTTTGCTAAATTCTCCCTTTTCCCAAAAAAAAATTAGTGGGAGATAAATATTGGCAAGTCTGCCTCCGTGCCCTTGCTGTGTGTGGCATCTGTCTGTCATTGTGTGGCACCGAAAACACTGTGTAATACTTGGCCATTTTTTTTTTTTTGCTAAATTCTCCCTTTTCCAAAAAAAAAAATTAGTGGGAGATAAATATTGGCAAGTCTGCCTCCGTGCCATTGCTGTGTGTGGTATCTGTCTCTCATTGTATGCCACCGAAAACACTGTGTAATACTTGGCCATTTTTTTTTTTTTGCTAAATTCTCCCTTTTCCCCAAAAAAAATTAGTGGGAGATAAATATTGGCAAGTCTGCCTCCGTGCCATTGCTGTGTGTGGCATCTGTCTGTCATTGTGTGGCACCGAAAACACTGTGTAATACTTGGCCTTTTTTTTTTTTGGGGGGTACATTCTCCCTTTTCCAAAAAAAAAATTAGTGGGAGATAAATATTGGCAAGTCTGCCTCCGTGCCATTGCTGTGTGTGGTATCTGTCTCTCATTGTGTGCCACCGAAAACACTGTGTAATACTTGGCCATTTTTATTTTTTTTTGCTAAATTCTCCCTTTTCCCCAAAAAAAATTAGTGGGAGATAAATATTGGCAAGTCTGCCTCCGTGCCATTGCTGTGGGTGGCATCTCTCTCTCATTGTGTGCCACCGAAAACCACTGTGTAATACTGGGCCTTTTTTTTATTTTTGGGTAAATTCTCCCTTTTAAAAAAAAAATAATTTGTGGGTGATAAATATTGTCAAGTCTGCTTGAGTGCTGCTCCTGTGTGTGCCATATGTCTCAAATTATTGGGGCACAGAAAGCCTAGTGTGTAACATTGGGCCTGATTTTCCTTTCAGTGTCAGGCACCTATAAAGGTATACATAAATCCTACAGAAGTTTGAGTTCACCTTATAAGTTGTTTTACAGTAACAAATAGTGTTACTTTGGTTACGTTTTGCAAACAATGAGGAAGTCTAGTGGAAGAGGTCGTGGCCGTGTCTGGTCATTGTCAGCTGGTAATGATGGTAGTGGTGGTGGAGCATCAGGTGGTCGTGGTAAAAGCAGTACAGCACCTAAGTCTTGAGTTGTTGAGCCAAAAACGTCGTCTGCCTACACAAGGCCTCGAACGCTCTCTTTTCTGGGAGTAGGAAAACCACTTTTGAAGCCGGAGCAGGAGGAACAAGTTTTGGCTTTCATTGCTCACTCTGCCTCTAGCTCTTTCGCCTCCTCCTCGGAAAGTGCCAAATGTCAGAGCAGTGCATCATCAGTGGATGCTCCCGGTCAGGAACAAGTCGCTTCCTTGTGTCCTTCACCCAGAACAACAGTGAAGGATGCGTCAGTCGACACAACAGGTTACTCCATGGAGCTCTTTACACATACCGTTCCTGGGTTAGACAGTGAAACAGTTAACAGGCCATGCCCATTAGAAGTTGAATCGGACATGGAGTGCACAGATGCACAGCCACAGCCAGATTACTATGCTGTTCCTTTGACTCAGACCAGAACATTGCCCTCGCAGTGTACTGAGGCAGAATCAAACCCAGCGGAGACTATGGTGCCCCGTCACAAACGCTATACCACCGGCTTACACGGTGACACAGACGAAGTTGCACACGACATAGAAGAGGAGGTCATAGATGACCCAGTTGTTGACCCCGATTGGCAGCCATTGGGGGAACAGGGTGCAGGTGGCAGTAGTTCAGAAGCGGAGGAGGAGGAGCCGCAGCAGGCATCAACATCACAACAGGTTCCATCTACCGTGCCCGTCTCTGGCCAAAAACGCGTGGCAAAACCAAAACCTGTTGGAGGACAGCGTGGCCATCCGGTTAAAGAAGCTCAGTCTGCAATGCCTGAAAAGTTATCCGATAGTAGAAAGAGTGCAGTCTGGCATTTTGTTAAACAACATCCAAATGATCAGCGCAAAGTCATCTGTCAAAAATGTTCAACTACCTTAAGCAGAGGTCAGAATCTTAAAAGTCTAAATACAAGTTGCATGCATAGACATTTATCCACCATGCATTTGCAAGCCTGGAATAACTACCAAATGTCCCTAAAGGTTGCAGCACCCTCGGCCAATGAAGCTAGTCAGCAACGCTACATCCCTTCCCTCACTGTAAACCCACCATTTCCCGCACCACCGGCAGTATCTGTGCAGCTTTCGTCGCCAGGCCAAAGCAGTCAGGGAATCACCAGGTTTGCAGTAGGAAACACTGCATGTTGGGCACCGGCAAGAATACCATCTCCAACCCTCTCTCACTCACCCATGTCCACCGGCACCACCGCTAGTTCCACGATCTCCAGCTCTCCAGTCCAGCTCACCCTACATGAGACTCTTGTTAGGAAAAGGAAGTACTCATCCTCGCATCCGTGTACACAGGGTTTGAACGCCCACATTGCTAGACTAATCTCATTAGAGATGATGCCCTACTGGTTAGTTGAAAGCGAAGCTTTCAAAGCGCTGATGGACTACGCTGTACCACGCTACAAGCTACCCAGTCGGCACTTCTTTTCTAGAAAAGCCATCCCAGCCCTCCAACAGCATGTTAAAGACCGCATCGTCCATGCACTCAGGCAGTCTGTGACTACAAAGGTGCACCTGACAACAGATGCATGGACCAGTAGGCATGGCCAGGGACGTTACGTGTCCATCACGGCACACTGGGTGAATGTGGTGGATGCAGGGTCCACAGGGGACAGCAATATTGGGACAGTTTTGCCTAGTCCACGGTCAAGGAAAGAGTTGGCTGTAGGCGTTCGCCCCCCCTCCTCCTCTTCCTCCTCCTCATGCAGAAGCGAGAGCTCGTCCACACACCGCAGTCGCACATCCACTCCATCCGCAGCTGCCACTGTTGCACACCAGGTGTGCCATTATGGGACAGTTAGTGGCAAGCGTCAGCAGGCTGTATTGGCAATGAAGTGTTTGGGCGACAACAGACACACCGCGGAAGTTCTGTCCGAGTTCTTGCAGAATGAAACTCAGTCATGGCTGGGCACTGTACATCTTGAGGCAGGCAAGGTTGTGAGTGATAACGGAAGGAATTTCATGGCTGCCATAGCCCTTTCCTAACTGAAACACGTTCCTTGCCTGGCTCACACCTTAAACCTGGTGGTGCAGTGCTTCCTGAAAAGTTACCCGGGGTTACCCGACCTGCTCCTCAAAGTGCGCAGACTTTGCTCGCATATCCGCCGTTCGCCCGTACACTTCAGCCGTATGCAGAACTATCAGCGGTCTTTGAACCTTCCTCAGCATCGCCTAATCATCGACATTTCAACAAGGTGGAACTCCAGACTGCACATGCTTCAGAGACTGTGCAAACAGAGGCGTGCTGTTATGTTTTTGTGGGAGGATACACATACACGGGCAGGCAGTTGGATGGCAGACATGGAGTTGTCAGGTGTGCAGTGGTCGAAGCTACAAGACCTGTGTCAAGTCCTTCAGTGTTTTGAGGAATGCACACGGTTGGTTAGTGCAGACAACGCCATAATAAGCATGAGCATCCCCCTAATGCGTCTGCTGATGCAAAGTTTGACGCACATAAAGGAGCAGGCGTCTGCAGCCGAGGAAGAGGAAAGCCTTGATGACAGTCAGCCATTGTCTGGTCAGGGCCGTGTAGAGGACGTGGTAGCGGGCGAAGAGGAGGAGGAGGACGAGGAGGATGATGGGGATGAGTACTTTTTGAATGAGGAAGCTTCTCCTGGGCCAACAGAAATTAGTGGCGTTGCAAGGCTGGGTTCTGTTTTTTTAAGGGAGACAAGTGACGTAGATTTGCCTGTAACAGCCCCTCCAACCAGCACAACCGCAGATTTGACAACTGGAACTTTGGCCCACATGGCGGATTATGCCTTACGTATCCTCAAAAGGGACACACGCATTATTAAAATGATGAGCGATGACGATTATTGGTTGGCCTGCATCCTTGACCCTCGCTATAAAGGCAAATTGCAAAATATTATGCCACATGAGAACCTCGAACAAATATTAGCAACCAAACAAGCTACTCTTGTAGACCGTTTGATTCAGGCATTCCCAGCACACAGCGCCGGTGATGGTTCTCAGTCTCACACAAGCTGCAGGGGGCTACATGGCAGAGGTGTTAGAGGTGCACAAATCAGAAGTGGCGTTGGACAGAGGGGTTTTCTGACCAGGTTGTGGAGTGATTTCGCAATGACCGCAGACAGGACAGGTACTGCAGCATCTATTCAAAGTGACAGGAGACAACATTTGTCCAGTATGGTTACTAACTATTCTTCATCCCTTATCGATGTTCTCCCTCAACCGTCATTCCCATTTGATTACTGGGCATCAAAATTAGACACCTGGCCTGAATTGGCAGAATATGCGTTGCAGGAGCTTGCTTGCCCAGCAGCTAGTGTGCTATCAGAAAGAGTATTCAGTGCTGCTGGTTCAATATTAACCGAAAAAAGGACTCGTCTGGCTACCCAAAATGTGGATGATCTCACCTTCATTAAAATGAACCACTCCTGGATTTCAAATTATTTTGCCCCACCTTTCCCGGCTGACACCTAGCTTTCCTATAAAAAGGTCTTGCTTGTGGACTGGTCTTACTGAGTGTTCCAATCTGTTAATTTGCAGCAGCTGTTTGTCCAGCATACGACATGTTTACACCTCCCCCAATGGGAAAAATCCCCCCACGGGGCCGTTGTCTCGCCACTTGGCGCAAGCACCCGTTACAGTGCTGATTGTCTGAAGAGGTGGGTGTGCCCGCTTTTGGTCGACGGCACTGCCACTGGGTCCCTCATAGTACAATGTAGTGTCTCTGGCGGTGGTGGTGGGGCGGTACCGCCGGCCACAAGAGAGTTCCCCCCCCCCAGCTCAAACTGTGCTCTACCATGTGCAAAATTATCTCGCACAGCTCTACCAATGTTTAGTCTATGCACTGACATCATTCAATGCCTGGCACTGACAAACAATACCAATTTGTTTGCATCTATGATGCTAGTTAAAGTAGTCTGGGTCAGTGTCCTATATTGACACCAGTAAATACTAATTTACTGCCAAATTACTTTGTCATAAACTCTGCAGTTGAGCCCACCCCTGTACCTAAGCATGACACCCTTTTTTTACTTATAGTTGTATTGCGAGACATTAACATCTATTTATTTTTTTGGAGTACTAACTGTGTCAGACACTCCTTCCAATACTCCTCCACTGACCACAATGCTGCCTGCCTGTGCATCCATGTAACCGATGTAAAACTGCCATGAGCCTATTGTTTGTTATTTTAGGCCTTTGATAGCCTGTCTGCGGTCCCTACTTGCATTACTCCTCCACTGACCACAATGCTGCCTGCCTGTGCATCCATGTAACCGATATAAAACTGCCATGAGCCTATTGTTTGTTATTTTAGGCCTTTGATAGCCTGTCTGCGGTCCCTACTTGCATTACTCCTCCACTGACCACAATGCTGCCTGCCTGTGCATCCATGTAACCGATATAAAACTGCCTTGAGCCTATTGTTTGTTATTTTAGGCCTTTGATAGCCTGTCTGCGGTCCCTACTTGCATTACTCCTCCACTGACCACAATGCTGCCTGCCTGTGCATCCATGTAACCGATGTAAAACTGCCATGAGCCTATTGTTTGTTATTTTAGGCCTTTGATAGCCTGTCTGCGGTCCCTACTTGCATTACTCCTCCACTGACCACACCAATGCTGCCCGTTTACCCCTGGAACCTATTTTACAGTGCATAGAGCCTATTTTTTTATTTTATTTAATATTAATAAAGCCATGATGGACTACGCTGTACCACGCTATGGGCTACCCAGTTGACAATTCTTTTGCGAGAAAAGCCATCCCACCCCTCCACCAGCATGTAAAAGACCGCATTGTCCATGCACTATGTCAATCTGTGAGTCCAAAGGTACACCTGACAACAGACACATGGACCTGTAGGCATGGCCACGGAAGGTTACGTGTTTTTTGTGGCGCAATGGGTTAATGTATTGGATGCATGGTCCACACAGGGGACAGCCTGGTAAGTATTTCTGCAGTCCCTAATTCAAGTTGTCCTCAACTGAATACAGCTGAGCTTCAACCTTCTGGCTCTCATTAAGTGCTGGTATTTAAAAAAAAAAGGGTGTTTAGGGCCTACTAACGGTGTCTGCCCCTGCCTGGTGTTTCTCCTCAACTGAAAAAAGCTGAGCTTCTACCTTCTGGCTCTCATTAAGTGCTGGTATTTAAAAAAAAAAGGGTGTTTAGGGCCTACTAACGGTGTCTGCCCCTGCCTGGTGTTTGTCCTCAACTGAAAAAAGCTGAGCTTCTACCTTCTGGCTCTCATTAAGTGCTGTTTTTTTTTTTAAATAAAAGGGTGTTTAGGGCCTACTAACGGTGTCTGCCCCTGCCTGGTGTTTGTCTTCAACTGAATAAAGCTGAGCTTCAACCTTCTGGCTCTCATTAAGTGCTGGTATTTAAAAAAAAAAGGGTGTTTAGGGCCTACTAACGGTGTCTGCCCCTGCCTGGTGTTTGTCCTCAACTGAAAAAAGCTGAGCTTCTACCTTCTGGCTCTCATTAAGTGCTGTTTTTTTTTTTAAATAAAAGGGTGTTTAGGGCCTACTAACGGTGTCTGCCCCTCCCTGGTGTTGACCTCAACTGAATACAGCTGAGCTTCAACCTTCTGGCTCTCATTAAGTGCTGGTATTTAAAAAAAAAGGGTGTTTAGGGCCTACTAACGGTGTCTGCCCCTCCCTGGTGTTGACCTCAACTGAATACAGCTGAGCTTCAACCTTCTGGCTCTCATTAAGTGCTGGTATTTAAAAAAAAGGGTGTTTAGGGCCTACTAACGGTGTCTGCCCCTGCCTGGTGTTTGTCCTCAACTGAATAAAGCTGAGCTTCAACCTTCTGGCTCTCATTAAGTGCTGGTATTTTTTAAAAAAAGGATGTTTAGGGCCTACTAACGGTGTCTGCCCCTCCCTGGTGTTTGCCCTCAACTGAATACAGCTGAGCTTCAACCTTCTGGCTTTCGGCCTATAATATCAGATATTAAACTGCATTTGGCCTTCAACTTTGGTTACGGCCTACTAACGGTGTCTGCCCCTCCCTGGTGTTGAGTCTGACCTCAACTGAATACAGCTGAGCTTCAACCTTCTGGCTCTCATTGAGTGCTGTGTTTTTAAAAATTGGTGGTTAGGTCCTATTAAAGGTGTCTGCCCCTCCGTGTTGTTTGTCCTCAACTGAATAAAGCTGAGCTTCAACCTTCTGGCTTTTGGCCTACAGTAGCAGATATTAAACTGCATTTGGCCTACTAGTGTGGTTGGGCCCTTAAAACAGTGTCTGCTGCTCTTGGGTTTGCTACTCCACTGAACAAAGCAATGCCGCCTGTTTAGTCCTGTTACCAATTTTGAACTGCATTTAGCCTACTTTATTCTTTGGCCCTATATCTGTTTCCTCCTCATCCTGCCCATTGCCCAGCCACTGCTAGATGAGTCTGCTGGTACATTGACCTAGACCACTACATTCCCCTTGCACTCTACACAGCCAGAATCTGACCCTGCTGAAAGTAAGGTTCCCCTTCCCGCATGTTATACCACTTTACACAGGGAGAAAGAGGAAGGTGCAGATGAAAGTGTAGGTTCCTTCATCAGGTGGGGGGGGCATACTCGTTGGCGACGTCACGGGCACAGGGCCCCTCAGAGTACGCAAAAGTGTCGCTGCCGGTGGGAGGCGCCCCCGCCATGCAAACACACTGCTGTACTTTGAGGGGCCCTGTGCCAGTGCCAATGCAAACGAGTGGGCCCCCCCCTGCTTGCTCAGGATCACAGCACTTGCAACATTGAAATACTTACCTCTCCCTGCTCCACCGCCGTGACGGAGTCCACATTTCCTGGGCCCACTAAAGCCTTGAACCAGCCCTACCCCCCACAACTTTTGCCAAATGACCCCCAATTTCCTATGCCCAACTATTATTATAAAGTTAATTAAGATTGACAAGCTTCAGAAACAAGAATGGATGTATTTGGCATGATGTTCCTGGCCTCCACGCACTGCCGACTATGCTTCCCCATTGACTTGCATTGGGTTTCGTGTTTCGGTCGATCCCCGACTTTTAGCGATAATCGGCCGACTGCACTCGACTCGACTCTGGACAAAGTTGGGTTTCACAAAACCCGACTCGATCTTTAAAAAATGAAAGTCGCTCAACCCTAGTGGCCACCATCTTCCCCTGACCTCAACCCTATAGAGAACCTTTGGAGTATCATGAAGCAAAAGATCTATGAGGGTGTGGAGGCAGTTCACATCCAAACAGCAGCTCAGGGAGGGAAGAAATACAAGCAGAAACTCTCCATAAACTCACAAGTAGGGTTGAGCGACTTTCATTTTTTTAAGATCGAGTAGGGTTTTGGGAAACCCGATTTTGTCCAGAGTCGAGTCGAGTGCAGTCGGCCGATTATCGCTAAAAGTCGGGGATCGACCGAAACACGAAACCCAATGCAAGTCAATGGGGAAGCATAGTCGGCAGTGAGTGGAGGCCAGGAAAACACCTACAGTGCCCATTTTAATGCCAAAAACATCCATTCTTGTTTCTGAAGCTTGCCAATCGTAATTAACTTTATAATAATAGTTGGGCATAGGGAATTGGGGGTCATTTGGCAAAAGTTGTGGGGGGAGTAGGGCCGGCTCAAGTTTTTCGTGGGCCCAGGAAATGCGGACTACGTCACGGCGGTGTTGCAGGGAAAGGTAATTATTTAAAAGTTGCAAGTGCTGTGATCCTGAGCAAGCAGGGGGGGGGCCCACTCGTTCGCATTGCCACTGGCACAGGGCCCCTCAAAGTACGGCGGTGTGTTTGCATGGCGGGGGCGCCTCCCACCAGCAGCGACACTTTTGCGTACTCTGAGGGGCCCTGTGCCAGTGACGTCGCCAACGAGTATGCCCCCCCACCTGATGAAGGAACCTGCACTTTCATCTGCACCTTCCTCTTTGTCCCTGTGTAAGGTGGTATAACATGCGGGAAGGGGAACCTTACTTTCAGCAGGGACAGATTCTGGCTGTGTAGAGTACAAGGGGAATGTAGTGGTCTCGGTCAATGTACCAGCAGACTCATTTAGCAGTGGCTGGGCAATGGGCAGGATGAGGAGGAAACAGATATAGGGCCAAAGAATAAAGTAGGCTACATGCAGTTCAAAATTGGTAACAGGACTAAACAGGCGGCATTGCTTTGTTCAGTGGAGTAGCAAACCCAAGAGCAGCAGACACTGTTTCAAGGGCCTAACCACACTAGTAGGCCAAATGCAGTTTAATATCTGATAGTATAGGGCGAAAGCCAGAATGTGGAAGCTCAGCTTTGTTCAGTTGAGGACAACACCAGGGAGGGGCAGACACCTTTAGTAGGCCGGAAAAGCCTATTGCATTTTTTAAAATGGTAATTTGGAGCAGAAGGTTGAAGCTCAGCTTTATTTAGTTGAGGGCAACACCAGGGAGGGGCAGAAGCCGTTAGTAGGCCCTAACCACCATTTTTTTTTTAAAACCACTTAATGAGAGCCGGAAGGTTGAAGCTCAGCTTTATTTAGTTGAGGACAACACCAGGGAGGGGCAGAAGCCGTTAGTAGGCCCTAACCACCATTTTTTTTTTTTAAAACCACATAATGAGAGCCGGAAGGTTGAAGCTCAGCTTTATTTAGTTGAGGACAACACCAGGGAGGGGCAGAAGCCGTTAGTAGGCCCTAACCACCTTTTTTTTTTTAAAACCACATAATGAGAGCCGGAAGGTTGAAGCTCAGCTTTATTTAGTTGAGGACAACACCAGGGAGGGGCAGAAGCCGTTAGTAGGCCCTAACCACCTTTTTTTTTTTTAAAACCACATAATGAGAGCCGGAAGGTTGAAGCTCAGCTTTATTTAGTTGAGGACAACACCAGGGAGGGGCAGAAGCCGTTAGTAGGCCCTAACCACCATTTTTTTTTTTAAAACCACATAATGAGAGCCGGAAGGTTGAAGCTCAGCTTTATTTAGTTGAGGACAACACCAGGGAGGGGCAGAAGCCGTTAGTAGGCCCTAACCACCTTTTTTTTTTTTAAAACCACATAATGAGAGCCGGAAGGTTGAAGCTCAGCTTTATTTAGTTGAGGGCAACACCAGGGAGGGGCAGAAGCCGTTAGTAGGCCCTAACCAAAGTTGAAGGCCAAATGCAGTTTAATTTCTGATACTATAGGCCGAAAGCCAGAAGGTGGAAGTTCCGATTTAGACAGTGGAGCACAATTTGAATTAGGGACTGCAGACAGACTTAGTAGGCTGTCCCCTGTGGACCATGCATCCACCACATTAACCCATTGCGCCGTAATGGACACGTAATCTTCCGTGGCCATGCCTACAGGTCCATGCGTCTGTTGTCAGGTGCACCTTTGTACTCACAGATTGCCAGAGTGCATGGACAATGCGGTCTTCTACATGCTGGTGGAGGGTTGGGATGGCTTTTCTCGCAAAAGAAGTGTCGACTGGTTAGCTTGTAGCGTGGTACAGCGTAGTCCATCATGGCCTTATTAATAGTAAATAAAATATATAACTAGGCTCTATGAACTTTTAAATAGGTTCCAGGGGTACACGGGCAGCATTGGTGTGGTCAGTGGAGGAGTATTGCAAGTAGGGGCTGCAGACAGGCTATCAAAGGCCTAAAATAACAAACAGTAGGCAGTCATGGCAGTTTTACATCGGTTACATGGATACACAGGCAGGCACTCCAGGCAGCATTGTGGTCAGTGGAGGAGTATTGCAAGTAGGGGCCGCAGACAGGCTATCAAAGGCCTAAAATAACAAACAATAGGCTCATTGCAGTTTTACAGCGGTTACATGGATAGACGGGCAGGCAGCTTGGTGGTGGTGAGTGGAGGAGTATTTAAAGTAGGGACCGCAGACAGGCTTCAAAGGCCTAACATAAGAAAATGGGCTGGCTGTAGGCACTTTATAATTGGTTCCAGGGGTACACGGGCAGCAGTGGTCTGGTCAGTGGAGGAGTATTTAAAGTAGGGACCGCAGACAGGCTTCAAAGGCCTAACATAAGAAAATGGGCTGGCTGTAGGCACTTTATAATTGGTTCCAGGGGTACACGGGCAGCAGTGGTCTGGTCAGTGGAGGAGTATTTAAAGTAGGGACCGCAGACAGGCTATCAAAGGCCTAACATAACAAACAATAGGCTCATGATGGCAGTTTCACAGCGGTTACATGGATACACGGGCAGGCAGCTTGGTGGTGAGTGGAGGAGTATTTAAAGTAGGGACCGCAGACAGGCTATCAAAGGCCTAAAATAACAAACAATAGGCTCATGGCAGTTTCACAGCGGTTACATGGATACACGGGCAGGCAGCTTGGTGGTGGTGAGTGGAGGAGTATTTAAAGTAGGGACCGCAGACAGGCTTCAAAGGCCTAACATAAGAAAATGGGCTGGCTGTAGGCACTTTATAATTGGTTCCAGGGGTACACGGGCAGCAGTGGTCTGGTCAGTGGAGGAGTATTTAAAGTAGGGACCGCAGACAGGCTTCAAAGGCCTAACATAAGAAAATGGGCTGGCTGTAGGCACTTTATAATTGGTTCCAGGGGTACACGGGCAGCAGTGGTCTGGTCAGTGGAGGAGTATTTAAAGTAGGGACCGCAGACAGGCTATCAAAGGCCTAACATAACAAACAATAGGCTCATGGCAGTTTCACAGCGGTTACATGGATACACGGGCAGGCAGCTTGGTGGTGAGTGGAGGAGTATTTAAAGTAGGGACCGCACACAGGCTATCAAAGGCCTAAAATAACAAACAATAGGCTCATGGCAGTTTCACAGCGGTTACATGGATACACGGGCAGGCAGCTTGGTGGTGAGTGGAGGAGTATTTAAAGTAGGGACCGCAGACAGGCTATCAAAGGCCTAAAATAACAAACAATAGGCTCATGGCAGTTTCACAGCGGTTACATGGATACACGGGCAGGCAGCTTGGTGGTGGTGAGTGGAGGAGTATTTAAAGTAGGGACCGCAGACAGGCTTCAAAGGCCTAACATAAGAAAATGGGCTGGCTGTAGGCACTTTATAATTGGTTCCAGGGGTACACGGGCAGCAGTGGTCTGGTCAGTGGAGGAGTATTTAAAGTAGGGACCGCAGACAGGCTATCAAAGGCCTAACATAACAAACAATAGGCTCATGATGGCAGTTTCACAGCGGTTACATGGATACACGGGCAGGCAGCTTGGTGGTGAGTGGAGGAGTATTTAAAGTAGGGACCGCAGACAGGCTATCAAAGGCCTAACATAAGAAAATGGGCTGGCTGTAGGCACTTTATAATTGGTTCCAGGGGTACACGGGCAGCAGTGGTCTGGTCAGTGGAGGAGTATTTAAAGTAGGGAACGCAGACAGGCTATCAAAGGCCTAACATAACAAACAATAGGCTCATGATGGCAGTTTCACAGCGGTTACATGGATACACGGGCAGGCAGCTTGGTGGTGAGTGGAGGAGTATTTAAAGTAGGGACCGCAGACAGGCTATCAAAGGCCTAAAATAACAAACAATAGGCTCATGGCAGTTTCACAGCGGTTACATGGATACACGGGCAGGCAGCTTGGTGGTGGTGAGTGGAGGAGTATTTAAAGTAGGGACCGCAGACAGGCTTCAAAGGCCTAACATAAGAAAATGGGCTGGCTGTAGGCACTTTATAATTGGTTCCAGGGGTACACGGGCAGCAGTGGTCTGGTCAGTGGAGGAGTATTTAAAGTAGGGACCGCAGACAGGCTATCAAAGGCCTAAAATAACAAACAATAGGCTCATGGCAGTTTTACAGCGGTTACATGGATACACAGGCAGCTTGGTGGTGAGTGGAGGAGTATTTAAAGTAGGGACCGCAGACAGGCTATCAAAGGCCTAAAATAACAAACAATAGGCTCATGGCAGTTTCACAGCGGTTACATGGATACACGGGCAGGCAGCTTGGTGGTGGTGAGTGGAGGAGTATTTAAAGTAGGGACCGCAGAAAGGCTTCAAAGGCCTAACATAAGAAAATGGGCTGGCTGTAGGCACTTTATAATTGGTTCCAGGGGTACACGGGCAGCAGTGGTCTGGTCAGTGGAGGAGTATTTAAAGTAGGGACCGCAGACAGGCTATCAAAGGCCTAACATAACAAACAATAGGCTCATGGCAGTTTCACAGCGGTTACATGGATACACGGGCAGGCAGCTTGGTGGTCAGTGGAGGAGTATTTAAAGTAGGGACCGCAGACAGGCTATCAAAGGCCTAAAATAACAAACAATAGGCTCATGGCAGTTTTACAGCGGTTACATGGATACACAGGCAGCTTGGTGGTGAGTGGAGGAGTAGTGCAAGGAGTGTCTGTCCCAGTACTCCCAAAATATAAATAGATGTTAATGTCTCGCAAAACAACCAAAACAAAAAAAAAAGGTGGCATACTTAGGTACAGGGGTGGGCTCATCTACTGAGTTTCTGACATTGTAATTTGGCAGTAACTATTTAATGGTGCCAATATAGGACACAGACACAGACTACTTTAAGTTGCATCATAGATGTCTACAAATTTGTATTGTCAGTGCCAGACATTGAATGATGTCAGCGAATAGACTAAAGATTGGTGGAGCTGTGCGACATAATTTTGCACGTGGTAGAGCACATTTTGAGCTGGGGTAGGGGGGAACTCTCTTGAGGCCGGCGGGACCGCCCCAGGGCCCCTCATGTTACAACGGTGTGTCTGACGTTGGGTGCGCACCACCACCGCCAGAGACACTACATTGTACTATGAGGGACCCAGTAGCAATGCCGTCAACCAAAAGCGAGCACACCCACCTCTTCAGACAAACAGCAGTCTCACGGGTGCTTGCGCCAAGTCGCGATACCACGGCCCCGTGTGGGGAGTTTTGCCATTTAGGGAGGTGTAAACATGTCGTATGCTGTACAATCAGCTGCAGCAAATTAGACATTAGAAAAGTAATTCACAGGCAAGAGCTTTTCATAGGAAAGCTAGGTGTCGGCCGGGCAAGGTGGGGCAAAAGATTTCGAAATCCAGTTGTGGTTCATTTTAATGAATGTTAGATCGTCAACATTTTGGGTAGCCAGACGAGTCCTTTTTTCGGTTAATATTGAACCTGCAGCACTGAATACTCTTTCTGATAGGACACTTGCTGCCGGGCAAGCAAGCTCCTGCAATGCATATTCTGCCAATTCTGGCCAGGTGTCTAATTTGGAGGCCCAGTAATCAAATGGGAATGACGGTTGAGGGAGAACATCGATAAGGGATGAAAAATAGTTAGTAACCATACTGGACAAATGTTGTCTCCTGTCACTTTCAATTGATGCAGCAGTACCTGTCCTGTCTGCGGTCATAGCAAAATCACTCCACAACCTGGTCAGAAAACCCCTCTGTCCAACGCCACTTCTGATGTGTGCACCCCTAACACTCCTAGTCTGCTGCCCCCTGGAGCTTGTGTGAGAACGATCACGTGCGCTGTGTGCTGGGAATGCCTGAAGCAAACGGTCAACAAGAGTTGATTGTTTGGTTGCTAATATTAGTTCCAAGTTCTCATGTGGCATAATATTTTGCAATTTGCCTTTATAGCGTGGATCAAGGAGGCAGGCCAACCAGTAATCGTCATCGTTCATCATTTTCGTAATGCGTGTGTCCCTTTTTAGGATACGTAAGGCATAATCCGCCATGTGGGCCAAAGTTCCAGTTGTCAAATCTCCGGTTGTGATTGGTTGAGGGGCAGTTGCAGGCAAATCTACGTCACTTGTGTCCCTCAAAAAACCAGAACCCGGCCGTGACACGCAACCAATTTCCTGTGCCCCCGTGAAAGTTTCCGCATTAAAAATATACTCATCCCCATCATCCTCCTCGTCCTCCACCTCCTCTTCGCCCGCTACCTCGTCCTGTACACTGCCCTGACCAGACAATGGCTGACTGTCATCAAGGCTTCCCTCTTCCTCTGGTGCAGACGCCTGCTCCTTTATGTGCGTCAAACTTTGCATCAGCAGACGCATTAGGGGGATGCTCATGCTTATTACGGCGTTGTCTGCACTAACCAGCCGTGTGCATTCCTCAAAACACTGAAGGACTTGACACATGTCTTGTATCTTCGACCACTGCACACCTGACAACTCCATGTCTGCCATCCTACTGCCTGCCCGTGTATCCTCCCACAAATAAATAACAGCACGCCTCTGTTCGCACAGTCTCTGAAGCATGTGCAGTGTTGAGTTCCACCTTGTTGCAACGTCTATGATTAGGCGATGCTGGGGAAGGTTCAAAGACCGCTGATAGGTCTGCATACGGCTGGCGTGTACAGGCGAACGTCGGATATGTGAGCAAAGTGCACGCACTTTGAGGAGCAGGTCGGAGAACCCAGGATAAGTTTTCAATAAGCACTGCACCACCAGGTTTAAGGTGTGAGCCAGGCAAGGAATGTGTTTCAGTTGGGAAAGGGAGATGGCAGCCATGAAATTCCTTCCGTTATCACTCACTACCTTGCCTGCCTCAAGATCTACTGTGCCCAGCCACGACTGCGTTTCTTGTTGCAAGAACTCGGACAGAACTTCCGCGGTGTGTCTGTTGTCGCCCAAACACTTCATAGCCAATACAGCCTGCTGACGCTTGGCAGTAGCTGGCCCATAATGGGACAACTGGTGTGCAACAGTGTCATCTGCCGATGGAGTGGTTGGCCGACTGCGTTCTGTGGAAGAGCTGTAGCTTCTGCAGGAGGACGAGGAGGAGGAGGAGGGGGTGCGAACGCCTACAGCCAACTGTTTCCTAGACCGTGGGCTAGGCACAACTGTCCCTAAATTGATGTCGCCTGTGGACCCTGCATCCACCACATTCACCCAGTGTGCCGTGATGGACACATAACGTCCCTGGCCATGCCTACTGGTCCATGCATCTGTAGTCAGGTGCACCTTTGTACTCACAGATTGCCTAAGTGCATGGACGATGCGCTGTTTAACATGCTGGTGCAGGGCTGGGATGGCTTTTCTGGAAAAAAAGTGTCGACTAGGTAGCTCGTATCGTGGTTCAGCGTACTCCATCAGGGCTTTAAAAGCTTCGCTTTCAACTAAACGGTAGGGCATCATCTCTAACGAGATTAGTCTAGCTATGTGGGCGTTAAAACCCTGTGTACGCGGATGCGAGGATAAGTACTTCCTTTTTCTAACCAGAGTCTCATGTAGGGTGAGCTGGACTGGAGAGCAGGAGATCGTGGAACTTTCGGGTGTGCCGGTGTACATGGCAGACTGAGAGACGGTTGGAGACGGTATTGTTTCCGCCGGTGCCCTAGATGCAATATTTCCTCCTACTAAACTGGTGATTCCCTGACCCTGACTGCTTTTGGCTGGCAAAGAAACCTGCACAGATACTGCCGGTGGTGCGGAAAATGGTGGCCTTACAGTGACGGAAGGGATGTTGCGTTGCTGACTAGCTTCATTGGCCGAGGGTGCTACAACCTTAAGGGACGTTTGGTAGTTAGTCCAGGCTTGAAAATGCATGGTGGTTAAGTGTCTATGCATGCAACTAGTATTTAGACTTTTCAGATTCTGACCTCTGCTTAAGCTAGTTGAACATTTTTGACAGATGACTTTGCGCTGATCAGTTGGATGTTGTTTAAAAAAATGCCAGACTGCACTCTTCCTAGACTCGGATCCCTTTTCAGGGATTGCAGACTGAGCTTTAACCGGATGGCCACGCTGTCCTCCAACAGGTTTTGGCTTTGACACGCGTTTTGGGCCAGATACGGGCCCGGCAGATGGAACCTGTTGCGATGTTGATGCCTGCTGCGGCCCCTCCTCCACCTCCGCTTCTGAACTACTGCCGCCTGCACCCTGTTCCCCCAATGGCTGCCAATCGGGGTCAATAACTGGGTCATCTATTACCTCCTCTTCGAGCTCGTGTGCAACTTCGTCTGTGTCACTGTGTCGGTCGGTGGTATAGCGTTCGTGGCGGGGCAACATAGTCTCATCAGGGTCTGATTGTGGATCTGTACCCTGAGAGGGCAATGTGGTGGTCTGAGTCAAAGGAGCAGCATAGTACTCTGGCTGTGGCTGTGCATCAGTGCACTCCATGTCAGAATCTACTTGTAATGGGCATGGCCTGTTAAATGTTTCACTTTCTAAGCCAGGGACGGTATGTGTAAAGAGCTCCATGGAGTGACCCGTTGTGTCGCCTGCTGCATCCTTCTCTCTTGTTGTAGTTTTTGCTGAGGAGGACAAGGAAGCGACTTGTCCCTGACCGTGAACATCCACAAGCGACGCGCTGCTTTTACATTTACCAGTTTCGGAAGAGGAGGCAAAAGAGCTAGAGGCTGAGTCTGCAATGTAAGCCAAAACTTGCTGTTGCTGCTCAGCCTTTAAAAGCGGTTTTCCTACTCCCAGAAAAGAGAGCGTTCGAGGCCTTGTGTAGCCTGACGACGAAACTGGCTCCACAGCTCCAGACTTAGGTGGAATATTTTTATCCCCACGACCACCTGATGCTCCACTACCACTACCATCATTACCAGCTGACAATGAACGCCCACGACGACCTCTTGCACCAGACTTCCTCATTGTTTAAAAATCGTAACCAAACTAACTTTATTTGTTGCTGTCAAACAACTTACACGGTGAGCTATAACTTCAGTATGATTTCAATATCCCTTAACAGGTTGGTGAGACCACAAGGAAAATCAGGCACAATGTTACACACTCTGTTTTCTGTGACACCAAATCACAGAGATGACACACACGCAGGACTGTCACTCAAGCACTAATGTCAATATTAATCTCCCACCTAATTTATTTTTTTTTTTTTCTCTGTGAGACTTTAGAAACCAAATAATATTTAAAAAAAAAACAAAAAAACAAGGCTTTCTATGGCCCACTGAATGAGAGATGGCACGCACAGGAGTGGCACACAAGCCCTGACTGAGGCCAATATTTTTCTCCCACTGATTGATGTAGTGTTTTTGTGTTGAGGTTGATTTTAAAACACAAATGAAGGAAAAAAATAAAAAGGCTTTCTATGGCCCACAATTAGAGAGAGAGGTGGCACACCCAGGAGTCAAGACTGGCACACAAGCTGAAATGGCAATATTACTCTCCCACTGTTTTTTTATGTATTTTTTTTTTATTTTCAGGGAGACTTTAGAAACCAAATAATATTTAAAAAAAAAAAAAAAAACAAGGCTTTCTATGGCCCACTGAATGAGAGGGACAGAGGTGGCACACCCAGGAGTCAAGACTGGCACACAAGCTGAAATGGCAATATTACTCTCCCACTGTTTTTTTATGTATTTTTTTTTTTTATTTTCAGGGAGACTTTAGAAACCAAATAATATTAAAAAAACCAAAAAATAAATAGGCTTTCTATGGCCCACTGAATGAAAGGGAGAGAGGTGGCACACCCAGGAGTCAAGACTGGCACACAAGCTGAAAGGGCAATATTACTCTCCCACTGTTTTTTTATGTATTTTTTTTTTTTATTTTCAGGGAGACTTTAGAAACCAAATAATATTAAAAAAACCAAAAAATAAATAGGCTTTCTATGGCCCACAATTAGAGAGAGAGGTGGCACACCCAGGAGTCAAGACTGGCACACAAGCTGAAATGGCAATATTACTCTCCCACTGTTTTTTTATGTTTTTTTTTTTTATTTTCAGGGAGACTTTAGAAACCAAATAATATTAAAAAAAAAACAAAAAAACAAGGCTTTCTATGGCCCACTGAATGAGAGGGAGAGAGGTGGCACACCCAGGAGTCAAGACTGGCACACAAGCTGAAATGGCAATATTACTCTCCCACTGTTTTTTTATGTATTTTTTTTTTTTATTTTCAGGGAGACTTTAGAAACCAAATAATATTAAAAAAACCAAAAAATAAATAGGCTTTCTATGGCCCACTGAATGAAAGGGAGAGAGGTGGCACACCCAGGAGTCAAGACTGGCACACAAGCTGAAAGGGCAATATTACTCTCCCACTGTTTTTTTATGTTTTTTTTTTTTTTTCAGGGAGACTTTAGAAACCAAATAATATTAAAAAAAAAAAAAAAAAAAAAAAAAATAGGCTTGCTATAGCCCACTGAATGAGAGATAGCACACACAGCAGTGGCACACAAGCCCTGACTGAGGCCAATATTTTTCTCCCACTGATTGATGTAGTGTTTTTGTGTTGAGGTAGATTTTAGAACACAAATCACGGAAAAAATAAATAGGCTTTCTATGGCCCACTGAATGAAAGGGAGAGAGGTGGCACACCCAGGAGTCAAGACTGGCACACAAGCTGAAAGGGCAATATTACTCTCCCACTGTTTTTTTATGTATTTTTTGTTTTTTCAGGGAGACTTTAGAAACCCAATAATATTTAAAAAAAAAAATAAATAGGCTTTCTATGGCCCACTGAATGAGAGGGAGAGAGGTGGCACACCCAGGAGTCAAGACTGGCACACAAGCTGAAAGGGCAATATTATTCTCCCACTGTTTTTTTAGGTTTTTTTTTTTTTTTTCAGGGAGAATTAGAAACCAAATAATATTAAAAAAAAAAAAAAAAATAGGCTTGCTATAGCCCACTGAATGAGAGATAGCACACACAGCAGTGGCACACAAGCCCTGACTGAGGCCAATATTTTTCTCCCACTGATTGATGTACTGTTTTTGTGTTGAGGTAGATTTTAGAACACAAATCACGGAAAAAATAAATAGGCTTTCTATGGCCCACTCAGTGAGAGATGGCACACACAGGGATGGCACTGTAGCAGAAATGCCAATCTTAATCTCCCACAAAAAAAAAAAACAAAAAAAAAAAAAAACTGTCCTACAATTACTATCTCCCTGCAGTAATGTAAGCCAGGTATGGCAGGCAGCAATAGGAGTGGACTGATGCACAAATTAAATAAAAAGTGTGGAAAAACAGAAAAGATAGCTGTGCAGAAAGGAAGGAACAAGAGGATATGTGCTTTGAAAAAAGCAGTTGGTTTCCACAGTGGCGTACACACAGCAATACAGCTATCACGGAGCCTTCTAGGGCAGCCCAATGAGCTACAGCGCTGAGGGGAAAAAAAAAAAAAAATAGCTTCCACAGTCCCTGCACACCGAAGGTGGTGTTGGACAGTGGAAATCGCTGCAGCACAAGCGGTTTGGTGGTTAGTGGACCCTGCCTAACGCTCTCCCTGCTTCTGATGAAGCGGCAGCAACCTGTCCCTAAGCTCAGATCAGCAGCAGTAAGATGGCGGTCGGCGGGAACGCCCCTTTATAGCCCCTGTGACGCCGCAGACAGCAAGCCAATCACTGCAATGCCCTTCTCTAAGATGGTGGGGACCAGGATCTATGTCATCACGCTGCCCACACTCTGCGTTCACCTTCATTGGCTGAGAAATGGCGCTTTTCGCGTCATTGAAACGCGACTTTGGCGCGAAAGTCGCGTACCGCATGGCCGACAAGCACAGGGGTCGGATCGGGTTTCATGAGACGCCGACTTAGCCAAAAGTCGGCGACTTTTGAAAATGATCGACCCGTTTCGCTCAACCCTACTCACAAGTTCAATGGATGCAAGAATTGTGAAGGTGATATCAAAGAAGGGGTCCTATGTTAACATGTAACTTGGCCCGTTAGGATGTTTTGGAGTTAAATAGATTTTGTATTCAGTTAATGTGACCTCCTAATGCTGCTAATTCCACAAATGAGCATTTTCAGTTCTTTAAAACATAACAAATGTTTAGAAATTCTGCTGTGCCTAATAATTTGGAACAGTGCATTTTAAGTGTTTATTCATTTTGGAGATTACACTGTTATTATTGGGAGGTTTCTTCAATAAAATTCGATGTATAATCTAACGGGTGATTACTTTTATTAGACTGACTGTCATTCGCACCAATGATTTAGGAAAATCCAATAAAAATGTCAGTTGCATAAAAATTTGGAACATAGTGTGTATATATATATATATATATATATATATATATATATATATATATATATACAATACAGACCAAAAGTTTGGACACATCTTCTCAGTTAAAGATTTTTCTGTATTTTCATGACTATGAGAATTGTAAATTCACACTGAAGGCATCAAAATGATGAATTAACAAATATGGAATTATATACTTAGCAAAAAAGTGTAAAACAACTGAAATTATGTCTTATATTCTAGGTTCTTCAAAGTAGCCACCTTTTGCTTTGATGACTGCTTTGCACATTCTTGGCATTCTCTTGATGAGCTTCAAGAGGTATTCACCGGGAATGGTTTTCACTTCACAGGTGTGCCCTGTCAGGTTTAATAAGTGGGATTTCTTGCCTTATAAATGGGGTTGGGACCATCAGTTGTGTTGTGCAGAAGTCTGGTGGATACACAGCTGATAGTCCTACTGAATAGACTGTTAGAATTTGTATTATGGCAAGAAAAAAGCAGCTAAGTAAAGAAAAACGAGTGGCCATCATTACTTTAAGAAATCAAGGTCAGCAAGTCCGAAAAATTGAGAAAAATTTGAAAGTGTCCCCAAGTGCAGTGGCAAAAACCATCAAGTGCTACAAAGAAACTGGCTCACATGAGGACCGCCCCAGGAAAGGAAGACCAAGAGTCACCTCTGCTTCTGATGATAAGTTTATCCTAGTCACCAGCCTCAGAAATCGCAGGTTAACAGCAGCTCAGATTAGACACCAGGTCAATGCCACACAGAGTTCTAGCAGCAGACACATCTCTACAACAACTGGTAAGAGGAGACTTTGTGCAGCAGGCCTTCATGGTAAAATAGCTGCTAGGAAACCACTGCTAAGGACAGGCAACAAGCAGAAGAGACTTGTTTGGGCTAAAGAACACAAGGAATGGAGATTAGACCAGTGGAAATCTGTGCTTTGTTCTGATGAGTCCAAATTTGAGATCTTTAGTTCCAGCCACCGTGTCTTTGTGCGACGCAGAAAAGGTGAACGGATGGACTCTACATGCCTGGTTCCCACCGTGAAGCATGGAGGAGGAGGTGTGATGGTGTGGGGGTGCTTTGCTAGTGACACTGTTGGGGAGTTATTCAAAATAGAAAGAAGGCATACTGAACCAGCATGGCTACCACAACATCTTGCAGGAGCATGCTGTTCCATCCGGTTTGCGCTTAGTTGGACCATCATTTATTTTTCAACAGGACAATGACCCCAAACACACTCCCAGGCTGTGTAAGGGCTATTTGACCAAGAAGGAGAGTGATGGGGTGTTACGCCAGATGACCTGGCCTCCACAGTGTGCAAAGCAGTCATCAAAACAAAAGGTGGCTACTTTGAAGAACCTAGAATATAAGACATATTTTCAGTTGTTTCACACTTTTTTGTTAAGTATATAATTTCACATGTGTTAATTCATAGTTTTGATGCCTTCAGTGTGAATGTACAATTTTCATAGTCATGAAAGTACAGAAAAATCTTTAAATGAGAAGGTGTGTCCAAACTTTTGGTCTGTATTGTATATATATATATATATATATATATTGAAAAAATTAGAACAGCACCATATTACCACACTTGCAGTGCAGAGCTTCCCAAGCCAGTATTCCAGTGGCTCCAATAATATAAGAAAAAAGGAAAACAGCACAAAAAGTAACAAAAAAGTGGGTCTTTAATGCCTGAATGGCGTGGCGACGTTTCGGATTTTCCAATCCTTTTTCAAGCCTTGAAAAGGATTGGAAAATCCGAAACGTCGCCACGCCATTCAGGCATTAAAGACCCACTTTTTTGTTACTTTTTGTGCTGTTTTCCTTTTTTCTTATATATATATATATATATATATATATATATATATATATATATATATATATATATATATTGTGTGTTGTGATTTTGCTTTTTGCTCCCTCTAGTGGTCATTAGTGATTTGACTCTGGAGCGTCTGTCTTTTCCTATATCCTCACCTGGGCCGTTAGTTCAGGGGCGTTGCTATATAAGCTCCCTGGACCTTCAGTTCAATGCCTGGCATCGTTGAAATCAGAGCTAATCTGTTGTGCTCTTGTCCTCTGATCCTGGTTCCTGTTTTTCAAGCTAAGTCTGCTTCTTTGCTTTTTGCTTTTGTTTTGTTTGGTATTTTTGTCCAGCTTGTTCCTATCTGTATCCTGACCTTTGCTGGAAGCTCTAGGGGGCTGGTGTTCTCCCCCCGGACCGTTAGACGGTTCGGGGGTTCTTGAATCTCCAGCGTGGATTTTTATAGGGTTTTTGTTGACCAGATAAGTTATCTTGCTATATTCTGCTATTAGTAAGCTGGCCTCTCTTTGCTGAACCTGGTTCATTTCTGTGTTTGTCATTTCCTCTTACCTCACCGTTATTATTTGTGGGGGGCTTGTATCTTGCTTTGGGGTCCCTTTCTCTGGAGGCAAGAGAGGTCTTTGTTTTCTTCTCCTAGGGGTAGTTAGATTCTCCGGCTGGCGCGAGTCATCTAGCGATCACCGTAGGCATGATCCCCGGCTACTTCTAGTGTTGGCGTTAGGAGTAGCTATTTGGTCAACCCAGTTACCACAGCCCTATGAGCTGGATTTTTGTATCTTGCAGACTTACACGTTCCTCTGAGACCCTGTCCACTGGGGTCATAACAGTATGCCAGGCCAGTATTAAAGGTTTAATGCATTGCAGAAGTGGGATTATAAGAAAGAAATCTTTGAGTTTTTTTTTTTTCCCTCTCTCATTTTTTTTTTTTTCTTTTCCCCTTTACCTCAGAGTGGCTTAAGCTTGCTGCAGACATGAATGTACAGACCTTGATTACAAGTGTGGACCAGCTTGCCGCTCGTGTGCAGGGTATACAAGATTATGTTACCAGAAATCCTAGGTCTGAACCCAAGATTCCGATTCCTGAACTGTTTTCAGGAGACCGATTTAAGTTTAGGAATTTCAGGAATAATTGTAAATTATTTTTGTCCCTGAAACCTTGTTCGTCCGGAGACTCTGCTCAACAAGTAAAAATTGTTATTTCATTCTTACGGGGTGACCCTCAGGATTGGGCTTTTTCGTTGGCGCCAGGAGATCCGGCATTGGCTGATATTGATGCGTTTTTTCTTGCGCTCGGTTTACTTTATGAGGAACCCAATCTTGAGATTCAGGCAGAGAAAGCCTTGCTGGCTATGTCTCAGGGCCAGGACGAGGCTGAGGTGTATTGCCAAAAATTTCGGAAATGGTCCGTGCTGACACATTGGAACGAGTGTGCACTGGCCGCTAATTTTAGAAATGGCCTTTCTGAGGCCATTAAGAATGTTATGGTGGGTTTTCCCATTCCCACAGGTCTGAATGATACCATGTCCCTGGCTATTCAAATTGACCGGCGGTTGCGGGAGCGCAAAACCGCAAATTCCCTCATGTTGTTGTCTGAACAGACACCTGATGTGATGCAATGTGATAGAAAAACCGCAAATTCCCTCATGGTGTTGTCTGAACGGACACCTGATTTGATGCAATGTGATAGAATCCTGACTAGAAATGAGAGGAAAATTCATAGACGCCGGAATGGCTTGTGCTACTACTGTGGTGATTCTACACATGTTATCTCAGCATGCTCTAAACGTATATCTAAGGTTGTTAGTCCTGTCACCGTTGGTAATTTGCATCCTAAGTTTATTCTGTCTGTAACTTTGATTTGCTCACTGTCATCTTATCCTGTCATGGCGTTTGTAGATTCGGGTGCTGCCCTGAGTCTTATGGATCTCTCATTTGCTAAGCGCTGTGGTTTTATTCTTGAACCATTAGAAAATCCTATCCCTCTTAGGAGTATTGATGCTACGCCATTGGCAGAAAATAAGCCGCAGTATTGGACACAGGTTACCATGTGCATGACTCCTGAACACCGCGAGGTGATACGTTTTCTCGTTCTACATAAAATGCATGATTTGGTTGTTTTGGGGCTGCCATGGTTACAGACCCATAATCCAGTCCTTGACTGGAAGGCTATGTCAGTGTCTAGTTGGGGCTGTCGTGGTATTCATGAGGATTCCCTGCCTGTGTCTATTGCTTCTTCTACGCCTTCGGAAGTTCCGGAGTACTTGTCTGATTATCAGGATGTCTTTAGCGAGTCCAGGTCCAGTGCATTGCCTCCTCATAGGGAATGTGACTGTGCAATAGATTTGATTCCAGGCAGTAAATTTCCTAAGGGAAGACTGTTTAATCTGTCGATACCTGAACATACCGCTATGCGTTCATATATCAAGGAGTCTCTGGAGAAAGGACACATCCGTCCGTCTTCTTCCCCTCTTGGTGCGGGATTCTTTTTTGTGGCTAAAAAGGACGGATCTTTGAGGCCTTGTATTGACTATCGGCTTTTAAATAAGATCACTGTCAAATTTCAGTATCCTTTGCCGCTGTTGTCTGACTTGTTTGCCCGGATTAAAGGTGCCAAGTGGTTTACCAAGATAGACCTTCGTGGTGCGTACAACCTTGTGCGCATTAAGCAAGGGGATGAATGGGAAACCGCATTCAATATGCCCGAAGGTCATTTTGAGTACTTGGTGATGCCTTTTGGGCTCTCTAATGCCACTTCAGTTTT
The DNA here is from genome assembly GCF_051348905.1 of Ranitomeya variabilis. Taxonomy (NCBI): domain Eukaryota; kingdom Metazoa; phylum Chordata; class Amphibia; order Anura; family Dendrobatidae; genus Ranitomeya; species Ranitomeya variabilis. Next base: position 552,901,886 of record NC_135237.1, read on the forward strand.
TCAGTTCTTTATGCATGACATTTTCCGGAACTATCTGGATAAATTTCTGATCGTTTATCTGGATGATATTCTGTTTTTTTCTGATAATTGGGACTCGCATGTGGAGCAGGTCAGGATGGTCTTTAAAATTTTGCGTGAAAATTCTTTGTTTGTCAAGGGCTCAAAGTGTCTTTTTGGTGTACAGAAGGTTCCCTTTTTGGGGTTCATTTTTTCCCCTCCTGCTGTGGAGATGGACCCAGTCAAGGTCCGAGCTATTCTTGATTGGACTCAGCCCTCGTCAGTTAAGAGTCTTCAGAAGTTCTTGGGTTTCGCTAACTTCTACCGTCGTTTTATCGCTAACTTTTCTAGCATTGTGAAACCTTTGACGGATATGACCAAGAAGGGCTCCGATGTGGTTAATTGGGCTCCTGCTGCCGTGGAGGCTTTCCAGGAGTTGAAACGTCGGTTTACTTCGGCGCCTGTTTTGTGCCAGCCTGATGTCTCGCTTCCCTTTCAAGTTGAGGTGGATGCTTCAGAGATTGGAGCAGGGGCCGTTTTGTCGCAGAGAGGCCCTGGTTGCTCTGTTATGGGACCTTGCGCCTTTTTCTCTAGGAAGTTTTCGCCTGCGGAGCGAAATTATGATGTGGGCAATCGGGAGTTGTTGGCCATGAAATGGGCATTTGAGGAGTGGCGTCATTGGCTCGAGGGTGCTAAGCATCGTGTGGTGGTCTTGACTGATCACAAAAATCTGATGTATCTCGAGTCTGCTAAACGCCTGAATCCTAGACAGGCCCGCTGGTCATTGTTTTTCTCCCGATTTGACTTTGTTGTCTCGTATTTACCAGGTTCAAAGAATGTGAAGGCCGATGCTCTTTCCAGGAGCTTTGTGCCTGATGCTCCTGGAGTCGCTGAACCTGTTGGTATTCTTAAGGATGGTATTATCTTGTCAGCCATTTCTCTGGATTTGCGACGTGTGTTGCAGAGATTTCAGGCTGATAGGCCTGATTCTTGTCCACCTGACAGACTGTTTGTGCCTGATAAGTGGACCAGCAGAGTCATTTCCGAGGTTCATTCCTCGGTGTTGGCAGGTCACCCAGGAATTTTTGGCACCAGAGATCTGGTGGCCAGATCCTTTTGGTGGCCTTCCTTGTCTAGGGATGTGCGGTCATTTGTACAGTCCTGTGGGACTTGTGCTCGAGCTAAGCCTTGCTGTTCTCGTGCCAGCGGGTTGCTCTTGCCCTTGCCTGTCCCTAAGAGACCTTGGACACATATCTCCATGGATTTCATTTCTGATCTTCCGGTGTCTCAGGGCATGTCTGTTATCTGGGTGATATGTGATCGCTTCTCCAAGATGGTCCATTTGGTTCCTTTGCCTAAACTGCCTTCCTCTTCCGATCTGGTTCCTGTGTTTTTCCAGAACGTGGTTCGTTTGCACGGCATCCCTGAGAATATTGTGTCAGACAGAGGATCCCAGTTCGTTTCCAGATTCTGGCAATCCTTTTGTAGTAGGATGGGCATTGACTTGTCGTTTTCGTCTGCTTTCCATCCTCAGACTAATGGACAGACGGAGCGAACTAATCAGACTTTGGAGGCTTATTTGAGGTGTTTTGTCTCTGCTGATCAGGACGATTGGGTGACCTTCTTGCCGTTAGCTGAGTTTGCCCTTAATAATCGGGCTAGTTCCGCCACCTTGGTTTCGCCGTTTTTCTGCAACTCTGGTTTCCACCCTCGTTTTTCTTCGGGTCATGTGGAACCTTCTGACTGCCCTGGGGTGGATTCTGTGGTGGATAGGTTGCAGCGGATCTGGAATCTTGTGGTGGACAACTTGAAGCTGTCACAGGAGAGGGCTCAGCGCTTTGCCAACCGCCGCCGCGGTGTGGGTCCCAGACTACGTGTTGGGGATTTGGTGTGGCTTTCTTCCCGCTTTGTTCCTATGAAGGTTTCCTCTCCCAAATTTAAACCTCGTTTTATTGGTCCTTACAAGATATTGGAAATTCTTAATCCTGTATCCTTTCGCCTGGATCTACCTGTGTCGTTTGCTATCCACAACGTGTTTCATAGGTCCTTGTTGCGGCGGTACGTTGTGCCTGTGGTTCCTTCTGCTGAGCCTCCTGCTCCGGTGTTGGTTGAGGGCGAGTTGGAGTACGTGGTGGAGAAGATCTTGGATTCTCGTCTCTCCAGGCGGAGGCTTCAGTACCTGGTCAAGTGGAAGGGCTATGGTCAGGAAGATAATTCCTGGGTGGTCGCCTCTGATGTTCATGCGGCCGATTTAGTTCGTGCCTTTCACGCCGCTCATCCTGATCGCCCTGGTGGTCGTGGTGAGGGTTCGGTGACCCCTCACTAAGGGGGGGGGTACTGTTGTGATTTTGCTTTTTGCTCCCTCTAGTGGTCATTAGTGATTTGACTCTGGAGCGTCTGTCTTTTCCTATATCCTCACCTGGGCCGTTAGTTCAGGGGCGTTGCTATATAAGCTCCCTGGACCTTCAGTTCAATGCCTGGCATCGTTGAAATCAGAGCTAATCTGTTGTGCTCTTGTCCTCTGATCCTGGTTCCTGTTTTTCAAGCTAAGTCTGCTTCTTTGCTTTTTGCTTTTGTTTTGTTTGGTATTTTTGTCCAGCTTGTTCCTATCTGTATCCTGACCTTTGCTGGAAGCTCTAGGGGGCTGGTGTTCTCCCCCCGGACCGTTAGACGGTTCGGGGGTTCTTGAATCTCCAGCGTGGATTTTTATAGGGTTTTTGTTGACCAGATAAGTTATCTTGCTATATTCTGCTATTAGTAAGCTGGCCTCTCTTTGCTGAACCTGGTTCATTTCTGTGTTTGTCATTTCCTCTTACCTCACTGTTATTATTTGTGGGGGGCTTGTATCTTGCTTTGGGGTCCCTTTCTCTGGAGGCAAGAGAGGTCTTTGTTTTCTTCTCCTAGGGGTAGTTAGATTCTCCGGCTGGCGCGAGTCATCTAGCGATCACCGTAGGCATGATCCCCGGCTACTTCTAGTGTTGGCGTTAGGAGTAGCTATTTGGTCAACCCAGTTACCACAGCCCTATGAGCTGGATTTTTGTATCTTGCAGACTTACACGTTCCTCTGAGACCCTGTCCACTGGGGTCATAACAATTGTGGTGCAGTGACCAATGTTACTGCCAGGGGGCGCTGTGTGTGCGCTTCAAGATGCGCTTGGAGGCATAATGGTGATGAGAGAAAATCCGGCAGGATTATAAATGGCCGGTATGTGTGTCGCAGAGGAGGTCACTCTGCGCTGTCAGTCTGAAGTTAAGTTGGTGTGCTGGGACCTGTAGTCCCACGTGTGATTGTATAGTTCTAATGGGAGATTGGCAGGGCTAGTTATGAGAGATGGGAGGGTCAGACTAGCCACACACACCCACTCCCACCCATGGGAGTGGTTACAGGTATGTAATGTGACCAGGGTGTGGGTCGCATGGTTCCTGTGTATGGATCCGTTTGGTTCCTGTCCAAGGTCCTGGACGGTCGGTTTTGGAAGCTCCTGTGAGTGGAGTCTTCCTGGAATCACCTGAGACCGTGGACAAGGTGTTGGATTGTCCTGGTATGGACTGGAGTCCTGCAAGCACCTGATAAGAGTGTGAGTCCTGGAATGGTCAGGATGTTGGATTGTCCTGTGTTGGACAGGAGTCCTGCAAGCACCTGGTAAGATCATGGACTGATGGCCTGTGTGTTGAAAGTGCCTGTGACTGGACTTCCTGAAAGCACATGGAGAGGCTGCAACTACAGAACCTGTGACGGCTTCTGTATTGGGGAGGCTACAGTTCCTACTGTGGGTCTGGACTATCTGAGGTGCCCTGGTCACAAGGACGCTGATCCCAGTGAGGCAGCTTTCCCCTGTGAATCAGCACTGTCAGGAGTCAGTATATGGAGCCGGAGCTCCTGTAAGGTAACTCCAGGTAACAAGGGGGTTACGGGTAGAGACAGATCTGCCATTGGAACAGACTATCGATGGTTAATGTGTTCCGTTGATGTAAATAATGAACTGTTTGTGTTATGGTTTATGACGTTTAATAAACCGGAATAGACTGTTTAAGTGGAGAAATCGTGCCTGAGTGCTTAAATCCCATGCCAAGTGAGTGTTCCTCAACACACTCAGGTGGCGTATCACCACATTATATATATATATATGTATATATATATATATATATATATATATATATATATATATATCTTCTTTATTATACATTTTATGCCCTCTCTTGTTTTGTACAGCTCCATCCTTACATATCGGATTATATAAAGCCCTGGTTGTTGTTGTTTTTTGTTTGTTTGTTTGTTTTTTTACATAGCATCCTCTCTTGCTAAATATATAATGCAAATGATGCTGATGAAGCATGGGAAAGCTTCTTTTTTAATGGAGAAGGCTGATGTATCGGTCTTCTAGTCATGGGCTTCTCCATCAGCTCCTCCTTTAGCAGACATTTTATGTCTAAGAAATGAGGACTATGTAATAAAAATAACAAGAATACACTATGTAAGGGACAACAATGCACATAACAGTTGGGAAGCTATATAATAAGGGACCACAACCATACTTTACTAGAGAGGATGGTATGTAATAAGGGACTGTGGTGTAAATAATAAGTGAGTATGCTATATACTAAGGGACTGTGCTATAAATAATAACTAAGTACACTATATACTAAGGGACCATGCTATACATAAGTGAGTACACTGCATGCTATGAGACTGTGCTATACATAACAAGGCTACATTCTTGTATCCGTGTGCAGTGTCGGTGTATTTTACAAATGCATTGAGCATGTTCTACTATGATTCTCAAAATTGGATCAGAACAGAACATTCTCTGACCCTCCCAGATCTTATTCTCAGATTCGTGTTTCATGTAAATGGATCAATAAAACTCTTCGAGTCCATATGCCGTCTGATAAAATAATCTGACAGCACATGGATATTTCACACAAATGTGAGAATACGGTACACATGCAGAATTATACTTACATCCAGGGACTTACTACTGACGTCTTGTCTGATTAGTTGTTTTCTGCTGTTTCTTCTCCATCTTGTCTACATCACCCCAGGCCTGAAAATAACAAGGTCGTATATGTGTCTCCCCACCACTACACCACTGTATACAGATATGTACCCCTCCATTAACACGCTATTCGCAGCAAACCAATCAAAATATAAAGTGATAAGCAGCGTTGTGCCCCCCATTAACTATAATCTAAGCCGCCAAATAAATATAAATTAATCAGTCTCTGTGACTGTTCAGCCCATTCATTTGAAGGCTATGTGCACACATTTCGTTTTTGTTGAGGAAAATAAGCAGCATGTTAAAGTATGAGAAAAAGTGAATGAGATCCCTGAAGTCTCATATACATGTTGTTTATTTTTTCCTTGCAGATTTGCTGCAGATAAAAATCTGCATAATCTCAATTGTTGCAGTGTATTTCACTCATACTAATGAGTAGGAGAAAATATGCATCAAAAGCATGTCAAAAACGTGGCAAAAAAATATTTTACACAGCGTCCTTCCTGTAAACCCATTACAATTCTCTGCAAATCCTACATGTATGCACATAGTCTTAGTCCCTGTCCTGTCCTCCACCATTCATTATAAGTCCTTGATACAATCATAATGAATTTGGGGGTGGAAGGAGACATTATCAGGTGCTTAAAATCCTCCGCCACCTCCCAATTCATTACAAATCTCTGACAGTATCTTCTCCCACTTTTCAATTCATTACAAAGTGTCCTATGCATCTTACTCCCTCCTCTCTGACTATCCAATATATTTTAAGCCCCTGATAATGTTATAATGAATTGTGAGATGGGGAGGATGCCTTAAAGGACTTAACACCCTCCTCCACCACCCACTTCATTTGTCATCCATTTCCAATGTCCTCCTCCCCTACCTCTGTTATTAAGTCCATTATAAGTCCCCCTTACTTCCATTCCAATCCCCCCTCATTGTCCTCTCCCCACCCCATCATTGTCCTCTCCACAGCAAATCTCATTGTTTTCTTGCCCACTTCAATCATTGTCCTCTCCACTCCCATTATTGTCCTCTCCCACTCCAATCATTGTCCTCTCCCTACTCTCATCATGGTCCTCTCCCACTCCAATCATTGTCCTCTCCCCACAACCATCATTGTCCTCTCCCACTCCAATCATTGTCCTCTCCCCACTCCCATCATTGTCCTCTCCCCACTCCTATCATTGTTCTCTCCACACCCCATCATTGTCTTCTCCACAGCAATTTTCATTGTTTTCTTGCCCACTCTAATCATTGTCCTCTCTCACTCCAATCATTGTCCTCTCCCCACTCTCATCATTATCCCCTCCCACTCCCATAATTGTCCTCTCCCACTCCAATCATTGTCCTCTACCCACTCCCATCATTGTTCTCTCCCACTCTCATCATTGTCCTCTACCCACCCCATCATTGTCCTCTCCACAGCAATTCTCATTGTTTTCTTGCCCACTCCCATCATTGTCCTCTCCCCTCTCCTATCATTGTCCTCTCCCACTCCAATCATTCTCCTCACCCCACTCCTATCATTGTCATCTCCCACTCCAATCATTGTCCTCTCCCCATTCTCATCATTGTCTTCTCCCACTCCAATCATTGTCCTCTCCCCACTCCCATCATTATCCTCTCCCACTCCAATCATTGTCCTCTCCCCACTCCAATCATTGTTCTCTCCCCACTTTCATCATTGTCCTTTCCCACTCCAATCATTGTCCTCTCCCCATCCCCTCACTGTCCTCTCCCCACAGCAACCTTTTTTGTTTCCCCACTCCCATCATTGTCCTATCCCTACTCCAATCATTGTCCTCTCCCACTTCCAATCATTGTCTTCTCCCAATTCCCATAATTGTCCTCTCCCTACTTCAATCATTGTCCTCTTCCCACTCTCATCATTGTCCTCTCCCACTCCTATCATTGTCCTCTCCCCACTCCCATCATTGTCCTCTACCCACTCCCATCATTGTCCTATTCCCCACATCAACATTTTTTGTTTTCCCACTTCAATCATTGTCCAATCCCACCTCCCATCATTGTCCTATTCCCCACAACAACATTTTTTGTTTTCCCACTTCAATCATTGTCCTATCTTCACTCCAATCATTGTCTTTTCCCACCTCCAATCATTGTCCTACCCCCACTCCGATCATTGTCCTCTCCCACCTCCAATCATTGTCCTCTCTCCACTCCTATCATTGTCCTCTCCCCACTTCAATCATTGACCTCTCCCAGCATACAGGAAAAAATGCACTCACCTCTCCATCCATTATTCTGCAGCATCACATAATTCTTCTTCGCTTGTAACTTTTTAAATGGCACAGGCATGCACTGCATTCTGACATCATCAAGCCTGTGATGCTCTTGTGTCACTGAGAAACCACCGGGCAACAACCTGAGGACTTCTTCCTGCAGCTCCACTTCCATTTTCTACTGTACACAGCAGAGCTTCAGGATTGGTCCCTGCCCAGCACACCACACATGATGAAAGCAATCTGGCCATGAGCCCCCTGGAGCCTGGGGCTCTGAGAAACAGACCAGATTGTTCTCATTATTAGCCTCCCTCCAATGGCCCCCCTCCACATCCAGGTCCCACTGCAATTGCACCAGTTTTATGTCCAGAAATTAGAAAACAAATTGCAAGATATAAAAACCCTCAAAAATGAATTTACCTTTTAAATTTGCTTTATGATTTAAAAATAAAAATAAAAGCTGAAAAGGGACACATAAAATATATAGTATAGCATATAGAGATTAGCAAATTGATACTAATTAATTTAGAATTTCTCAAAATTTGTGCATTGAGGTAAACACTTGGCTCTCCCTATACCTGTTCACCGATGTCGGGCCCTGCCCATTCCTCTGATTAACTCCATTTCCTTCTTGTTACTCCTCCAGGTCTTTCGATGGGCTCCATTACAACTGACTATGCCCCATTTTGTCACATTAATGTGTCATATTCCACTTGACCACTTGAGAGGCAGTTTACATCATTGAAGTGTGTTGCAACCCATGTGGCAGCATGTGGCCTAACAAAGTGAGATGAGGGCGGCCTTGATGAGACAAATGTGGGGAGGGCCAACGAGAGTTTATTATTTTCAACCTGTTTCTGGTAGATTTGATTTGCACCAAAATTTATTTGATGCTAATCGAATGTCTCCACTGAATTGATTGGGATCCAAGAAGTATCGTTTCTCCTTGCGGAGAGTGACATGTTAAGCATGTCGAGTTGAGGAGACTTAAAGCCGCAATGCTCCTCTGGGTAATATGCAAATTGTCTCTTCAGAGAGGAAGAGGACTAGAACTCTAGTGCCACCTATTGGAAGTAGCAATCCTAACAGTCAATGTTGACTCTTTAACGAGCCTTGTCACATGACTTAGGATAAAAGCTGAACTGATTAAATTTCATAAGAGTAGAGAGCAATTTCATACAGCCTATCAGAGAATATAATAGCGGGGAAGGGTGATTCTTTTGTACAAGATTCCTTTCCATTGACCACAGTAAGAATTGGGTATATAGAACGTCTCTCACTCTGAAGAATATGATCTGTTTTGCAATTCAAAGACAATATTTCAATGGACTACATGTAATGCCAAGTCTCTGCTCATGGTGGTGGAGACGTGGAATTAACCCCTTTCTGACATTAGATGTACTATCCCGTTGAGGTGGGGTGGGCCCGTATGATCACCGACGGGATAGTACATCATATGTGATCGGCCGCGCTCACGGGGGGAGCGCGGCCGATCACGGCCGGGTGTCAGCTGACTATCACAGCTGACATCCGGCACAATGTGCCAGGAGCGGTAACGGACCGCCCCGGGCACATTAACCCCTGGCACACTGCGATCAAACATGATCACAGTATTCCGGCGGTATAGGGAAGCATAGCACAGGGAGGGGGCTCCCTGCGGGCTTCCCTGAGACCCCCAGAGCAACGAGATGTGATCGCGTTGCTCCAAGGGTCTCTTACCTCCTCATCCCTGCAGCAGGCCCGGATCCAAAATGGCCGCAGCATCCGGGTCCCGCAGAGAGGTGGCTTCACAGCGCCTGCTCAGAGCAGGCGCCGAGAAGCCTGGAGGGGCTGTGCACGTCAGATCGCTGATCTGACAGAGTGCTGTGCAAACTGTCAGATCAGCGATCTTACACTATAACATGATGTCCCCCCCTGGGGCAATGTTATAGTGTAAAAAAAAATATTCACATGTGTAAAAAAAATAAAAAAAATCCCCCAAATTTTTTTTATATATATATATATATATATATATATATATATATATATATATATATATATATATATATATATTGTTCCTAAAAATACATTTCTTTATCTAAATAAAAAAAAACAATAAAAGTACACATATTTAGTATCGCCGCTTCTGTAACGGCCCGACCTATAAAACTGTCCCACTAGTTAACCCCTTCAGTGAACACCGTAAAAAAACAACGCTTTATTATCATACCGCCAAACAAAAAGTGGAATAACACGCGATCAAAAAGACAGATATAAATAACCATGGTACCGCTGAAAATGTCATCTTGTCCCGCAAAAAACGAGCCATGATACAGCGTCTTCAAAGAAAAAATAAAAAAGTTATAGTCCTCAGAATAAAGCGATGCAAAAATAACTTTTTTTTCTATAAAATAGTTTTTATCGTATAAAAGCGCCAAAACATAAAAAAAGATATAAATGAGGTATCGCTGTAATCAAACTGACTCGAAGAATAAAACTGCTTTATCCATTTTACCAAACACGGAACGGTATAAACGCCTCCCCCAAAAGAAATTCATGAATAGCTGGTTTTTGGTCATTCTGCCTCACAAAAATCAGAATAAAAAGTGATCAAAAAATGTCATGTGCCTGAAAATGATACCCATAAAAACGTAAACTCATCCCGCAAAAAACAAGACCTCACATGACTCTGTGGACCAAAATATGGAAAAATTATAGCTCTCAAAATGTGGTAACGCAAAAAATATTTTTTGCAATAAAAAGCGTCTTTCAGTGTGTGACGGCTGCCAATCATAAAAATCCGCTAAAAAACCCGCTATAAAAGTAAATCAAACCCCCCTTCATCACCCTCTTAGTTAGCGAAAAATTAAAAAATTTTAAAAAATGTATTTATTTCCATTTTCCCATTAGGGTTAGGGTTAGGGCTAGGGTTAGGGTTACGGTTAGGGCTAGGGTTAGGGCTAGGGTTAGTGTTAGGGTTAGGGCAAGGGATAGGTTTAGGGCTAGGGTTAGGGCTAGGGTTAGGGCAAGGGTTAGCGTTGGGGCTAGGGTTAAGGCTACAGTTAGGGTTGGGGCTAAAGTTAGGGTTAGGGTTAGGGCTAAAGTTAGGGTTAGGGTTTTGATTACATTTACGGTTGGGAATAGGGTTGGGATTAGGGTTAGGGGTGTGTCAGGGTTAAGGATGTGGTTAGGGTTACCATTGGGGTTAGGGTTAGGGATGTGTTGGATTAGGGTTTAAGTTATAATTGGGGGGTTTCCACTGTTTAGGCACATCAGGGGCTCTCCAAACGCGACATGGTGTCCGATCTCAATTCCAGCCAATTCTGCGTTGAAAAAGTAAAACAGTGCTCCTTCCTTCTATTAGCTTTCCTGTTTGCCCAAACAGGGGTTTACCCCAACATATGGGGTATCAGCGTACTCAAGACACATTGGACAACAACTTTTGGGGTCCAATTTCTCCTGTTACCTTTGGGAAAATACAAAACTGGGGGCTAAAAAATAATTTTTGTGGAAAAAAAAGATTTTTTATTTTCACGGCTCTGTGTAAACTGTAGTGAAACACTTGGGGGTTCAAATTTCTCACAACACATCTAGATAAGTTCCTTAGGGGGTCTACTTTCCAAAATGGTGTCATTTGTGGGGGGTTTCAATGTTTAGGCACATCAGTGGCTCAACAAATGCAACATGGCGTCCCATCTCAATTCCTGTCAATTTTGCATTGAAAAGTCAAACGGCGCTCCTTCCCTTCCGAGCTCTCCCATGCGCCGAAACAGTGGTTTACCCCCACATATGTGGTATCATCAGCGTACTCAGGACAAATTGTACAACAACTTTTGGGGTCCAATTTCTTCTCTTACCCTTGGGAAAATAAAAAATTGGGGCAAAAAGATCATTTTTGTGAAAAAATATGATTTTTTTTACGGCTCTGCATTATAAACTTCTGTGAATCATTTAATGGGTCAAAGTGCTCAACACACATCTAGATAAGTTCCTTAGGGGGTCTACTTTCCAAAATGGTGTCACATGTGGGGGTTTTCAATGTTGAGGCACATCAGTGGCTCTCCAAACGTAACATGGCGTCCCATCTCAATTCCTGTCAATTTTTTTCATTGAAAAGTCAAATGGCGCTCCTTTGCTTCCGAGCTCTGCCATGCACCCAAACAGTGGTTTACCCCCACATATGGGGTATCAGCGTACTCAGGACACATTGGACAACAACTTTTGGGGTCCATTTTCTCCTGTTACCCTTGGCAAAATAAAACAAATTGGAGCTAAAGTAAATTTTTTGTGAAAAAAAGTTAAATGTTCATTTTTATTTAAACATTCCAAAAATTACTGTGAAACACTTGAAGGGTTAATAAACTTCTTGAATGTGGTTTTGAGCACCTTGGTTGTTTTCTATCATATAGACCCCTCAAAATGACTTCAAATGAGATGTGGTCCCTAAAAAAAATGGTGTTGTAAAAATGAGAAATTGCTGGTCAATTTTAACCCTTATAACTCCCTAACAAAAAAAATTTTGGTTCCAAAATTGTGCTGATGTAAAGTAGACATGTGGGAAATGTTACTTATTAAGTATTTTGTGTGACATTTCTCTGTGATTTCATTGCATAAAAATTCAAAGTTGGAAAATTGCAAAATTTTCTAAATTTTTGCCAAATTTCCATTTTTTTCACAAATAAACGCAGTCAATATCAAAGAAATTTTACCACTATCATGAAGTACAATATGTCACGAGAAAATATTGTCAGAATCACCAGGATTCGTTGAGGCGTTCCAGAGTTATAACCTCATGAAGGGACAGTGGTCAGAATTGTAAAAATTGGCCCGGTCATTAACGTGCAAACCACCCTTGGGGGTAAAGGGGTTAAACACATACTGTGAAAACACACCTCAGTTTACATTTGATTTCTGCAGTTCTCAACAGGGAGACCCTTAGCGATCAGATTTTTTTCATAAGCACCCTTCCAAAAGTAGGGATTGTCCAAAGCGAAGAACTCTTTTAGATGGGAGCATTTGGTTAAGTAAAGCATTGGAGAGATTTTGGATATGATTCTGGTCAAAAGCCCAATTTGTGAATGAGTTTTTTTTTCAAACGTTTTGGAGCAGAATCTGGCTACATGCACATGGAGTCTTTCGTCAAGGTTTTTTTTAGGAAACTGAGCCGAAACTCCAAGTTTTTGAGGAGTTTTGCATTTTTGAGAAGGATTTGGAGAATTTTGACTCAGTTTCCAAAACCTCGTAAAAAAAAAAAAATTCTATGAATACATTTCCACTCAGTGAGAACTGAGCAGAAACTCTCCAAATCCCCCTTAAAAATTAAAAACTCCATAAAAACTTGGCAGTTCTGCTCCATTTCTGGTCAAAAAACTGTGCAAAAGACTATGAGTGCCCAAAGACTTTCACAAAATGGATTTTAGTGTTATAAAATTTTCATGCATGGTTTAACCATGGAACTGTTAATTTTGAGGGTAGATAAGGCGTGCCAAGTAGATTACAAAGTAATCTGCAATGCTAAATCGGCTGCCTGGTGCAAAAACTCCGAGATGATTTCTAGATGTAAATGAATTCATTCAATCATGGGTAAATGTATCCATAAAGATTGTGAAGTTCCATTGAAAAACATACTTATAAAAAAGGCTCATTAAAGCTAAGTTATAATTAGAGCAACGCATGGCCATGCCGATATGTTCACTGAATGTCTCATAGCAAACACCCATTCATCTAGTAAGTGCTTTTTACTTATAAAAATAAGTGAATTATTGCAATCATTATTAATTCCTTCACATTACACACGCAAAAGTTACATATAATTATGTGCAGAGAGCCTTTTACAGCTTAAATAGGACGAGGAAGTGTTACTGCTTGGAAAGGTGAATGTTGCATCTACCATGTAATTACTATATAACATATCATTGTTTACTAGAGATGAGAGAGTCGATTCAATGCAAATTAAATTTTAAGGAATTCACCGAATCTGATGAATTTGAACATATTTTAATTTGCTTTGCACAAATCACTTATTATGGCCCCTGTTTTACCCATTGCATCAGCCAGAAAAGACGCAAATGACTTTGCGCGAGCTTCCCCCATAACAGCAAAAACAAAAATAAACAAAAAGGTCCTCCAAAAGTCTCATAGAAGAAAAATACTTCATTAATATAAAGAATGTATTTAAATAGCAACTTATTAATAAAAAGCAGAGTAATGCAATGGGGGCTAAAAAACACACCTAGATTGCAGTATATAGCAATTGTAATATGTCCATGCCCATAGTCTAAGTCACAAGACATAACAATGATTTTTAGCATATTTTACTTGATAGTCTAATAGGAAAACCTGTTTGTAGTGTAGTCCTTGAACCCCAAAGCGCGTTTCGCCCAGCTTAGTCAGAGGTTGTGTCTCCCATAATGCCTCAAATCTTTCACTTCACATGGTATACAATCAGTAGTGTGGCTACCGATGGGCAGAGGGTATGGTCACCCAAGGCTCCATGCTTACATGGGCCCACTCAGACTATAGCTACTCTAAATTGTATCAGCATGCGCAGTTGAACTTTGTGGTAGAGCAGGGACAGACGATGTCCCTGGACTACTGTCCAGCTTATATGATATATATACTGCAGGTCAATTAAAGCTGTCTACAGAAAATCAGGGAGATGCACAGATATGGCAGAGGTGAGTAACATGATGACATCATCATGACGTGACTTTGCATGCCCCGGCGCAATTACATCACCTTGTTGCTTCCCCCACACCTTGGTCCAGACTGCTTGTGGACTCAAGATCTATGGTTAGGTGAGTATAAGATGTTTTTATCTTATTTTAATAGTGCTCGTGGGAGGACTACTGGAGGCCCTGCATACAATGTTAGCGAGCAACTGGGGGCCATGCAAATAGTGTGTGTGGGCTACAGGAGACCAAGCATGCAATGTGGGTGGGTTACTCTTTGGCCATGCATACAATGTGGAGGGCTACTTGGGGCCCTGCATACAATGAATGGCCCCCAGAGCTACTGGGGGCCATACATATAATATGCGGGGGGCGCTAATCTAGGGTATGCATAGAGTGTGCAGGAGGCTACTGGGAGCACTCCATGCAGTGTAAGAGGCTGCTGGAATACTGGAGTCCATGCATACAGTGTGGGGGACTCCTAGCGGCCATATATACAGTGTGGGCAGACTACTGTGGGGCCATGCATACAATGTGTTGGGACTACTGGATTACTGGGGGCTATGCATATAGTGTGGGGTGACTACCGGAAGCCATACATAGTGTGTGGGGGGGCTACTGGGGAACTTGCATACAGTGTGGGGGACTACTGGAATGCTGAGGGCCATGCATATAATGTGGGGGGACAACAGGGGGCCATTAATACAATATGGGTGTGTGAAGAAACCAGATTGTATCTTAATTTCCCAGACAGCCATGTTTTTGCAAAGCCAAAAGAACTGGCTTTTTGTCTGTATATTGGCTTGAGAATTTAGGTGTTTGTGTCTGGTGGGTGAAGAGGACAGACTTGCCCACTGATATACTATCTAACATACTGTGTAAATGTTGTGAATTCTGCTCTTGGGCTGCCTCCGGTGGTTGTTGGTGGTAGTGCAGTTGTCTTGGGGTTGTAATCTGGGCAGGTGTTTCTGCTGATTGCAGCTCTATTAGGTATTTAGGTGTGCAGGCTCCATGAGTCAGTGCCAGTTGTCCATTGTATTTGGAGGGATTGCATCTCTCTCTGGCTCCTCATGCCATGCTGCCAATTCAGATAAAATAAGTGTCTGTTTTTTTGTCTCTGTGCACACATGCAGTGTGCTTTGCAATTCAGTGCAATTTATTGTGTTTTTGTCCAGCTTAGACTTTGTTTGGATTTTTCAGTCATGCTGGATTCTCAGGAGATGCAGATATACTTTATATGTCTTTAATTAGATGTGGAATATTTGTATTATCTGCTGTGGATATTTTTAGGATTTTAATACTGACTGCTTAGAATTCTGTCCTATCCTTTTCTATTTAGCTAGAAGTGCCTCTTTTGCTAAATCCTGTTTTTCTGCCTGCGTGCGTCTTTTCTCTTATACTCACAGTCAATATTTGTGGGGGGCTGCCTATCCTTTGGGGTTCTGCTCTGAGGCAAGATAGAATTCCCTTTTCTATCTATAGGGGTATTTAGTTCTCCGGCTGTGTCGAGGTGTCTAGGATGTGTTAGGTACATCCCACGGCTACTTCTATTTGCGGTGTTAGTTTAGGGTTTGAGGTCAGTACAGGTAACACCTACTCCTGAGAAAGTCTCTCATGCGGCTCCACGGTCACCAGATCATAACAGTACAACTGGCCAACAATGAGTTAAATGCATCTCAGAAGAAGGGAAGAAAGAGCCATTTTTTTTTCTGTAGTCTGCTTTGACTTTTTTTCCCTCCTTTTCTCTGGGTGACTGAGGAGTCTTGTGCTAGCATGGATGTTCAGGGATTAGTTTCTCGTGTAGACCAGCTTGCTGCTAGGGTACAGGGTATTTCTGATTATATTGCTTAGACTTCACTTTTAGAGCCTAGGATTCCTACTCCTGATTTGTTTTTTGGGGACAGGTCCAAATTTTTGAGTTTTAAAAACAACTGTAAACTGTTTTTTGCTCTGAAGCCTCGTTCCTCTGGTGATCCCATTCAGCAGGTTAAAATTGTCATATCCCTGCTGCGTGGCGACCCTCAGGATTGGGCATTTTCCCTGGAATCTGGGAATCCGGCCTTGCTTAATGTAGATGCCTTTTTCCAGGCTCTAGGATTATTATATGATGAACCAAATTCTGTGGATCAAGCGGAGAAGACCTTGTTGGCCCTGTCTCAGGGTCAAGAAGCGGCAGAATTGTATTGTCAGAAATTTAGAAAATGGTCTGTGCTGACTAAATGGAATGAGGATGCTTTGGCGGCAATTTTCAGAAAGGGTCTTTCTGAATCTGTCAAAGATGTTATGGTGGGGTTTCCCACGCCTGTTGGTCTGAGTGATCCTATGTCTCTGGCCATTCAGATCGATCGGCGCTTGCGGGAGCGCAGAACTGTGCGCACTTTGGCGTTGTCCTCAGAGCAGATGCCTGAGCCTATGCAGTATGATAGGATTCTGTCTAGAACGGAACAACAGACGTCAGAATAGGTTGTGTTTTTATTGTGGCGATGCTTCTCAAGTCATTTCAGTCTGTCCAAAGCATACAAAGAGAATCGCTAGTTCAGTTACCATCGGAACTGTACAACCTAAATTTCTGTTATCTGTGACCTTGAAATGCTCATTGTCGTCATTTTCTGTCATGGCGTTTGTGGATTCAGGTGCCGCTTTGAACTTAATGGACTTTGAATTTGCCAGGCGTTGTGGTTTCCCCTTGCAGTCTTTGCAGAACCCTATTCCTTTAAGGGGCATTGATGCTACACCTTTGGCTAAAAATAAACCCCAGTTTTGGACACAGGTGACCATGTGCATGGCGCCAGCCCATCAGGAAGATTGTCGTTTTCTGGTGTTGCATAATTTGCATGATGCTATTGTGCTGGGTTTTCCATGGTTGCAGATACATAATCATGTGCTGGATTGGAAGTCTATGTCTGTGACTAGTTGGGGTTGTCAGGGGGTTCATAATGACGTTCCTGTGATGTCAATCTCCTCTTCCTCCTCTTATGAAGTTCCAGAGTTTTTGTCTGATTTTCAGGATGTATTCGATGAGCCCAAGTCCAGTTCCCTTCCACTGCATAGGGACTGTGATTGTGCTATTGACTTGATTCCAGGCTGTAAGTTTCCTAAGGGCCGACTTTTCAACCTGTCTGTGCCGGAACATTCCGCCATGCGGAGTTATGTAAAGGAGTCTTTGGAGAAAGGGCATATTCGGCCATCTTCTTCACCATTGGGAACGGGATTTTTTTTTGTTGCTAAGAAGGATGGCTCCTTAAGACCCTGTATTGATTATCGCCTCTTGAATAAGATCACGGTCATGTTTCAATACCCTTTGCCTTTGCTTTCCTATTTGTTTGCCAGGATTAAGGGGGCTAGTTGGTTTACTAAAATTGACCTTCGGGGGGCATATAATCTTGTTCGTATTAAGCAGGGTGACGAATGAAGAACTGCGTTTAATACACCCGAAGGCCATTTTGAATATCTTGTGATGCCATTCGGGCTCTCTAATGCTCCATCTGTTTTTCAGTCCTTCATGCATGATATCTTCCGGAATTATCTTGATAAATTCATGATTGTATATTTGGATGACATCTTAATTTTTTCCGATGATTGGGAGTCTCATGTGAAACAGGTCAGGATGGTATTTCAGATCCTTCGTGATATTGCTTTGTTTGTAAAGGGGTCTAAGTGTCTCTTTGGAGTGCAGAAGGTTTCTTTTTTGGGCTTCATTTTTTCTCCCACATCTATAGAGATGGATCCGGTTAAGGTTCAGGCCATTCATGATTGGATTCAGCCCACATCCGTGAAGAGCCTTCAGAAATTTTTGGGCTTTGCTAATTTTTATCGCCGTTTCATTGCTAACTTCTCCAGTGTGGTTAAGCCCCTGACCGATTTGACGAAGAAGGGCGCTGATGTGACGAATTGGTCCTCTGTGGCTGTCTCTGCCTTTCAGGAGCTTAAACGCCGTTTTACTTCTGCCCCGGTGTTGCGTCAGCCAGATGTTTCTCTTCCGTTTCAGGTTGAGGTTGACGCTTCTGAGATTGGGGCAGGGGCCGTTTTGTCTCAGAGGAATTCTGATGGTTCCTTGATGAAACCGTGTGCCTTCTTTTCCCGTAAGTTTTCGCCTGCTGAACACAATTATGATGTCGGCAATCGGGAGTTGTTGGCTATGAAGTGGGCGTTTGAGAAATGGCGACATTGGCTTGAGGGAGCCAAGCACCGTATTGTGGTCTTGACCGATCATAAAAATCTGATTTACCTCGAATCTGCCAAACGGTTGAATCCTAGACAGGCTCGATGGTCCCTGTTTTTCTCCCGTTTTGATTTCGTGGTTTTGTATCTTCCGGGTTCTAAGAATATTAAGGCTGATGCCCTCTCAAGAGTTTTTTGCCTGATTCTCCTGAGGTACTTGAGCCGGTCGGCATTCTGAAGGATGGGGTGGTCCTTTCTGCCATTTCCCCTGATTTGCGACGGGTTCTGCAGGAATTTCAGGCTGACAAACCTGACCGCTGTCCAGTGGGGAAACTGTTTGTTCCTGATAGATGGACTAGTAGAGTGATTTCTGAGGTTCATTGTTCTGTGTTGGCTGGCCATCCTGGTATTTTTGGTACCAGAGATTTGGTTGGTAGGTCCTTTTGGTGGCCTTCTTTGTCGCCTGATGTGCGTTCTTTTGTGCAGTCCTGTGGGACTTGTGTGCGGGCCAAGCCTTGTTGTTCCCGTGCTAGTGGGTTGCTTTTGCCTTTGCCGGTCCCTGAGAGGCCCTGGACGCATATTTCTATGGATTTTATTTCAGATCTCCGATTTCCCAGAGGATGTCGGTTATCTGGGTGGTTTGTGACCGGTTTTCTAAGATGGTTCATTTGGTGCCTTTGCCTAAATTGCCTTCCTCTTCTGATTTGGTTCTGTTGTTTTTTCAGCATGTGGTTTGTTTGCATGGTATTCCGGAGAATATTGTGTCTGACAGAGGTTCCCAGTTTGTTTCTTGGTTTTGGCGGGCCTTTTGTGCTAGGCTGGGCATTGATTTGTCTTTTTCTTCCGCATTTCATCCTCAGACAAATGGCCATACCGAGCGAACTAATCAGACTTTGGAAACTTATTTGACATGATTTGTGTCTGCAGATCAGGATGATTGGGTGGCTTTCTTGCCATTGGCCGAGTTTGCCCTTAATAATCGGGCTAGTTCGGCTACCTTGGTTTCGCCATTCTTTTGTAATTTTGGTTTTCATCCTCGTTTTTCTTCGGGGCAAGTTGAACCTTCTGATTGTCCTGGTGTGGATTCTGTGGTTGACAAGTTGCAGCAGATTTGGGCTCATGTGGTGGACAATTTGGTGTTGTCTCAGGAGGAGGCTCAGCGTTTTGCTAACCGTCATCGGTGTGTTGGTTCCCGGCTTCGGGTTGGGGATTTGGTCTGTTTGTCTTCCCGTCATGTTCCTATGAAGGTTTCTTCCCCTAAGTTTAAGCCTCGGTTTATTGGTCCATATAGGATTTCTGAGATTATCAATCCTGTGTCTTTTCGTTTGGCCCTTCCGGCCTCTTTTGCCATCCATAATGTTTTCCATAGATCTTTATTGCGGAAATATGTGGTGCCCGTTGTTCCCTCTGTTGATCCTCCTGCTCCTGTGTTGGTTGATGGGGAGTTGGAGTATGTGGTTGAGAAGATTTTGGATTCTCGCTTTTCGAGGCGGAGGCTTCAGTACCTTGTCAAATGGAAGGGTTATGGCCAGGAGGATAATTCTTGGGTTTTTGCCTCTGATGTCCATGCTGGTGATTTGGTCCATGCCTTTCATCTGGCTCGTCCTGATCGGCCTGGGGGCTCTGGTGAGGGTTCGGTGACCCCTCTTCAAGGGGGGGTACTGTTGTGAATTCTGCTCTTGGGCTCCCTCCGGTGGTTGTTGGTGGTAGTGCAGTTGTCTTGGGGTTGTAATCTGGGCAGGTGTTTCTGCTGATTGCAGCTCTATTAGGTATTTAGGTGTGCAGGCTCCATGAGTCAGTGCCAGTTGTCCATTGTATTTGGAGGGATTGCATCTCTCTCTGGCTCCTCATGCCATGCTGCCATTTCAGATAAGATAAGTGTCTGTTTTTTTGTCTCTGTGCACACATGCAGTGTGCTTTGCAATTCAGTGCAATTTATTGTGTTTTTGTCCAGCTTAGACTTTGTTTGGATTTTTCAGTCATGCTGGATTCTCAGGAGATGCAGATATACTTTCTATGTCTTTAATTAGATGTGGAATATTTGTATTATCTGCTGTGGATATTTTTAGGATTTTAATACTGACCGCTTAGAATTCTGTCCTATCCTTTTCTATTTAGCTAGAAGTGCCTCTTTTGCTAAATCCTGTTTTTCTGCCTGCGTGTGTCTTTTCTCTTATACTCACAGTCAATATTTGTGGGGGGCTGCCTATCCTTTGGGGTCCTGCTCTGAGGCAAGATAGAATTCCCTTTTCTATCTATAGGGGTATTTAGTTCTCCGGCTCTGTCGAGGTGTCTAGGATGTGTTAGGTACATCCCACGGCTACTTCTAGTTGCGGTGTTAGTTTAGGGTTTGAGGTCAGTACAGGTACCACCTACTCCTGAGAAAGTCTCTCATGTGGCTCCACGGTCACCAGATCATAACAGTAAGGGTACCGTCACACAGTGCCATTTTCATCGCTACGACGGCACGATTCGTGACGTTGCAGCGTCGTATAAGTATCGCTCCAGAGTCGTATACTGCAGTCACACGTTGCAATACACGGCGCTGGAGCGATAATTTCATGACGTATTTGCGATGTAGAAGCCGTTGATTACTGTGCGCACATCATATACAACCTGTGTCACACAATGCAATCATGCCGCCACAGCGGGACACTAGACGACGAAAGAAAGTTTCAAACGATCTGCTACGACGTACGATTCTCAGCGGGGATCCGGATCGCAGTAGCGTGTCAGACAGCGATATCGTAAATGCATCGCTGGAACGTCACGAATCGTGCCGTTGTAGCGATCAAAATTGCACTGTGTGACGGTACCCTAAGTCTGTAATAGTGACTGTACATAGAGTGGGTTTAGCTTTGTTTATTGATGTGTGCTGATATGCTAATAGTGCTACCTTGATCCTATCACCATTGTTTACCTTATCTTGATGTTGGACTGAAAGACCCTGGGTAATTCTAAAAATAGCTTACATGCCTTGGTTATAAAAAAGACTCAGAGATCACATCCTGGGAGTCTGAAGTAATACAGAGCTACCAGCCAGACATCTTTTATATGCGCCCATGTGACCCTACAATTCCAGCCATGGTGGGATTGTTCTGTTTGCTATTGTGTGTTGTGGTTCAATAAAGTATTGCCACACTGTTTTACTTTAACCCTGTGTTGTCTGTGTAGTGTATTGCCCACGGTGGATAGACCGGGCGTTCAGTGGTATGAGCCGTGGTCCACGCAGTCTTGCTAAAGACAGCCGCGCCAGCGGACGAGAGCACCCACTGACCCCGTTTCTCCACAATTGGTGGCAGCAGTGGGACACTACTCAGCCCAGCGGAACCGGGGGAGCTGCAGGGGACTGGTGTTCTCACACACCATCCAGGGCTCCACAACAAGGGAGGTATACAGACAGACCCAGCAGACCATTGATGAGGCATGCACAGCAGGTTTTGGATGCCACTATATCCAACTCCACCAAATCAGCCTTGGGAAGAGGACCAGAGTGGCTATATGATTTCAACAAGAAATGGAAACTACAGGAGATGTTCCAGCTTCAATGGATTGAATAGAATTTAATGCAGGAGCTACGAAATGTGGAGGAAGCCATGCGTGGACCCAGTGGATACCAGTGGTTGCTCTTCAATTGCATATGGAGTTTGTTTTTTTGTGGGGAGCATGTGGAATATGCTCTAAGGAAACTGGATGATAGGAAGCCTATCATGTCTGGTTAATTAAGATGGGGGAGGAATGTGAAGAAACCAGATTGTATCTTAATTTCCCAGACAGCCATGCTTTTGCAAAGCCAAAAGAACTGGCTTTTTGTCTGTATATTGGCTTGTGAATTTAGGTGTTTGTGTCTGGTGGGTCAAGAGGACAGACTTGCCCACTGATATACTATCTAACATACTGTGTAAGTCTGTAATAGTGACTGTACATTGAGTGGGTTAAGCTTTGTTTATTGATGTGTGCTTATATGCTAATAGTGCTACCTTGATCCCATCACCATTGTTTACCTTATCTTGATGTTGGACTGAAAGACCCTGGGTAATTCTAAAAATAGCTTACATGCCTTGGGTATAAAAAAGACTCAGAGATCACATCCTGGAGTCTGAAGTATACAGAGCTACCAGCCAGACATTCTGAAAACCACCCAACAGACAAGAGAAAGGACTGCAGCCAATTCATAATGGAACCATCACGAGGAACACTGATCTATGATTCTATAGGATACAACCTAGGGGTTTTCGGCTTCAGTTGCAAGGACACAGATCTGATTCAGTGACCATCTCTGAACCATGGATATGTTTGGAGAAAGCCTGGTATGGGACCCGCTGGTCGACTGGTTCCACGGAGATGGTCAGATAAGCCAGGTCCGTTACTTAAAGGAATGTGTGGCGGTGGCGGCGACCCGGTCCGTGGCCCTGGGCGCCCATGTTAACCCATTACTTGCCAAATTAAAATTTTTACAAGTACGGATTTTTCAGAAAAGGGCGTCCCAATTTTCAGTTAAAAATGACAATGACATGATTTCCTATTTTGAAAACATTCATTTTACAAACACAACACAAAAAATTGGACCTAATTATAAAAAATGTAAAATCTTAGTTGCTAGAAGCTAAAGATTAGGTGTCCCAAAAAAAGGACATTGGTAGATAATGGGTTAAAAGGAAGGTCTTCAAAGGGTTGTGGAAATAAGGAAAGTTCAACGCTGCTTAAAGGGGTCCTCTGGGGGCGATGGTGCTGCAGCAAAGATGGTGTTGCTTCGCACAGGTGAAGCGGTGTCCCCAGGGCTCCCGGTGTATTTGGCAGGGATGGCAGGGATCTATTGGTCTACTCCTGATGGCCAATATTATACCTTCGCCAGCTCATAAAAAAGGTCCATATAATGTGAATTACATAAAAACCTGGAAAACAATTGCTTCAACAAGCTGCACGTCTAAACAACATTATCTTCAATGATATTAAAGTGTTTATCCATCACTATTTTTTTTCTTACTATGGGCCAAAGAAGTTGCTACCTTTCTGCCTGTTGTGGCCGGTGGCGCCGATCTCTGCTGCCACAAATCTGTCCCAAACTGCTTCTACTGGCAATTCAGCTACTTTGACTGATGTCACATAGCGTTAACACAGCTTTTATTCTTTCACTCTGTTGACCAGGCATGACTGCCAACATGATGCTGATTGACAGCTAGCTCCCCACTGCCTAACTGTGGGGAGCTGGTTGTCAATCAGCATGACATCAGCAGTCAAACCCTGTTGACAGAGCAGTCTGAAAGTGGAAGAGCTTCTCTGTTGACGTGAAGCAGCTGAATTATCATCAGGAGTAGTCGATGACCGCTCTGTGCCACAGGCAGGTCGTTAGCAACTACCCATGTTTGTTTTTAGGACCATACTAAAAAAAAATATATATATAAATAGTCCTGCATAAACCCTTCAACATACAGTATAGCAAGAAATATGAAAGGAAAAAGTCAATTTTGCCATGGATGAGAGAAACTTCTTGCAGATCGCTTTATGTTGATTCAACTTTTTCCATCACTTCTTCCCTTAGGATTTATTTTACACCAAGCCCTCCTGGCTGTATATCCACCTTCTTCACCATCAATGAAAGCTTCTTGGTTTTTTGAGTTGACTCGATTTCCATTCTATCTCTCTCTCATTTCTATTTCTTTTGTCGGAATTATTTGAAGCAATATTAGGTGAGTGTAATAATTAACATGTCGAATTTAATGAGATTGTGCACTCTCAATTACCTTCATTTTTATAGCTGATGGGAGATTTCCCTGCATCCAAATCTGATATTAAAGAGATTGAGGACTTGTGTGATTGAAACAAAAAGCTCTCGATGAAAGGGACGCCAAAATGAAAGAAAGCAATTCATGGAAGGCAATAAATGTGTCTCAGCTCCCCTTAATATATAAGCCGTATAAAACATAAAGGTGGCACTTCTATGGGTTGTACAGAAAGCAGAAGTAATTGCTGTTTGCTTCGAGAGGTCAGACATTAATCCCACGTTGTATTTTGTAGACAGGAATTGGCCGGTTAGACAGGTCATGTATGGCGGAGCGCTGCGCTAATTCACATATCGACATTGTGCAACATGTCACCAAAAGGAAAAATCGCTCAATGCACTTACCCTCCAGGCCCTGTTGATAACGACTGAAACATTTTAATGGTGAAACCTAACATTTAGAAATGAAGGAATTAGCTCATCGTTCCCCTCTCCTATCTATATACAGTGGGTACGGAAAGTATTCAGACCCCTTTAAATTTTTCACTCTTTGCTTCATGGCAGCCAATTGGTAAATTTGAAAAACTTCATTTTTTCCTCATTAATGTACACTCTGCACCCCATCTTGACTGAAAAAAAACAGAAATGTAGAAATATTTGCAAACTTATTGAAAAAGAAAAACTGAAATATCACATGGTCATAAGTATTCGGACCCTTTGCTCAGTATTGAGTAGAAGCACCTTTTGAGCTAGTACAGCCATGAGTCTTCTTGGGAATGATGCAACAAGTTTTTCACACCTGGATTTGGGGATCCTCTGCCATTCTTCTAAATATGAGTGTCTGAGCAAAGGGTCTGAATACATATGTCCATGTGATATTTCAGTTTTTCTTTTTTATTAAATTTGCCAAAATTTCTACGTTTCTGTTTTTTCAGTCAAGATGGGGTGCAGAGTGTACATTAATGTGAAAAAAATGAACTTTTTTGAATTTACCAAATGGCTGCAATGAAACAAAGAGTGAAAAATTTAAAGGGGTCTGAATACTTTCCGTACCCACTGTATTTGCCATAATTTAAACTAAAGGACTGTTTTAATTATGGCTCATGAGTAATAGCTCATATTCCTGTGTAGTTTGGAGTTGTGTGTCCTCCACATGTACCTACGCGTTTCGCACCATTATACAAAGATATTAGATATTAGACTAGATGCGTTGCCTCCATTATCCAACATCCTTTGGAGCGATCCACTATAGCTAAAGAAATCTTCTCATTCTTGAGAGTACAAAATGACCCTGTAGATTTTTATAGGCGCAACATTATGGCTGCATGCAACTCATTGGTTGTAAAAGGTGGAGTTTGGACCCTTTTACATTTTGGTTTTCAAAAATGGAAGAGTGGCCTGAGTTTGCCTGTCATGCCCAGCAGCAAGCGTTACCCCACCACCAACACACCATGGACTTAGATCTCTTGGGAGTGCCCGAAACATGAGCACCTTTTTGCTGCACTATCTTCAACGTGATGCTAGTATTCTTAGGGTTAGAAATAATACTGATTACTGGTTTGCCACTCTGATAGATCCACTGTGCAAGTGTAAATTTTGCCAGATGCTTCTCCCCCTGGAAAGGGACATGCATGCTGGAGTGTCAAAACTTGTAGACAATCTTAAAAATGGTTTTACCCAAGACAGCAGTGAAGGACACAGTGTGCACTGCTGTTCTATACTTCCAACCCTGGGAACATCAAGTCATCATCACAAAAACTTTGGCACCAGTTTAAGTGACATAAGCAATTTCTGTGAGTCATTTCACACATTTTCTAGACCAGCTCGTGCACCAGCAGAACAGAATACAAGTCTGATATGTTGTGAACGACTGGAGAGGATGGTGTATGAGTATCTTGAGCTCAATATTAATGCCATCAGGTGGAGTTTGGACCCTTTTACACTTTGGTCTTCAAAAATAGAAGAGTTGCCTGAGCTCGCCTTCCACGCCTTGGAGGTTTTGTCATACCCGGCATCCAGCGTTCTCTCAGAACATGTCTTCAGCGCTGTTGGTGGTGTCCTGATGGAAAAGCGCATCCAGCTTTCCCGTGAAAGTGTAGATTGTCTAACTTTCATCAAAATGAACAAGTCATGGATCTCCAATGACTTTTGAAACCCTGTCACAGACTGGGCAGACTAAGCTATGGTGTAGTTTTTAGTGTCATGCATTCACACCACGTTACTGCAGACTGTGCCAACTTTGCTGTGGCTTCTGTGCCTGCTATTGCTACTGCTGATGATATTACAAACAAATTATTGAAATGTGAAGACTCAAAGTCTGGGTTGCCTGTAGCGGAAAGTGTGTCAGAGACCTATTAGACCGTTTCTACTCTGTGGAAATGCCACTTTAGTAGTGTGTGACAATCATTTTTTAAATATGGAGACTCAAAGTTGGGTCTCCATCTGATGGGTTGCTGTAGTGGAAGGTGTGTCAGAGGTCTACTATACTGTTTCTACTGTGAGAAAATTGATGCCACTTTAGTGGTGTGTGACAATAATTCTTGGAAATGTGGAGAACCTAAGTTGGATATCCTTCAAGTGTGTTGCCTGTATAAGTAAGGCTTCCAGACACACAGGCCTGCACTTTCTCTCTCTCAACTATATCTGTTTCTCTCCTTATATTTTTCTACCAATAGTACTCTCTGAATCTTATGTTTGTGCCATCTGAGTGTGGCTGGGGAAAAAAATTAGGGCTCCCAGCAAAGAAGGCTTACACTGCTCCTTTAACCACCAGGTCTTCATTGAAACTTTAATTCAAAGCTGTAAATGCTGGGCCAGACCCTAATACCTCATGCATGGCCCATGGCTGACTGCTTCTGTGCCATTCTAAAATGTTCTACTGTGGGCAAATTGATCATTTAACAACCTGTCTTAATTTTCTTACATTTTTCTACCAATAGTACTCTGAAACTTACGTTTGCGCCATTTAAGTGTGGCTGGGGAAAAAAAAACTGTTTACTGCTGCTGTGCCATTAGCAAATTTTTATCGATGCCACTTTTCATGCTGTCTGCCTTTTATTTTAGGTGCTTAAGAAGCTTTTTGTCATGCCTAAACGTGTTGTGTATACGTTTGGTTTGGCCTCCCATTGAATTTAATGGGGTTTGGGTGCGTTCGTCGAACTGTTCGGCAAACAGGACATTCGGCGAACCAAACCTTGGAAGGTTGGGTCATCTCTGTTCAAGATAACGTATTGAAAACATTAATCCTCTTTAAAATACTGTTCATTAGATGATCTGAACTTGTCCCAATGGTTTTTCCATTGTTCGAAACAATTTTTTATATTCTTCTGAACTAATGCTGTTAAGTGCCTCCAGTTGGTTTTCTTAACCTCTACTATGTACTGAAAACGCTTTCCTGTAAGGTTTTTCTTCATTGGGAATAAGAAGAAGTCACAGGGGACTAGATTGGGTGAGTTAGGGGGGTGACCCTGATTTTTTTTCCAAAAGTCATTCGGTGGGATGAATCTTGGTGTTACACCTATAATCCTGAAACAAAACAGCAGTCCAGCCAGTAGAAGACAGCTGCTTCGCCCAGACCTAAAAAGCACAGCAAGTGAAATCAAATTTGAAGTTCACGATAGTTTGTTTTTCCTAAATCAAAAGAGTCATTCGCGTTAAATTTTTTACTCTGGGAATCACAATGATCCAAAATTACTATCGGCAAGTGCTGAAGAGATTGCATAAGAAAAAAACGACCCGAATAGTGGCATTCGGGGGACTGGCTGCTTCATCATGACAACCTGCCTGCCCACACAGCTTTGAAAATCAACCAGTTTTTGTTGAAAAATGGCATGACAACTGTTTCTTGCCCCTGTTACTCACCTGACCTAGCCCCCTGCGACCTCTTCTTATTCCCAAGGATGAAGAAAAGCCTAAAGGTAAAGTGATCTAAAGACATAGAAGAGGTTAAGAACAAATAGCTGGAAGCAATTTATAGCATTAGTTCAGAAGAATATAAAAAAGGTTTCAAATAGTGGAAAAAAACGTTGGAATAAATGTGCATACCATCTACTGGACAGTATTTTGAAGGGGATTAATGTTCTCAAGATGTTATCTTGAATAAAAATAAATAAATGAGCAATTCTCATTTTTGTCTTTTTGTTACCCCCTCATATACACTATATACATTTTTGTGTGAAAAGGCTTGAATAAAAATTACGCAAAGTGAAGTTTACCACCATTGCAACTTAATCATTTTTCTATAAGACTCCAACTCTCTGTCAGATAATTGAAAATAACATCTCATTGTGTGATGGTCGTTCATTCATCTAGACCAGAGATGAGGAACCTCAGGCCGAATAATATTGAACGCCCCACTTTTCAGTTTTTGAATTTCCACAAAAATTTAAAATAACCAATTATTTTCATTCAACTTCACAATTGTGTTCCACTTGTTGTTGATTCTTCACCAAAAATTTACATTTGGTATCTTTATGTTTGAAGCATGGTATGTGGGAAAAGGTTGAAAAGATCCAGGGGGCCGAATACTTTCGCAAGGCACTGTAAGTTCAAATCTATTTATATTAAATTAGATTTTAGCTAAGATCAGCATCCATTACATCAGAGAGAGTGGTTGGGTTCTGAGCTCTCAGGGATTGAACAGCATCAAGCAGCTTGCGATGTTTTGTCATTAGAGATGAGTGAATTTGAAGCAAATAAAATTCACTTTGAATTTCACAAAAAAATAATCAGTTTGGCCAGAACCTATATATCTTTCAATTTCGATTCATTTAATCCAAGCAATATGCAAGCCTGTGAGCTGCCATTTTGCTTCTTTTTATTTAGGTCTTAAAGGGGTTAAAAAAAAATAGACATCACACTTCATGAGCTATGGTGCTGCAGCTCCAGTCTCAGCCCTTTGCTAATTTGCTCTTTTGATCACCCTCACTGCTTGTTGCCTCCAGCACTGACTCTGTCTCATGTGGCGTCATGGCTTTGCAGGGCGAAGCACGTCATGACGTTGCCTAAGGACATGTTAGTGCTCGAAGTGATAAAAAGTGAACAAGTCTAAAGATGGAAGAAAATACTGTGGCTAAGGGAAGAAGCAAGCAACCGAGTGGGGAGATTTGATGCCAGGACAGGTGATGGGTTAGATGACTATATTTTTCTTTTCGAACCCCTCCATTTGTTATGTTCTGGGGACTGGAGAGACTTCAGAACATGATAAACATCTTTTATCAGCATTACAATTTGTGTGAAATTGAATTTTTTTTGTCGAATTGAGCCACAACCAAACCAAATTTTGTCAAATTTTCTCATTTCAAATTGCAATACACGCAAGCTGCATAAGCCAAATGCTTATTTTCTTTTTCCCTCTAACCAAATTTTTTTTTTCGCATAGTACCTACAATGCAAAAAAAAGATGCAAATGTGTCCATAATGTTTATGAAACTAAACAACAGCCCTACATAAACATGGAGGATTAAAGTAAAATTCAAAGCACAGTGAAAGTGTTTCATGAACACTGGCAAGCGCGGGGTCGTCAAGCCTTTCTCTTCCAAGTACTGCTGATAAATGTAAACTTCGGACTGAGTGTTCTGGTTTTAGTACATATTTGTATGTGAGCTCAATATTAAAGAATAATAATGAATAAAACATTCGGGGGAAGAAACGGTTTTTGTTTGTCTTTTCTCAATTAGAGGAGTAATTGAACAAACAATGGAAAGAACTTGTGCCGTTTACCATGGGCGGAACGTTAGGAAAGATAATGAGCTTATTATCCACAGCAACGTGTAGGTCTATTGTCTACCATAAGTGAGGTGAAACGTGACACTAACGCATCCTGCAAGTTGCTTCTTTCATTCTCAGCAGCATTAATTAATCCACCCCCCAAAAAAGCCAAGTCCGAAGGTTTATTTAGGAATGGAACCAGCAAACTATTTAATCTCCTGTGCCAGTTTAATAAAACGCCACCGTTTATTGAGCTGTAACTGCCATTTCACCCGCCTCTGTGACTAGGCAGCATGGTGCTAACACCACGGTTGCCTCTGGGCACCCCAAGCCTGGTCCTACAAAGCCCTAGTACTGCTAGGACTTGTGTCTGACTGCCCTTATACTGTGTAACATATCAGATAAATCAGCTTCTTTCTTCTCGTAGACTGTTCTTTCATTGTCAAAATTCTCAATTCATGGGTATAATCTGTCTTCAGTGAATACAGACTTTCACATTGCTGAGAGCAGTTGGTGCTCATAAAGTTCCATGGAGAAGTTTAACAGCAGAATGTCTATATCTGTTTCTAGCTCCTCCCCTCTCTATAGAATTTTCTGAGTACTAACTGTCATCATCTGTTTTAGTAATGGAGAAATCTGTCATTATTCAATATTGATTTCACCCCTGAATTGAGAGTGAAAAATTAATCCACGAGGCGCAAAAAGTAGGTTTAATTGGTAAGATATATTACAAAGTTGCTCGTTTGCGTGTGAATCATTGATTTATGAGATAAAAAAGAAAACAAAAGTTACTCTCTAATCTGTACAAAGCTCCTACTAACTACTACATAGGATCTCTCAGTATCTATATCGGCATTTATAGTCATTTCCAAACCAGAAAGCTCATTCTAATGGAAACCAAACCCATAACGTTCATCACAGTCAGACGACTCCTGAAGATCTATATTCTTTCAATGGGTTTCTTATTCATCTGTATATTTCTAAAAAGTGGAAGCATAAACATCACCTTACAATGTAAAACTTTTCGAGATGAATCGAGTCAAATTTGCTAAGCATTTCCCAAAAAGTCACTGATTCTTTCAAGTCTGGATTTTTGGAAATTCCATTTGCGGGAATTCCGAAAAATTTAAAGCAGACGGCTACCATTTTTCTGCATTCATATGAGCCAAGGAGGTGTTAACAAATGATAAAGCATCATACTTACCTAGCCTCCTCACAAGTCTCTGCAACCTCAGCTCCTCTCCGGTCCTGCGCTGGGTTCCTAACGCACTTTCCCCAATACCTGTTTCTTCTTCACTCTTCGATGGCGCGTCTAGTGGCCAAGAGAGAAGAGGAGACAGTACCGGAGCAAAGCAGGAGGCCCAGAAAGCTGTGGTGCCCGGAACAGGTGAGTATGATAATTTATTGATTTTTTTAACCCTTTCCCAGCCAACTCATTTACTTTATGGGATCAGGAAACGTCAGCTCATGATAAATATTTGGGTTCATTCGATTTGCATCCAATAAATCGGACACAGCTTGAACTTCAAGGCTGAATTTGAGCAAATCTGCTGAATCCGAGTCTCGACATAGTCGCTTCTCTCTAAATATTTGCTGATCAAAATGTAGTTTTGTATCAATTTTCTTGGCCAGGATTGATATATTTGGGTTTGCACACTGCGCAACAAGAATTAATTAAATTCTACTCTGGGCAAATTAACTTGTAAAAGCCATGTTGAAAAGTCATTGTAAACTTGCCAAATATTGGTTACTTATGTAAAAGGCCATAATCGCAGTTATTTCTGATTTGTGTTCCCATGTTTTTTTTTAGCTGGCTAATTAATTATTTTTCTTTAATAGATAATAGATTTCTAAAATGTCCCGAAACGCGATGTAGCTCAGGTCACCTGCCATGTTTAGACTCTAACAATGCAGAGACGTAATAATGCAATATATAATGACACAATGCAATTACAAGTCATTGCAAATGTCCAGCTATGGGTATATACAATATATATAATCCAGGGCAAATAGGAGAAAAAGGAGTACCAGGCGATAATTTTACTAAAAAACAGTATAAATCTTTATTAAATATCAGAAAGAATAAGTAAACCACATTAAATAAAGTAACCCATGCTCCATGGAGGTACAGACAGGAAGAGACCTCAGAGACCTCAGTAACCATCTCAGCAGTGCAAGGTATCAGGCATTACATTATAGTCATGATGCAAAAAGAAGACAGCGGAAAAAAGATTCCCCATATTAATTAAATAAACATACATCACACAGGAGGATAATACCTAAAAAGTGCAAGGGGACAAGCTTACCCAGGTCTGTGAGATAGAGAGGTGGTCACGCCAAGGAAATATGTCAGCCCCGACGTACGTATCGCTGGCGCAAACGAAGCTTTCTCACGTTGCTACTTTTTCTCCTATTTGCCATGTTTTTGGAGTTGGTGTAGCTGTTTTAGGGTGGGCCACCATAGCTGCCTCATTCTCTTAGCATTTGATATGCAGCTGGGATGGTTTCTAATATATATAATCCAAGAAAGTTTTCTACCTACCACAGAAGTCTATTATTACCTGTAAAGAGGGGGTAGAGCACATCATAAGAGTTTGAAATGATGAAATATTGCTTAAATATAGTCACCACTAGGGGGAGCTCACTGTTCAATGGTGGACAAATGCATCTCTAGTGGTTCCTGCAGCCGTTTTAAAGGAAGGAAGCATGGGCGGACATACCGCCAGTTCAACTGGTGTGGCTGCACCGGGGCCCGGAGGCTCCGGGGGGCCCTTGCAGGGCAGCTAATAATGCGCTAATAATGAGGGCAATCTGACCAGCTTATCTGGCCCTGAGGATCCGGGATGCCCCTGGCCAGATTGCCCTCATGTGCGGTGGGCAGGGAGCAATCCCTGAAGCTCCGCTACCTGCAAGAGAAAATGGCAGTGGAGCAAAGATACAGGGAAAGGATCCATCCTGCTTCCTGCCCGTGCTTCCTTTCTCACACAGCAGCGGCTGAATGGCATCATCATTCAGCGCCGCGGCTGTGTGAGACAGGAAGCTGCTGGCAATGCTGCGGCTTCAGGATACAGTGCACAGAGGTGGGGTGTGTTTGTGTATGTATGCAGAGAAGTGAACGGTGCTGTGTTTGTCTGTGTGTGTATGTGTGTATGCAGAGAGGTGAATGGTGCTATGTGTGTCTGTGTGTGTGTAGGTGGAGGAGAGGGCAATGATGGGGGTGATGGGACAGAAGGCAATGATTGGGTTGATGGAGAGGGCAATGATGTGGGTGATGGGGAGAAGGCAATGATTGGGTTGACAGAGAGGGCAATGATGGGGGTGATGGGGCAGAAGGCAATGATTGAGTTGATGGAAAGGGCAATGATGGGGTGATGGGGCAGAAGGTAATGACTGGGTTGATGGAGAGGGCAATAATAGGAGTGGTGGGGAGAAATCAATGATAGGGTGGTGGAAAGGGCAATAATGGGGGTGGTGGGGGAGGAGAAAATGATGGAGGTGGTGAATGGGCAATGATGGGGTAGTGGAGGAAAAGACAATGATGGTGGTGGTGGAAAGGGCAGTGATGGGTGGAGAAGGAAATGATGGAGGTCGTGAAATGGGTAATGATGGGGAGAAGACAATGATGATGGCATTGGAAACAATGATGGGGTGGTGGGGAGGAGGCAATGATGGAGGTGGTGGAATTGGTAATGATGGGGGTGGTGGGGAGAAGGAAACGATGAGGTTGTGGAATGGGTAATGAGGGTGGTGGTGGGGGAGAACACAATGATGATGGCGGTGGAAAGGACAATGATGGGGTGGTGGGGAGGAGGAAATGATGGAGGTGGTGGAATGGGTAATGATGGGGGTGGTGGAATGGGTAATGATGGGGTGGTGGGGGAGAAGGCAATGATGGTGGCAGTGGAAAGGACAATGATGGGGTGGTAGGGAGGAGGCTATGTTGGGGGGTGGAATGAGCAATAATGGGGTGGTGGGGAGAAAGCAATGATGGAGGTGGTGAAGAGGGCATTCATGGGAGTGGGGGAGAGGGCAATAATGGGATGCGGGGGAGGACGACAATGAGGAGTGTGGGGGATTGGGATGGGAGGAAGGGGGATTTATAATGGATTTAGGAACAGGGGGAGGTGGAGGAAGATGTTATTATCGATTATGTCTAACACTGTCCCGTTAGTATAAAGTGTACTCACTTATTATGTATAGCACAGTCCCTTAGTATATAGTGTACTCACTTATGTATAGCACAGTTCCTTAGTGTATAGAGTACTCACTTATTAAGTATAACACCATCCTTAGTTACATAGTTTCCTCTTTTGTTATGTATAACACCGTTCCTTATTACGTACAATCCTCTCTAGTTATATATGTTGCTCTCCCTTATTATATAGCTTCCTCTGCTGTTATGTACAGTGCTCTCTCTTACATAGTGTATTCTTGTTATTTTTTTATTCACAGTGCCTGCTTTTATTACATAGTCCCCTCTCTTGTTAGATATAAAATGTCTACTGATGGAGGAGCCGGTGACCAGTCTACCAGTCCATCAGCTCCTCCTTTAGAAAAGACGCTTTCACATGCTCCATCAGCCATCCTTGCATTATACAGATAACAAGACAGGACGGTGTGTAATAAAAAACAGGGCTCTAAAAAATCCAATATGCAAGGGACGGTGCTGTACATAACAAGAGAGGGCACTGTATAAGCGACAGCAATATGCATAATAAAGGAGACCATGTAATATATACATGAATGTATGTGTGGCTATATATACATGTATATATATATATATATATATATATATATATATATATATATATATATATATATATATATAGCTTTGTCGCCTTAAAAGGAGGGGGACCCAGACACATTTCCTGCACAGGGGCCCCAAGATGTCTGTGTCCGCCCCTGTAAGGAAGGTTAAGGAAGGTGTGACCTTTGGAGGTGGATTCTCTAAGCTATAGGTCAGGGTGATAGAAAAAGTAACTTGTTGTTGGTCCATTACTCAGTAAATAGGTACAATACTCAGCGATGAGTTACCTTTATTGTAAGTCCACTGTACACAGATCACTGGTAGATCAGGGTGAGACGCACAGATCGAAGGTGATGATGAAGCACACCTGGACTTGCCTATGCAGGTGGATTAATGAGGTCCTGAAAATGCAGCATGGCAGATCAGTGGATATGAAAGCATTAGATTCAGCAGAGCCAAATGTTCTGATGGCACATGAATAGTACGAGTGTGATAGCAATGTGGAACCTTTGTAAAGCAGTGCACTAGCAGACTGGAACAGCAGAGCTGAGGGTGTGATCAGGGTCAGGAATGCTGAGAGGAGTTGGTCATCACGTAGCTTGACACAGCAGAGTGAAAGGTGTAAACCGCACCAGGAATAGCTGAGATGAGTCTGTTATCAGGTACCTTGATTTAGCTATATGGAGTTGAAGGTGTGTACAGCACCAGGAATCCTGGTTAACAGATACCTGGCTTTGAGCAGAACGCACAAAGTGTGTGTGTATATCTCTATGTGTATGGGTACCTGTATTTGTATGTGTACCTCTGTGTATATGTGTATATCTGTGTGTATGTGTGTGTATATCTCTGTGTGTATGTGTATATCTGTGTGTACGTGTATGCATACCTCTCTGTATATGTGTTTCTCTGTGTATGTATGTGTACCTCTGTGTATATGTGCATGTATACTTCTTTGTGTATGTGTACCTTTGTTTGCAACTATGTACCTCTGTGTGTATCCTGTATATGTATCTCTGTGTACCTCTGTTGGTGTGTGTGTGTGTACTTTTGTGTGTATGTGTATCTCTGTGTGTGTATGTGTACCTCTCTGTTTATGTGCACCTCTGTGTGTATAGGTACCTCTGTGTGTATGTACCTCTGTGTGTAAGTGTACCTCTCTGTGTATGTTTACCTCTGTGGGTGTATGTGTACTTTTGTGTGTATATGTACCGCTGTTTGTGTATGTGTACCTCTGTGTGTATGGGTATCTCAGTGTGTATGTGTATCTTTGTCTTTGTGCTTGTATCTCTCTGTGTGCATGTGTATCTCTGTCTTTGTACTTGTATCTCTGTGTGTATGTGTATCTCTGTATATGTCTGTGTGCGTGTGCGTGTGTGTGTGTATGTGTATGCATCTCTGTGTGTATGTGTATCCCTGTATATGTCTGTGTGTGTGTATGTGTATGTATCTCTGGATGTATGTGTATCTTTGTATATGTCTGTGTGTGTATATGTATCTCTGTGTGTATGCGTATTTCTGTATGTGTCTGTGTGCGTGTGTGTATGTATCTCTCTGTGTATGTGTGTATGTGTATCTCTGTATATGTCTGTGTGCATGTATGTGTATGTATCTCTGTGTGTATGTGTATCCTTGTATATGTCTGTGTGCGTGTATGTGTACCTCTGTAAATGTCTGTGTGTGTATGTATCTCTGTGTGTATGTGTATCCCTATATATGTTTGTGTGTCTGTGTGTATGTGTATCTCTGTATGTCTGTGTCCATGTGTGTATGTGTCACCTCCTGTCACCGATGTGATACTATGGCACTAGGGATCATGGTTCCAGCTGGTGGATTACGAAACTGTTCCAATGGCCAACACTGAGCCTACAAATTACTGAGGCCACAAATTCATTTAGATGACCCAGGTTGGGACAATCCAGTCACCTGGCCACATACCTCACTGTGCTCGGTCAGCTTCCTAAGCTTGCCACTATCTCTCTCAGTGAGTTCCCATCAAAAGTGAGGCGCTGCAGCTTGAGGTAGTTGGGCCTGGATGCCACAAAGTTGTAGAGGTTCTAGTCCCTGGCGAGCCAGTGGAAGAGTGAGACTCTGTGCCCCATCTTTTGTCCTTGCTGGGAATGTACTATATGCTGATAACTGTTGGTGACCCAATAAAGTCTTAGCATAGTGTGGTACCCTCACCCTGTGTTGTCTGAGTAGTGGTCTGCCCATCGGTAAGGAGTAGTCATTCATGGGATGAGCCTTGGTCCATGCAGTCTAAGAAAAGCCAGGCCAGTAGAGGGTGTTAGGATTGGAGGATTGCACTAAATAAATTTAACAGTAAAGTGCAATCGCAACCCAGGGTCCACCGTGCAGAGATGTTAAGCTGCTACTAGTGTGAACAATGATGGAACACACAGCGAGCAATTATTTGCACACACTGAGTTAAACGCCACTAAGTGCAACCAGTACATGAATTGAACATGCAAGCAGAAACAAAACAGATGCTCTGCTACTGAGCTGTGTCACTCGCATACAGAAACAGAATAGATGCTCTGCAACTGAGCTGTGTCACTCACACAGAGAAATGGACTGGATGCTCTTCAACAGAGCTGTGTCACTCGTGCACAGAGACAGAGTAGGTATGATGCTAGAAAACCCCTGTTAGCCTCACAGGGGAATGAAGCCTGCTCATGGGGTAAAAATCAAACAGTGGTCACACAGTCAGCAAAAGCACTCAACCAACCCATCTCCAGAGGTTCCAGAATTCTAATAGCTAGATGCAAGCCCTGAATTTATACAATCTCCTCTCCGGAGAACTATATTATCTATTATTCTATTCCTGAGAATTCTAGTGGATTACCACCGACCCGGAGTACATGCTGGTAAGGACCACACTGATGCAATGTCCCATACACACACATAATGAGAATGATACTAGCACACCCACTTGAGCCTCTGAGACCCTTTTGTATGTTCAGCTCATGTCCAGTTGGACAGGACCAATCCGGAGCTGCCACATCACCAGAGCAGCTGACAGCCAACCACCAATGAAACGTTGCCAGATCACGAGCATGCTTAGTAGGTTGATTTCTGGACTAAGCCTCCAGAGTGTCCATTCGTCGCTGCCTACCGCTGGTTACCATAGGCTTGGCTGAATAGCCAGCAGTAACCAGACGAACAGCACGAGCCTGAGCAAGACGCTGGGACCGACGTCTATGCTCCGCAGTGGACAAAGCTGAATGGGAGATCACATAGGCAGATAAGGCTTGGGATCTAACCTGTGCAGTAGGAGAATCCTGGTGCCTAACAGAGGAGAGCACCCACTGACCCTCGTGTCTCCACATTTCTGTTCTTTTTACTGTTTATTAAGTGCTTTTTCAGGTGGGTTATGGAGTGCAGCCACTTGAAAAAAACATTGTGTGCACATAGCCTAAGGGGTCATGCAGACGTTCCTGCAAATTGGCCCAAGCATGGACCACTAATGCATGGATTGGCCACGGCTCTCTAGAATGGAGCATGACAGATTTATGTATTTCCCACAGCCAGTCCGAGCATTGCCGCCCAAGATCATAACGAAATCCACAGAGATCTGCACGGGTTCTTCGTCTGTAAACCACATAACAGAAGTCAAACTGATATTGACAATCAAACAGTTAATATTTTTTTCCACTATGTAATAATAAATATTATTGGGCCATTATACAGTGCTTATTCCAAGTGATCAGTAGGTATAAGGTCTTCTCCGTTACAGAGCATTCAATCTGGAGAGGTGGGGAACAAGACTCTCACCAGCTTCAAAGGGAAAAAAAATCCATTTGAGAAAAAAGCATCACAAAATGCCTCCTTTAATAATTAATCAAGCATTAAACAATGAAGGCGATGTGCTATGTGGTTGAAGGCTTTTATTTTTCATCTTCAGAACATGTGAGCGAGAGCTGGCCATTACAGGTACAAATCACCCGCAATACAACAATATATGAATCAAACTGCAGTGATGACGATCGTAAATATCCAAGTCCCTAAGTGGTAGACTCGACGACGTACCGAGACGCTCTGTGCAACGCCATTAAGGACAATGGAGAGAACGTCTATAGGCAGCAGAAAAAGATTTGCAGCATAAACATTATTTTTTTTCGAAAAGGACATTATGAAATGCACTTTGATTAGATCTTACAGGAAAACCAGTGATGGATGAGACAGGGGAATTGTGATGAATGAGACTCAATAACCGGGTATGATTGTCAGTTTTGATCCTTAGTAACTTCCAAAGATTTGTTGGATTCTACAAAGAAGCAAATGAGACACTTGCACTTGAGTGATGGGTTTGTATTAATGATGAGAAAATCTGCCGACATTCAAATCTGGTAGTTGTCTCGAATTTGGGCAGGAAATTGTACTCACTTCGAATTTATCAATGAGAATCTAATCTAAGCATAATGATCATATGATAAAAAGAAATAAGAAAATTCTACTCACCCTAGCTTACCTGTCCAACGCAAAGCTCTGCTCCAAGCTGTTTATATTCTTTGGACCAGTCACCAATGAATTCTCAATGTTTTCTGGTACCTGGCATCTTTAGGGTCTTCTTGTACCCGACATCTTTATTATTTCCTGTGCTGACTAAGCACTATCGGTGTAGGAGATGCCGAAGATGCTTGGAACCAAAGATGGTTCTAAGAAAACATTTTTGGAGGTAGGACCGAAGAAGATGACCAACCTGGAGATGAGCTATGCCATAGCACAGATAAGGGCCAAACATTTATTTTTTAGGATTGTTTAATCCTTTCCTGGCCCATTCTAATCCAGGTAAATGGTGGTCCACCATTTTGCTGATATGCCTAAAGCGAATCTCAACATTTTTTTTGGGGGGGAGGAATCAATCTGTTCAATTCTATTTTGTATGTAATGCATTTATGGAGTTGTCTATTATAAACGGATGGTTGCTCTGTAGTGCCACAAACTTCCGCAGGTCAGATGTGGCATTGCAGTGTAACTTCAATTACTTCAATTACCAAAAAAGTGGGGCTATTTGTATATTAAACCAGCCATGGTCATCCCCTCTAAATCAGTGCCACAGAGAGGAGAGAGCTCCAGGAAAAAAAACGTTATTTCGATCCTTTGGTCTCTAAAACGAATCACAGATCACACTCTTTGTGAATAATCTCAAGACTTTCAGGTTGATGTAGAGTCTAGACAACCTCAAGTTGTTTTCAGAGCTGCAATTTTGAAAAGTGCAAATTAAGGCACATGTAGTGTTGTTCCACCATTGATCCCATAAAATTACACTGTGTCTATACAGTACCTTGTATCGGACTCTATGCGCCATCATACAGGTGACTACTAGCTGGGTATCTATATACCCTTTCCAAGGTAAATGGTCTTGTTGTCATCCCTGTGACTGTTGTGCAGTTTACTTTCCATGGCTCAGCTGTGCTCATGAAGCCTTAAAGCAGTTTCCAAGTTTTGACAACCTCTTTAAAGCAGCATCCCACCGGTCCACTGGTTGATAGTAATATCCAAGTTCAGCAATAATAAATTCAATTAAGCTAACCTCCCACAATACAAACAATGCTGTTTTTGGAAGAAAGCATCCCTGTTTTTCTGCTCCCGCATAGTCAAAAGACTGGGTATGCATTGGTACTTGATCGATATCTACTGCATGTATATTATAAGTTTAATAATTAGAAAATCATGGTTACATTCTTCCAAAAACAGGGCCCCTCTTATCAATGGGTTATATATGGTATTTACTTTCATGGGGCTTTACTGCAATTCCAGATATAGCCCAAGGACAGGTATGGTGCTGTTTCTGTAAGAGAGTAGTCATGTTTTCTTTTTTTAAACACGTGCCACCCCTTTAAATCATGGGCAGACATAGAAAGTTGAAAAATCAAGAAAAGAGCAATATGGTCTTCTTAGTCTCTATTAGTCTAAAACCCTAGTAATTATGATTCAGGAGCTATAGGAACGCTATCATTGACCTGGGGCAAAGAGGGATGTTGGTTTACCCTTTGCACATAGCACCAAAGATACATGGCTTAGATGTCTCTCTCCATTTAGCTCTGCTCTGCTCCTGTGCCCAGCTATGCACCTTCA
Source organism: Ranitomeya variabilis (assembly GCF_051348905.1). Taxonomy (NCBI): domain Eukaryota; kingdom Metazoa; phylum Chordata; class Amphibia; order Anura; family Dendrobatidae; genus Ranitomeya; species Ranitomeya variabilis. The sequence goes on from NC_135237.1 coordinate 552,942,193, forward strand.
CCTGCCCAGCTACACCCTTGCTTCCCTACCTAGCTGCATCCCTGCTCCCCTGCTTAGCTATGCCCCTGTTCCGCTGCCTAGCTATATCCCTGCTTCCCTGCTTAGCTATGCCTCTGCTCCCCTGCCTTGCTACACCCATTCTCCCTTGCTTAGCTATGCTTTTGCTCCCTTGCCTTGCTACATTTCTTCTCCCTTGTCTAGTCACACCCCTTTTCCTCTGCCTAGTTATGCTCCTGCTCCCCTTAGTATTTGCACCTATTCTCCCTTGCCAAGTTACACCATTCTCCCCTGCTTACCTACACCCCTTCTCCTTTGCCTAGCCATGGCCCTGTCCCCTGCCTAGTTATGGCTTTTCCGCTGCTTAGTTATGCCCTTTTCTCCTGCCTAGTAACCTCCTGTTCCCCTGCCTTTCAATGCCCGTTTTCCCATGCCTAGCTACACCCCTTCTCCCCTACCTAACCATGCCCCTTCTCCCCGGCATAGCCACATTACTTTTCCCTGCCTAGCTATACCCCTGCTACCCTGCTCAGCTATGCCCCTGCTCCCCTGCCTAGTTACGCATATTCTGTGCTGCCTAGCTACCCCCCTTCTCCCCTTCTCTCTTGCCTAGCTAAGCCCCTTCTCCATTACCTAGCTAAACCCCTTCTCCACCAGCAAAGCTTTGTCCCTTCTCCCCTGCCTAGCAACGCCCCTTCTCCCCTGCCTGGCTAAGCCCCCTCTCTACCGGCATATCTATGTCCCTTCTCCCTAGTTAGGACCCTTCTCCACCTGCATAGCTATGTCCCTTCTCCCCCGCTTAGGTACACCCCTTCTCCCCTGCCTAGCTGTATCCCTTCTCCCCTTCCTAGCTATGCCCCTTCTCCCCTGCTCAGGTATGCCCCTTCTCCCCTGCCTAGCTGTATCCCTTCTCCCCTGCCTAGCTATGCCCCTTCTCCCCTGCCTAGCTATGCCCCTTCTCCCCTGCCTAGCTACGCCCCTTCTCCCCTGCCTAGCTGTATCCCTTCTCCCCTGCCTAGATACGCCCCTTCTCCCCTGCCTAGCTGTATCCCTTCTCCCCTGCCTAGATACGCCCCTTCTCCCCTGCCTAGCTGTATCCCTTCTCCCCTGCCTAGATACGCCCCTTCTCCCCTGCCTAGCTACACCCCTTCTCCCCTGCCTAGCTGTTTCCCTTCTCCCCTGCCTAGCTACGCCTCTTCTCCCCTGCCTAGCTACGCCCCTTCTCCCCTGCCTAGCTACACCATTCTCCCCTGCCTAGCTGAATCCCTTCTCCCCTGCTTAGCTACGCCCCTTCTCCCCTGCCTAGCTATATCCCTTCTCCCCTGCCTAGCTGTTTCCCTTCTCCTCTGCCTAGCTATGCCCCTTCTCCCCTGCCTAGCTATGCCCCTTCTCCCCTGCCTAGCTATGCCCCTTCTCCCCTGCCTAGCTACGCCCCTTCTCCCCTGCCTAGCTGTATCCCTTCTCCCCTGCCTAGATACGCCCCTTCTCCCCTGCCTAGCTGTATCCCTTCTCCCCTGCCTAGATATGCCCCTTCTCCCCTGCCTAGCTGTATCCCTTCTCCCCTGCCTAGATACGCCCCTTCTCCCCTGCCTAGCTACGCCCCTTCTCCCCTGCCTAGCTGCACCCCTTCTCCCCTGCCTAGCTACACCATTCTCCCCTGCCTAGCTGAATCCCTTCTCCCCTGCCTAGCTACGCCCCTTCTCCCCTGCCTAGCTATATCCCTTCTCCCCTGCCTAGCTGAATCCCTTCTCCCCTGCCTAGCTACGCCCCTTCTCCCCTGCCTAGCTACACCCTTCTCCCCTGCCTAGCTGTATCCCTTCTCCCCTTCCTAGCTATGCCCCTTCTCCCCTGCCTAGCTGAATCCCTTCTCCCCTGCCTAGCTACACCACTTCTCTTCTGCCAAGCAATTAGACTTCTTTGAAGGTAGCAGCGGCAGCCATATTTTTTGGGGCTCCAGTGCACCTGCATAGGTTGCACATATGCTATATCGACCCTTGATACACTTTTCTACCCTGCTTGCTTCAGATTAAATGGTTTGACCCCCGATACGTTACATATAAATTTCCATCCTATGTGGGCTGTTATCCTGATCTTTCTGCTAGGGGATTTGAAGTCTATAAGATTAATGAGTTGTGTAATAAGAAGGCGATATTTACTACCGTGAGATCACGAAGTTGAATTCCGCCTCGTCCCCTCATTAAGTGAAGGCGACAGGAGAAATTGAGTGGACTGGAGACAAAAGGGAATGAATTTCTATGAAATAAGACAATGTCGGTCACCCAAAAAGCATTGTTTTCTCTCCTCGAAGATGTCAGATTCATATCTTCTGAAGGAATGAATGTATAAATGTGAAAATATCGGTGACAGAATTACATGAATCCTGAACAACTGGAATTACAAAGTTGCTTATTTTCAGATAAGTTATCAATATTTGTGTGTTAAAGGGGTTGTCCACTACTTTCAATTATCCCCCCAATGTATCCCCCCGGGGCCCCTGACGAATTGTGTAAATACCTTGCGTTGCCTTTTTCGCCTGTGAGCGGCGCTATACTGGTGGCTGAGTCCGGGTCACGTGACCCCCAGGCTGCAGCCACCGCTAATTTCCGCTGATGTCACGTCAATTTCCAGACTCTGGAATTTGACGTGACATCAGTAACAGGCGTGTCCCAGCCACACAGTCAGCAGTCACTCAAGAGTGAGTGGGCTGTGGGCGGGACTGTGGGCTGCCTGTGCTGTGCTGGAGGTGGGCGGGGCTTTGCTGGGGGCGGGCGGGGCTGTGCACTGCAGATGTCTGGTGCTGGGATCTGCTTGCCGAGATGTGCGGCGGCTGGTCCCGTGGCGGCGGCCGGTGCGACGGCAGGGGTCTGCGTGGTGCTGAAGGTGGCTGTGCGGTGATGGTGGCGGCGGCGTTGTCTCTGTGTGCAGGCATGTCCGATGGGACTAAAAGTCCCATCGAGCTCTGCCTGCTACAGTGACAGTGAGTGACACATTAGCCAATGATGGGACAGTAGTAGTCCCATCATCCGGCTAATGTGTTGAATGTAAAAAAAAACAAAGACAAAAAAACATACAGTACATACATACATAGAACACATACAGAACATGCGGCATGCGGCATGCGACGACATGCGCCATGCGACGGCATGCGGCGTGCAGCGACATGCGGCGACATGCGGCATGCGACGACATGCGGCATGCGACAACATGGGACGACATGCGCCATGCAACGACATGCGGCATGCGACGACATGCGGCATGCGACAACATGCGGCATGCGATGACATGCGGCATGCGACGACATGCGGCATGTGGCGGCATGCGACGACATGCGGCATGCGACGACATACGGCATGCGGCGGCATGCGACGGCATGCGACGACATGCGGCATGCAATGACATGCGGCATGCGATGGCATGTGACGACATGCGCAATGCGACGGCATGCGACGACATGCCCCATGCGACGACATGCGACGGCATGCGACAGCATGCGGCGACATGCGGCATGCGACGGCATGTGACGACATGCGCCATACGACGGCATGCGGCGCCATGCGACGACATGCGGCATGCAACGACATGCGCCATGCGACGACATGCGGCGACATGCAGCATACGACGACATGCGGCATGCGACAACATGCGACATGCGGCATGCGACGGCATGAGACGACATGCGCCATGCGAAGACATGCGACATGCCGCATACAGTACATACATACAGTACATACATACATACAGACATACAGTACATATAACATAGAGTATATACTCACCATCACTTGTCACTTTGATCCCCGAAGCCATTGTCATCTGTAAAAAATATTAAAATAATAAACAAACAATATACTACCTGATCCGCAGAAATCCAATTAAAACGAGTGTCCCTCGACGATCTCCCGTGGAGAGCAGGAGCGTCTGCTGATGCAACCACTCTCCAGGGGCTCCAGGAACACAATGAGGGGAGGAAGGTATCCTTCCACAATGTATTCCCCACAATGTATTCCTATGCCCCTGTGAGAAAATAGTCCCTAGTTTCACTTTATGGCATTGCTGTATGAGAAAGTTCCCACGCAGCTTTTTGCCATAAAGTGATACCAGTGAACTTTAGTAACCTCAGTGATGCACTGCAGGAGCCATTGTCTCCTGTCAGTGTGTCACTGAGGGTCCTATAGAGCAGTGACATCACCCGATGTCACTGTTCTATAGGGGAGATCGTCGTGGGACACTCGTTATTAAATGGACTACGGCGGACAGGTAGTATACGGTTTATTATTTTACGTTTTTTGCTGGGGCTGAAGTATGGTAAGTATGGTGAAATGAAGAATATTAAAATACTTTTTCCTAATGTGTGCTTGTTTTATTAACCCTTTTTTAGTATTGGATTAATAACGGATAGGCGTCTTATTGACGCCTCTCCGTTATTAACCCGGCTTAATGTCACCTTACAATAGCAAGGTGACATTAACCCCTTATTACTCCATATCCCACCGCTACACGGGAGTGGGAAGAGAGGGGCTAAGTGCCGGAATTGGCGCATCTTACAGATGCGCCATTTCTGGGGCGGCTGCGGACTGGTATTTGTAGCCGGGGGGGACCAATATCCATGGCCCCTCTCTAGGCTATGAATATCAGCCCGCAGCTGTCTGCATAGCCTTTCTGGCTATAAAATATAGGGGGACCCCACGTCATTTTTTTTGGGGGGTCCCCCTATTTTAATAGCCAGTAAAGGCTACGCAGACAGCTGCGGGCTGATATTCATAGCAGGCTACAAATATTGGCCCCCGGCCGTCGGCTTTCCCCCTCTGGCGCTAAAAATTGCGTGGGAGCCCACGCCGTTTTTTTCCGGTTTTTTATTAAACACTCATTAAGCCCTGTTTCACACTTGCGTCGGTACGGGTCCATCGCTATGCGTCGGGCCGACGTACCGACGCACGTTGTGAAATTTGTGCACGTCGTGGGCACCGGATGAAGTTTTTCAACGCATCCGCTGCCCATTCTGAAGTCCGGGGAGGAGGGGGCGGAGTTTTGGCCGCGCATGCGCGGTAGAAAATGGCAGACGCGACGGACGTGCCAACGGTCCGCCAAAACACGATGCATCCGTTGCACGATGGACGCGACGTGTGGCCATCCGTCGCGATCCTTCACTAATACACGTCTATGGGTAAAAAACGCATCCTGCGAGCACATTTGCAAGATCCGTTTTTTTCCCAAAAAGACGGATTGCTAAAAACGCAAGTGTGAAAGCAGCCTTAGGCTGCTTTCACACTAGCATCGGTAAGGGTCCGTCGCGCTGCGTCGCTAATAAAAGTCTATGGAGAAAAAACGCATCCTGCAGACAACTTTGCAGGACGAGTTTTTTCTCCACAACGACGCATTGCGACGTGCAGTGCACGACGCTAGTGTGAAAGAGGCCTTAGAAACATCGGCCTTTCTATTATATCTATTTAGATTGTGAGTCCCAACGGGGACAGTGACGATAATGTGTGCAAACTGTAAAGCGCTGTGGAATATGTTAGCGCTATATAAAAATAAAGATTATTATTATTATTATGGATATATCTATCCATAGATATATTTATAGATAGATATATCTATAGATACATAGATATATCTATCCATATATTTGGCTGCTTTCACACATCAGGTTTTTGCCGTGAGGCACAATCCGGCGAGTTTTGAAAAAAACGGATCCATTTTTTTCCGCAGGATCCATTTTTTCTCATAGAGTTGTATTAGCGCCTGATGGCCACACGTTTCATCCGTTTTTTGCCGGATCTGTCAAAAAAGCTGTTTCCGCCGGATGGAAAACACATACAGAGGAACGTTTTTTCTGTCCGGCGAAAAAACGCATAGCGACGGATCCGGCAAAAAAACGTATGAAACTGAGCTGTGAAATGATGAATCCGGCCTTGGAATCTGTATTTTTCATGCATGTTTCCATTCAAATCATGCACATTTTCCGTTTATTTACTTATTTCCAAAAACGGCATTAAAACCACGCATAAACCGCACCAAAAAAAGCATCAAAACTGCACCAAAAACTGCATCAAAACCTGGTGCAGTTTTGCAGTTTTGCAGTTTTGGTGCGGTTTTGATGCAGTTTTTGGTGCGGTTTTGATGCAGTTCTTGGTGTGGTTTTGGTGCGGCTTTTTCCGCAGCATATGCACAACAAGTCTGCGGCTCCCATAGACTTACATTGGTTGTGCACTACACTGCGGATTTGATGCCATTCAGTGCAACAAAAAACGCTGCGGATCTGCAATCAGATCCGCAACGTGTGCACAGCCTTAGCATTTAGTGAACCTAGCAAAAAAGCCAAGCAAAAAACAAGTGTGGGATTGCACTTTTTTGCCATTTCATTGCACTTTGAATTTTTTTCACATTTTCTGCTACACAACATGGTAAAACCAATGATGTCATTCAAAAGTAGAACTTGTCCCGCAAAAGATAAGCCCTCACATGGCCATATTGATGGAAAAATTATGGCTCTGGAAAGAAGGGGAGCGATAAACGAAAACAAAAAAGCTCCAGGCTGAAGGGGTTTAGAAACATGGATATGGACATATCTATGGAAATAGACATAGATATATCTGTATCTATCTATCTATCTATCTATCTATCTATCTATCTATCTATCTATCTATCTATCTATCTATCTATCTATCTGTGTGTAATGGAGTGTGGGTGGGACAAATGTAAAAGAGGAGGTTGGACAGAAATGACATCACAAATCTTTTTGAAGCTAGAGGAGGGAGGGGTTGGGGTGTGTTTTGGAGTGGGTGTGCCAGGTGCAGAGTTACAGGCGAGTGCAATGCATCATGGAACTTGTAGTATTAGAGCACAATAACTCAGGAGAAAGGAAGTTGTCGATTAACCCCATGAGAGCTGAATCCAGCACTAAAGATGTGCTGCTACAGCATGATAAAAGGTAATATGAAAGCTAAAATAAACACAGTAGATGTTTTCAGTGGCACATAACAGCAAGATTTATGAAAAAAAAAAAAAAAAGGTTATAGTAGTGGACAACTTCTTTAATTTATGAAGTTGAAGAGTCCTGAAAGTAAAGCATGATTGACTTATGTGCAAGAGGATGAGATTCCTCTAAGCCTATACTTGTATTGCATTAGTCTATTGAAATTAAATGTAATTACGATATATACTTTGGGGGGGAGTGGTTTATATCACGCTTTACAAGGGGAGTCAGCAGGATCAGACTGACTTAATCCTTTGACCTTTCAATTATACTGTTGTCAAACAGTAAAATGTCATAAATTTAGGTTCACAATTTAGGTAAAAAAAAGAAAGAAAAATACTAGAGATGCACAAGCGCTGGGACTATAAGCTCTGAGAGGGGAGAAGGGGATTCATGTTACTACAATTTATTTTTGCCTCAGACTAATTGAGAGCAGCATGAGGGGATTTTCATTGGATTAGCACACAGCACGGCTCCAACACCACACCTAGATGAACCTACCATTCAGCACAGTTATAGAGAACAAACTAATGGCCCACTATTGGCTCGTCTTGAGCAAATAATTGAGGAGCAACCGTTGGTAGAAATGCTCCTTCTCAATTATAGGTACCTTGACAATCACCTGTTGAACAACCAAATTGTTTGTTCAAATGGTGCAATGATTCTTAAGACAGCTTAAAAATCGTTAAACATCTGTTCACATGCAGCGATGTGCTGCTGATAGCATGATATTTGAGCAATCGTTCCGTGCCCATAGAATGTTTGTTATCCTGTTTAAACAGGTGGCCAATCTGAAGGCGTCACAGCTTAGCAAACGCTTGGAGTACATGTGTCAAAAAATGAAATTATGTACTAAGCAAAAGTTTTAGGCAGGTGTTCAAAAAAATTCTGCAAAGTAAGAATATTTAAAAAAATATGTATTCATAGTTTAATTTTATGAATTTTTAAAATGCAAAGTGAATAAGCAAAAAAGAATATTTGGTAACCGCCCGTCACCTCTATCACTTCTTCTCGTCACTTGCACACAGTTTTTTGACGTGCTCGGCAGGAGGTTGTCCCAAACATCTTGGAGAACTGACCCCAGATCTTCTGTGGATGTCACGTTTGCAAATCCTTCTGTCTCTTTGTAAGGAGAAGACCCGGACCAGGCCTACCTACTCCGTGATGGATCCAGAACTGTCCGGGTTGTCACCCAGGTTTCACAGGGGAAAGCTTAAAGCCCCGGACTGACCTCTGCACCTAGGAGTAGGGGGCGTGGCTAAGATAAACACAGCACGCGGCAAATCAGTTAGTTGCCGTGGGAACGTGCATCGCGTAGGGGTGCAGTGTCAGGGCTTCTGTGGGGGGACCAACTGCCAGAGCAGGAAAAAACCAGCAGAGGCAAAAAGCTGTTAACAGAGACTGCCGACAACGACGTACCTGGTCCCCGCTGACATCGCTGACCGTGAGTGACAGGACGCCCAGTCAGGACATAAGCCTGTGCACACACCGATGGGAGAATTAGGACACCCACTGTGAGGGGTTTCCCTGTGTACCTGAATCAAGTTGCCCATTGTCCCTGTACGCTGACAGAGGGAAAGACTGTGCTCTCTCCGACTCATCGCTTCCTGACACACCGATCAATGACCGGACCACAAGGAATCACTGTCGCCGCCAGGAGCCAAGACGTCATCCTTTCTAGGACTACACTGGACCACGAAGAATCACCATCGCCACAAGGATCCAGGACGCCATCTTTTCCAGGACCATAATGGACCTCTTATTTGCCGCTGCTTTGGCACCAACGTCCACATCCTGAACTAACCGCATTCAAGTCGTCAGACTGATAAGTTTCCTATCCTTGAACTTCCTACCCTATGCTTCACACCCGCTTCCCCTAAGTTACGCCCCCTTTGTTCCTTTATACTGTTTTATCTGTTTTCTCCCTGCGAGGAGCATACCTGTTAGATTAAACCCCACGTTAACATTTGCTCTGCCTCCGACCCGTTACTGCATCTTCCTACCTGCTCACATCTTCATGAGACTCCAGACAGACTGGATTATGTGAGATCAGGGCTCTGTGAGGCCAGATCATCACTTCCAGGACTCCTTCTTCTTTTTAGTGATATTGGTTGTATGTTTGGCATCGCTGTCCTGCAACAGATTAAATCTGGAGGCGGTCAGATGATATTACATGATGTATAAGCATCTGCCTGTATTTCTCAGGAGTGTGAACATTCAGAAATGAGTAACTCCTCGGTCTGTATACACATATGTCGGCCATCATATTACTACTTTTTCAAAATCAGAAGATGTTCAGCAGTGCCATCATCCCAGAACTGGCAGCAACCTGTGGTACACCAGCTATACCCAGTTACTATTCGAATTCGAAGAACTCTGACCAGAAATCATCTTCAAGGAAAAATTGCAACCAAAAACCATACCTACTGGAGGTAGAAAAATGTCATCAGAGGGCTCTGGACTGAGGAGTGAAAATGTGATATATTTGGCTGTAACAGAAAGCAGTGTGTCACTGAAGGGCTGGAGAGCGACACAATAATAAGGGTCTGCAGGAACAGTAATGCAAGGTGGAGGATCCGACATGTTTGAGGCTGCATTTCAGCAAATGGAGATCAGGATTTAGTCAGGATTTGTGTTTTCTTCAATCCTGAAAAATACAGGCAGATACTTATCCATCATACTTGTGTGCCCTACTGTTGCATTCAAGTGTTGGCAATGCTGAAGATATCTGAGCTATTCTCATATATTAGCATCCTTAAGCAATCGTCTTAACTTCATTTTATTATTTTATTGAGCTATCATTGTATCTTAGATTATTATGGTTTGACCTGATGAAGAAGTTTGTAGACTTCGAAACGCGTTGACAAACAAAAATCACATTCATATTTTCTTGGTCTCCTATTGCAGGTTAGACTATTGGCAGAGCAGTATTACATTCGCTTTTCCTATAGTTTTGCATTATCACATCTTTAGCACCATGGACTTTGGATGAAGCCATAGGGTACATGTATGACCTTCCACTCCATTCAGCTAATCTTGACCATGGTCTTGAAGACATGGGAAAAGAAGCGGAGAAAAGGGGACAATTGGTGGAAGTCCTAGAGGTGAGACTAACACCAGTCCAACAGTTATTCAGTAGACGTGATAGTTTGCTTACAACTTTAAGCTGGGTTCACAGACACATGTATTCAGTGCTGATTTTACATGGGTATTTTCTGTACATAAACTTTACAGTACCAGCAAAGTGGATGAGTTTTAACTTGCAGGAGAGTAGAGAAGAACAGCAAAGGGGTCCTTAAAAGAACATCTTTATTGAAGAGCCATTAAAAATCCAATGTGGAAAAGCATACGCTTTTCTGACACAATGTCCTTAATAATTCCTGATCATTGTGTCAGAAACCCGTATGCTATTCCACATTGGATTTTTAATGCTTCTTCAATAAAGATGTGATTTTCACGACTCCTTTCCTAGATTTTCCCACTCTCCTGCATTGACCTCTTGTCGTTCTACAAGGCTATATCCGCGCTTCATATATCCATGTTCCATGAGTCAGCTGATTTTTGTTCTTTATTGCTACTGGAAGTTTTAACTTGCTCTCACCTACTGTATGTACTGTTGTTTCTTTTGGTGCGTAATCTGTGCAGAAATTGTCTGTTTTCATGATTTTTAAATCCCCAGCTGTTATGATCTGGTGGCCTAAGAGCAGCATGAGACGTACTCTGGAGATGGTGGTACCTGTACTGACCGCAGACCCTGAACTTAACACCGCAACTAGAAGTAGCCGTGAAATGTACCTTTCACTCCCTAGACATCTCGACACAGCCGGAGGACCAATTACCCCTAGAGATAGAAAAGGGAAAACTGTCTTGCCTCAGAGAAAATCCCCAAAGGATAGACAGCCCCCCACAAATATTGACTGTGAGAGGAGAGGGAAAAAACATACACAGACTGAAATCAGAATTTAGCAAAGGAGGCCACTTCTAGCTAAATAGAAAGGATAGGACATAGTACTATGCGGTCAGTATTAAAACACTAGAAAATATCCACCACGGAAAATACAAAATCTCCACATCTAACTAAAGATATGGAGGGTATATCTGCATCTCCAGAGATACCAGCTTGGCTAAACAAATCCTTATACAGACCAAGCTGGACAAGACAAAAACATGGAAAAGAACTGAACAATAAGGCCCACAGCATGTGGACAGCAAAAATCAAGGCCAGAACTTATCTTTGTTGAAATGAACAGCAAAGCAGGAGAGACCAGGCAGAGATGTGAATCCTCCAGGAACAATGGACAACTGGCACTGACTAAAGGGTCAAGCAAGACTAAATAGCCCAGTCAGAATTGCAAAAAGTGGACACACCTGATAAATTCTGCGATCCAGAGACAGCAGCGCTACCACTTATAACCACCGGAGGGAGCCCAAGAGCAGAATTCACAACACCCAGCATATCAATTCTTTGTGCAAAATGTGCAATTAAAAATGTGAAATTTGCTCTAACTCTGCAACAATATCTTCATGGAAAGCGCTGATTATGCTGCAAATACATTGTAGAAAAATCTGCACCAAAGGTGTATTGTATGAATAAGGCCTTAATGTTACAGTTTTACTCTGAAAACCTTTTATCAATGGTTTAATTTACCCACACAGATGATGACTGATGGAAAAGTTCTATCATCAATAAACATGAACTAAAAACAGAAGTAAAGAAAATTTATACGAACACATATATTTCCTTGATGCCTACAGGCAAAATTTTACAGCTTTTCTAGACACTTTACGATAATGTGCTATGTTTGGTAAATTTCTCCTGTTGTGTTAGGATAGAATACAATATTTGATACATATTTTTATTTTTTCAATTATTTTGAGGTGTGCTTCCCTTTAAGATGGTTTTACTGTAATGGACTCCTCAGTGATTATACATTTTATAAGCTGCTATTAGCACCTCTCAGCTCCAGGGCTGCGGCTTTCCCTCTAAGTCACAACACTTCATGCATTCTGTTAAATTGTATCTCAGTCTTGTTTGTCAGGATAAGCTCTGCTCTTACCAAAACTCTTTGGCTAATTGATGCTAAGCTGATTCAGCTCCTCTCATTAAGCCCTCTAGAAAACATCACACCATAGTCTTCTGATATTTGCTTTCATCACTAATTGTTTTCCATTACCTACCTAGATACTCCATTTCTGCCAGAATCACTCCATACAAGTCACAAGCTATCCTTGTGACTTGTATGGAGTTTCTATCCCGATAGTCCCAAATAAATAGCAATCCGTCAGCAGGTTATGCTGTGTAATCTGACTGCAGCATGATGTAGGCCAGAGACCCTGATTCCAGCAATGTATCACTTAATTTCCTTAGCGCAGCCATTGTGATACAACTAGAGATTTTTTCTCCTGCAAATCTAGCAGAGCTCTGAAGGCTGAACTCTGTATAACCCCACCCACACCACTGATTGGAAGCTTTATGCTTATACAGTGGAAGTAATGGCCTACAAGAACTGTCTTCCGCTACAGTCGAATTGTCTCCCGTGCTTGGTTCAGATCTGGTTATGGTCTTCTATTGGTGCTGCTTACCGTCTTCTACTGGCACTGATTACAGTCTCCTACTGGTGCTGATCTCAATCTTCTACTGGTGTTGATTATGGACTTCTACTGGCGCTGATCTCAATCTTCTACTGGTGTTGATTATGGACTTCTACTGGCGCTGATCTCAATCTTCTACTGGTGTTGATTATGGACTTCTGCTGGTGCTGATTTCCGTCTTCTACTGGTGTTGATTATGGTCTTCTACTGGTGCTGATTACAGTCTTCTACTGGCACTCATAACAGTTTTCTACTAGCGTTGATCTTAGTCTTCTAATGGGGTTGATTATGGTCTTCTACTGGCGATGATTTCAGTCTTCTAATGAGGTTGATTAGGGTCTTCTACTGGCGCTGATTACAGTCTTTTACTGGCATTGATTACAGTCTTCTACTAGCGTTGATCTCAGTCTTCTAATATGGTTGATTATGGTCTTCTACTGGTGTTGATTTCAGTCTTCTACTGGTCTTGATTATGGTCTTCTACTGGCGCTGATTTCAGTCTTCTACTGGTGATGATTATGGTCTTCTGCTGGTGCTGATATTGGTCTTCTACTGGTGTTGATTATGGTCTTCTACTAGCGTTGATCTCAGTCTTCTACTGGTATTGATTATGTTCTTCTACTGGCGCTGATTTCGGTCTTCTACTGCTGTTGATTATGGTCTTCTACTGGTTCTGATTTTGGTCTTCTACTGGTGTTGATTATGGTCCTCTACTGGCATTGATCATGGTCTTCTGGCGCTGATTACTATCTTCTTCTGATGTTGATTACAGTCTTCTACTGGCACTGCTTACTGTCTTTTACTGGTTCAGGACATGGATCTTTCTCACAGCTAAAGCCTTCTCTGGCCTCTGATAGCTCTCAAACCCTTCTGTTGTGGTCATGGCTATGAGCCCACCTCGCAGCCATGCAACCTGTCCTGCTACAGGTTCTGGCATCAAATTCCCCCTTTCTGGCAGTAATTAGTAACTGTAACACAGTTGTCACTCACCTGGTGTCATCTTCGCTGGGAACATGTACTTCTACTCTTAGAGTTCGTATTGCTATTAATCTTTCTTAACTTTCACTTTTGCCATTGACTAGAGATGGCAGTATTCGCTTCACGTTACTCAGTTAGGCAACATCTGCACTCGTCTTCTCTCTTGTTCTCCTCCTTACAAATACATTATACATACATAGGCAAAAAGCTGCCAGTCAATGGTTGGAACGTGGTTGGACCAGGCAGCACGATATGCCAAGTCCTGTAGTTATAATCTCCTGCTGATAAAACACTGCTTGCATTGAAACAGCAAACAACCCAAAAGGTGACATCTCACTGGAATCAGGGTCTTCCATTGCAATCCCTTTGAAGTGAATGAAGCTGAGTTGCAATACCACAAACAACCCATTGTCAAGGGTAGGGCTGTTTCTGAAAAAAACAGCCATTTTTTAAATACTGGACAACCCCTTTATAATCTATAGGCTTGTTAGTGTATAAGTTGGCAGATCTTCCCAGCACATATGCCAACTGCGCCACAAATTACAGGTATGAATCAAGCCAAGCCCACATGGATCTGACACCATGAAAACTTAAGGAGCCTCTGGTTAACAGGTCGAAAATGCCCAATTTTTGCTGTAAGGGTTTGTGTACACAAGATTTTTTTCAGGCGGATACCAATCCATGAAAAGCATGATTATTACTATGGACGTGTGCTCAAGTTTCTTCTGCTCTGTGGGGGCATTACCATGCGACATCAGTTGTAGATGCCGGTTGTTCAGGCCACATGAGGCATTACAGTACAGGTACTGTATTTATAGCGACTCAGAAGTGAGAGGTATGGTTCCCTATTCACGTCTTTTCCATCCATCCCAGACCACCACGATGACGACTTCAAGGCCAGTTTTACCTGAAGAATTTGCAGTAGACAAATGATGTTGGTTTTGAGTGGAGTTCATTTTCCTGTCTTTTCCATCTAGCCCAGTGTTACACCCCAGTCCCGGATAGGCCAGGCTCAACTTCTTTCCCTATGGCTACCACTCCATGGATTTGTACATTGCCCGGCATGTCTGTTACATCATCTCCATACACTTCTTAAGACCCATGTAGACACACAGTTGTGTCTTAGTATTGAGATTCTACAGTTCAGTTTTGTTTGCAGTGCTCCATTAACCGTTCACAATGTGCAGTCATCCTGCGACTCTCATGATTCCTGCATACCCTCCATTATGCTGGTTAACCCTCTGCTAGCCACTTTCCAGATTAACTTGGTGACAGCAAACTAACCATCTCTTATTGGACTCTGTTCATATTGTGCATTCGTCCTTGTAAGACACCTGTGGTTCCACTGTCTTCATCTGTGTGGTGCACCAGACTTTCCACTTTCCTCTTCGTCTGCCATTCTGGTCCTATGAGTCCAGAGTGTCCAACTCCTTGCTCCTCCACATGCTCTCCATCTACACCAAATGATACTAGTTGCTTTAAATGATAGACAATAATGAAGAGATGTCTTCTTTATGCGGCTAATGTGGTGTGTGGTCCTTGCTCCCCGACGTACATTTCACCCTATGCTTCATCGGGGAGCATATGGGAAGGAGCTAAAATGGTGGGTTTATATGGAAGGATGTGTATAGTGATGACCTAATAGTGGTTTTAGGCAGTACTACCATATGATAAGGTCAACTAATCCTGGAAGTCCGATTAATGGGGTAATTGAGCCTTATCCAATCCCATTCCATGTGTCTTTGGAATCCCTCACATCAGCCTTGGTAAGGAGGTGATATTATCTATGGGTGTGCACTATTGGTCTGTGCTAACTTGCCCAAATTTAAGATGGGTATATGAGAGAAAAAATATATTCAGATTGAGAAGAAAAACTGAATATGTGACTACAAATTAATAAAGACCAAGGTCAAAAGGTGAAAAATGTATAAGAGGGCAGTGATTAGTCATACTACATGTGCCTGCTTAGCTATTATGTGTGGTCAAAAGACCATAAGGGATGACTATGGGTAGAAAAGTGCAAGCAACAAATAATAATAAAGGGTATAATAAAGGTAATTTAACCTTATCTTGCTACTAAAGTGAATGTTTTACTCACAATTAACTAAAAACCACAAAATGTGTGGTGTGTAAAATTACCATGCTTTACTAATAAAGTGCTTGCTTGCTCCCGATAAAAGAAAACCATGTCGCTATGATAAAATGTGGTTAATTGTATATACAGTTGTGGCCAAAAGTATTGACACCCCGCAATTCTGTCAGATAATACTCAGTTTCTTCCTGAAAATGATTGCAATCACAAATTCTTTTTTATTATTATGTTCATTTAATTTGTCTTAAATGAAAAAACACAAAAAGAATTGTTCTAAAGCCAAATTGGATATAATTCCACACCAAACATAAAAAAGGGGGTGGACAAAAGTATTGGCACTGTTCGAAAAATCATGTGATGCTTCTCTAATTAGTGTAATTAACAGCACCTGTAACTTACCTGTGGCACCTAACATGTGTTGGCAATAACTAAATCACACTTGCAGCCAGTTGACATGGATTAGAGTTGACTCAACCTCTGTCCTGTGTCCTTGTGTGTACCACATTGAGCATGGAGAAAAGAAAGAAGACCAAAGAACTGTCTGAGGACTTGAGAAACCAAATTGTGAGGAAGCATGAGCAATCTCAAGGCTACAAGTCCATCTCCAAAGACCTGAATGTTCCTGTGTCTACCGCGCGCAGTGTCATCAAGAAGTTTAAAGCCCATGGCACTGTGGCTAACCTCCCTAGATGTGGACGGAAAAGAAAAATTGACAAGAGATTTCAACTGCAAGATTGTGCGGATGTTGGATAAAGAACCTCGACTAACATCCAAACAAGTTCAAGCTGCCCTGCAGTCCAAGGGTACAACAGTGTCAACACGTACTATCCTTCGGCGTCTGAACGAAAAGGGACTCAGGAAGACCCCACTTCTTACCCCGAGACATAAAAAAGCCTGGCTGGAGTTTGCCAAAACTTACCTGAAAAAGCCTAAAACATTTTGGAAGAATGTTCTCTGGTCAGATGAGACAAAAGTAGAGTTTTTTGGGCAAAGGCATCAACATAGAGTTTACAAGAGAAAAAAAGAGGCATTCAAAGAAAAGAACACGGTCCCTAAAGTCAAACATGGCGGAGGTTCCCTGATGTTTTGGGGTTGCTTTGCTGCCTCTGGCACTGGACTGCTTGACCATGTGCATGGCATTATGAAGTCTGAAGACTACCAACAAATTTTGCAGCATAATGTAGGGCCCAGTGTGAGAAAGCTGGGTCTCCCTCAGAGGTCATGGGTCTTCCAGTAGGACAATGACCCAAAACACACTTCAAAAAGCACTAGAAAATGGTTTGAGAGAAAGCACTAGAGACTTCTAAGGTGGCCAGCAATGAGTCCAGACCTGAATCCCATAGAACACCTGTGGAGAGATCTAAAAATGGCAGTTTGGAGAAGGCACCCTTCAAATATCAGGGACCTGGAGCAGTTTGCCAAAGAAGAATGGTCTAAAATTCCAGCAGAGCATTGTAAGAAACTCACTGATGGTTACCGGAAGCGGTTGGTCGCAGTTATTTTGGTTAAAGGTTGTGCAACCAAGTATTAGGCTGAGGGTGCCAATACTTTTGTCTGGCCCATTTTGGGAGTTTTGTGTGAAATGATCAATGTTTTGCTTTTTGCTTCATTCTCTTTTGTGTTTTTTTCATTTAAGACAAATTAAATGAAGATAATAATACCAAAGAATTTGTGATTGCAATCATTTTCAGGAAGAAACTGAGTATTATCTGACAGAATTGCAGGGGTGTCAATACTTTTGGCCACAACTGTATGTATGACCATGTTATGATGTGTGTAAGTGGCATCCGAAGGATGTAAAGTGCACTAGTGTTAAAATGAAATACTCATATTAAAAATTGCAAATAATATATATCTCCACTAAGTGGATAAATACTAATAAAGTAAATTGTGGAGCCCCTAGGGGTATTTGCCACAAAAATAGTTATTGACACCAAATACAAATATTAAAATAGCAAGACTGCACTACCATCTCCGGCCAGAAGGGGGAGCTCCAGAGACTCCCCTTGATCTATTCTGGTCTGAGAAAAGGACTAGCAGTTGGGTTGAGGAGTTGAAAGTGAGAGGTCGTATAACTGAACTCCTAACAGCCCTATGACAGATTATAGGCCCGTGATACCCATAGCAGGAAAAGAGGAATAGAGAAAAAGGACATTGTGAGAACCGGGTAGCAATAACCTCTACCCAGAATAGGCGCAGAGAAGGATACCGGATCCGTGGCTATATTCATTATATATAATACAGCAACCGGAAGGAAGTGAGGTGATATCAGCTTCACTAGGGTAAGACGCAGCAACAGACACAGAGTTCAGCGGTACTCCCAGAGGGGGTAAGCCGACAAAAAAAGGACTCGGGTTGTCCGTCGAACCAGAGCACAGAAGAGACAGATTGGGTCGGCAGCCAGTTCACATACAGCAGCAGGGCCGTACAAAAACTGCACATAATAAGAGGTGGAAATCCTGACAGGGTCAAAGTAATTCAGGGTTCTTAAACAGACTCCGGTGACAGTATTGGTTGCAAATCCCTTTTTGTTGAAGTAAACTGGTTAAACGTTTCAGCGCCTCAGTCTTTCATTTGGACAATAGCCATCGATCCAGGATCGGGGTCATCACAGCTGAGAGGACCTGCTGCTGATCAAGTAAGTGTCTGTTCCTTCATGATATCCCTTACATTGTGCATCGCCTGAGGCCACAGCACCGGGTCAAGCCACTAGTGACATCCCCCTCAAGAGACGGACCTCATTGATCTGGTGCTGGGTACCTCGGTCTCCCGGGCGTCACAAAATACTCATAGAATGCCTAGTAATAAACTGTATGCATGCCTAGAGGAGAAAATAAAAAAAATAATAAAAATGTTCAGAAAAATATGTAAAAATACTAAAAAGGTATATGTCAAATAAAAAAATAAATTATGTTACCTCTCCTTTTGGAAAAAAATCCAGTGGAACAGGTGGTTGTAGAACACCTAAGACAAAGGGTGCTCCTTGGCCGTCCAATCTTATTACCAGAAGATAAATATACCTATAGAAGTCATTGCCCAACCCGACAAAAGGTAAATCCCTGCTATATTGGACTGTCCGAAGGGATCCAAGCAAACATGAGATGATAACTGATGAGTGTGAGTTCTCTTACTATTTTGTAAAAAGATTGGCCTCCGTGATGCAAAAAACGATGGTTTCAGTATATCCAGATCAAATGTGAATAGTGGATGGTTCAGAATTCCAGGGATGTGTCAGACAAACTTTGTCTTGATCACAAGCATTCTGATGCAACGCTTAGCGCTACCAGGTTTACCACCACATCAGTGATGGGCTCCGCATGGGACCGCGTTGACAACCAGCCTTTTCTCTGGAAATACCAGTCAGTGGAGATCAGCCGATTCATTTCAGTGGAATTAAATTCTCCTCAAATTTTTGCAAAAGTTCTCATTCTCCAAAATACTACATTTTTGCAATTACAGAGCATGTCGTATGCGCTCGTTCCCTCCCTCTCTGTCTCTTTCTCTCTCTGCCCTCATTATGTCTCCTTCCCTACCTCTCTCTCCCTAACTATGAATCCCTTTCCTTCTCTTTGTTCACATTCCTTTTTCTCCACCCCTTTCTCTCTCTGTTTCCCTCTCTTGACCCAACCTTCTCCTCCACACTTTCTCTCAGCTCCGCTGTCTCCCTTTTTCTCTCTCTGTCCCCGATCTTGACCTCTTTCTCTGTCTCTCCATCTCACTCTACCTTTCCCTTTTTCTGTCTCCCTTTGTCGGTCTCTTGATATCCTACTCTCTTTTTGCTCCTCTCTCTCTCTTCCTCGCTATCCTGCTTTCTGTCTTTCTCCCTATCTTGATATGCCCCTCTTTCCTTCTCCCTCTCTCGCCATCTCACTCTTCTTCCCTATCTCTCTCTCCCTCCCTCATTCTTTCCTTCTACTACTACTCTCTCCCTTTTTTTTTTGCTGTCATCCTCTCTCCCTTTTACTCTCTCCCTCTCTTTTTCCCTCCATCCTTCTCCCTGATTCCCCCTCTCTCCTTCCCTCCTCTTTCTTTTTCTCTCTCGTTATCCTTCCCTCCCTCTTTCTATCTTTCTCTTCTATTACTCTCTCCCTCTTTTTCTCTCTCAATTCAATTCCAATGGGCTTTGTTGCCAGGACTAAGTGCACGTTATCTTTGCCAAAGCAAGTGGTAAAATAATGGTGGGATGGAGATATGGACACATCCAGGGTGGGGTACAGGAGTCCATGACATATCAGCTCCTCTGTGGCAGGCACTTACACATTCCGCTGCTATGACCGCTGCACTTTCCTCTTCCCCCAGTAGTATAGGCAGATTCTCTTCCTCCTCCATGGAGTTGAAGTCTGGGAGGAGATCAGACAATCTCCTGGAATGAGTGTTCTTCACTGTGGAGTATTTGGGGCACCTCAGCAAGAAGTAGGCCTCGTTTTCCACCACGGCCTCCTGGCCTCTTTCCTTTTTCTCTCTCCTTCACCTTTCCTCCTCTCTTTCTCTTTTTCTCTCTCATTCTCTCCTTTTCTCACCCCTCCAGCCAGCAGCTATACAGAAGATGCAACATCGAGAATCCTGTAATGAAAAAAACGAGATCCCTTTATAGGAGTGGAATGGTGGAAATGGGAGCGTTCAGGAGACCTGCTAATCAGAGCGGCTGGTGCCGACTAGGAACTGACATTTTAGGTTCACATGCGTGAGCAACATTATAATCCAGAATGAAGGGAGTGAAAAGCAAAGTGATCTGTGCAGTGAGGGATGCACACGCTTTTTGCACCTTGTTAACTCTTAATCCCGCACTCTCCGGCTTAGCGGGAGAATTAGTAGAAGTGCAGTATATCAGGGGCTTGCAATTCGTAAGGAAAAGAGGGAGAAAGAGGGGAAGAACTCTTCTGTAGTGTGTGAAGGCAGAGGTGAGATCTGGAGACACGAGGTGCGGTGGCACATGATGATGATGAATGGATGGGGCAGGGGTTACGGAATCTTCAGGCACAGAAGATTGGAGATAGAGGGAACGTGCCTCAGATTATTGTGTTATGTCAGTATTAGGTCACACATGGGAAGTGGAGAAACTATACACAGGTATTGAAGATTGCAGAAATCGTCTGCATCTCCCCCATCACTGCAGACGTCCCCAACCATAGCTGTATGTGACATAATAGGGACGGAAACATCACATATGTTAGCGATGCGCCAACTCAATGCAAAGCAGAGGCTTCAATCCAAGTCCGATGATAAGGGACACACAAAGCCTTCTTCTCCGCACCCCACAGTGTTCCCCGAGGCCAGCAATTATATCCACAGAAGAATTCTGAACATCTAATGCTATGATATTCTCGAGAGCGGTTACAGCACAAGAATCTACAAGAAAAATTCCCAGGAAGACAAAAGTGAAACATTGCAGTCCTGGACTTAATAACAGGTCTAAAAGCATCTAATTATTAGTCAGAAACTTGTGGAACTCCAGCTGCTGCGAAACTAGACTGTCAGGCAATGCTGGGAGTTGTAGTGCTACAACATTTGTTTGTTGACCCCCATATTACACTATCAGGTTCACCGCTGTAGAAAATCACTAGAGGTTCAGCACTATAGGATGCCGCACCAGGTTGAGCACAATGGACAGCAACCAATTTGTTGTGTAAGTCTGGAGTATTAACTCGTCGTAGTAAATTCCTCCAATTGTCTCTTTATCGTTTTTTTTTTAGAATTATGTTAACTGACACATATTGGCTGTAAGTCATTAGACAGTGTGTATTTTTGTGGTGTTGTTTGACCATTTTAGTGTAGTTTTCCTACATCAACTCCAGTTCTTCAAGACCAGTACGTTGCATCCCAGTATTGAAGAAGAAGGGCCCTGGAGTAAGGCCGGCCTCAGGCCCGCCTCACACTTGGCGTAAGACAATACGCCACGTATTATACGTCCGTACTACGGCCGTAATACAGAGAAATGTTCCCAAAATATTGATCCGTAGTCAGGGTGTTTCAGCGTATTTTGCGCATGGCATCCTCCGTATGTAATCCGTATGGCATCCGTACTGCGAGATTTTCGCGCAGGCTTGCAAAACCGACATCTAATGGATTTATGTGCTCAAATGTTCGGGAAAACATATATACAGTATATATATATATATGTCATTGAGACACATATATATATATTCTGTATTTAGATTTCATTCAGCGCGATATCTGTGAACAGCCGGTAATTCAATTGCCGGCTTTTCATTTCTCTTGCACAAACCCGACAGGATATGAGACATGATTACATACAGTAAACCATCTCATA
This sequence comes from Ranitomeya variabilis, assembly GCF_051348905.1. Classification (NCBI taxonomy): domain Eukaryota; kingdom Metazoa; phylum Chordata; class Amphibia; order Anura; family Dendrobatidae; genus Ranitomeya; species Ranitomeya variabilis. The sequence continues at coordinate 552,964,099 of NC_135237.1, forward strand.
TCCCCTTTTTTTTTGCATATTCCACACTACTAATGTTAGTAGTGTGTATGTGCAAAATTTCAGCGCTGTAGCTGCTGAAATAAAGGGTTAAATGGCGGAAAAAATTGGCGTGGGCTCCCGCGCAATTTTCTCCGCCAGAATGGTAAAGCCAGTGACTGAGGGCAGATATTAATAGCCAGGAAAGGGTCCATGGTTATTGGCCCCCCCGTGGCTAAAAACATCTGCCCCCAGCCACCCCAGAAAAGGCACATCTGGAAGATGCGCCTATTCTGGCACTTGGCCACTCTCTTCCCACTCCCTGTAGCGGTGGGATATGGGGTAATGAAGGGTTAATGCCACCTTGCTATTGGAAGGTGACATTAAGCCAGATTAATAATGGAGAGGCGTCAATTATGTCACCTATCCATTATTAATCCAATTGTTGGAAAGGGTTAAAAAACACACACACACATGATTAAAAAGTATTTTAATGCAATAAACACAGCGGTTGTTGTAATAATTTATTGTTCTCTCAATCCATCAGGAACACCCTCGCTTGGAAAAATAATAAACGCACAAGATACATACCTTCTGGTGAACCGTCTCGTCCCACGAAGTAATCCATCTGAAGGGGTTAACTAATATTACAGGCACGAGCCCTGCTAAATGCAGCGGTGCTCGTGCTTGTAATTCCCCGGCGAATGAAGGAAATGTAGGTCATTGACCTACATTTCCTTCAGTCGCGGTGATGCGCCCCCTGGTGGATGTTCTCATATGACCTGGAGCGTGGGAAAAAGTTCCCAGGCTGCAGTTCATGAGAACATCCAGCAGGGGCGCATCACCGCGACTGAATGTAAGTATAGATCACTGCTTTCCTTTCAGCACCCGGGGATTACAGGCACGAGCGAGTGGTTTATCGCAGCTCTGCCTGTAATATTAGTTAACCCCTTCAGATGGATTACTTCGTGGGACGTGACAGTTCATCAGAGAGGGTATGTATATTGTGCGTTTATTATTTTTCCAAGCGAGGGTCTGAAAATGGATTGAGAGAGCAATAAATTATTACAACAACCGCTGTGTTTATTTCATTAAAATACTTTTAAATCATGTGTGTGTGTGTTTTTTAACCCTTTCCAACAATTGGATTAATAATGGATAGGTGTCATAATTGACGCCTCTCCATTATTAATCTGGCTTAATGTCACCTTCCAATAGCAAGGTGGCATTAACCCTTCATTACCCCATATCCCACCGCTACAGGGAGTGGGAAGAGAGTGGCCAAGTGCCAGAATAGGTGCATCTTCCAGATGTGCCTTTTCTGGGGTGGCTGGGGGCAGATGTTTTTAGCCACGGGGGGGCCAATAACCATGGACCCTCTCCTGGCTATTAATATCTGCCCTCAGTCACTGGCTTTACCATTCTGGCGGAGAAAATTGCGAGGGAGCCCACGCCAATTTTTTCCACCATTTAACCCTTTATTTCAGCAGCTACAGCGCTGAAATTTTGCACATACACACTACTAACATTAGTAGTGTGGAATATGCAAAAAAAAGGGGATATGAGATGGTTTACTGTATGTAATCATGTCTCATATCCTGTCGGGTTTGTGCAGGAGAAATGAAAAGCCGGCAATTGAATTACCGGCTGTTCACAGATATCGCGCTGAATGAAATCTAAACACAGAATATATATATATGTGCCTCAATGACATATATATATATATATATATATATATATATATATATATATATATATATATATATATATATATATATACTGTATATATGTTTTCCCGAACATTTGAGCACATAAATCCATTAGATGTCGGTTTTGCAAGCCTGCGCGAAAATCTCGCAGTACGGATGCCATACGGATTACATACGGAGGATGCCATGCGCAAAATACGCTGACACACCCTGACTACGGATCAATATTTTGGGAACATTTCTCTGTATTACGGCCGTAGTACGGACGTATAATACGTGGCGTATTGTCTTACGCCAAGTGTGAGGCCGGCCTAAGAGGCTCCAAATTCATGATGGGAGTACACCTCTTAAAGGGGTTGTTCCTTTTCAATTAAGTTTCTACCTCAACTGCAGTTTATTATAAAGCAGCAAACCGCGCTGTGCACACCTTCCCCGGGTGCACCGCCGGTCTCCGCCGCTTCTCCTGGTGTTTGCCATTGGCTGTGTGCTGACTCCATGTTGACAGCGAGGCACCCAATCATTCAGCTCAGCAGCACTATCAGGGTATGTGCGCATATAGTATTTGCTTCCAGAAATCTCTGCAATGTTTCTGCATCTCTTGGCAGCAAAAACACTGGGGCAAAAACAGGCATTTTCCCTCAGCTTTTGGTGCATTTTTGCATGTTTTTTTTGTACAGCAATGAAGGCTTTTCTCAGCTATATAAAGATATTTTAAAAAAGTTTTGCAATGTATTTTCTTGGTTTAACACCACCTTTATCATGATGAGGCAGTGTGGCATCAGGGCTTGGTGTCAGCAGTTGTCACTGACACCAAGACCTAGGTTTAGTAATGAAAAGGTGTCAGCCAGACACCCTCATAACTAAGTCGGTAACTAAACATAAACACACGCACAAGCAAACATACAAAAACTCACATACATATTGTCACCAGCCTATGCAGGAGCATTAACAGAATTAACCAACATATCCTGTAACCAAACAGCAATTCTTCATTTTAAAAAAAAGAAAAAATTATTGCATGGGCTCCCACGGAATCTTAATAACCATTAGAGGGAAAGCCGATGGCTGAGGGCTGATGTTAAAATTCTGGGAAAGAGCCAATAGCCATAAAGGTTCCCAGGCTATTAAAATCAGCTAACAGCTGTTTGCTTAGCCTTTACTGGCCAGTTTACAGGGGGACCACAGAAAAAATTGACATATTGTCCCCTATAAAATTTGACCAGCAAAGCCTAGGCAGACAGCTGCAGGCTGATAATAATAACCTAGGAAAGGGCAATGGATATTGGCCTCCTCCCAGACTAAAAACATCAGCTCTCAGCCACCTATAAGATGCTTGAATCTGGCGCTTAGCCTCATTCTAGCCACTTGCCCTGTAGCAGTGGCAAGAGGAATAATGGTTGGGGGTTGATGTCATCTTTGATTGTTAGGTGACATCAAGCCCACATTTTAATAATGGAGAGGCATCTATAAAACGCCCCAATTTCTAACCCCATGGTGATAATATTATAAAAACACACACCCCCAGAATAAAGTCCTTCATTTGAAATAATGACACAGAGTCCTTTATTAAATCTTAATTAAACCATACTTATCAAACGCCTAATCCACTGAAGCCATTGTCTCCTGTAACAAAAATAAAATAATAAGCCACAATATTCCTCACCTGTCCACAGAGAAGATAATCCATAATGTCCAATGACAATCTTGATGATTTTGAGAGCAATCACTGATGTGACTGTTCTCAAAGACAGCTGGCTATACACTGACACAGGATGTAATCTCTATCACAGTGTATAGCACTGAGCTGCAGTGAGATTGTTCACCGGAGTTTATCAGCTGATCATCTCCAATGATCTCCCTTATGGCACCACTGCTGTGGTGATGCCATCATTGTGTGCACCAAAACTTATCAGCTGATGAACTCCAGTGAACTCTCTCGCGGCTGCTCAGTGATACATTGTAGGAGTGATTACATATCCCAATGTGATTGTTCTACACGTTAGATCGCCATGGGACTCTAGGGATTGTGAGGACTACGGCGGACAGATGAGTATATGGTAGTTTATTATTTTTTATTTTTTTATAGGAGACAAGGGCATCAGGTATTGGGCATTAAGGTGAGTAATAGTATAGGTTGATTTTTATTATTTTAAATTTTTTAGAGACTAGGGCATTGAAGATTTGTTGTTAGGCGAGTATAATGTATATTTTATTTTTATTTGAATATGTACTAATTATTTTACATATTGTGTTTTTTTTAAGTGTGAGCACAGGTGCCAGCTGACGAGAGACTAGTTCTCTCATCAGCGCCTCCTGCTATCACTTTTATCAGTGACAGCAGACATAGCTTGATGGGAGGAGTAGTCTCTCTTCAGCCCTCGCCTGCTGACCTGCGGTAAGCTTTTACTGCCGGTCACTGCTGCGGGTCACAGTATCTCTGCAGGGTCACACTGACATCTGACAGCATGACCCCGCAGCTCTCTGACCGACGGTCTTACCGGTGGTACCGTTACCGCCAATAAGAACCACCGAGCCAATGTTTCACACAGATGACAGTGTGGGAAACACCATAGGAAGCTGGGTAAAACAAGAACTCAGCAAATCCACAAACATTTTTATTCCTGTGTCTTTGTTTCGGATTTGACTGACTCAATTTAAGTCAAAGGGTGAAAAAAGCTAAAAATCCACAGAAAGAATTGACATGCTGCAGAAAAAAATGCATTACAAATACTCAAGGAAAATTACTGATCACAACATTTCAGGATTCTCATTGAATCGGCTGGCATAAGTATTCCATAGCGTTTTTGGCCCATTTCTGCGCAGAAAAAACACTGCGACAATGCACCAAAAATGCATCGTGTGCACAATGCCTTAAGGTGACATCAGCGAACTGCAAATGCCAGACACCAGGAGCAGTGCCAGACACTTGTCGGTTCCCGAGAAAGGTGACTACGGCACAATTTGCTGTTTTATAGCAAATTGCAGCTGAGGTGGAAACTTAAACGGGCTGTCCAGCCTTAGGGTACAAGTCTACACTTACTTTATGTGACTGCAAACTTGTGAATCCTCAGAGCATGCACATCACATGCTGTGAGGATACTCTGGTGCTGGAAGCAGCAGAAACGTGTCCACAAATATGTTTCATGTTTTACATAACTGCGGTGACGTGACAATTAGACGTCCGTGGCCTCGCTCAATGCAAGTGAATTGCGTAAAGCTGGACATTACTAGTTGGAATGCGTCTGCAAGTATGTGACTTGAATATATGCAGTCTCATGCTGACTAGACATGCGCCGCCTCTTTTAATGCAAGTGAATTGAGTAAAGCTGGATATTACTAGTTGGAATGTGGCCAGAAGTATGCAAACTACTTGTAGCCTAAGGGTGCATAACCCATTTAGTTAAAAGTTAACAACCCCTTTAATTAATTTAATGCATCCTTTAACTGCCATATCCCAGTGAAACGGCTATACTATAGCCAGAGACCAGAAAAGGCTTTTGTTATCATTTACAATTTGTAAGAAAAAGTGTTTGCCCCCTTCTTGATTTCCTATTTTTTTGCATGTTTGTCACATTTAAATGTTTCAGATCACCAAATGTATTTAAATATTAGACACAGATAAAACAAGTAAACAGAAAATGCAGTTTTTAACCCCTTTCTGACATCTGACGTACTATCCCGTCGAGGTGGGGTGGGCCCGTATGACCACCGACGGGATAGTACGTCATACGCGATCGGCCGCGCTCACGGGGGGAGCAAAGCCAATCGCGGCCGGGTGTCAGCTGCATATCGCAGCTGACATCCGGCACTATGTGCCAGGAGCGGTCACGGACCGCCCCCGGCACATCAACCCCCGGCACACCGCGATCAAACATGATCGCGGTGTACCGGCGGTATAGGGAAGCATCGCACAGGGAGGGGGCTCCCTGCAGGCTTCCCTGAGACCCCCGGAGCAACGCGATGTGATCGCGTTGCTCCGAGGGTCTCCTACCTCCCTCCTCGCCGCAGGTCCCGGATCCAAGATGGCCGCGGCATCCGGGTCCTGCAGGGAGGGAGGTGGCTTACCGAGTGCCTGCTCAGAGCAGGCGCTGGTAAGCCTGCAGCCCTGCACAGCAGATCGTCGATCTGACAGAGTGCTGTGCACACTGTCAGATCAATGATCTGTAATGTCCCCCCCTGGGACAAAGTAAAAAAGTAAAAAAAAAATTCCCACATGTGTGTAAAAAAAAAATATCCTAAATAAAGAAAGAAAATATATTATTCCCATAAATACATTTCATTAGCTAAATAAAATAAAAAAACAATAAAAGTACACATATTTAGTATCTCCGCGTCCATAACAACCCCACCTATAAAACTGCCCCACTAGTTAACCCCTTCAGTAAACACCGTAAGAAAAAAAAAAAAAAACGTGGCAAAAAACAACGCTTTATTATCATACCGCCGAACAAAAAGTGGAATAACACGCGATCAAAAAGACTGATATAAATAAACATGGTACCGCTGAAAACGTCATCTTGTCCCGAAAAAAACGAGCTGCCAAATCACAACATGAGCAAAAAAATAAAAAAGTTATAGTCCTGAGAATAAAGCGATACCAAAATAATTATTTTTTCTATAAAATAGTTTTTATCGTATAAAAGCGCCAAAACATTAAAAAAATGATATAAATGAGATATCGCTGTAATCGTACTGACCCGACAAATAAAACTGCTTTATCAATTTTACCAAACGCGGAACGGTATAAACGCCTCCCCCAAAAGAAATTCATGAATAGCTGGTTTTTTATCACTCTGCCTCACAAAAATCGGAATAAAAAGCGATCAAAAAATGTCACGTGTCCGAAAATGTTACCAATAAAAATGTCAACTCGTCCCGCAAAAAACAAGATCTCACATGACTCTGTGGACTCAAATATGGAAAAATTACAGCTCTCAAAATGTGGTAACGCAAAAAATATTTTTTGCAATGAAAAGCGTCTTTCAGTGTGTGACGGCTGCCAATCATAAAAATCCGCTAAAAAACCCGCTATAAAAGTAAATCAAACCCCCCTTCATCACCCCCTTAGTTAGGGAAAAATAAAAAAATTAAAAAATGTATTTATTTCCATTTTCCCATTAGGGTTAGGGTTAGGGCTAGAGTTAGGACTAGAGTTAGGGCTAGGGTTAGGGTTAGGGTTAGGGCAAGGGTTAGGGCTAGGGTTAGGGTTAGGGCTAGGGTTGGGGCTAGGGTTAGGGCTAGGGTTGGGGCTAGGGTTAGGGCTAGGGTTAGGGTTAGAGTTAGGGTTAGGGCTAGTGTTACGGCTAGTGTTAGGGCTAGTGATAGGGCTAGGGTTATTGCTAGGGTTAGGGCTAGGGTTAGGGCTAGGGTTGGGGCTAGGGTTGGGGCTACAGTTAGGGTTGGGGCTAAAGATAGGGTTATGGTTTGGATTACGTTTACGGTTGGGAATAGGGTTGGGCGTGTCTGGGTTAGAGGAGTGGTTAGGGTTACTGTTGGGATTAGGGTAAGGGGTGTGTTTGGATTAGGGTTTCAGTTATAATTGGGGGGTTTCCACTGTTTAGGCACATCAGGGGCTCTCCAAACGGGACATGGCAACCGATCTGAATTCCAGCCAATTCTGCGTTGAAAAAGGAAAACAGTGCTCCTTCCCTTCAGAGCTCTCCCGTGTGCCCAAACAGGGGTTTACCCCAACATATGGGGTATCAGCGTACTCAGGACAAATTGGACATCATCTGTTCGGGTCCAATTTCTCCTACTACCCTTGGGAAAATACAAAACTGGGGGCAAAAAAATAAGTTTTGTGGGAAAAAAAGGATTTTTTTATTTTCACGGCTCTGCGTTGTAAACTGTAATGAGACACTTGGGGGTTCAAAGTTCTCACAACACATCTAGATAAGTTCCTTGGGGGGTCTAGTTTCCGATATGGGGTCACTTGTGGGGGGTTTGTACTGTTTGGGTACATCAGGGGCTCTGCAAATGCAACGTGACGCCTGCAGACCAATCCATTTAAGTCTGCATTCCAAATGGCGCTCCTTCCCTTCCGAGCTCTGTCATGCACCCAAACAGTGGTTCCCCCCCACATATGGGGTATCAGCGTACTCAGGACAAACTGAACAACAACTTTTGGGGTCCAATTTATCCTGATACCCTTGTGAAAATACAAAACTGGGGGTTAAAAATCATTTTTGTGAAAAAAAAAGGAATTTTTATTTTCACGGCTCTGCGTTATAAACTGTAGTGAAACACTTGGGGGTTCAAAGTTCTCACAACACATCTAGATAAGTTCCTTGAGGGGTCTAGTTTCCAATATGGGGTCACTTGTGGGGGGTTTGTACTGTTTGGGTACATCAAGGGCTCTGCAAATGCAACGTGACGCCTGCAGACCAATCCCATTAAGTCTGCATTCCAAATGGCGCTCCTTCCCTTCCGAGCTCTGTCATGCGCCCAAACAGTGGTTCCCCCCCACATATGGGGTATCAGCGTACTCAGGACAAATTGGTCAACAACTTTTGGGGTCCAATTTATCCTGATACCCTTGTGAAAATACAAAACTGGGGGCTAAAAAATCATTTTTGTGAAAAAAATAATAATTTTTATTTTCACGGCTCTGCGTTATAAACTGTAGTGAAACACTTGGGGGTTCAAAGCTCTCAAAACACATCTCGATAAGTTCCTTAGGGGGTCTACTTTCCAAAATGGTGTCACTTGTGGGGGTTTTTAATGTTTAGGCACATCAGGGGCTCTCCAAACGCAACATGGCATCCCATCTTAATTCCAGTCAATTTTGCATTGAAAAGTAAAATAGCGCTCCTTCCCTTCCGAGCTCTACTATGCGCCCAAACAGTGGTTTACCCCCACATATGGGGTATCGTCATACTCAGGACAAATTGCACAACAACTTTTGTGGTCTAATTTCTTATCTTACCCTTGGGGAAATAAAAAAATGGGGGCGAAAAAATCATTTTTGTGAAAAAATATGATTTTTTATTTTTACGGCTCTGCATTATAAACTTCTGTGAAGCACTTGTTGGGTCAAAGTGTTCAACACACATCTAGATAAGTTCCTTATGGGGTCTACTTTCCAAAATGGTGTCACTTGTGGGGGGTTTCAATGTTTAGGCACATCAGGGGCTCTCCAAATGCAACATGGCGTCCCATCTCAATTCCAGTCAATTTTGCATTGAAAAGTCAAATGGCGCTCTTTCCCTTCCGAGCTCTGCCCTGTGCCCAAACAATGGTTTACACCCACATATAGGGTATCAGCGTACTCAGGACAAATTGCACAACAATTTTTGGGGTCCAATTTTTTCTCTTACCCTTGGGAAAATAAAAAATTGGGGGCGAAAAGATCATTTTTGTGAAAAAATATGATTTTTTATTTTTACGGCTCTGCATTATAAACTTCTGTGAAGCACTTGTTGGGTCAAAGTGCTCAACACACATCTAGATAAGATCCTTAGGGGGTCTACTTTCCAAAATGGTGTCACTTGTGGGGGGTTTCAATGTTTAGGCACATCAGGGGCTCTCCAAATGCAACATGGCGTCCCATCTCAATTCCAGTCAATTTTGCATTGAAAAGTCAAATGGCGCTCCTTTCCTTCCGAGCTCTGCCATGCGCCCAAACAGTGGTTTACCCCCACATATGGGGTATCAGCGTACTCAGGACAAATTGTACAACACATTTTGGGGTCTATTTTCTCCTGTTACCCTTGGTAAAATTAAACAAATTGGAGCTGAAATAAATTTTGTGTGAAAAAAAGTTAAATGTTCATTTTTATTTAAACATTCCAAAAATTCCTGTGAAACACCTGAAGGGTTAATAAACTTCTTGAAAGTGGTTTTGAGTACCTTGAGGGGTGCAGTTTTTAGAATGGTGTCACACTTGGGTATTTTCTATCATATAGACCCCTCAAAATGACTTCAAATGAGATGTGGTCCCTAAAAAAAATGGTGTTGTAAAAATGAGAAATTGCTGGTCAACTTTTAACCCTTATAACTCCGTCACAAAAAAAAATTTTGGTTCCAAAATTGTGCTGATGTAAAGTAGACATGTGGGAAATGTTACTTGCTAAGTATTTTGCGTGACATATGTCTGTGATTTAAGGGCATAAAAATTCAAATTTGGAAAATTGCGAAATTTTCAAAATTTTCGCCAAATATTCGTTTTTTTCACAAATAAACGCAAGTTATATCAAAGAAATTTTACCACTATCATGAAGTACAATATGTCACGAGAAAACAATGTCAGAATTGCCAAGATCCGTTGAAGCGTTCCAGAGTTATAACCTCATAAAGAGACAGTAGTCAGAATTACAAAAATTGGCCCGGTCATTAACATGCAAACCACCCTTGGGGGTGAAGGGGTTAAACAAAGGTCTTTATTATTAAGGGAAAATGAAGTCTAAACCTACGGGGCCCTGTTTGAAAAAGTGATTCCCACCCCCCTTAAAACATAAATTAACTGTGGTTCATCACATCTTTGGGAAGCTGAGTTCAAATTCCTCGGCCCCACGCAGGCCTGATTAATGCCACACCCGTTCTCAATCAAGAGATCACTTAAACAGGACCTGCCTGACAAAGGGAAGTAGAACAAAATATCCTCAAAAGCTAGACATCTTGCCATGATCCAAAGAAATTCTGGAAAAAATGAGAAACAAAGTAATTGAGATCTATCAGCCTGGAAAAAGGTTATAATGCCATTTTTAAGGCTTTGGGACCCCAGTGAACCAGACTGAAAGCTGTCATACACAAATGGCATAAACATGGAACAGTGATGAACCATTCCAGGAGTGGTCAGCCAACCCAATTACCCCTAGAGCGCAGCAACGACTCATCCAAGAGGTCACAAAAGACCCCACAACAACATCCAAAGAACTGCAGGCCTCAATTGCCTAAGTTTCAAGGCAAAAACCACTGCTGAGCAATAAGAACATAAAGGCTCCCCTCAGTTTTGCCAGAAAACATCTTGATGATCCCAAGACTTTTGGGAGAATACTCTACTCTTTGGACTGATGAGACAAAAGTTAAACTTTTTGGATGGTGTATGTTGCATTACATCTGGTGTAGAAGTAACACAACATTTAAAAAAGGAACATCATACCAACAGTAAAATATGGTGGTGGTAGTGTGATGGTTTGAGGATTATTTGCTGCTTCAGGACCTGGAAGACTCACTGTGGTAAATGGACCCATAAATTCTGCTGTCTACCAAAAAATCCTGAAGGAGAATGTCCGGCCATCTGTTCATGACCTCAAGCTGAAGCTAACCTGGGTTATGCAGCAGGACAATGATCCCAAACACAACAGCAAGTCCTTGTCTGAATGGCTTAAGAAAAACAAAATTAAGACTTTGAGTGGCCTAGTCAAAGTCCTGACCATAATCCGATTGAGATGCTTTGGCATGACCTTAAAAAGGCGGCTCATGCTCGGAAACCCTCCAGTGTGGCTCAATTACAAGAATTTTGCAAAGATGAGTGGGCCAAAATTCCCCTCATTGACAGTTAATGCAAACTCTTAATTGCAGTTTTTGCTATTAATGGTGGTCCAACCAGTTATTAGATTTAGGGGGCAATCACTTTTTCACACAGGGCCCCGAAGGTTTAGATTTCTTTTCCCCTTAATAATAAAGACCTTCATTTATAAACTGCATTTTGTGGTTACTTGTGTTATCTCTGTCTAATATTTACATTTGTTTGGTGATCTGAAATATTTAAGTGTGACAAACATGCAAACGAATAGGAAATAAGGCAAACACTTTTTTTTACACAGGTTTATGTCCTTTCGTCTGTATCATTTAGCTATGCCCCCTTCTGGCTCAGCTCTGCACACTGTCCAAAAAGTTGGCAGGGTTGTGGTAAAACTCTTAAAGTTGCAAAAGTTCTGCACAATGCGTTGTATATAAAAGAAGAAAAAATTGCAACTTTTCAAACTTTTTAAAGTCAAAATTCTGGGGAAAATTGCAGGTTGAATCGAGTTATAATATTGACTTTTCCAAATGCAGCATGTCTTCGGTGTGGCTTTTTGTCATGCATTTTCCAAGTAGGTTTTTATACAGGAAAACAAATTGTAAAGTGTTAAATAAATTAAATAAAACGCATTAAAAATGAAAACCCTCTGGAAGGCATTTATGCTTATTTACAAACTAAAATAGCTGAAGGAAAATTTGACTTATGAAAAAAAATCCAATTAATTTGATGTGTTTTGGCAAAAGCTTTTTAATACAAACACTTTTTATTTACCTATAGTGAAGTGTATGGAAAAAGACATGAAAAGAAGGCCATAATTAGCATATACAGCTCCAAAAATTGTCCTTAATTCTTTTCTGCAAAATAACGAGATAAAAAGCAGTTTGTGCAGTTTGATGCTACTTTGTGATCCAGTATGATAGGAGTATAACTCCTTCCCATATATTTTCCATCCTCTTTGAATTAATCTGTGGCAGTGACTTGAGAAAACAACCCCAAAAAATCTGGGTTTTCTTAAAAACTTTTTTTTTACGAGGATGTGCTGATGGAGGGATAGAAAAGAGCATGAGAGGGAAAGAGGAGTTCTAGATCTCCATTCACTTTTGGAAAATGATGTTGATGGTCAGATTACTGTAGAAGCAAAATAAAAGCATGTGTTGTTATGATTGTGCTGAAGTTTTTTTTCTTAATCTGGTGTTGTGAATCTGATCTTATCTAGAGAAAGAGAGGGTATGACAATTTGGTGACATGAAGACTAACAGAACTTGCAAATCAGAACCAGGGACAACAGCTCCACAGAAAGGGTGAATCAGCACCAAGGATAGTGGTTGGATAGAACATGTGGATCAGTCTCAGGGATAGTGGTTGGATAGAACATGTGGAATAGCACCAGGGATAGTGGTTGGATAGAACATGTGCATCAGCCCAAGGGATAGTGGTTGGATAGAACATGTGGATCAGCCCTAGGGATAGTGGTTTGATAGAACAAGTGGATCTGCCCCCGGGACGTTGCTTGGATAGAACATGTGGACCAGTCCAAGGGATAGTGGTTGGATAGAACATGTGGATTAGCACCAAGTATAGTGGTTGGATAGAACATGTGGATCAGCACCACGGATAGTGGTTAGATAGAACATGTTGATTAACATCATGGATAGTGGTTTGATAGAACAAGTGGATCTGCCCCTGGGACGGTGCTTGGATAGAACATGTGGACCAGTCCCAGGGATAGTGGTTGGATAGAACATGTGGGTCAGCACCATGGATAGTGGTTGGATAGAACATTTGGATCAGCACCAGGGATAGTGGTTGAATAGAACATGTGGAATAGCACCAGGGATAGTGGTTGGATAGAACATGTGCATCAGCCCCAGGGATAGTGGTTGGATAGAACATGTGGAATAGCACCAGGGATAGTGGTTGGATAGAACATGTGCATCAGCCCCAGGGATAGTGGTTGGATAGAACATGTGGATCAGCCCTACGGATAGTGGTTTGATAGAACAAGTGGATCTGCCCACGGGACGGTGCTTGGATGGAACATGTGGACCAGTCCAAGGGATTGTGGTTGGATAGAACATGTGGATCAGCACCACGGATAGTGGTTAGATAGAACATGTTGATTAACATCATGGATAGTGGTTGGATAGAACATGTGGATCAGCCCTAGGGATAGTGGTTTGATAGAACAAGTGGATCTGCCCCCGGGACAGTGCTTGGATAGAACATGTGGACCAGTCCCAGGGATAGTGGTTGGATAGAACATGTGGGTCAGAACCAGGGATAGTGGTTGGATAGAACATGTGGATCAGCACCAGGGATAGTGGTTGAATAGAACATGTGGATTAGCACCAGGAATAGTGGTTGGATAGAACATGTGGATTAGCTCCAGGGATAGTGGTTGGATAGAACATGTAGATCAGCCTCAGGGATAGTGGTTGGATAGAACATGTGGAATAGCACCAGGGATAGTGGTTGGATAGAACATGTGCATCAGCCCCAGGGATAGTGGTTGGATAGAACATGTGGATCAGCCCTACGGATAGTGGTTTGATAGAACAAGTGGATCTGCCCCCGGGACGGTGCTTGGATGGAACATGTGGACCAGTCCAAGGGATAGTGGTTGGATAGAACATGTGGATTAGCTCCAGGGATAGTTGTTGGATAGAACATGTGGATCAGCCCCAGGGATGGTGGTTGAATGGAACATGCGGATCAGCCCCAGGGAAGGAGGTTGGAAAGAACATGTGGATCAGCCCCAGGGATAGTGGTTGGATAGAACATGCAGATCAGCCCCAGGGATAGTGGTTGGATAGAACATGTGGATCAGCACCAGGGATAGTGGTTGGATAGAACATGTGGATTAGCACCAGGGATAGTGGTTGGATAGAAGATGCAGATCAGCCGCAGGGATAGTGGTTGGATAGAACATGTGGATCAGCCCCAGGGATAGTGGTTTGATAGAACATGTGGATCAGCCCCAGGGATAGTGGTTTGATGGAACATGCAGATCAGTGCCAGGGATAGTGTTTGGATAGAAAATGCGGATCAGCCCCAGGGAAAGTGGTTGGATAGAACTGTTGTGAATTCCGTTCTCGGGCTCCCTCCTGTGGTCATGAGTGGTACTGTGTGAGTTTGGTCTTGGGCTCCCTCTGGTGGCCTTTAGCGATATGGCTGGTCTTGGCTGGGCTCAGCTGTTTCATCTCCTGCTAGGCTGGGCCTATTTAACTCACCTGGACCTTTACTTGTCGCCTGCTGTCGGTGTATTCAGTCCTGATCCTGTGCTCGCCTGAATATTCCTTGTGACCAGTCTCCTGCTATGAGAAGCTAAGTTTGCTTGTTCAGTTTCTCATTATTTCCTTGAAAACGTTTCTCATTATATTATGAGTTCAGCCCAGCTTGCTTTTATGTGATTTTTTGCTTGCTGGTTAGTTATGGGGTGCAGAGTGCGCCCCTCACATCGTGAGTCGGTGTGGGGGTTCTTGTATTCTCTGCGTGGTTTAATTTTGATAGTTTTTGTACTGACCGCACAGACACCTATCTATTTTCTGCCTATCTAGTATTAGCGGGCCTCATTTGCTAAATCTGTTTCATCTCTACGTTTGTGTTTTCCCCTTGACTCACCGTTATTATTTGTGGGGGACTATCTAAAACTTTGGGGTATATTTCTCTGAGGCAAGTGAGGTCTTTGCTTTCTTTCTAGGGGTAGTCAGTTTCTCAGGCTGTGACGAGACGTCTAGGTTTTCAGGTAACGTTCCACAGCTGCCTTTAGTGTGTTTGGATAGGATCAGGATTGCGGTCAGTATAGCTTCCACATCCCCAGAACTTGTCCCATATACTCAGGGTATATTTGTCAGGTCAGTTTGAGATCCTACCACCAGGATCATAACAGTACAGCAGGCCCGAAAGTGTTAATGCAGCTAAAGAGGGAGAAGAGAAATCTTAAGGTCATTTTTTTTTTCCTCTGCACTTTGTTTTGCCTCTCTCCTCCCCTTAATCTCTGGGTGGTTCTGTATGCAGCTATTAATATGGACATTCAGAGTCTGTCTTCTAGTGTGGATCATCTCACTGCAAGGGTACAGGGCATTCAGGATTATGTAGTCCGCAGTCCTATGTCAGAGCCTAAAATACCTATTCCTGAGCTGTTCTCCGGAGATAGATCTAGGTTTTTGAACTTTAAGAATAATTGTAAGTTATTTCTTTCTCTGAGACCTCGCTCATCTGGCGACTCTGTTCAGCAAGTCAAAATTGTTATTTCTTTGTTGCGAGGTGACCCTCAAGATTGGGCATTCTCTTTGGCGCCAGGAGATCCGGCACTGCTAAATGTTGATGCGTTTTTTCTGGCGCTTGGAGTGCTTTATGAGGAACCAAATCTGGTAGACCAAGCAGAGAAGGTTTTGCTGGCTCTCTCTCAGGGTCGGGATGAAGTAGAGGTTTATTGTCAGAAGTTTAGGAAGTGGTCAGTGCTCACTCAGTGGAATGAGTGCGCCCTGGCGGCAATTTTCAGAAAGGGTCTTTCTGAAGCCCTTAAAGATGTTATGGTGGGGTTCCCCATGCCGACGGGTCTGAATGAGTCAATGTCTTTGGCCATTCAGATTGATCGGCGTTTGTGGGAGCGCAAACCTGTGCACCCTCTGGCGGTATTTTCTGAGCAGAAACCTGAGCCCATGCAATGTGACAGGATTCTGACCAGAGTTGAACGGCAAAACCACAGACGTCAGAATGGGTTGTGCTTTTACTGTGGTGATTCTACTCATGTTATCTCAGCATGCTCTAAGCGCACAAAAAGGGTTGCCAAGTTTGTCACCATTGGTACTGTACAACCTGAATTCATTTTGTCTGTTACTTTGATTTGCTCTCTGTCATCCTACCCAGTTATGGCTTTTGTGGATTCAGATGCTGCCCTGAATTTGATGGATTTGTCATTTGCCAGGCGCTGTGGTTTTATCTTGGCGCCTTTACAATTCCCTATTCCGCTAAAGGGAATTGATGCTACACCATTGGCCAAGAATAAACCTCAGTACTGGACTCAATTGACCATGTGCATGGCTCCTGTACATCAGGAGGTAATTCGCTTTCTGGTGCTACATAATTTGCATGATGTTGTCGTGTTGGGTCTGCTGTTATGACCCCAGTGGACAGGGTCTCAGAGGAACGTGTAAGTCTGCAAGATACAAAAATCCAGCTCATAGGGCTGTGGTAACTGGGTTGACCAAATAGCTACTCCTAACGCCAACACTAGAAGTAGCCGGGGATCATGCCTACGGTGATCGCTAGATGACTCGCGCCAGCCGGAGAATCTAACTACCCCTAGGAGAAGAAAACAAAGACCTCTCTTGCCTCCAGAGAAAGGGACCCCAAAGCAAGATACAAGCCCCCCACAAATAATAATGGTGAGGTAAGAGGAAATGACAAACACAGAAATGAACCAGGTTCAGCAAAGAGAGGCCAGCTTACTAATAGCAGAATAAAGCAAGATAACTTATCTGGTCAACAAAAACCCTATAAAAATCCACGCTGGAGATTCAAGAACCCCCGAACCGTCTAACGGTCCGGGGGGAGAACACCAGCCCCCTAGAGCTTCCAGCAAAGGTCAGGATACAGATAGGAACAAGCTGGACAAAAATACCAAACAAAACAAAAGCAAAAAGCAAAGAAGCAGACTTAGCTTGAAAAACAGGAACCAGGATCAGAGGACAAGAGCACAACAGATTAGCTCTGATTTCAACGATGCCAGGCATTGAACTGAAGGTCCAGGGAGCTTATATAGCAACGCCCCTGAACTAACGGCCCAGGTGAGGATATAGGAAAAGACAGACGCTCCAGAGTCAAATCACTAATGACCACTAGAGGGAGCAAAAAGCAAAATCACAACAGTACCCCCCCCCTTAGTGAGGGGTCACCGAACCCTCACCACGACCACCAGGGCGATCAGGATGAGCGGCGTGAAAGGCACGAACTAAATCGGCCGCATGAACATCAGAGGCGACCACCCAGGAATTATCTTCCTGACCATAGCCCTTCCACTTGACCAGGTACTGAAGCCTCCGCCTGGAGAGACGAGAATCCAAGATCTTCTCCACCACGTACTCCAACTCGCCCTCAACCAACACCGGAGCAGGAGGCTCAGCAGAAGGAACCACAGGCACAACGTACCGCCGCAACAAGGACCTATGAAACACGTTGTGGATAGCAAACGACACAGGAAGATCCAGGCGAAAGGACACAGGATTAAGAATTTCCAATATCTTGTAAGGACCAATAAAACGAGGTTTAAATTTGGGAGAGGAAACCTTCATAGGAACAAAGCGGGAAGAAAGCCACACCAAATCCCCAACACGTAGTCGGGGACCCACACCGCGGCGGCGGTTGGCAAAGCGCTGAGCCCTCTCCTGTGACAACTTCAAGTTGTCCACCACAAGATTCCAGATCCGCTGCAACCTATCCACCACAGAATCCACCCCAGGGCAGTCAGAAGGTTCCACATGACCCGAAGAAAAACGAGGGTGGAAACCAGAGTTGCAGAAAAACGGCGAAACCAAGGTGGCGGAACTAGCCCGATTATTAAGGGCAAACTCAGCTAACGGCAAGAAGGTCACCCAATCGTCCTGATCAGCAGAGACAAAACACCTCAAATAAGCCTCCAAAGTCTGATTAGTTCGCTCCGTCTGTCCATTAGTCTGAGGATGGAAAGCAGACGAAAACGACAAGTCAATGCCCATCCTACTACAAAAGGATCGCCAGAATCTGGAAACGAACTGGGATCCTCTGTCTGACACAATATTCTCAGGGATGCCGTGCAACCGAACCACGTTCTGGAAAAACACAGGAACCAGATCGGAAGAGGAAGGCAGTTTAGGCAAAGGAACCAAATGGACCATCTTGGAGAAGCGATCACATATCACCCAGATAACAGACATGCCCTGAGACACCGGAAGATCAGAAATGAAATCCATGGAGATATGTGTCCAAGGTCTCTTAGGGACAGGCAAGGGCAAGAGCAACCCGCTGGCACGAGAACAGCAAGGCTTAGCTCGAGCACAAGTCCCACAGGACTGTACAAATGACCGCACATCCCTAGACAAGGAAGGCCACCAAAAGGATCTGGCCACCAGATCTCTGGTGCCAAAAATTCCTGGGTGACCTGCCAACACCGAGGAATGAACCTCGGAAATGACTCTGCTGGTCCACTTATCAGGCACAAACAGTCTGTCAGGTGGACAAGAATCAGGCCTATCAGCCTGAAATCTCTGCAACACACGTCGCAGATCTGGAGAAATAGCTGACAAGATAATACCATCCTTAAGAATACCAACAGGTTCAGCGACTCCAGGAGCATCAGGCACAAAGCTCCTGGAAAGAGCATCGGCCTTCACATTCTTTGAACCTGGTAAATACGAGACAACAAAGTCAAAACGGGAGAAAAACAATGACCAGCGGGCCTGTCTAGGATTCAGGCGTTTAGCAGACTCGAGATACATCAGATTTTTGTGATCAGTCAAGACCACCACACGATGCTTAGCACCCTCGAGCCAATGACGCCACTCCTCAAATGCCCATTTCATGGCCAACAACTCCCGATTGCCCACATCATAATTTCGCTCCGCAGGCGAAAACTTCCTAGAGAAAAAGGCGCAAGGTCTCATAACAGAGCAACCAGGGCCTCTCTGCGACAAAACGGCCCCTGCTCCAATCTCTGAAGCATCCACCTCAACTTGAAAGGGAAGCGAGACATCAGGCTGGCACAAAACAGGCGCCGAAGTAAACCGACGTTTCAACTCCTGGAAAGCCTCCACGGCAGCAGGAGCCCAATTAACCACATCGGAGCCCTTCTTGGTCATATCCGTCAAAGGTTTCACAATGCTAGAAAAGTTAGCGATAAAACGACGGTAGAAGTTAGCGAAACCCAAGAACTTCTGAAGACTCTTAACTGACGAGGGCTGAGTCCAATCAAGAATAGCTCGGACCTTGACTGGGTCCATCTCCACAGCAGAAGGGGAAAAAATGAACCCCAAAAAGGGAACCTTCTGTACACCAAAAAGACACTTTGAGCCCTTGACAAACAAAGAATTTTCACGCAAAATTTTAAAGACCATCCTGACCTGCTCCACATGCGAGTCCCAATTATCAGAAAAAACCAGAATATCATCCAGATAAACGATCAGAAATTTATCCAGATAGTTCCGGAAAATGTCATGCATAAAGGACTGAAAAACTGAAGGGGCATTAGAGAGCCCAAAAGGCATCACCAAGTACTCAAAATGACCTTCGGGCATATTGAATGCGGTTTTCCATTCATCCCCTTGCTTAATGCGCACAAGGTTGTACGCACCACGAAGGTCTATCTTGGTAAACCACTTGGCACCTTTAATCCGGGCAAACAAGTCAGACAACAGCGGCAAAGGATACTGAAATTTGACAGTGATCTTATTTAAAAGCCGATAGTCAATACAAGGCCTCAAAGATCCGTCCTTTTTAGCCACAAAAAAGAATCCCGCACCAAGAGGGGAAGAAGACGGACGGATGTGTCCTTTCTCCAGAGACTCCTTGATATATGAACGCATAGCGGTATGTTCAGGTATCGACAGATTAAACAGTCTTCCCTTAGGAAACTTACTGCCTGGAATCAAATCTATTGCACAGTCACATTCCCTATGAGGAGGCAATGCACTGGACCTGGACTCGCTAAAGACATCCTGATAATCAGACAAGTACTCCGGAACTTCCGAAGGCGTAGAAGAAGCAATAGACACAGGCAGGGAATCCTCATGAATACCACGACAGCCCCAACTAGACACTGACATAGCCTTCCAGTCAAGGACTGGATTATGGGTCTGTAACCATGGCAGCCCCAAAACAACCAAATCATGCATTTTATGTAGAACGAGAAAACGTATCACCTCGCGGTGTTCAGGAGTCATGCACATGGTAACCTGTGTCCAATACTGCGGCTTATTTTCTGCCAATGGCGTAGCATCAATACCCCTAAGAGGGATAGGATTTTCTAATGGTTCAAGAATAAAACCACAGCGCTTAGCAAATGAGAGATCCATAAGACTCAGGGCAGCACCTGAATCTACAAACGCCATGACAGGATAAGATGACAGTGAGCAAATCAAAGTTACAGACAGAATAAACTTAGGATGCAAATTACCAACGGTGACAGGACTAACAACCTTAGATATACGTTTAGAGCATGCTGAGATAACATGTGTAGAATCACCACAGTAGTAGCACAAGCCATTCCGGCGTCTATGAATTTTCCTCTCATTTCTAGTCAGGATTCTATCACATTGCATCAAATCAGGTGTCCGTTCAGACAACACCATGAGGGAATTTGCGGTTTTGCGCTCCCGCAACCGCCGGTCAATTTGAATAGCCAGGGACATGGTATCATTCAGACCTGTGGGAATGGGAAAACCCACCATAACATTCTTAATGGCCTCAGAAAGGCCATTTCTAAAATTAGCGGCCAGTGCACACTCGTTCCAATGTGTCAGCACGGACCATTTCCGAAATTTTTGGCAATACACCTCTGCCTCGTCCTGGCCCTGAGACATAGCCAGCAAGGCTTTCTCTGCCTGAATCTCAAGATTGGGTTCCTCATAAAGTAAACCGAGCGCCAGAAAAAACACATCAATATCAGCCAATGCCGGATCTCCTGGCGCCAACGAAAAAGCCCAATCCTGAGGATCACCCCGTAAGAATGAAATAACAATTTTTACTTGTTGAGCAGAGTCTCCAGATGAACAAGGTTTCAGGGACAAAAATAATTTACAATTATTCCTGAAATTCCTAAACTTAAATCGGTCTCCTGAAAACAGTTCAGGAATCGGAATCTTGGGTTCAGACCTAGGATTTCTGGTAACATAATCTTGTATACCCTGCACACGAGCGGCAAGCTGGTCCACACTTGTAATCAAGGTTTGGACATTCATGTCTGCAGCAAGCTTAAGCCACTCTGAGGTAAAGGGGAAAAGAAAAAAAAAAAATGAGAGAGGGAAAAAAAAAACTCAAAATTTTCTTTCTTATAATCCCACTTCTGCAATGCATTAAACATTTAATACTGGCCTGGCATACTGTTATGACCCCAGTGGACAGGGTCTCAGAGGAACGTGTAAGTCTGCAAGATACAAAAATCCAGCTCATAGGGCTGTGGTAACTGGGTTGACCAAATAGCTACTCCTAACGCCAACACTAGAAGTAGCCGGGGATCATGCCTACGGTGATCGCTAGATGACTCGCGCCAGCCGGAGAATCTAACTACCCCTAGGAGAAGAAAACAAAGACCTCTCTTGCCTCCAGAGAAAGGGACCCCAAAGCAAGATACAAGCCCCCCACAAATAATAACGGTGAGGTAAGAGGAAATGACAAACACAGAAATGAACCAGGTTCAGCAAAGAGAGGCCAGCTTACTAATAGCAGAATAAAGCAAGATAACTTATCTGGTCAACAAAAAACCCTATAAAAATCCACGCTGGAGATTCAAGAACCCCCGAACCGTCTAACGGTCCGGGGGGAGAGCACCAGCCCCCTAGAGCTTGCAGCAAAGGTCAGGATACAGATAGGAACAAGCTGGACAAAAATACCAAACAAAACAAAAGCAAAAAGCAAAGAAGCAGACTTAGCTTGAAAAACAGGAACCAGGATCAGAGGACAAGAGCACAACAGATTAGCTCTGATTTCAACGATGCCAGGCATTGAACTGAAGGTCCAGGGAGCTTATATAGCAACGCCCCTGAACTAACGGCCCAGGTGAGGATATAGGAAAAGACAGATGCTCCAGAGTCAAATCACTAATGACCACTAGAGGGAGCAAAAAGCAAAATCACAACAGTCTGCCATGGCTGCAGGCTCATAATCCAGTCCTGGATAGGAAAGCAATGTCTGTGTCAAGTTGGGGGTGCCAGGGGATTCATGGCGATGCTCCTTTGGTGTCAATTGCTTCTTCTACTCCTTCTGAAGTCCCTGAATTTTTGTCGGACTACCAGGATGTATTTGATGAGCCCAAATCCAGTGCCCTACCTCCTCATAGGGATTGTGATTGTGCCATAAATCTGATTCCTGGTAGTAAGTTCCCTAAGGGACGACTTTTTAATTTGTCTGTACCAGAACATACCGCTATGCAGAGTTATATAAAGGAGTCCTTGGAGAAGGGACATATTCGCCCGTCCTCGTCCCCTTTGGGTGCGGGGTTCTTTTTTGTGGCCAAGAAGGATGGTTCTCTGAGACCCTGTATAGATTATCGCCTTCTAAATAACATCACGGTCAAATTTCAGTATCCCTTGCCACTGTTGTCCGATCTGTTTGCCCGGATTAGGGGGGCCAGTTGGTTCACCAAGATAGATCTTCGTGGAGCGTATACTCTTGTGCGCATAAAGCAGGGCGATGAATGGAAAACAGCATTTAATACGCCCAAAGGCCATTTTGAGTACTTGGTGATGCCTTTTGGGCTTTCTAATGCCCCCTCTGTGTTTCAGTCCTTCATGCACAATATCATCCGAGAGTACCTGGATAGATTTATGATTGTGTACCTGGATGATATTTTGGTCTTTTCTGAAGATTGGGAGTCTCATGTGAAGCAGGTCAGGATGGTATTTCAGGTCCTGCGTGCCAATGCCTTGTTTGTGAAGGGCTCTAAATGTCTCTTCGGAGTCCAGAAGGTTTCCTTTTTGGGCTTTATTTTTTCTCCTTCTGCTATCGAGATGGATCCAGTCAAGGTCCAGGCTATTCATGACTGGACTCAACCTACATCTGTGAAGAGTCTTCAGAAGTTCTTTGGTTTTGCTAATTTTTACCGTCGCTTCATCACTAATTTTTCTAGTGTGGTGAAGCCTTTGACGGATTTGACCAAGAAGGGTTCTGATGTGACGAATTGGTCTCCTGTGGCCGTGGAGGCCTTTCAGGAGTTGAAACGTCGGTTTTCTTCGGCTCCTGTCTTGCGCAAGCCCGATGTCTCTCTTCCCTTTCAGGTCGAGGTTGATGCTTCAGAGATTGGAGCAGGGGCTGTTTTGTCGCAGAGAAGCTCTGATGGCTCTGTGATGAGTCCATGTGCTTTCTTTTCAAGAAAGTTTTCGCCTGCCGAGCGGAATTATGATGTTGGTAATCGAGAGTTGTTGGTAATGAAGTGGGCATTTGAGGAGTGGCGACATTGGCTTGAGGGAGCCAAGCATCGTGTGGTGGTCTTGACGGATCACAAGAATTTGACTTATCTCGAATCTGCCAAACAGTTGAATCCGAGACAGGCTCGATGGTCGCTGTTTTTCTCTCGTTTCAATTTTGTGGTTTCATATCTTCCGGGTTCGAAAAACGTGAAGGCTGATGCTCTTTCTAGGAGTTTTGTACCTGACTCCCCGGAAGTTTCTGAACCGACTGGTGTTCTCAAAAAGGGGGTGATTTTGTCTGCTATCTCTCCTGATCTGCGACGGGTGTTGCAGGAGTTTCAGGCCAATAGACCTGACCGTTGTCCACCGGAGAGACTGTTTGTCCCAGACAGATGGACCAGTAGAGTTATTTCCGAGGTTCATTCTTCGGTGTTGGCGGGTCATCCTGGGATTTTTGGTACCAGGGATTTGGTGGCGAGATCCTTTTGGTGGCCTTCCTTGTCGTGGGATGTGCGTTCCTTTGTGCAGTCCTGTGGGATTTGTGCTCGGGCCAAGCCTTCGTGTTCTCGTGCCAGTGGATTGCTTTTGCCTTTGCCTGTCCCGAAGAGGCCTTGGACGCATATTTCCATGGATTTTATTTCGGATCTTCCTGTCTCTCAGAAGATGTCTGTCATCTGGGTGGTTTGTGATCGTTTTTCCAAAATGGTCCATTTGGTACCCTTGCCTAAGTTGCCTTCCTCCTCCGATTTGGTGCCATTGTTTTTTCAGAATGTGGTTCGTTTACATGGTATTCCGGAGAATATTGTGTCCGACAGAGGATCCCAGTTTGTGTCCAGATTTTGGCGATCCTTTTGTGCTAAGATGGGCATTGAATTGTCTTTTTCGTCAGCCTTCCATCCTCAGACGAATGGTCAAACCGAACGAACTAATCAGACCTTGGAAACTTATTTGAGATGTTTTGTTTCTGCTGACCAGGATGATTGGGTGACCTTTTTGCCATTGGCTGAGTTCGCCCTCAATAATCGGGCTATTTCTGCTACTTTGGTTTCACCTTTCTTTTGCAATTCTGGTTTTCATCCTCGTTTCTCCTCGGGTCAGGTTGAGTCTTCTGACTGTCCTGGGGTGGATTCTGTGGTGGATAGGTTGCAGCAGATTTGGAACCATGTGGTGGACAATTTGACTTTGTCCCAAGAGAAGGCTCAGCGCTTTGCTAACCGCCGTCGCTGTGTGGGTCCCCGACTTCGTGTGGGGGATTTGGTATGGTTGTCTTCTCGTTATGTCCCGATGAAGGTTTCCTCTCCTAAGTTCAAGCCTCGTTTCATCGGTCCTTAAAAGATTTTGGAAATCCTCAACCCTGTGTCTTTTCGTTTGGACCTCCCAACATCGTTTGCCATTCATAATGTGTTCCATAGGTCATTGTTGCGGAGATATGTGGTGCCTGTGGTCCCTTCTGTTGATCCTCCTGCTCCGGTCTTGGTCGAGGGGGAGTTGGAATATGTGGTGGAGAAGATCTTGGATTCTCGTATTTCGAGACGGAGGCTTCAGTACTTAGAGTAATGGAAGGGTTATGGTCAGGAGTAGGGTTGAGCGAAACGGGTCGGCATTTTTCAGAAGTCGCCGACTTTTGGCAAAGTCGGGTTTCATGAAACCCAACCCGACCCCTGTGTGGGGTCGGCCATGAGGTCGGCGATCTTCTGAATCTGGAATCGGAATTCCGATACCGATTCCCGATATGTTTAAGATATCGGGAATTGGTATCGGAATTCAGATTTAAGTGTAAAATAAAGAATTAAAATAAAAAATATCGCTATACTTACCCTCTGACGGGCCCTGGTACTAACCGGGAACCTTCCTTTCTTAGAATCAGCCTTCCAAGACCTGCGGTGACGTCGCGGTGACGTTGCGGCTTGTGATTGGTCGCGCGGCCCCCATGTGACCGCTCGCGCGACCAATCACAAGCCGCGACGTTACCATGACGTCACCGAAGGCCCTGGAAGGGCTGATTCTTAGGAAGGAAGGCTGTCGGAAAGAAGCAGGGCGTGTCCGAGGGTGAGTATATACCTAATAGGAATATACTCACCCTCGGCTTCGTTCCGGCAGCCTTCCTTCCTAAGAATCAGCCCTTCCAGGGCCTTCAGTGACGTCACGGTGACGTCGCGGCTTGTGATTGGTTGTGCGAGCGGTCACATGGGGGCCGCGCGACCAATCACAAGCCGCGACATCACCGCGACGTCACCGTAGGTCTTGGAAGGCTGATTCTAAGGAAGGAAGGTTCCCGGTTAGTACCAGGGCCCGTCAGAGTGTAAGTATAGCGATATTTTTTATTTTAATTCTTTATTTTACACTTAACTATGGATCCCAGGGCCTGAAGGAGAGTTTCCGCTCCTTCAGACCCTGGGAACCATTGGAAACCGAATGCACTACATTGGGTTTCGAGTTTCGGCCGACCCCGACCCCGACTTTTTTATAGGATCGGCCGATTTCACTCGACCCGTCTTTTGAAAAAGTCGGGTTTCGTGAAACCCGACCCGATCCTATAAAAGTAAAGGTCGCTCAACCCTAGTCAGGAGGATAATTCCTGGGTTGTCGCCTCTGATGTCCATGCGGCCGATTTGGTTCGTGCCTTTCATTTGGCTCGTCCTGATCGGCCTGGGAGCTCTGTTGAGGGTTCGGTGACCCCTCCTCAAGGGGGGGGGGGTACTGTTGTGAATTCCGTTCTCGGGCTCCCTCCTGTTGTCATGAGTGGTACTGTGTGAGTTTGGTCTTGGGCTCCCTCTGGTGGCCTTTAGCGATATGGCTGGTCTTGGCTGGGCTCAGCTGTTTCATCTCCTGCTAGGCTGGGCCTATTTAACTCACCTGGACCTTTACTTGTCGCCTGCTGTCGGTGTATTCAGTCCTGATCCTGTGCTCTCCTGAATATTCCTTGTGACCAGTCTCCTGCTATGAGAAGCTAAGTTTGCTTGTTCAGTTTCTCATTATTTCCTTGAAAACATTTCTCATTATATTATGAGTTCAGCCCAGCTTGCTTTTATGTGATTTTTTGCTTGCTGGTTAGTTCTGGGGTGCAAATTGCGCCCCTCTCATCGTGAGTCGGTGTGGGGGTTCTTGTATTCTCTGCGTGGTTTACTTTTGATAGTTTTTGTACTGACCGCACAGACACCTATCTATTTTCTGCCTATCTAGTATTAGCGGGCCTCATTTGCTAAATCTGTTTTATCTCTACGTTTGTGTTTTCCCCTTGACTCACCGTTATTATTTGTGGGGGGCTATCTAAAACGTTGGGGTATATTTCTCTGAGGCAAGTGAGGTCTTTGCTTTCTTTCTAGGGGTAGTCAGTTTCTCAGGCTGTGACGAAACGTCTAGGTTTTCAGGTAATGTTCCACAGCTGCCTTTAGTGTGTTTGGATAGGATCAGGATTGCGGTCAGTATAGCTTCCACATCCCCAGAACTTGTCCTATATACTCAGGGTATATTTGTCAGGTCAGTTTGAGATCCTACCACCAGGATCATAACATAGAACATGTGGATCAGCCCCAGGGATAGTGGTTTGATGGAACAAGTGGAACAGCCCCAGGGATAGGGGTTGGATAGAATATGTGGATCAGCCCCAGGGATAGTGGTGGGATAGAACATGTGGATCAGCACCAAGGATAGTGGTTGGATAGAACATGTGGATTAGCACCTGGGATAGTGGTTGGATAGAACATGTGGATCAGCACCAGGGATAGTGGTTGGATAGAACATGTAGATCAGCACCACGGATAGTGGTTGGATAGAACATGTTGATTAACATCATGGATTGTGGTTGGATAGAACATGTGGATCAGCCCTAGGGATAGAGGTTTGATAGAACAAGTGGATCTGCCCCCGGGACGGTGCTTGGATAGAACATGTGGAACAGTCCCAGGGATAGTGGTTGGATAGAACATGTGGATCATTCCCAGGGATAGTGGTTGGCTAGAACATGTGGATCAGCACCAGTGGTAGTGGTTGGATAGAACATGTGGATTATCACCAGGGACAGTGGTTGAATAGAACATGTGGATTAGCACCAGGGATAGTGGTTGGAAAGAACGGTTGGATAGAACATGTAGATCAGCCCCAGGGATGGTGGTTAGATAGAACATGTGGATCAGCACCAGGGATAGTGGTTGGATAGAACATGTGGATCAGCCCCAGGGATAGTGGTTGGATAGAACATGTGGATTAGAATCTGGGATAGTGGTTGGAAAGAACATGTAGATCAGCCCCAGGTATAGTGGATGGATAGCACATGTGAATCAGCCTCAGGGATGGTGGTTGGATAGAACATGTGGATCAGTCCCAGAGAAGGTGGTTGGATAGAACATGTGGATCAGTGCCAGGGATAGTGGATAGATAGAACATGTGGATCAGCCCCAGGGATAGTGGTTGGATAGAACATGCAGATCAGCCCCAGGGATAGTGGTTGGATAGAACATGTGGATCAGCACCAGGGATAGTGGTTGGATAGAACATGCAGATCAGCCCCAGGGATAGTGGTTGGATAGAACATGTGGATCAGCCCCAGGGATAGTGGTTTGATAGAACATGTGGATCAGCCCCAGGGATAGTGGTTTGATAGTACATGTGGATCAGCCCCAGGGGTAGTGGTTGGATAGAACATGTGGATCAGCGCCAGGGATAGTGGATAGTTAGAACATGTGGATCATCACCAGGGGTAGTGGTTGGATAGAACATGTGGATCAGCCCCAGGGATAGTGGTTGGATAGAACATGCAGATCAGCCCCAGGGATAGTGATTTTATGGAACAAGTGGAACAGCCCCAGGGATAGTGGTTGGATAGAACAAGTGGATCATCCCCTGGGATAGTGTTTGGATAGAACATGTGGATAAGCACCAGGGATAGTGGTTGGATAGAACATGTGGATTAGCCCCAGGGATAGTGGTTGGATAGAACATGTGGATCAGCACCAGGGATAGTGGTTGGATAGAACATGTTTATCAGCCCCAGCGATAGTGGATGGATAGAACATGTGGATCAGCACCAGGGATAGTGGTTGGATAGAACATGTGGATCAGCCCCAGGGATAGTGGTTGGATAGAACATGTGGATCAGCGCCAGGGATAGTGATTTTATGGAACAAGTGGAACAGCCCCAGGGCTAGTGGTTGGATAGCACATGTGGATCAGCACCAGGGATATTGGTTGGATAGAACATGTGGATTATCCCCAGGGATAGTGGTTGGATAGAACATGTGGATCATCACCAGGGATAGTGGTTGGATAAAACATGTGGATCAGCACCAGGGATAGTGTTTGGATAAAACATATGGATCAGCACCAGGGATAGTGGTTGGATAGAACATGTGGTTCAGCACCAGGGATTGTGGTTGGATAAAACATGTGGATCAGCCCCAGGGATAGTGGTTGGATAGAACATGTGGATTAGCCCCAGGGATAGTGGTTGTATAGAACATGTGGATCAGCACCAAGGATAGTGGTTGGATAGAACATCTGGATCAGCACCAGGGATAGTGGTTGGATAGAACATGTAGATCAGCCCCAGGCATAGCTGTGGGATAGAAAATATGAGTCAGCCTCAGGGAAGGTGGTTGGATAGAACATGTGGATGAGTCCCAGGGAAGGTGGTTGGATAGAACATGTGGATCAGCCCCAGGGATAGTGGATGGATAGAACATGTGGATCAGCCCCTGGGATAGTGGTTGGTAGAACATTTGAACCAGCACCTGGGATAGTGGTTGGATAGAACATGTGGATTAGCCCCAGGGATAGTGGTTGGATAGAACATGTGGATCAGCACCAGGGATAGTGGTTGGATAGAACATGTGGATTAGCCCCAGGGATAGTGGTTGGAAAGAACATGTGGATCAGCCCCAGGGATAGTGGTTGGATAGAACATGTGGATCAGCCCCAGGGATAGTGATTTTGTGGAACAAGTGGAACAGCCCCACGGATAGTGGTTGGCTAGAACATGTGGATCAGCACCAGGGATAGTGGTTGTATA
This sequence comes from Ranitomeya variabilis, assembly GCF_051348905.1. Taxonomy (NCBI): domain Eukaryota; kingdom Metazoa; phylum Chordata; class Amphibia; order Anura; family Dendrobatidae; genus Ranitomeya; species Ranitomeya variabilis. The sequence goes on from NC_135237.1 coordinate 552,993,358, forward strand.
GAACATGTGGATTATCCCCAGGGATAGTGGTTGTATAGAACATGTGGATCAGCCCCAGGGATAGTGGTTGGATAGAAGATGCGGATCAGCCCCAGGGATAGTGGTTGGATAGAACATGCGGATCAGCCCCAGGGATAGTGGTTGGATAGAACATGTGGATCAGCACCAGGGATAGTGCTTGGATAGAACATGTGGATCAGCCCCAGGGATAGTGCTTGGATTGAACATGTGGATCAGCCCCAGGGAAAGTGGTTGGATAGAACATGTGGATCAGCCTCAGGGACAGTGGTTGGATAGAAATTGTGGATCAGCCCCATGGATAGTGGTTGGATAGAACATGTTGATCAGCCCCAGGGATAGTGCTTGGATAGAACATGTGGATCAGCCCCAGGGATAGTGCTTGGATTGAACATGTGGATCAGCCCCAGGGATAGTGGTTGGATAGAACATGTGGATCAGCCTCAGGGACAGTGGTTGGATAGAAATTGTGGATCAGCCCCATGGATAGTGGTTGGATAGAACATGTGGATCAGCCCCAGGGATAGTGCTTGGATAGAACATGTGGATCAGCCCCAGGGATAGTGCTTGGATTGAACATGTGGATCAGCCCCAGGGATAGTGGTTGGATAGAACATGTGGATCAGCCTCAGGGACAGTGTTTGGATAGAAATTGTGGATCAGCCCCAGGGATAGTGGTTGGATAGAACATGTGGATCAGCCCCAGGGATAGTGGTTGGATAGAACATGTGGATCAGCACCAGGGGTAGTGATTGGATAGAACATGTGGATCAGCACCAGGGATAATGTTTGGATAGAACATGTGGCTCAGCATCGGGGACAGTGGCTGCATAGAACACACTGATCAGCACCAGGGAGAGCGGCTGCATTGAACATGTAGATCAGCACCACGGACAGCGGCATTGAAAGTACGGCACAGCACCATTGACAGTGGTTACATAGAAAGTGTGGATCAGCATCGGGACAGCAGCTGCATAGAACGTGCAGATCAGTACCAGGGACAGCACTGAGGAGCAACATGGACAGCGGCTCCATAGATTGCACCAAATGGCAACATGGACAGTGGCTACATTGAACTCGTGAAACAGCACAGGGGAAAATGCATAGAATGGGTGGATCAGCACCAGTGTTTCAGTTTCATAGGACATGCGGATTAGAACCAGAGACATTGGCTGCATAAAACATGCGGATTAGCACCTGGAAAAATGGCTGCATAGAACACGCAGATCAGCACCAGGGAGAGCGGCTGCATAGAACTTGCAGATCAGGACAAGGGAGAGTGGGTGCATAGAACATGTGAATCAGCAACAGGAACAATGGCTGCATAGAACACGCAGATCAGCACCAGGGAAAGCAGCTGCATAGAACATGCATTGCAGCACCAGGGACAATGATTGCATAGAACATGCAGATCAGCACCATCAACAACGGATGTATAAAACACACGGACCAGCCCCAGGGACAGCGGCTGCATAGGACAGATGGACCAGCACCAGGGACAGCGGCTGCATAGAACATGCAGATCAGCACCAGGAACAGTGGCTGGATAGAACATGTGGATCAGCACCAGGGAGAGCTGCTGCACAAAACACGTGGATTAGCACCAGAGAGAGAGAGCGGTTGCATAGAACTTGTGGATCTGCACGAGGGACAGCGGGCTGCATAGAACACATGGACCAGCACCAGGGACAATGGCTACATAGAACATGAGGACCAGCACTAGGGACAGAGACTGCATAGAACCTGTGGATCTGCACCAGGGAGGGCAGCTGCATAGAACATGTGGATCAGCACCGGGGTCAGTGGCTGCATCAAATCTACTGATCAGCACCAGGGACAGCAGCTGCATAGAACATGTGAACCAGCACCAGGGACAGCAGCTGCATATAACACACAGACTTGGAGCAGGGACAGCGGCTACATATAACATGCGGACCAGGAGCCGGGACAGAAACTGCACAGAACCTGTGGATCAGCAATTGGGAGAGTGACTACAGAGAAGACGTGGACCAACACCAGGGACAGTTGATGCATAGAATCGGCGGATCAGCACCAGGGACAATGACTGCATAGAACATGTGAATCAGCACCAGGAACAGTGGATTGATTGAACATGTGGATGAACACCAGGGACAGAGACAGCATAGAACCTGAGGATAATCACCAGGGAGATCAGCTGCATAGAACATGTAGATCAGCACCACGGGCAGCGGCAACAAACCTGTGGCTCAGCACCAGCAAGAGTGGCTGCATTGAAAGTGTGGAGCAGCATCAGGGACAGCGGCTGCATAAAATGTGCGAATCAGCACCAGGCACAGCACTGATGAGCAACATGGACATAGATTGCGTAAATTAGCAACATGGACAGTGACTCCATTGAACTTGTGGATCAGCACCGGGCAGCAGCTGCACAGAATGTTCGGATCAGCACCACTGAGAGTGGTTTCATAGAGCGCACTGATGACCTACATGGACAGTGGCTCAGTTGAACTCACGAAACAGCACAGAGGAAAACATAGAATGCGTGGATCAGTACCAGGGACATCAGCTGTACAGAACAAGTGGACCATTATCAGGGATAGAGCCTGCGTAGAACCTGCGGATCAGCATCTGGGAATGCGGCTACATAGAACACATGTATCAGCACCAGATAGAGTGGCTGTACATAACACGTGGATTAGCACCAGAGAGAGCAGTTGCATATAACATGTGACTCAGCACGAATGGCAGCGGCTGCATAGAACACATGAACCTGCACCAGGGACAATGGCTACATAGACCTTGTGAACCAGCATTAGGGACACAGACTGCATAAAGCATGTGGACCAGCATCAGGGACAGAGACTGCATTGAATCTGTGGACCAGCACCAGGGATAGAGACTGCATAGAACTTGTGAATCAGCACCAGAGACAGAGACTGCATAGAACACGTGGACCAGCACCAGGGACAGGAACAGCAAGAACACATGGACCAGCACCAGGGACAGCAGCTGCATAGAACATGTTGACCAGCACAAGGGACAGCAGCTGCATAGAGCACATGGACTAGAACCAGGGACAGAGACTGCATAGAACATATGGGCCAGGGGCAGCAGCTGCATAGAACATCTGGAGCAGCACCAGGGACAGAGACTGCATAGAACCTGTGGACCAGCAACAGGGACAGAGGCTGCATGGAACCCATGAATCAGCACCAGGGACAGAAACTGCATAGAACCTGCGGACCAGCACCAGAAACAGAGGATGCATTTAACATGTGGAAAAGCATCAGGGACAGTGGCTGCATAGAACCCATGGATCAGTACCAGCGACAGAGCCTGCATAGAACATGTGGACCAGCACCAGGGACAGTGGCTGCATATAACCTGTGGATCAGCATGAGGAACAGAGACTGCATAGAACATATGGACCAGCACCAGGAACAGACGCTGCATAGAACATATGGACCAGAACCAGGGACAGAGACTGCATTGAACCTGTGGACCAGCAACAGGAACGGAGCCTGCATATACCATGTGGATCAGAACAAGGGACAGTGGCTGCATAGAACTTGCAAATCAACACCAGTAACCGTGGTTGGATAGAACCAGCGGCTGCATAGAGCACATGGAATAGAACCAGGGACAGAGACTGCATAGAACATATGGGCCAGGGGCTACAGCTGCATAGAACATCTGGAGCAGCACCAGGGACAGAGACTGATTAGATTCTGTAAACCAGCAACAGGGACAGAGGCTGCATGGAACCCATGAATGAGCACCGGGGACAGAGACTGCATAGAACCTGCAGATTAGCACCAGGGACAGAGACTGCATAGAACTTGCAGATCAGCACCAGTGACAGCAACTGCATAGAACATGTGGATCAGTACCAGGGACAGAGACTGCAAAGAAACTGTGGACAGCACCAGGGACAGAGATTGCATAGAACCTGTGGATCAGCACCAGAGACAGAGACTGCATAGAACGCATGGACCAGCACCAGGGACAGAAACTGCATAGAACCTGCAGATCAGCATGAGTGACAGAGACTGCATAGAACATATGGACCAGCACAGGGACAGGGATTGCATAGAACCTGCGGATCAGAACCAGGGACAGAGGCTGCATAGAACCCATGGATCAGCACCAGGAACAGAGCCTGCATATAACCTGCGCATTAGCACCAGGGACATAGACTGCATAGAACCTGCTTATCAGCACCAGAGAAAGAGACTGCATAGAACCCATGGATCAGCACCAGGAACAGAGACTGCATAGAACATATGGACCAGCACCAGGAACAGAGACTGCATAAAACATATGGACCAGCACCAGGGACAGAGACTGCATAGAACCTGCGGATCAGCACCAGGAAGAGAATCTGCAATGAACCTGTTACATAGTTATATAGTTATTAAGGTTGAAGGAAGACTGTAAGTCCATCTAGTTCAACCCATAGCCTAACCTAACATGCCCTAACATGTTGATCCAGGGGAAGGCAAAAAAAACCCATGTGGCAAAGAGTAACTCCACCATGGGGAAAAAAATTCCTTCCCGACTCCACATTCGGCAATCAGACTAGTTCCCTGGATCAACGCCTTATCAAGGAATCTAGTGTATATACCCTGTAACATTATACTTTTCCAGGAAGGTATCCAGTCCCCTCTTAAATTGAAGCAATGAGTCACTCATTACAACATCATACGGCAGAGAATTCCATAGTCTCACTGCTCTTACAGTAAAGAATCCGCGTCTGTTATTATGCTTAAACCTTCTTTCCTCCAGACGTAGAGGTTGCCCCCTTGTCCCTGTCTCAGGTCTATGATTAAAAAGATCATCAGAAAGGTCTTTGTACTGTCCCCTCATATATTTATACATTAAAATAAGATCACCCCTTAGTCTTCGTTTTTCCAAACTAAATAGCCCCAAGTGTAATAACCTATCTTGGTATTGCAGACCCCCCAGTCCTCTAATAACCTTGGTCGCTCTTCTCTGCACCCGCTCCAGTTCAGCTATGTCTTTCTTATACACCGGAGACCAGAACTGTGCACAGTATTCTAAGTGTGGTCGAACTAGTGACTTGTATAGAGGTAAAATTATGTTCTCCTCATGAGCATCTATGCCTCTTTTAATACATCCCATTATTTTATTTGCCTTTGTAGCAGCTGCCTGACACTGGCCACTGAATATGAGTTTGTCATCCACCCATACACCCAGGTCTTTTTCATTGACGGTTTTGCCCAGAGTTTTAGAATTAAGCACATAGTTATACATCTTATTACTTCTACCCAAGTGCATGACCTTACATTTATCCCCATTAAAGCTCATTTGCCATTTATCAGCCCAAGCTTCTAGTTTACATAAATCATCCTGTAATATAAAATTGTCCTCCCCTGTATTGATTACCCTGCAGAGTTTAGTGTCATCTGCAAATATTGAAATTCTACTCTGAATGCCCCCTACAAGGTCATTAATAAATATGTTAAAAAGAAGAGGGCCCAATACTGACCCCTGTGGTACCCCACTGCTAACCGTGACCCAGTCCGAGTGTGCTCCATTAATAACCACCCTTTGTTTCCTATCCCTGAGCCAGCTCTCAACCCACTTACACATATTTTCCCCTATCCCCATTACTCTCATTTTATGTAACAACCTTTTGTGTGGCACCGTATCAAAAGCTTTGGAAAAGTCCATACATACTACGTCCACTGGGTTCCCTTGGTCCAGTCCGGAACTTACCTCTTCATAGAAGCTGATCAAATTAGTCTGACATGATCAGCACCAGGATCAGGCACTGTGGATCAGCACCAGGATGAGAAACTGTATAGAACCTGCGGATCAGCACCAGGAACAGAAACTGCATAGAACTTGTAGACCAGCACTATTGACAGAGACAGCATAGAACCTGTGGATCAGTACCAGGTACAGAGACTGCATAGATACTGTGGATCAGCACCAGGGACAGAGACTGCATAGATCATATGGACCAGCACCAGAGACAGAGACTGCATAGACCCTGCGGGATTAGCAACAGGGACAGAGACTGTACAAAACCTGTGGATCAGCACCAGGGACAAAGAAAGCATAAAACCTGTGAATGAGCACCAGAAACAGAGACTACATAGAACCTGAGGATCAGCACCTGGGACAGGAACTGCATAGAACCTGCGGATCAGCACCAGGGACAGAGACTGCATAGACCCTGTGGATCAGCACCAGGGACAGAGGCTGCATAGAACATATGGACCAGCACCATGGACAGAGACTGTATAGAACCTTCGGATCACCACCAGGGACAGAGAATTCATAGAACCTGTGGATCAGCACCAGGGACAGAGGCAGTATAGATCCTGTGGATCAGCACCAGGAACTGAAACTGCATAGAACCTGCTGGTCAGCACCAGGGACAGAGACTGCATAGAACCTGCGGATCAGCAACAGGGACAGAGACTGCATAGACCCTGCGGATCAGCACCAAGGACAGAGGCTGCATAGAACCTGGGGATCAGCACCAGGAACAGAGACTGCATGGAACCTGCGTACCGGCATCAGGGACAGAGTCTGCATAGAACCTGCAGATCAGCACCATGGACAGAGACTGCATAGAACCTGTGGACCAGCACCAGGGACAGAGACTGAACTGAACCTGCGGATCATCACCAGGGACAGAGACTGCATAGAACCTGTGGATCAGCACCAGGGACAGAAACTGCACAGAACCTGCAGATGAGCACCAGGGACAGAGGCAGCATAGAACCTGCGGTTCAGCACCAGGGACCGAGGCAGCATATAACCTGCAGATCAGCACCAGGTACAGAGGCTGCATAGAACCTGCAGATCAGCACCAGGGACAGAGACTGCATAGAACCTGTGGATCAGCACCAGGGACAGAGGCTGCATACAACCTGCAGATCAGCACCATGGACAGAGACTGCACAGAACCTGCAGATCAGCACCAGGGACAGAGGCTGCATGGAACCTGCAGATCAGCACCAGGGACAGATGCTGCATAGAACCTGCAGATCAGCACCAGGGACAGAGACTGCATAGAACCTGAGGATCAGCACCAGGGACAGAGGCTGCAAAGAACCTGCGGATCAGCACCAGGGACAGAGGCTGCATAGAACCTGCAGATCAGCCCCAGTGTCAGAGTCTGCATAGAACCTATGGATCAGCACTAGGCACAGAGGCTGCATAGAACCTATGGACCAGCACCAGGGACAGAGGCTGCATAGAACCTGTGGACTAGCACCAGGGCCAGAGACCACATAGAACGTGTGGATCTGCACCATGGAAAGAGACTGCACTGAAACTTCGGATCAGCACCAGGGACAGAGACTGCATAGAACCTGCGGATCAGCACCAGGGACAGAAACTGCACAGAACCTGCAGATCAGCACCAGGGACAGAGACAGCATAGAACCTGCGGTTCAGCACCAGGGACCGAGGCAGCATATAACCTGAAGATCAGCACCAGGTACAGAGGCTGCATTGAACCTGCAGATCAGCACCAGGGACAGAGACTGCATAGAACCTGCGGATCAGCACCAGGGACAGAGGCTGCATACAACCTGCGGTTCAGCACCAGGCACATAGGCAGCATAGAAACTGCAGATCAGCACCAGATACAGAGGCTGCATATAACCTGTGGACCAGCACCAGGGACAGAGACTGAACTGAGCCTGCGGATCATCACCAGGGACAGAGACTGCATAGAACCTGCGGATCAGCACCAGGGACAGAAACTGCACAGAACCTGCAGATCAGCACCAGGGACAGAGGCAGCATAGAACCTGCGGTTCAGCACCAGGGACCGAGGCAGCATATAACCTGCAGATCAGCACCAGGTACAGAGGCTGCATAGAACCTGCAGATCAGCACCAGGGACAGAGACTGCATAGAACCTGCGGATCAGCACCAGGGACAGAGGCTGCATACAACCTGCAGATCAGCACCATGGACAGAGACTGCACAGAACCTGCAGATCAGCACCAGGGACAGAGGCTGCATGGAACCTGCAGATCAGCACCAGGGACAGATGCTGCATAGAACCTGCAGATCAGCACCAGGGACAGAGACTGCATAGAACCTGCGGATTAGCACCAGGGACAGAGACTGCAAAGAACCTGCGGATCAGCACCAGGGACAGAGGCTGCATAGAACCTGCAGATCAGCCCCAGTGTCAGAGTCTGCATAGAACCTATGGATCAGCACTAGGCACAGAGGCTGCATAGAACCTATGGACCAGCACCAGGGACAGAGGCTGCATAGAACCTGTGGACTAGCACCAGGGCCAGAGACCACATAGAACGTGTGGATCTGCACCATGGAAAGAGACTGCATTGAAACTACGGATCAGCACCAGGGACAGAGACTGCACAGAACCTGCGGATCAGCACCAGTGACAGAGGCAGCATACAACCTGCGGTTCAGCACCAGGGACATAGGCAGCATAGAAACTGCAGATCAGCACCAGACACAGAGGCTGCATATAACCTTTGGATCAGCACCAGGGACAGATACTGCATAGAACCTGCAGATCAGCACCAGTGACAGAGACTGCATAGAAACTGCGGATCAGCACCAGGGACAGAGACTGCATAGAACATGTGGATCAGCACCAGGGACAGAGACTGCATAGAACCTGTGGATCAGCATCAGGGATAGAGACTGCACAGAACCTGCGGATCAGCACCAGGGACAGAGGCAGCATAGAACCTGCGGTTCAGCACCAGGGACAGAGGCAGCATAGAAACTGCAGATCAGCACCAGAGACAGAGGCTGCATAGAACCTGCAGATCAGCACCAGAGACAGAGTCTGCATAGAACCTGCAGAACAGCACCAGGGACAGAGACTGCAAAGAACCTGCGGATCAGCACCAGGGACAGAGACTGCATAGAACCTGCGGATCAGCACCAGGGACAGAGGCAGCATAGAACTTGCGGTTCAGCACCAGGGAGAGAGGCAGCATAGAATCTGCAGATTAGCACCAGGGACAGAGGCTGCATAGAACCTGCGGATCAGCACCAGGGACAGATGCTGCATAGAACTTGCAGATCAGCACCAGGGACAGAGACTGAATAGAACCTGCGGATCAGCACCAGGGACAGAGACAGCATATAACCTGCAGATCAGCACCAGGGACAGAGGCTGCATAGAAAATGCGGATCAGCACCAGTGTCAGAGTCTGCATAGAACCTGCGGATCAGCACTAGGGACAGAGGCTGCATAAAACCTATGGACCAGCACCAGGGACAGAGGCTGCATAGAACCTGTGGTCTAGCACCAGGGCCAGAGACCACATAGAACTTGTGGATCAGCACCATGGAAAGAGACTGCACTGAACCTTCGGATCAGCACCAGGGACAGAGACTGCACAGAACCTGAGGATCAGCACCAGTGACAGAGGCAGCATACAACCTGCGGTTCAGCACCAGGGACAGAGGCAGCATAGAAACTGCAGATCAGCACCAGGTACAGAGGCTGCATTTAACCTGTGGATCAGCACCAGACACAGATGCTGCATAGAACCTGAAGATCAGCACCAGGGACAGAGACTGCATAGAAACTGCGGATCAGCACCAGGGACAGAGGCAGCATAGAACCTGCGGTTCAGCACCAGGGACAGAGGCAGCATAGAAACTGGAGATCAGCACCAGAGACAGAGGCTGCATAGAACCTGTGGCTCAGCACCAGGGACAGAGACTGCATAGAACCTGTGGATCAGCACGAGGGACTGAGACTGCATAGAACATGTGGATCAGCACCAGGGACAGAGACTGCACAGAACCTGCGGATAAGCACCAGGGACAGAGACTGCATAGAACCTGCAGATCAGCTCCAGGGACACATGCTGCATAGAACCTGCAGATCAGCACCAAGGACAGAGACTGCATAGAACCTGTGGATCAGCACCAGGGACAGAGACTGCATAGAACCTGTGGCTCAGCACCAGGGACAGAGACTGCATAGAACATGTGGATCAGCACCAGGGACAGAGACTGCACAGAACCTGCAGATAAGCACCAGGGACAGAGACTGCATAGAACCTGCAGATCAGCCCCAGTGTCAGAGTCTGCATAGAACCTATGGATCAGCACTAGGCACAGAGGCTGCATAGAACCTATGGACCAGCACCAGGGACAGAGGCTGCATAGAACCTGTGGACTAGCACCAGGGCCAGAGACCACATAGAACGTGTGGATCTGCACCATGGAAAGAGACTGCACTGAAACTACAGATCAGCACCAGGGACAGAGACTGCACAGAACCTGCGGATCAGCACTAGTGACAGAGGCAGCATACAACCTGCAGTTCAGCACCAGGGACATAGGCAGCATAGAAACTGCAGATCAGCACCAGACACAGAGGCTGCATATAACCTTTGGATCAGCACCAGGGACAGATACTGCATAGAACCTGCAGATCAGCACCAGTGACAGAGACTGCATAGAAACTGCGGATCAGCACCAGGGACAGAGACTGCATAGAACATGTGGATCAGCACCAGGGACAGAGACTGCATAGAACCTGTGGATCAGCATCAGGGATAGAGACTGCACAGAACCTGCGGATCAGCACCAGGGACAGAGGCAGCATAGAACCTGCGGTTCAGCACCAGGGACAGAGGCAGCATAGAAACTGCAGATCAGCACCAGAGACAGAGGCTGCATAGAACCTGCAGATCAGCACCAGAGACAGAGTCTGCATAGAACCTGCAGAACAGCACCAGGGACAGAGACTGCAAAGAACCTGCGGATCAGCACCAGGGACAGAGGCAGCATAGAACTTGCGGTTCAGCACCAGGGAGAGAGGCAGCATAGAATCTGCAGATTAGCACCAGGGACAGAGGCTGCATAGAACCTGCGGATCAGCACCAGGGACAGATGCTGCATAGAACTTGCAGATCAGCACCAGGGACAGAGACTGAATAGAACCTGCGGATCAGCACCAGGGACAGAGACAGCATATAACCTGCAGATCAGCACCAGGGACAGAGGCTGCATAGAAAATGCGGATCAGCACCAGTGTCAGAGTCTGCATAGAACCTGCGGATCAGCACTAGGGACAGAGGCTGCATAAAACCTATGGACCAGCACCAGGGGCAGAGGCTGCATAGAACCTGTGGTCTAGCACCAGGGCCAGAGACCACATAGAACTTGTGGATCAGCACCATGGAAAGAGACTGCACTGAACCTTCGGATCAGCACCAGGGACAGAGACTGCACAGAACCTGAGGATCAGCACCAGTGACAGAGGCAGCATACAACCTGCGGTTCAGCACCAGGGACAGAGGCAGCATAGAAACTGCAGATCAGCACCAGGTACAGAGGCTGCATTTAACCTGTGGATCAGCACCAGACACAGATGCTGCATAGAACCTGAAGATCAGCACCAGGGACAGAGACTGCATAGAAACTGCGGATCAGCACCAGGGACAGAGGCAGCATAGAACCTGCGGTTCAGCACCAGGGACAGAGGCAGCATAGAAACTGGAGATCAGCACCAGAGACAGAGGCTGCATAGAACCTGTGGCTCAGCACCAGGGACAGAGACTGCATAGAACCTGTGGATCAGCACGAGGGACTGAGACTGCATAGAACATGTGGATCAGCACCAGGGACAGAGACTGCACAGATCCTGCGGATAAGCACCAGGGACAGAGACTGCATAGAACCTGCAGATCAGCTCCAGGGACACATGCTGCATAGAACCTGCAGATCAACACCAAGAACAGAGACTGCATAGAACCTGTGGATCAGCACCAGGGACAGAGACTGCATAGAACCTGTGGCTCAGCACCAGGGACAGAGACTGCATAGAACCTGTGGCTCAGCACCAGGGACAGAGACTGCATAGAACATGTGGATCAGCACCAGGGACAGAGACTGCACAGAACCTGCAGATAAGCACCAGGGACAGAGACTGCATAGAACCTGCAGATCAGCCCCAGTGTCAGAGTCTGCATAGAACCTATGGATCAGCACTAGGCACAGAGGCTGCATAGAACCTATGGACCAGCACCAGGGACAGAGGCTGCATAGAACCTGTGGACTAGCACCAGGGCCAGAGACCACATAGAACGTGTGGATCTGCACCATGGAAAGAGACTGCACTGAAACTACAGATCAGCACCAGGGACAGAGACTGCACAGAACCTGCGGATCAGCACCAGTGACAGAGGCAGCATACAACCTGCGGTTCAGCACCAGGGACATAGGCAGCATAGAAACTGCAGATCAGCACCAGACACAGAGGCTGCATATAACCTTTGGATCAGCACCAGGGACAGATACTGCATAGAACCTGCAGATCAGCACCAGTGACAGAGACTGCATAGAAACTGCGGATCAGCACCAGGGACAGAGACTGCATAGAACATGTGGATCAGCACCAGGGACAGAGACTGCATAGAACCTGTGGATCAGCATCAGGGATAGAGACTGCACAGAACCTGCGGATCAGCACCAGGGACAGAGGCAGCATAGAACCTGCGGTTCAGCACCAGGGACAGAGGCAGCATAGAAACTGCAGATCAGCACCAGAGACAGAGGCTGCATAGAACCTGCAGATCAGCACCAGAGACAGAGTCTGCATAGAACCTGCAGAACAGCACCAGGGACAGAGACTGCAAAGAACCTGCGGATCAGCACCAGGGACAGAGGCAGCATAGAACTTGCGGTTCAGCACCAGGGAGAGAGGCAGCATAGAATCTGCAGATTAGCACCAGGGACAGAGGCTGCATAGAACCTGCGGATCAGCACCAGGGACAGATGCTGCATAGAACTTGCAGATCAGCACCAGGGACAGAGACTGAATAGAACCTGCGGATCAGCACCAGGGACAGAGACAGCATATAACCTGCAGATCAGCACCAGGGACAGAGGCTGCATAGAAAATGCGGATCAGCACCAGTGTCAGAGTCTGCATAGAACCTGCGGATCAGCACTAGGGACAGAGGCTGCATAAAACCTATGGACCAGCACCAGGGGCAGAGGCTGCATAGAACCTGTGGTCTAGCACCAGGGCCAGAGACCACATAGAACTTGTGGATCAGCACCATGGAAAGAGACTGCACTGAACCTTCGGATCAGCACCAGGGACAGAGACTGCACAGAACCTGAGGATCAGCACCAGTGACAGAGGCAGCATACAACCTGCGGTTCAGCACCAGGGACAGAGGCAGCATAGAAACTGCAGATCAGCACCAGGTACAGAGGCTGCATTTAACCTGTGGATCAGCACCAGACACAGATGCTGCATAGAACCTGAAGATCAGCACCAGGGACAGAGACTGCATAGAAACTGCGGATCAGCACCAGGGACAGAGGCAGCATAGAACCTGCGGTTCAGCACCAGGGACAGAGGCAGCATAGAAACTGGAGATCAGCACCAGAGACAGAGGCTGCATAGAACCTGTGGCTCAGCACCAGGGACAGAGACTGCATAGAACCTGTGGATCAGCACGAGGGACTGAGACTGCATAGAACATGTGGATCAGCACCAGGGACAGAGACTGCACAGAACCTGCGGATAAGCACCAGGGACAGAGACTGCATAGAACCTGCAGATCAGCTCCAGGGACACATGCTGCATAGAACCTGCAGATCAGCACCAAGAACAGAGACTGCATAGAACCTGTGGATCAGCACCAGGGACAGAGACTGCATAGAACCTGTGGCTCAGCACCAGGGACAGAGACTGCATAGAACCTGTGGCTCAGCACCAGGGACAGAGACTGCATAGAACATGTGGATCAGCACCAGGGACAGAGACTGCACAGAACCTGCAGATAAGCACCAGGGACAGAGACTGCATAGAACCTGCAGATCAGCCCCAGTGTCAGAGTCTGCATAGAACCTATGGATCAGCACTAGGCACAGAGGCTGCATAGAACCTATGGACCAGCACCAGGGACAGAGGCTGCATAGAACCTGTGGACTAGCACCAGGGCCAGAGGCCACATAGAACGTGTGGATCTGCACCATGGAAAGAGACTGCACTGAAACTACAGATCAGCACCAGGGACAGAGACTGCACAGAACCTGCGGATCAGCACCAGTGACAGAGGCAGCATACAACCTGCGGTTCAGCACCAGGGACATAGGCAGCATAGAAACTGCAGATCAGCACCAGACACAGAGGCTGCATATAACCTTTGGATCAGCACCAGGGACAGATACTGCATAGAACCTGCAGATCAGCACCAGTGACAGAGACTGCATAGAAACTGCGGATCAGCACCAGGGACAGAGACTGCATAGAACATGTGGATCAGCACCAGGGACAGAGACTGCATAGAACCTGTGGATCAGCATCAGGGATAGAGACTGCACAGAACCTGCGGATCAGCACCAGGGACAGAGGCAGCATAGAACCTGCGGTTCAGCACCAGGGACAGAGGCAGCATAGAAACTGCAGATCAGCACCAGAGACAGAGGCTGCATATAACCTGCAGATCAGCACCAGAGACAGAGTCTGCATAGAACCTGCAGAGCAGCACCAGGGACAGAGACTGCAAAGAACCTGCGGATCAGCACCAGGGACAGAGACTGCATAGAACCTGCGGATCAGCACCAGGGACAGAGGCAGCATAGAACTTGCGGTTCAGCACCAGGGAGAGAGGCAGCATAGAATCTGCAGATTAGCACCAGGGACAGAGGCTGCATAGAACCTGCGGATCAGCACCAGGGACAGATGCTGCATAGAACTTGCAGATCAGCACCAGGGACAGAGACTGAATAGAACCTGCGGAAAAGAACCAGGGACAGAGACAGCATATAACCTGCAGATCAGCACCAGGGACAGAGGCTGCATAGAAAATGCGGATCAGCACCAGTGTCAGAGTCTGCATAGAACCTGCGGATCAGCACCAGTGACAGAGACTGCATAGAAACTGCGGATCAGCACCAGGGACAGAGACTGCATAGAACATGTGGATCAGCACCAGGGACAGAGACTGCATAGAACCTGTGGATCAGCATCAGGGATAGAGACTGCACAGAACCTGCGGATCAGCACCAGGGACAGAGGCAGCATAGAACCTGCGGTTCAGCACCAGGGACAGAGGCAGCATAGAAACTGCAGATCAGCACCAGAGACAGAGGCTGCATAGAACCTGCAGATCAGCACCAGAGACAGAGTCTGCATAGAACCTGCAGAACAGCACCAGGGACAGAGACTGCAAAGAACCTGCGGATCAGCACCAGGGACAGAGACTGCATAGAACCTGCGGATCAGCACCAGGGACAGAGGCAGCATAGAACTTGCGGTTCAGCACCAGGGAGAGAGGCAGCATAGAATCTGCAGATTAGCACCAGGGACAGAGGCTGCATAGAACCTGCGGATCAGCACCAGGGACAGATGCTGCATAGAACTTGCAGATCAGCACCAGGGACAGAGACTGAATAGAACCTGCGGAAAAGAACCAGGGACAGAGACAGCATATAACCTGCAGATCAGCACCAGGGACAGAGGCTGCATAGAAAATGCGGATCAGCACCAGTGTCAGAGTCTGCATAGAACCTGCGGATCAGCACTAGGGACAGAGGCTGCATAAAACCTATGGACCAGCACCAGGGACAGAGGCTGCATAGAACCTGTGGTCTAGCACCAGGGCCAGAGACCACATAGAACTTGTGGATCAGCACCATGGAAAGAGACTGCACTGAACCTTCGGATCAGCACCAGTGACAGAGGCAGCATACAACCTGCGGTTCAGCACCAGGGACAGAGGCAGCATAGAAACTGCAGATCAGCACCAGGTACAGAGGCTGCATTTAACCTGTGGATCAGCACCAGACACAGATGCTGCATAGAACCTGAAGATCAGCACCAGGGACGGAGACTGCATAGAAACTGCGGATCAGCACCAGGGACAGAGGCAGCATAGAACCTGCGGTTCAGCACCAGGGACAGAGGCAGCATAGAAACTGGAGATCAGCACCAGAGACAGAGGCTGCATAGAACCTGTGGCTCAGCACCAGGGACAGAGACTGCATAGAACCTGTGGATCAGCACGAGGGACTGAGACTGCATAGAACATGTGGATCAGCACCAGGGACAGAGACTGCACAGAACCTGCGGATAAGCACCAGGGACAGAGACTGCATAGAACCTGCAGATCAGCTCCAGGGACACATGCTGCATAGAACCTGCAGATCAGCACCAAGGACAGAGACTGCATAGAACCTGTGGATCAGCACCAGGGACAGAGACTGCATAGAACCTGTGGCTCAGCACCAGGGACAGAGACTGCATAGAACATGTGGATCAGCACCAGGGACAGAGACTGCACAGAACCTGCAGATAAGCGCCAGGGACAGAGACTGCATAGAACCTGCGGCTCAGCACCAGGGACAGAGACTGCATAGAACATGTGGATCAGCACCAGGGACAGAGACTGCATAGAACCTGCGTATAAGCACCAGGGACAGAGACTGCATACAACCTGCGGATAAGCACCAGGGACAGAGACTGCACAGAAACTGAGGATCAGCACCAGGAACAGAGGCAGCATAGAACCTGCGGTTCAGCACCAGGGACAGAGGCAGCATAGAATCTGCAGATCAGCACCAGGAACAGAGGCTGCATAGAACCTGCAGATCAGTACCAGGGACAGAGACTACATAGAGCCTGTGGATCAGCACCAGGGACAGAGGCTGCATACAACCTATAGATCAGCACAGCACCAGGGACAGAGACTGCACAGAACCTGCAGATCAGCACCAGGGACAGAGGCAGCATAGAAATTGTGATTCAGCACCAGGGACAGAGGCAGCATAGAACCTGCAGATCAGCACCAGGGACAGAGGCTGCATGGAACCTGCGGATCAGCACCAGGGACAGAGAATGCATAGAACCTGCGGCTCAGCACCAGGGACAGAGGCTGCATACAACCTGTAGATCAGCACCAGGGACAGAGACTACACAGAACTTGCGGATGAGCACCAGGCACAGAGGCAGCATAGAACATGTGGTTCAGCACCAGGGACAGAGGCAGCATGGAACCTGCGGATTAGTATCAGCGGCAGATGCTGCATAGAACCTGTGGATCAGCACCATGTACAGAGACTGCATAGAATCTGCGGCTCAGCACCAGGGACAGAGACTGCATATAACATGTGGATCAGCACCAGGGAAAGAGTCTGCATAGAACCTGCAGATCAGCACCAGGCATAAAGACTGCATAGAACCAGCTGATCTGCACTAGGGACAGAGACTGCATAGAACGTGTGGATCAGCACCAGGGTCAGAGACTGCATAGAAACTGTGGATCAGCACCAGGGACAGAGACTGCATAGGATCTGTGGCTCAGCACCAGGGACAGAGACTGCATAGAACATGTAGATCAGCACCAGGGACAGAGACTACATAGAACCTGAGGATCAGCACCAGCGACAGAGACTGCACAGAACCTGCGGATAATCACCAGTGACAGAGACTGAATAGGACCTGTGGCTCAGCACCAGGGACAGAGACTGCATAGAACCTGTGGTCTAGCACCAGGGCCAGAGACCACATAGAACTTGTGGATCAGCACCATGGAAAGAGACTGCACTGAACCTTCGGATCAGCACCTGGGACAGAGACTGCACAGAACCTGAAGATCAGCACCAGTGACAGAGGCAGCATACAACCTGCGGTTCAGCACCAGGGACAGAGGCAGCATAGAAACTGGAGATAAGCACCAGAGACAGAGGCTGCATAGAACCTGTGGCTCAGCACCAGGGACAGAGACTGCATAGAACCTGTGGATCAGCACCAGGGACAGAGACTGCATAGAACATGTGGATCAGCACCAGGGACAGAGACTGCACAGAACCTGCGGATAAGCACCAGGGACAGAGACTGCATAGAACCTGCAGATCAGCTCCAGGGACAGATGCTGCATAGAACCAGCAGATCAGCACCAAGGACAGAGACTGCATAGAACCTGTGGATCAGCACCAGGGACAGAGACTGCATAGAACCTGTGGCTCAGCACCAGGGACAGAGACTGCATAGAACATGTGGATCAGCACCAGGGACAGAGACTGCACAGAACCTGCGGATAAGCACCAGGGACAGAGACTGCATAGAACCTGCGGCTCAGCACCAGGGACAGACACTGCATAGAACATGTGGATCAGCACCAGGGACAGAGGCTGCATAGAACCTGCGTATAAGCACCAGGGACAGAGACTGCATACAACCTGCGGATAAGCACCAGGGACAGAGACTGCACAGAAACTGAGGATCAGCACCAGGAACAGAGGCAGCATAGAACCTGCGGTTCAGCACCAGGGACAGAGGCAGCATAGAATCTGCAGATCAGCACCAGGAACAGAGGCTGCATAGAACCTGCAGATCAGTACCAGGGACAGAGACTACATAGAGCCTGTGGATCCGCACCAGGGACAGAGGCTGCATACAACCTATAGATCAGTACAGCACCAGGGACAGAGACTGCACAGAACCTGCAGATCAGCACCAGGGACAGAGGCAGCATAGAAATTGCGGTTCAGCACCAGGGACAGAGGCAGCATAGAACCTGCAGATCAGCACCAGGGACAGAGGCTGCATAGAACCTGCGGATCAGCACCAGGGACAGAGAATGCATAGAACCTGCAGCTCAGCACCAGGGACAGAGGCTGCATACAACCTGTAGATCAGCACCAGGGACAGAGGCAGCATAGAACCTGCGGATTAGTACCAGCGGCAGATGCTGCATAGAACCTGTGGATCAGCACCATGGACAGAGACTGCATAGAACCTGCGTATAAGCACCAGGGACAGAGACTGCATACAACCTGCGGATAAGCACCAGGGACAGAGACTGCACAGAAACTGAGGATCAGCACCAGGAACAGAGGCAGCATAGAACCTGCGGTTCAGCACCAGGGACAGAGGCAGCATAGAATCTGCAGATCAGCACCAGGAACAGAGGCTGCATAGAACCTGCAGATCAGTACCAGGGACAGAGACTACATAGAGCCTGTGGATCCGCACCAGGGACAGAGGCTGCATACAACCTATAGATCAGTACAGCACCAGGGACAGAGACTGCACAGAACCTGCAGATCAGCACCAGGGACAGAGGCAGCATAGAAATTGCGGTTCAGCACCAGGGACAGAGGCAGCATAGAACCTGCAGATCAGCACCAGGGACAGAGGCTGCATAGAACCTGCGGATCAGCACCAGGGACAGAGAATGCATAGAACCTGCAGCTCAGCACCAGGGACAGAGGCTGCATACAACCTGTAGATCAGCACCAGGGACAGAGGCAGCATAGAACCTGCGGATTAGTACCAGCGGCAGATGCTGCATAGAACCTGTGGATCAGCACCATGGACAGAGACTGCATAGAATCTGCGGCTCAGCACTAGGGACAGAGACTGCATATAACATGTGGATCAGCACCAGGGAAAGAGACTGCATAGAACCTGCAGATCAGCACCAGGGATAAAGACTGCATAGAACCAGCTGATCTGCACTAGGGACAGAGACTGCATAGAACGTGTGGATCAGCACCAGGGTCAGAGACTGCATAGAAACTGTGGATCAGCACCAGGGACAGAGACTGCATAGGACCTGTGGCTCAGCACCAGGGACAGAGACTGCATAGAACATGTAGATCAGCACCAGGGACAGAGACTACATAGAACCTGAGGATCAACACCAGGGACAGAGACTGCACAGAACCTGCGGATAAGCACCAGTGACAGAGACTGAATAGGACCTGTGGCTCAGCACCAGGGACAGAGTCTGCATAGAACCTGTGGTCTAGCACCAGGGCCAGAGACCACATAGAACTTGTGGATCAGCACCATGGAAAGAGACTGCACTGAACCTTCGGATCAGCACCAGGGACAGAGACTGCACAGAACCTGAAGATCAGCACCAGTGACAGAGGCAGCATACAACCTGCGGTTCAGCACCAGGGACAGAGGCAGCATAGAAACTGCAGATCAGCACCAGGTACAGAGGCTGCATTTAACCTGTGGATCAGCACCAGGGACAAATGATGCATAGAACCTGAAGATCAGCACCAGGGACAGAGACTGCATAGAAACTGCGGATCAGCACCAGGGACAGAGGCAGCATAGAACCTGCGGTTCAGCACCAGGGACAGAGGCAGCATAGAAACTGCAGATCAGCACCAGAGACAGAGGCTGCATAGAACCTGCAGATCAGCTCCATGGACAGATGCTGCATAGAACCTGCAGATCAGCACCAGGGACAGAGACTGCATAGAACCTGTAGATCAGCACCAGGGACAGAGACTGCATAGAACCTGTGGCTCAGCACCAGGGACAGAGACTACACAGAACTTGCGGATGAGCACTAGGCACAGAGGCAGCATAGAACCTGTGGTTCAGCACCAGGGACAGAGGCAGCATAGAACCTGCGGATTAGTACCAGCAGCAGATGCTGCATAGAACCTGTGGATCAGCACCATGGACAGAGACTGCATAGAATCTGCGGCTCAGCACCAGGTACAGAGACTGCATATAACATGTGGATCAGCACCAGGGAAAGAGACTGCATAGAACCAGCTGATCTGCACTAGGGACAGAGACTGCATAGAACGTGTGGATCAGCACCAGGGTCAGAGACTGCATAGAAACTGTGGATCAGCACCAGGGACAGAGACTGCATAGGACCTGTGGCTCAGCACCAGGGACAGAGACTGCATAGAACATGTAGATCAGCACCAGGGACAGAGACTACATAGAACCTGAGGATGAGCACCAGGGACAGAGACTGCACAGAACCTGCGGATAAGCACCAGTGACAGAGACTGAATAGGACCTGTGGCTCAGCACAAGGGACAGAGACTGTATAGAACCTGTGGTCTAGCACCAGGGCCAGAGACCACATAGAACTTGTGGTTTAGCACCATGGAAAGAGACTGCACTGAACCTTCGGATCAGCACCAGGGACAGAGACTACACAGAACCTGAAGATCAGCACCAGTGACAGAGTCAGCATACAACCTGCGGTTCAGCACCAGGGACAGAGGCAGCATAGAAACTGCAGATCAGCACCAGGTACAGAGGCTGCATTTAACCTGTGGATCAGCACCAGGGACAAATGATGCATACAACCTGTAGATCAGCACCAGGGACAGAGGCAGCATAGAACCTGCGGATTAGTACCAGGGACAGAGACTGCATATAACATGTGGATCAGCACCAGGGAAAGAGACTGCATAGAACCTGCGGCTCAGCACCAGTGACAGAGGCAGCATACAACCTGCGGTTCAGCACCAGGGACAGAGGCAGCATAGAAACTGCAGATCAGCACCAGGTACAGAGGCTGCATTTAACCTGTGGATCAGCACCAGGGACAAATGATGCATAGAACCTGAAGATCAGCACCAGGGACAGAGACTGCATAGAAACTGCGGATCAGCACCAGGGACAGAGGCAGCATAGAACCTGCGGTTCAGCACCAGGGACAGAGGCAGCATAGAAACTGCAGATCAGCACCAGAGACAGAGGCTGCATAGAACCTGCAGATCAGCTCCATGGACAGATGCTGCATAGAACCTGCAGATCAGCACCAGGGACAGAGACTGCATAGAACCTGTAGATCAGCACCAGGGACAGAGACTGCATAGAACCTGTGGCTCAGCACCAGGGACAGAGACTACACAGAACTTGCGGATGAGCACCAGGCACAGAGGCAGCATAGAACCTGTGGTTCAGCACCAGGGACAGAGGCAGCATAGAACCTGCGGATTAGTACCAGCAGCAGATGCTGCATAGAACCTGTGGATCAGCACCATGGACAGAGACTGCATAGAATCTGCGGCTCAGCACCAGGTACAGAGACTGCATATAACATGTGAATCAGCACCAGGGAAAGAGACTGCATAGAACCAGCTGATCTGCACTAGGGACAGAGACTGCATAGAACGTGTGGATCAGCACCAGGGTCTGAGACTGCATAGAAACTGTGGATCAGCACCAGGGACAGAGACTGCATAGGACCTGTGGCTCAGCAGCAGGGACAGAGACTGTATAGAACCTGTGGTCTAGCACCAGGGCCAGAGACCACATAGAACTTGTGGTTTAGCACCATGGAAAGAGACTGCACTGAACCTTCGGATCAGCACCAGGGACAGAGACTGCATATAACATGTGGATCAGCACCAGGGAAAGAGACTGCATAGAACCTGCAGATCAGCACCAGGGATAAAGACTGCATAGAACCAGCTGATCTGCACTAGGGACAGAGACTGCATAGAACATGTAGATCAGCACCAGGGACAGAGACTACATAGAACCTGAGGATGAGCACCAGGGACAGAGACTGCACAGAACCTGCGGATAAGCACCAGTGACAGAGACTGAATAGGACCTGTGGCTCAGCACAAGGGACAGAGACTGTATAGAACCTGTGGTCTAGCACCAGGGCCAGAGACCACATAGAACTTGTGGTTTAGCACCATGGAAAGAGACTGCACTGAACCTTCGGATCAGCACCAGGGACAGAGACTGCACAGAACCTGAAGATCAGCACCAGTGACAGAGGCAGCATACAACCTGCGGTTCAGCACCAGGGACAGAGGCAGCATAGAAACTGCAGATCAGCACCAGGTACAGAGGCTGCATTTAACCTGTGGATCAGCACCAGGGACAAATGATGCATACAACCTGTAGATCAGCACCAGGGACAGAGGCAGCATAGAACCTGCGGATTAGTACCAGCGGCAGATGCTGCATAGAACCTGTGGATCAGCACCATGGACAGAGACTGCATAGAATCTGCGGCTCAGCACCAGGGACAGAGACTGCATATAACATGTGGATCAGCACCAGGGAAAGAGACTGCATAGAACCTGCAGATCAGCACCAGGGATAAAGACTGCATAGAACCAGCTGATCTGCACTAGGGACAGAGACTGCATAGAACATGTAGATCAGCACCAGGGACAGAGACTACATAGAACCTGAGGATGAGCACCAGGGACAGAGACTGCACAGTACCTGCGGATAAGCACCAGTGACAGAGATTGAATAGGACCTGTGGCTCAGCACAAGGGACAGAGACTGTATAGAACCTGTGGTCTAGCACCAGGGCCAGAGACCACATAGAACTTGTGGTTTAGCACCATGGAAAGAGACTGCACTGAACCTTCGGATCAGCACCAGGGACAGAGACTGCACAGAACCTGAAGATCAGCACCAGTGACAGAGGCAGCATACAACCTGCGGTTCAGCACCAGGGACAGAGGCAGCATAGAAACTGCAGATCAGCACCAGGTACAGAGGCTGCATTTAACCTGTGGATCAGCACCAGGGACAAATGATGCATACAACCTGTAGATCAGCACCAGGGACAGAGGCAGCATAGAACCTGCGGATTAGTACCAGCGGCAGATGCTGCATAGAACCTGTGGATCAGCACCATGGACAGAGACTGCATAGAATCTGCGGCTCAGCACCAGGGACAGAGACTGCATATAACATGTGGATCAGCACCAGGGAAAGAGACTGCATAGAACCTGCAGATCAGCACCAGGGATAAAGACTGCATAGAACCAGCTGATCTGCACTAGGGACAGAGACTGCATAGAACGTGTGGATCAGCACCAGGGTCAGAGACTGCATAGAAACTGTGGATCAGCACCAGGGACAGAGACTGCATAGGACCTGTGGCTCAGCACCAGCGACAGAGACTGCATAGATCATGTAGATCAGCACCAGGGACAGAGACTACATAGAACCTGAGGATCAGCACCAGGGACAGAGACTGCACAGAACCTGCGGATAAGCACCAGTGACAGAGACTGAATAGGACCTGTGGCTCAGCACCAGGGACAGAGTCTGCATAGAACCTGTGGTCTAGCACCAGGGCCAGAGACCACATAGAACTTGTGGATCAGCACCATGGAAAGAGACTGCACTGAACCTTCGGATCAGCACCAGGGACAGAGACTGCACAGAACCTGAAGATCAGCACCAGTGACAGAGGCAGCATACAACCTGCGGTTCAGCAACAGGGACAGAGGCAGCATAGAAACTGCAGATCAGCACCAGGTACAGAGGCTGCATTTAACCTGTGGATCAGCACCAGGGACAAATGATGCATAGAACCTGAAGATCAGCACCAGGGACAGAGACTGCATAGAAACTGCGGATCAGCACCAGGGACAGAGGCAGCATAGAACCTGCGGTTCAGCACCAGGGACAGAGGCAGCATAGAAACTGCAGATCAGCACCAGAGACAGAGGCTGCATAGAACCTGCAGATCAGCTCCATGGACAGATGCTGCATAGAACCTGCAGATCAGCACCAGGGACAGAGACTGCATAGAAACTGTAGATCAGCACCAGGGACAGAGACTGCATAGAACCTGTGGCTCAGCACCAGGGACAGAGACTACACAGAACTTGCGGATGAGCACCAGGCACAGAGGCAGCATAGAACCTGTGGTTCAGCACCAGGGACAGAGGCAGCATAGAACCTGCGGATTAGTACCAGCGGCAGATGCTGCATAGAACCTGTGGATCAGCACCATGGACAGAGACTGCATAGAATCTGCGGCTCAGCACCAGGTACAGAGACTGCATATAACATGTGGATCAGCACCAGGGAAAGAGACTGCATAGAACCAGCTGATCTGCACTAGGGACAGAGACTGCATAGAACGTGTGGATCAGCACCAGGGTCAGAGACTGCATAGAAACTGTGGATCAGCACCAGGGACAGAGACTGCATAGGACCTGTGGCTCAGCACCAGGGACAGAGACTGCATAGAACATGTAGATCAGCACCAGGGACATAGACTACATAGAACCTGAGGATGAGCACCAGGGACAGATACTGCACAGAACCTGCGGATAAGCACCAGTGACAGAGACTGAATAGGACCTGTGGCTCAGCACAAGGGACAGAGACTGTATAGCACCTGTGGTCTAGCACCAGGGCCAGAGACCACATAGAACTTGTGGTTTAGCACCATGGAAAGAGACTGCACTGAACCTTCGGATCAGCACCAGGGACAGAGACTGCACAGAACCTGAAGATCAGCACCAGTGACAGAGGCAGCATACAACCTGCGGTTCAGCACCAGGGACAGAGGCAGCATAGAAACTGCAGATCAGCACCAGGTACAGAGGCTGCATTTAACCTGTGGATCAGCACCAGGGACAAATGATGCATAGAACCTGAAGATCAGCACCAGGGACAGAGACTGCATAGAAACTGAGGATCAGCACCAGGGACAGAGGCAGCATAGAACCTGCGGTTCAGCACCAGGGACAGAGGCAGCATAGAAACTGCAGATCAGCACCAGAGACAGAGGCTGCATAGAACCTGCAGATCAGCTCCATGGACAGATGCTGCATAGAACCTGCAGATCAGCACCAGGGACAGAGACTGCATAGAACCTGTAGATCAGCACCAGGGACAGAGACTGCATAGAACCTGTGGCTCAGCACCAGGGACAGAGACTGCTTAGAACATGTGGATCAGCACCAGGGACAGAGACTGCACAGAACCTGCAGATAAGCACCAGGGACAGAGACTGCATAGAACCTGCGGCTCAGCACCAGGGACAGAGACTGCATAGAACATGTGGATCAGCACCAGGGACAGAGACTGCATTGAACCTGCGTATAAGCACCAGGGGCAGAGACTGCATACAACCTGCGGATAAGCACCAGGGACAGAGACTGCACAGAAACTGAGGACCAGCACCAGGGACAGAGGCAGCATAGAACCTGCGGTTCAGCACCAGGGACAGAGGCAGAATAGAACCTGCAGATCAGCACCAGGAACAGAGGCTGCATAGAACCTGCAGATCAGTACCAGGGACAGAGACTACATAGAGCCTGTGGATCAGCACCAGGGACAGAGGCTGCATACAACCTGTAGATCAGCACCAGGGACAGAGACTGCACAGAACCTGCAGATCAGCACCAGGGACAGAGGCAGCATAGAACTTGCGGTTCAGCACTAGGGACAGAGGCAGCATAGAACCTGCAGATCAGCACCAGGGACAGAGGCTGCATAGAACCTGCGAATCAGCACCAGGGACAGAGACTGCATAGAACTTGTTGCTCAGCACCAGGGACAGAGGCTGCATACAACCTGTAGATCAGCACCTGAGACAGAGACTACACAGAACTTGCGGATGAGCTCCAGGCACAGAGGCAGCACAGAAGCTGTGGTTCAGCACCAGGGACAGAGGCAGCATAGAAACTGCAGATCAGCACCAGGGACAGACGATGCATAGAACCTGCGGATCAGTACCAGCGGCAGATGCTGCATAGAACCTGTGGATCAGCACCAGAGACAGGGACTGCATAGAATCTGCGTCTCAGCACCAGGAACAGAGACTGCATATAACATGTGGATCAGCACCAGGGAAAGAGATTGCATAGAACCTGCAGATCAGCACCAGGGATAAAGACTGCATAGAACCAGCTGATCTGCACTAGGGACAGAGACTGCATAGAACGTGTGGATCAGCACCAGGGTCAGAGACTGCATAGAACCTGTGGATCAGCACCAGGGACAGAGACTGCATAGAACCTGTGGCTCAGCACCAGGGACAGAGACTGCATAGAACATGTAAATCAGCACCAGGGACAGAGACTACATAGAATCTGAGGATCAGCACCAGGGACAGAGACTGCACAGAACCTGCGGATAAGCACCAGTGACAGAGACTGAATAGGACCTGTGGCTCAGCACCAGGGACAGAGACTGCATAGAACCTGTGGTCTAGCACCAGGGCCAGAGACCACATAGAACTTGTGGATCAGCACCATGGAAAGAGACTGCACTGAACCTTCAGATCAGCACCAGGGACAGAGA
This sequence comes from Ranitomeya variabilis, assembly GCF_051348905.1. NCBI lineage: Eukaryota > Metazoa > Chordata > Amphibia > Anura > Dendrobatidae > Ranitomeya > Ranitomeya variabilis. The sequence continues at coordinate 553,020,173 of NC_135237.1, forward strand.
CTGCACAGAACCTGAAGATCAGCACCAGTGACAGAGGCAGCATACAACCTGCGGTTCAGCACCAGGGACAGAGGCAGCATAGAAACTGCAGATCAGCACCAGGTACAGAGGCTGCATTTAACCTGTGGATCAGCACCAGGGACAAATGCTGCATAGAACCTGAAGATCAGCACCAGGGACAGAGACTGCATAGAAACTGCGGATCAGCACCAGGGACAGAGGCAGCATAGAACCTGCGGTCCAGCACCAGTGACAGAGGCAGCATAGAAACTGCAGATCAGCACCAGAGACAGAGGCTGCATAGAACCTGCAGATCAGCTCCAGGGACAGATGCTGCATAGAACCTGCAGATCAGCACCAGAGACAGAGACTGCATAGAACCTGTGGATCAGCACCAGGGACAGAGACTGCATAGAACCTGTGGCTCAGCACCAGGGACAGAGACTGCATAGAACATGTGGATCAGCACCAGTGACAGAGACTGCACAGAACCTGCGGATAAGCACCAGGGACAGAGACTGCATAGAACCTGCGGCTCAGCACGAGGGACAGAGACTGCATAGAACATGTGGATCAGCACCATTGACAGAAACTGCATAGAACCTGCGTATAAGCACCAGGGACAGAGACTGCATACAACCTGCGGATAAGCACCAGGGACAGAGACTGCACAGAAACTGAGGATCAGCACCAGGGACAGAGGCAGCATAGAACCTGCGGGTCAGCACCAGGGACAGAGGCAGCATAGAACCTGCAGATCAGCACAAGGAACAGAGGCTGCATAGAACCTGCAGATCAGTACCAGGGACAGAGACTACATAGAGCCTGTGGATCAGCACCAGGGACAGAGGCTGCATACAACCTGTAGATCAGCACCAGGCACAGAGACTGCACAGAACCTGCGGATCAGCACCAGGGACAGAGGCAGCATAGAACTTGCGGTTCAGCACCAGGGACAGAGGCAGCATAGAACATGTGGATCAGCACCAGGGAAAGAGACTGCATAGAACCTGCAGATCAGCATTAGGGATAAAGACTGCATAGAACCTGCAGATCAGCTCCAGGGACAGATGCTGCATAGAACCTGCAGATCAGCACCAGGGACAGAGGCAGCATAGAAACTGCAGATCAGCACCAGGGACAGAGGCTGCATAGAACCTGCGGATCAGCACCAGGGACAGATGCTGCATAGAACCTGCAGATCAGCATCAGGGACAGAGCTTGCATAGAACCTGCGGATCAGCACCAAGGACAGAGACTGCATAGAACCTGCGGCTCAACACCAGGGACAGAGACTGCATAGAACATGTGGATCTGCACCAGGGCCAGAGTATGCATAGAACTTGCGGATCAGCACCAGGGGGAGAGGCTGCATACAACCTGTGGATAAGCACCAGGGACAGAGACTGCACAGAACCTGCGGATCAGCACCAGGGACAGAGGCAGCATAGAACCTGCGGTTCAGCACCAGGGACAGAGGCAGCATAGAACCTGTGGATGAGCACTAGGGACAGACGAAGCATAGAACCTACAGATCAGCACCAGGGTCAGAGACTGCATAGAGCCTGCGGATCAGCACCAGGGACAGAGGCTGCATACAACCTGCAGATCAGCACCAGGGACAGAGACTGCAAAGAACCTGAGAATCAGCACCAGGGACAGAGGCAGCATAGAACTTGCGGTTCAGCACGAGGGATAGAGGTAGCATAGAACCTGCAGATCAGCACCAGGGACAGAGGCTGCATAGAACCTGCAGATCAGCACCAGGGACAGAGACTGCACAGAACCTGTGGATCAGCACCAGGGAAAGAGACTGCATAGAACATGTGGATCAGCACCAGGGACAGAGACTGCATAGAACCTATGGCTCAGGACCAGGGACAGAGACTGCATAGAACATGTGGATCAGCACCAGGGACAGAGACTGCATAGAACCTGTGGATCAGCACCAGGGACAGAGACTGCACAGAACCTGTGGATAAGCACCAGGGACAGAGACTGAATAGCACCTGCAGCTCAGCACCAGGGACAGAGACTGCATAGAACAGGTGTTTAAGCACCACGGACAGAGACTGCATAGAGCCTGTGGATCAGCACCAGGGACAGAGACTGCATAGAACCTGCGTATAAGCACCAGGGACAGAGACTGCATAGAACCTGCGGCTCAGCACCAGGGAGAGAAACTGCATAGAACATGTGGATCAGCACCAGGGACAGGGAATGCACAGAAAATGCGGATCAGCACCAGGGACAGAGACTGCATAGAACCTGCGGCTCAGCACCAGGGACAGAGACTGCATAGAGCATGTGGATTAGCACCAGGGAAAGAGACTGCATTGAACCTGTGGATAAGCACCAGGGACAAAGACTGCATAAAACCAGATGATCTGCATTCGGACAGAGACTGTATAGAACCTGTGGATCAGCACCAGGGTCAGAGACTGCATAGAACCTGCAGATCAGCACCAGGGCCAGAGTATGCATACAACCTGCAGATCAGCACCAGGGACAGAGGCTGCATACAACCTGCGGATAAGCACCAGGGACAGGGACTGCACAGAAACTGAGGATCAGCACCAGGGACAGAGGCAGCATAGAACCTGCGGTTCAGCACCAGGGACAGAGGCAGCATAGAACCTGCAGATCAGCACCAGCGACAGAGGCTGCATAGAACCTGCAGATCAGCACCAGGGGCAGAGACTGCATAGAGCCTGCGGATCAGCACCAGGGACAGAGGCTGCATACAACCTGTAGATCAGCACCAGGGACAGAGGCTGCACAGAACCTGCGAATCAGCACCAGGGACAGAGGCAGCATAGAACTTGCGGTTCAGCACCAGGGACAGAGGCAGCTTAGAACCTGCAGATCAGCACCAGGGAGAGAGGCTGCATACAACCTGCGGATCAGCACCAGGGACAGAGACTGCATAGAACCTGTGGCTCAGCACCAGGGACAGATACTGCATAGAACATGTGGATCACCACCAGGGACATAGAATGCATAGAACCTGAGGATCAGCACCAGGGACAGAGGCAGCATAGAACCTGTGGTTCAGCACCAGGGACAGACGCTGCATAGAACCTGCAGATAAGTACCAGGGGCAGATGCTGCATAGAACATGCGGATCAGCACCAGGGACAGAGACTGCATAGAACCTGCGGCTCAGCACCAGGGACAGAAACTGCATAGAACATGTAAATCAGCACCAGGGAAAGAGACTGCATAGAACCTGCAGATCAGCACCAGGGATAAAGTCTGCATAGAACCAGCTGATCTGCATTCGGACAGAGACTGTATAGAACCTGTGGATCAACACCAGGGTCAGAGACTGCATAGAACCTGCGGATCAGCACCAGGACCAGAGTATGCATAGAACCTGCGGATCAGCACCAGGGACAGAGGCTGCATACAACCTGTGGATAAGCACCAGGGACAGAGACTGCACAGATCCTGCGGATCAGCACCAGGGACAGAGGCAGCATAGAACCTGCGGTTCAGCACCAGGGACAGAGGCAGCATAGAACCTGCAGATGAGCACTAGGGACAGAGGCAGCATAGAACCTACAGATCAGCACCAGGGACAGAGACTGCATAGAACCTGTGGCTCAGCACCAGGGACAGAGACTGCACAGATCCTGCGGATAAGCACCAGGTACAGAGACTGAATAGCATCTGCTGCTCTGCACCAGGGACAGAGACTGCATAGAACATTTGGATCAGCACCAGGGACAACGACTGCATAGAACCTGTGGATCAGCACCAGGGACAGAGACTGCATAGAACCTGCGTATAAGCACAAAGGACAGAGACTGCATAGAACCTGCGGCTCTGCACCAGGGACGGAGACGGCATAGAACATGTGGATCAGCACCAGATACATAGACTGCATAGAACCTGTGGATCAGCACCAGGGACAGAGAATGCACAGAAACGGCGGATTAGCACCAGGGACAGAGGCAGCATAGAACCTGCGGTTCAGCACCAGGGACAGAGGCAGCATAGAAACTGCAGATCAGCACCAGGGACAGAGGCTGCATAGAACCTGCGGATCAGCACCAGGGACAGATGCTGCATAGAACCTGCAGAACACCATCAGGGACAGAGATTGCATAGAACCTGCGGATCAGCACCAGGGACAGAGACTGCATAGAACCTGCGGCTCAGCACCAGGGACAGAGACTGCATAGAACATGTGGATCAGCACCAGGGAAAGAGACTGCATAGATCCTGCGGATCAGCACCAGGGCCAGAGTATGCATAGAACCTGCTGATCAGCACCAGGGACAGAGGCTGCATACAACCTGTGGATAAGCACCAGGGACAGAGACTGCACAGAACCTGTGGATAAGCACCAGTGACAGAGGCAGCATAGAACCTGCGGTTCAGCACCAGGGACAGAGGCAGCATAGAACCTGCAGATCAGCACCAGGGACTGAGGCTGCATAGAACCTACAGATCAGCACCAGGGACAGAGACTGCATAGAGCCTGCGGATCAGCACCAGGGACAGAGGCTGCATACAACCTGCAGATCAGCACCAGGGACATAGACTGCATAGAACCTACAGATCAGCCCCTGGGACAGAGACTGCATAGAGCCTGCGGATCAGCACCAGGGACAGAGGCTGCATACAACCTGCAGATAAGCACCAGGGACAGAGGCTGCATACAACCTGTGGATAAGCACCAGGGACAGAGACTGCACAGAACCTGTGGATATGTACCAGGTACAGAGGCAGCATAGAACCTGCAGATCAGCACCAGGGACAGAGGCAGCATAGAACTTGCAGATCAGCACGAGGGATAGAGGCAGCACAGAACCTGCAGATCAGCACCAGGGACAGAGGCTGCATAGAACCTGCAGATCAGCACCAGGGACAGAGGCAGCATAGAAACTGCAGATCAGCACCAGGGTCAGAGGCTGCATAGAAACTGCGGATCAGCACCAGGGACAGATGCTGCATAGAACCTGCAGATCAGCACCAGGGACAGAGACTGCATAGAACCTGTCTCTCAGCACCAGGGACAGAGACTGCATAGAACATGTGGATCAGCACCAGGGACAGAGACTGCACAGAACCTGCAGATAAGCACCAGGGACAGAGACTGCATCGAATCTACGGCTCAGCACCAGGGATAGAAACTGCATAGAACATGTGGATCAGCACCAGGGACAGAGACTGCATAGAACCTGTGGATCAGCACCAGGGACAGAGACTGCATAGAACCTGCGTATAAGCACGAGGGACAGAGACTGCATAGAACCTGCGGATCAGCACCAGGGACAGAGCCTGCATACAACCTGCAGATCAGCACCAGGGACAGAGACTGCACAGAACCTGCAGATCAGCACCAGGGACACAGGGAGCATAGAACTTGCAGTTCAGCAGGAGGGACATAGGCAGCATAGAACCTGCAGATCAGCACCAGGGACAGAGGCTGCATAGAACCAGCAGGTCAACATCAGGGACAGAGACAGCACAGAACCTGTGGATAAGCACCAGGGACAGAGACTCAGAGACTGAATAGCACCTGCGGCTCAGCACCAGGGACAGAGACTGCATAGAACAGGTGGCTCAGCACCAGGGACAGAGACTGCATAGAACATGTGGATCAGCACCAGGGACAGTGACTGCATAAAACCTGCGGATCAGCACCAGGGACAGAGACTGCACAGAATCTGCGGATAAGCACCAGGGACAGAGACTGAATAGCACCTGCGGCTAAGCACCAGGGACAGAGACTGCATAGAACAGGTGGATCAGCACCAGGGATAGAGACTGCATAGAACATGTGGATCAGCACCAGGGACAGAGACTGCATAGAACCTGCGTATAAGCACCAGGGACAGAGACTGCATAGAACCTGCGGCTCAGCACCAGGGACAGAGACTGCATAGAACATGTGGATCAGCACCAGTGACATAGACTGCATAGAACCTGTGGATCAGCACCTGGAACAGAGAATGCACAGAAAATGCGGATCAGCACCAGGGACAGAGGCAGCATAGAACCTTCGGTTCAGCACCACGGACAGAGGCAGCATAGAAACTGCAGATCAGCACCAGGGACAGAGGCTGCATAGAACCTGGGGATCAGCACCAGGGATAGATGCTGCATAAAAACTGCAGATCAGCACCAGGGACAGAGATTGCATAGAACCTGCGGCTCAGCACCAGGGACAGAGACTGCATAGAACATGTGGATCAGCACCAGGGAAAGAGACTGCATAGATCCTGCGGATCAGCACCAGGGCCAGAGTATGCATAGAACCTGCTGATCAGCACCAGGGACAGAGGCTGCATACAACCTGTGGATAAGCACCAGGGACAGAGACTGCACAGAACCTGTGGATAAGCACCAGTGACAGAGGCAGCATAGAACCTGCAGTTCAGCACCAGGGACAGAGGCAGCATAGAACCTGCAGATCAGCACCAGGGACTGAGGCTGCATAGAACCTACAGATCAGCACCAGGGACAGAGACTGCATAGAGCCTGCGGATAAGCACCAGGGACAGAGGCTGCATACAACCTGCAGATCAGTACCAGGGACATAGACTGCATAGAACCTACAGATCAGCACCAGGGACAGAGACTGCATAGAGCCTGCGGATCAGCACCAGGGACAGAGGCTGCATACAACCTGCGGATCAGCACCAGGGACAGAGGCTGCATACAACCTGTGGATAAGCACCAGGGACAGAGACTGCACAGAACCTGTGGATAAGTACCAGGTACAGAGGCAGCATAGAACCTGCAGATCAGCACCAGGGACAGAGGCAGCATAGAACTTGCAGATCAGCACGAGGGACAGAGGCAGCACAGAACCTGCAGATCAGCACCAGGGACAGAGGCTGCATAGAACCTGCAGATCAGCACCAGGGCCAGAGGCAGCATAGAAACTGCAGATCAGCACCAGGGTCAGAGGCTGCATAGAAACTGCGGATCAGCACCAGGGATAGATGCTGCATAGAACCTGCAGATCAGCACCAGGGACAGAGACTGCATAGAACCTGTCTCTCAGCACCAGGGACAGAGACTGCATAGAACATGTGGATCAGCACCAGGGACAGAGACTGCACAGAACTTGCGGATAAGCACCAGGGACAGAGACTGCATCGAATCTACGGCTCAGCACCAGGGATAGAGACTGCATAGAACATGTGGATCAGCACCAGGGACAGAGAATGCATAGAACCTGTGGATCAGCACCAGAGACAGAGACTGCATAGAACCTGCGTATAAGCACGAGGGACAGAGACTGCATAGAACCTGCGGCTCAGCACCAGGGACAGAGACTGCATAGAACATGTGGATCAGCACCAGGGACATAGACTGCATAGAACCTGTGGATCAGCACCAGGGACAGAGAATGCACAGAAACTGTGGATCAGCACCAGGGACAGAGGCAGCATAGAACCTGCGGTTCAGCACCAGGGACAGAGGCAGCATAGAAACTACAGATCAGCACCAGGGACAGAGGCTGCATAGAACATGTGGATCAGCACCAGGGACAGATGCTGCATAGAACCTGCAGATCAGCACCAGGGACAGAGATTGCATAGAAACTGCGGATCAGCACCAGGGACAGAGACTGCATAGAACCTGCGGCTCAGCACCAGGGACAGAGACTGCATAGAACATGTGGATCAGCACCAGGGAAAGAGACTGCATTGAACCTGTGGATCAGCACCAGGGACAAAGACTGCATAGAACCAGCTGATCTGCATTCGGACAGAGACTGTATAGAACCTGTGGATCAGCACCAGGGTCAGAGACTGCATAGTACCTGCGGATCAGCACCAGGGCCAGAGTATGCATAGAACCTGCTGATCAGCACCAGGGACAGAGGCTGCATACAACCTGCGGATAAGCACCAGGGACAGAGACTGCACAGAACCTGTGGATAAGCACCAGTGACAGAGGCAGCATAGAACCTGCAGTTCAGCACCAGGGACAGAGGCAGCATAGAACCTGCAGATCAGCATCAGGGACTGAGGCTGCATAGAACCTACAGATCAGCACCAGGGACAGAGACTGCATAGAGCCTGCGGATCAGCACCAGGGACAGAGGCTGCTGCATACAACCTGCAGATCAGCACCAGGGACATAGACTGCATAGAACCTACAGATCAGCACCAGGGACAGAGACTGCATAGAGCCTGCGGATCAGCACCAGGGACAGAGGCTGCATACAACCTGCGGATCAGCACCAGGGACAGAGGCTGCATACAACCTGTGGATAAGCACCAGGGACAGAGACTGCACAGAACCTGTGGATAAGTACCAGGTACAGAGGCAGCATAGAACCTGCAGATCAGCACCAGGGACAGAGGCAGCATAGAACTTGCAGATCAGCACGAGGGACAGAGGCAGCACAGAACCTGCAGATCAGCACCAGGGACAGAGGCTGCATAGAACCTGCAGATCAGCACCAGGGACAGAGGCAGCATAGAAACTGCAGATCAGCACCAGGGTCAGAGGCTGCATAGAAACTGCGGATCAGCACCAGGGATAGATGCTGCATAGAACCTGCAGATCAGCACCAGGGACAGAGACTGCATAGAACCTGTCTCTCAGCACCAGGGACAGAGACTGCATAGAACATGTGGATCAGCACCAGGGACAGAGACTGCACAGAACTTGCGTATAAGCACCAGGGACAGAGACTGCATCGAATCTACGGCTCAGCACCAGGGATAGAGACTGCATAGAACATGTGGATCAGCACCAGGGACAGAGAATGCATAGAACCTGTGGATCAGCACCAGGGACAGAGACTGCATAGAACCTGCGTATAAGCACGAGGGACAGAGACTGCATAGAACCTGCGGTTCAGCACCAGGGACAGAGACTGCATAGAACATGTGGATCAGCACCAGGGACGTAGACTGCATAGAACCTGTGGATCAGCACCAGGGACAGAGGCAGCATAGAACCTGCGGTTCAGCACCAGGGACAGAGGCAGCATAGAAACTACAGATCAGCACCAGGGACAGAGGCTGCATAGAACATGCGGATCAGCACCAGGGACAGATGCTGCATAGAACCTGCAGATCAGCACCAGGGACAGAGATTGCATAGAAACTGCGGATCAGCACCAGGGACAGAGACTGCATAGAACCTGCGGCTCAGCACCAGGGACAGAGACTGCATAGAACATGTGGATCAGCACCAGGGAAAGAGACTGCATTGAACCTGTGGATCAGCACCAGGGACAAAGACTGCATAGAACCAGCTGATCTGCATTCGGACAGAGACTGTATAGAACCTGTGGATCAGCACCAGGGTCAGAGACTGCATAGTACCTGCGGATCAGCACCAGGGCCAGAGTATGCATAGAACCTGCGGATCAGCACCAGGGACAGAGGCTGCACACAACCTGCGGATAAGCACCAGGGACAGAGACTGCACAGAAACTGAGGATCAGCAACAGGGACAGAGGCAGCATAGAACCTGCAGTTCAGCACCAGGGACAAAGGCAGCATAGAAACTACAGATCAGCACCAGGGACAGAGGCTGCATAGAACATGCGGATCAGCACCAGGGACAGATGCTGCATAGAACCTGCAGATCAGCACAAGGGACAGAGATTGCATATAAACTGCGGATCAGCACCAGGGACAGAGACTGCATAGAACCTGCGGCTCAGCACCAGGGACAGAGACTGCATAGAACATGTGGATCAGCACCAGGGAAAGAGACTGCATTGAACCTGTGGATCAGCACCAGGGACAAAGACTGCATAGAACCAGCTGATCTGCATTCGGACAGAGACTGTATAGAACCTGTGGATCAGCACCAGGGTCAGAGACTGCATAGTACCTGCGGATCAGCACCAGGGCCAGAGTATGCATAGAACCTGCGGATCAGCACCAGGGACAGAGGCTGCACACAACCTGCGGATAAGCACCAGGGACAGAGACTGCACAGAAACTGAGGATCAGCAACAGGGACAGAGGCAGCATAGAACCTGCGGTTCAGCACCAGGGACAGAGGCAGCATAGAACCTGCAGATCAGCACCAGGGACAGAGGCTGCATAAAACCTGCAGATCAGCACCAGGGACAGAGACTGCATAGAGCCTGCGGATCAGCACCAGGGACAGAGGCTGCATTCAACCTGTAGATCAGCACCAGGGACAGAGACTGCACAGAACCTGTGGATCAGCACCCGGGGCAGAGGCAGCATAGAACTTGCGGTTCAGCACGAGGGACAGAGGCAGCATAGAAGCTGCAGATCAGCACCAGGGACAGAGGCTGCATAGAACCTGCAGATCAGCACCAGGGACAGAGACTGCATAGAACCTGCGGCTCAGCACCAGGGACAGAGACTGCATAGAACATGTGGATCAGCACCAGGGACATAGACTGCATAGAACCTGAGGATCAGCACCAGGGACAGAGACTACACAGAACTTGCGGATGAGCACCAGGCACAGAGGCAGCATAGAACCTGTGGTTCAGCACCAGGGACAGAGGCTGCATAGAAACTGCAGATCAGCATCAGGGACAGACGCTGCAAAGAACTTGAGGATCAGTACCAGGGGCAGATGCTGCATAGAACCTGTGGATCAGCACCAGGGACAGAGACTGCATAGAACCTGTGGCTCAGCACCAGGGACAGAGACTGCATTGAACCTTGTGGATCAGCACCAGGGAAATTGACTGCATAGAACCTGTGGATCAGCACCAGGGACAGAGACTGCATAGAACCTGTGGATCAGAACCAGGGACAGAGACTGCATAGAACCTGCACATCAGCACCAGGGACATAGACTGCATAGAACCAGCTGATATGCACTAGGGATAGAGACTACATAGAACCTGTGGATCAGCACCAGGGTCAGAGACTGCATAGATCCTGTGGATCAGCACCAGGGTCAGAGTCTGTACAGAACCTTTGGATCAGCATCAGGCACAGAGACTGCGTAGAACCTGCGGATCAGCACCAGGGTCAGAGTCTGCATAGAACCTGCGGTTCAGCACCAGGCACAGAGGTTGCATAGAACCTGTGGATTAGCATCAGGGACAGAGACTGCATAGAACGTGTGGATCAGCACCAGGGAAAGAGACTACACAGAACCTGCGGATCAGCACCAGAGACAAAGACTGCATAGAACCTGCAGATCAGCACCAGGGACAGAGAGTGCATAGAACCTGCAAATCAGCACCAGGGGCATAGACTGCATAGAACCTGTGGATCAGCACCAGGGACAGAGACTGCATAGAACCTGTAGATCATTACCAGGACAGAGACTAGACAGAACCTGCGGATCAGCACCAGTGACAGATGCTACATAGAAACTGTGGATCAGCACCAGGGACAGAGAGTGCATAGAACCTGCAGATCAGCACCAGGGACAGAGCCTGCATAGAACCTGTGGATCAGCATCAGGGTCAGAGTCTGCATAGAACCAGCGGATCAGCACCAGGGACAGAGGCTGCATAGAACCTATGGACCAGCACCAGGGACAGAGGCTGCATAGAACCTGTGGACTAGCACCAGGGACAGAGAGTGCATAGAACGTGTGGATCAGCACCAAGGAAAGAGACTGCACAGAACCTGTGGATCAGCACCAGGGACAGAGACTGCATAGAACCTCCGGATCAGCACCAGGGACAGAGACTGGATAGAACCTGTGTATCAGCACCAGGGACATAGACAGCAAAGAACCAGCGGATCAGCACCAGGGGCAGAGACTGCATAGAACCTGCAGATCAGCACCAGGGACAAAGACTGCATAGAACCAGCTGATCAGCAGTACACTGTGTTCCAAATTATTATGCAAATTGGATTTAAGTGTCATAGAGATTTAATTGTTTTGTTTTTCAAATAAACTCGTGGATGGTATTGTGTCTCAGGGCTCAATGGATCACTGAAATCAATCTTAAACACATGTGATAATTGGTTTTCCAGGTGATTCTAATTAAAGGAAAACTACTTAGAAATGATGTTCCACATTATTAAGCAGGTCACAGTTTTCAAGTAACATGGGATAGAAAAAGGATCTCTCTGCTGCTGAAAAGCATCAAATAGTGCAATGCCTTGGTGAAGGGATGAAAACATTAGAAATTTTCCAAAAACATAAGCGTGATCATCGTACTGTTAAGAGATTTGTGGCTGTATCTGAGCACAAATGTGTTTGTGCTGATAAAGGCATAATGAGGAAGATTTCTGCCAGGCAAGTTTATCGGATTAAGAGAGCAGCTGCTAAAAAGCCATTACAAAGCAGCAAACAGATATTTGAAGCTGCTGGTGCCTCTGGAGTCCCTCGAACCTCAAGGTGTAGGCTCCTTCAAAGGCTTACTGTGGTGCATAAACCTACTATTCGGCCACCTTAAACAGTGTTCACAAGCAGAAATGGTTGTATTGGGCCCACACATACATGAAGACTAATTTCCAAACAGTCTTGTTTACTGATAAGTGTTGAGCAAACCTGGATGGTCCAGATGGATGGAGTAGTGGATGGTTGGTGGATGGCCACCATGTCCCAACAAGGCTGCAACGTCAGCGAGGAGGTGGAGGAGTCATGTTTTGGGCCAGAATCATTGGAAACAGCTGGTAAGGCCCTTTAAGGTTCCTGAAGGTGTGAAAATGACCTCTGCAAAGTATATAGAGTTTCTGACTGACAACTTTCTTCTATGGTCTAAAAAGCAGAAATGTGCCCTCAGGAGCAAAATCATCTTCATGCTGACAATGCCCCATCTCATGCTGCAAAGAATACCTCTAAGTCATTGACTGCTATGGGCATAAAGGAGATAAACTCATGGTGTGGCCACCATCTTCCCCTGACCTCAATCCTATAGAGAACCTTTGGAGGATTATCAAGCAAAAGATCTATGAGGGTGGGAGGCAGTTCACATCCAAACAGCAGCTCTGGGAGGCAAATAAATACAAGCAGAAACTCTCCAAGAACTCACAAGTTCAATGGATGCAAGAATTGTGAAGGTGATATCAATGAAGGGTCCTATGTTAACATGTAACTTGGCCTGTTAGGATGTTTTGGCGTTAAATAGCTTTTTTGTTCAGTGAATGTGACCTCCTAATGCTGCAAATTCCACAAATGAGCATTTTCAGTTCTTTAAAACATATCAAATGTTTAGAAATTCTACTGTGCCTAATAATTTGGAACAGTGCATTTTGAGTTTTTATTCATTTTGGAGATTATACTGCTATCATTGGGAGGTTTCTTCAATAAAATTCGATGTATAATCTAACGGGTGATGACTTTTATTAGACTGACTGTCATTTGCACCGACCATTTAGGAAAATCTGATAAAAATGTAATTTGCATAATAATTTGGGACAAAGTGTAGGGACAGAGACTGCATAGAACCGTGCGGATCAGCACCAGGCACATAGGTTGCATTGAACCTATGGACCAGCATCAGGGTCAGAGGCTGCATAGAACCTGTGGACTAGCACAAGGGACATAGACTGCATAGAACCTGCAGATCAGCACCAGGGACATACACTGCATAGAACCTGCGGATCAGCACCTGGGACCGAGACTGCATAGAACCTGCAGAACAGCACCTGGGACCGAGACTGCATAGAACCTGTGGATCAGCACTGGTGACAGAGGCTGCATAGAACCTGTGGATCAGCACCAGGGACAGAGACTGCATAGAACCTGTGGATCAGCACCAGGGACAGAGGCTGCATAGAACCTGTGGATCAGCACCAGGGACAGAGTCTGCATAGAACGTGTTGATCAGCACCAGGGAAAAAGACTGCACAGAACCTGCGGACCAGCACCAGGGACAGAGACTGCACAGAACCTGTGGATCAGCATCAGGGACAGAGGCAGCATAGAACCTGTGGATTAGCACCAGGGACAGAGGCTGCATAGAACCTGCAAATCAGCACCAGGGACAGAGACTGCATAGATCATATGGACCAGCACCAGAGATAGAGACTGCATAGAGCCTGCTGATCAGCAGCAGGGACAGAGACTGAACAGAATCTCTGGATCAGCACCAGGAACAAAGAATGCATAAAAACTGTGGATCAGCACAAGGGACAGAGACTGCATAGAACCTGCGGATCAGCACCAGGGACAGAGACTGCATAGAACCTGCGGATTAGCACCAGGGACAGAGACTGCATAGAACTTGAGGATCAGCACCAGGTACAGAGACTGCATAGAACCTGCGGATCTGTACCAGGGACAGAGACTGCATAGACCCTGCGGATCAGCACCAGGGACAGAGGCTGCATAGAATGCGGATCAGCACCAGAGACAGAGATTGCATAGAACCTTTGGATCAGAACTAGCGACAGAGACTGCATAGAACCTGCGGATCACAACCAGGGACAAAGAATTCATAGAACCTGCGGATCAGCACCAGGGAAAAAGACTGCATAGAACCTGTGGATCAGCACTAGGAACAGAAACTGCATAGAACCTGCGGATCAGCACCAGGGACAGAGACTGCATAGAACCTGCGGATCAGCACCAGGGACAGAGAATGCATAGAACCTGTGGTCAGCACCAGGGACAGAGAATGCATAGACCCTTCAGATCAGCACCAGGGACAGAGGCTGCATAGAAAACGGTTCAGCATCACGGGCAGATGCTGCATAGAACCTGTGGATTAGGAACAGAGACAGAGACTGCATAGAAACTGGGTCCAGCACCAGGAACAGAGACTAAACAGAACCTGCGGATAAGCACCAGGGAAAGAGGCTGCATACAACCTGCGGATCAGTACCAGGGACAGAGGCTGCATAGAACCTGCAAATCAGCACCAGGGACAGAGACTGCATAGATCCTCCAGATCAGCACCAGGGACAGAGACTGCATAGAATCGGCGGATCAGCACCAGGGACAGAGACTGCATAGAACCTGCGGATCAGCACCAGGGACAAAGACTGCATAGAACCAGCTGATCAGCACTAGGGACAGAGATTGCGTAGAACCTGTGGATCAGCACCAGTGTCAGAGACTGCATAGAACCTGCAGATCAGCACCAGGGACAGAGGCTGCATAGAACCTGTGGACTAGCACCAGGGACAGAGTCTGAATAGAACGTGTGGATCAGCACCAGGGAAAAAGACTGCACAGAACCTGCGGACCAGCACCAGGGACAGAGACTGCATAGATCCTGCGGATCAGCACCAGGGACTGAGACTGCATAGAACCTGCAGATCAGCACCAGGGACATACACTGCATAGAACCTGTGGATCAGCACCTGGGACCGAGACAGCATAGAACCTGCAGAACAGCACCTGGGACCGAGACTGCATAGAACCTGTGGATCAGCACCGGTGACAGAGGCTGCACAGAACCTGCGGACCAGCACCAGGGACAGAGACTGCATAGAACCTGCGGATCAGCACCAGGGACTGAGACTGCATAGAACCTGTGGATCAGCACCTGGGACCGAGACTGCATAGAACCTGCAGATCAGCACCAGGGACAGAGACTGGATAGAACCTGCGGATCAGCACCGGTGACAGATGCTGCATAGAACCTGTGGATCAGCACAAGGGTCAGAGTCTGCATAGAACCTGCGGATCAGCACCAGGGATAGAGACTACATAGAACCTGTGGATCAGCACCAGGGACATACACTGCATAGAACCTGCAGATCAGCACCTGGGACCGAGACTGCATAGAACCTGCAGATCAGCATCAGGGACAGAGACTGGATAGAACCTGCGGATCAGCACCGGTGACAGATGCTGCATAGAACCTGTGGATCAGCACCAGGGTCAGAGTCTGCATAGAACCTGCGGATCAGCACCAGGGACAGAGGCTGCATAGATTCTGTGGATCAGCACCAGGGACAGAGATTGCATAGAACTTGTAGATCAGCACCAGGGACAGAGGCTGCATAGAACCTGCGGATTAGCACCAGGGACAGAGACTGCATAGAACTTGAGGATCAGCACCAGGTACAGAGACTGCATAGAACCTGCGGATCTGTTCCAGGGACAGAGACTGCATAGACCCTGCGGATCAGCACCAGGGACAGAGGCTGCATAGAATGCGGAACAGCACCAGAGACAGAGATTGCATAGAACCTGTGGATCAGAACTAGCGACAGAGACTGCATAGAACCTGCGGATCACAACCAGGGACAAATAATTCATAGAACCTGCGGATCAGCACCAGGGAAAAAGACTGCATAGAACCTGTGGATCAGCACTAGGAACAGAAACTGCATAGAACCTGCGGATCAGCACCAGGGACAGAGACTGCATAGAACCTGCGGATCAGCACCAGGGACAGAGAATGCATAGAACCTGTGGTCAGCACCAGGGACAGAGAATGCATAGACCCTTCAGATCAGCACCAGGTACAGAGGCTGCATAGAAAACGGTTCAGCATCACGGACAGATGCTGCATAGAACCTGTGGATTAGCAACAGAGACAGAGACTGCATAGAAACTGGGTCCAGCACCAGGAACAGAGACTAAACAGAACCTGCGGATAAGCACCAGGGAAAGAGGCTGCATACAACCTGCGGATCAGCATCAGGGACAGAGGCAGCATAGAACCTGTGGATCAGCACCAGGGACAGAGGCTGCATAGAACCTGCAAATCAGCACCAGGGACAGAGACTGCATAGAACCTGAGGATCAGCACCAGGGACAGAGATTGCATAGAACTTGTAGATCAGCACCAGGGACAGAGGCTGCATAGAACCTGCGGATTAGCACCAGGGACAGAGACTGCATAGAACTTGAGGATCAGCACCAGGTACAGAGACTGCATAGAACCTGCGGATCTGTTCCAGGGACAGAGACTGCATAGACCCTGCGGATCAGCACCAGGGACAGAGGCTGCATAGAATGCGGAACAGCACCAGAGACAGAGATTGCATAGAACCTGTGGATCAGAACTAGCGACAGAGACTGCATAGAACCTGCGGATCACAACCAGGGACAAATAATTCATAGAACCTGCGGATCAGCACCAGGGAAAAAGACTGCATAGAACCTGTGGATCAGCACTAGGAACAGAAACTGCATAGAACCTGCGGATCAGCACCAGGGACAGAGACTGCATAGAACCTGCGGATCAGCACCAGGGACAGAGAATGCATAGAACCTGTGGTCAGCACCAGGGACAGAGAATGCATAGACCCTTCAGATCAGCACCAGGTACAGAGGCTGCATAGAAAACGGTTCAGCATCACGGACAGATGCTGCATAGAACCTGTGGATTAGCAACAGAGACAGAGACTGCATAGAAACTGGGTCCAGCACCAGGAACAGAGACTAAACAGAACCTGCGGATAAGCACCAGGGAAAGAGGCTGCATACAACCTGCGGATCAGCATCAGGGACAGAGGCAGCATAGAACCTGTGGATCAGCACCAGGGACAGAGGCTGCATAGAACCTGCAAATCAGCACCAGGGACAGAGACTGCATAGAACCTGAGGATCAGCACCAGGGACAAAGACTGCATAGAACCAGCTGATCAGCACTAGGGACAGAGATTGCGTAGAACCTGTGGATCAGCACCAGTGTCAGAGACTGCATAGAACCTGCAGATCAGCACCAGGGACAGAGGCTGCATAGAACCTGTAGACTAGCACCAGGGACAGAGTCTGAATAGAACGTGTGGATCAGCACCAGGGAAAAAGACTGCACAGAACCTGCGGACCAGCACCAGGGACAGAGACTGCATAGAACCTGCGGATCAGCACCAGGGACTGAGACTGCATAGAACCTGCAGATCAGCACCAGGGACATACACTGCATAGAACCTGCGGATCAGCACCTGGGACCGAGACTGCATAGAACCTGCAGATCAGCACCTGGGACCGAGACTGCATAGAACCTGTGGATCAGCACCGGTGACAGAGGCTGCATAGAACCTGTGGATCAGCACCAGGGACAGAGACTGCATAGAACCTGTGGATCAGCACCAGGGACAGAGGCTGCATAGAACCTGTGGATCAGCACCAGGGACAGAGTCTGCATAGAACGTGTTGATCAGCACCAGGGAAAAAGACTGCACAGAACCTGCGGACCAGCACCAGGGACAGAGACTGCATAGAACCTGTGGATCAGCACCAGGGACTGAGACTGCATAGAACCTGTGGATCAGCACTGGTGACAGAGGCTGCATAGAACCTGTGGATCAGCACCAGGGACAGAGACTGCATAGAACCTGTGGATCAGCACCAGGGACAGAGGCTGCATAGAACCTGTGGATCAGCACCAGGGTCAGAGTCTGCATAGAACCTGCGGATCAGCACCAGGGACAGAGACTGCATAGAACCTGCGGATCAGCACCAGGGACAGAGACTGCATAGAACCTGCGGATCAGCACCTGGGACCGAGACTGCATAGAACCTGCAGATCAGCACCAGGGACAGAGACTGGATAGAACCTGCGGATCAGCACCGGTGACAGATGCTGCATAGAACCTGCGGATCAGCACAAGGGACAGAGACTGCACAGAACCTGCGGATCAGTACCAGGGACAGAGACTGCGTATAAACTGCGGATCAGCACCTGGGGGAGCGATCAGTGATCAGCACCATGGACAGCAGTCGGCGGAAGGATTCAGTGCTGCTGCCGGCGGAGGGATCCGTTGGACCAGCCCTGAGGAGGAGCTCGGGCGGGGATGCAGCAGGGCTTATAGAGAGCCGCAGCCGCCGCCGCGCACAGTCCGGAGCAGACGCTGAGGATTGTCGCTGTCAGCGTTTCCTCTGCTCCTCGCCGCTTTATGACTGTCCCTGCTGGGAGTTGTAGTACTCGTTGTATTCGCGCACATTTATCCTGCAGCTTTTTGTTCTTGCCGCCTCTGCTTTACTGGAATGGAGAAGTATTTGCCCCAACTCTTGGCTGAGAAGGACGCCTTGGACCCTTCCTTTACCCATGCGCTGAGGATGGTGACTGAAGGTGAGGAGACCACCCTGCTCGGGCAGGTAGAGGGGGCACAGGTGCAGTGGATGGAGGACGGTGCGTGGGGTCCCCGGGCAGCTCAATGTCAGGCGGGTCCCTAACAGCAGAGATCAGGTTGTTTCCTGATCAGCAGATGATGCCCCTTATGTGCATGAAGGGTCTTTGGGCAGATGCCTTCCTTACACTTTGTTATAACTTTGCCTCCATTGCTTGTATATCAGGGAGGGGGTCTTCACTGTGCAAGCCCCCCTATGGGTATTCCTTACCCTTTAAAAAAAATCGTTCAGGTGGCTTCATAACATGGAGAAATGCAATTACCTTCCAATCAATTGTGATCAATGCAAGTTCCATGTCCTCTTAGTTCCAGAGCCCCCTCCCCATTGTTCTGCCCCTGCTGGCGTCAATGCTGTTCATTAGAACCCGATGTAACAGGAGAACACTGAATGTTTGGTAAATAGAACGTTGTGTTTCCAAATAGAACGCTGTGTAACTGCCCACGTGACCCGCCTGATTCTCCCCCCTGTCTCTATCATAGGTCCTGTAGAGGCTGTAACTGATCCTTACAAGTCTTTTTATTTTTTGGCATGGATTCCTGTTAGATGGGGAATATTTAATTTCTCATTACTGGTGGAAGGTTTTCTTCCTCTCTCCTCGATGCAGTTAATAGGAATTTCTTGTAAGTTGTCCTATTCCCAGGGTGTTCTGGAGAAGTGATATCAGGCTGCAGTTAAAGCTCATTAGTCTCCACTCTGTAGCAGAGGCGGTTAATTTATCATGAATCTCCCCTCTGTTCCCTGCGCAGGGATCTCTGTATTTTCCCACCAGTCATGGAGTCTCCTGGTATTCTAACCTCTTGCCAGCTATTTTTTTTATTGTCAAATATCCTTGGTATTTCTTGTGCGTGGGCAGGAGAGCATCTTCTGTGCATCTTTTTATTTACACTGATGCAGCAGAGCTGAATGTGTCATGTCATTGGTTCTAGACAGTTTTCCCACACTAAGAATACACGATAACATAGTATCAAAGTCATCCATTTAGCTATATTTCCTAATGAGCATTTATTCCGGCCTTTATTGATGGGTGATCGTTACAGATGTAGCATGCATATGTTATCACTGATGCATAGATATAATATATGTATATATATATATATATGTATATATATATATATATATATATATATATATATATATATATATATATATATATATATATATATGGTTCTATGTATATAATGATATCACCTTCCTCAGCTCTATATACATTGTATCTTCTCAATGATACGTACTGGATGTTGGAAGCTCGGCTTCTCCTGTATCTTCTCATGTATCGCTTTGCTTAATATTTTCTTGAAGTTGGTTTATAAAACAATCTGGTGGATTATATGCATAGTTACGACTACATAGAGAAACCTGTTTCATAGAAAGATTAATTGGTCATGCCTAGTATTTGAGACATTATTTTAGATGTAGCATAGCTGAGTTTGTCACTTGATACAGATTCATAGCTTTACTAGACATTTTTTATATATATGGGACAAAGGTGTGTTTAATTCCATATCTAAATAGATGGATAGCCCCCCAGCACTGTTGGCACATGCCCCATTTAAAGCCTCTTTCCCCTATGGTACTCTATATAGTGATGCCACCACGCATCATTTTTCTATAGGACTCCGTGTTGTAAATATCGCATTATTCACTTTTCCCAATGAGTTCGATGATGATAAATTCAACTCTGCTACATCTTCACTTTGGATGTTGACTTCTCACCAACATTGTCCCATTATCTGCCCAGCAGCATGTTGCCTTTCACTCTTTTTACTATTCTCTGCCATTCCAGCTTGTTTTATGGGGTGCCATTACTTCTGAACGTGGCATTCCCGGTATTTGTTAATGCTTTACAGTATCACAGATGGAGGGATTTTAACTATGCAGATCAGCCGCCTCTTGCCAGTCGAAAGCGTCTCTCCATATATTGTTTCCTCTGCCGTATTTTAGTGCTGCGTTCTTGGCAAGCGGCAATCCCCTATACGAGATGCTCGGTTCAGGCTTCCAAATGTGCCATGTTGTATTTTCCTTCCTTCTGTCTGCCTCGTGTCTCCCCTGACATTCTCATCAAGACCAGTTTATCACAAGTTGGAAAAAGCTAAATTGGAATTTGTTGCATAATTCACACGGTCTCTCTCTCTCCTCCCAGCGCTGGGAATTGGGGAGTTTAGCAGCCTTGTGATATAAAGTCTGAAGCACCTAAGCTTGCTGTCCTCCACCGCTCGTAATAAGGAAAAGACATTTGTGCATTGGGAAAGTCTGTTTAGCAACACTTAAGTGGTTTTCCTTAAGAAATGCCAAGCAATTCACCCCGCCTAAGTGGTAAACAGGTGTTCCGGTGCCCATTCTGCCAGCCAAGGTGGCCAACTACAGCCAGGAGAATGGACGTACGTTGGGGGCTTTGGGAATTAATGAAATAGCTACAATAGCATTTTTTTTGTTATTTACAGAATTAAACTATATTATGTGGAATCACCTAGTTTTGTAGGATTCATATTTCGGCGTATGTCAATTTAACTAATTAGTGAAAAGACCCCAGAAGTGTACTAAAGTCTACTGTAAACAATAAATGCAAAGGGAATCAATAAGTTTTTGGATATTGTAGTAGAGAGGAATCCGGTAAAGACTATAATAATTGGTGTCTAAAAAAAATGTCAGAACCCCATACTAATAGGTGAGGGGGAGTCCCAAAAGGGCGATCCCCATTTATCTGATGCTTAGAATGGATGATGTTTGCAGAGGCTGCTGTACGGAATTAAGTCATTGCGCGGACTTGGCCAACGAAAAACCATGAAGGGTTAAATTAAGTGGCCTCCAATTCAACGCAACCTTATATCTAGCCTTTTACTGGTTTTTATGGTGTGTACAACTCATGTGAAGACACACAGATCTGGCAAAGGTTTCCTCGTGGCGGATGGAACATGGGTCCTTGGGTTGTGCAGTGTTAAGTTGTCTCCATCCTTGTACGAGATAACCTTCTGCGACAAGTCATCAAGATGGTGCGCTGTGAGACAAGATAACCTCTGCTACATCTGTATGTGTCTTAATAGGTGCAGAATACAAACGTACCGCACCGATCATATACCGGACCTGCCGCCGCTACCTTTCCATACACCCATAACTTTGCATGTATATTGCAAAAGTGAACACCCCCTTTGAGGCTTCTACACTGTTGATGGTTTTGCAGATTTGAGATTTTCTCCAATCCTCACATATTTATTATAGCTATATATATATACTGCACAGCCAAAATCTGTGTCCCCCCGAGATCTCATGTGTATAAAGATAAAACCTTCCGTAGGCGGCTATTAAGCATCACATATTAACCCTCACTATTACTACTGTGCGGACGAATGGTTCAGACACTTTCTCAATGTTGTTGCTTTTTTATTTTTTTTGCAGAATTCCAGATTTCCAAAGGTTTTAATGTTGCGTCTTATCTTTTATAGACTCATGTTTATTTTTTTAACTATATCTCCGATGTAGCAGAGCTGAATCTGCCATTTACCTGTTCCTCCTCTTCCCTCATTACTTTGTTTACCTGGATAGGATGACGGACTCGGCTTTGCTACATTTATGAACAATTTATGTTTTTGATACAATGTAACCAATATTGGTGTTCATTGACAAACTTTAGGCTTCATTCCCACATCCGTAAATATTTCAGTTCGCTCTTTTTATCGCTGTGGCATCTGTTTTTCATCAGTGTTACATCTGTTTGTTTTTTTTTCTCTTCTGTTTCTGACGGCAGGCTTTTATTTATCCATTGACTCTTAACAATGGATCAGGGGAAAAATAGATGAAATACGGGGAAAGAAGCACAAAGTCTGTCTGCCATGTTTCGTTCTTTTTATACGGATCTGCGTAGAATTTATTGGTCCCCAAAACAGCTGAGATTAGGACACGCTATGAGTCTCATTGACCGAAAACTTGAATGGGATGTGTAAGGAACAGTGAAACTCTTATGTGTCCGTGGGCGGTCCGAGAAAAACTGCGGAGAGTAGACAGAAAGTGCGGACAGATGTTTGAATGCAACTTTTTCTGTCTCTTCTGCACTATATTGGAAGGTCTTTGATTTCGGTGACAATCGTGTAATTCTCAGTTTCACCTATGGTGGCGCTGCAGGAAGACTAACACTTGCTGTGAGGTTCCTTATGCATTAAAACGATGTCTGACTGCCGAAGATTGTATTGGCCGAGCAATCTATGAAAAGCTTAATGTTAAGGATCATTTATTTGTAACCTATGATGCCAACATATTCCATAGCGCTTTATAGATATCGTCATCATCATCCCCACTGGGGCTCAAAATCTGAATTATGTCTCCCCAAAATATAGGGGGAACATATAAAGTCTGTGCACAAGCACTGGGTGAGATTTGAACCCAGGATCCCAACATTGTAGATCCATAACACTGGTCACTAAGCCACCACGCTGCCCCTTCTATATCAAAAGTGAACTTTCCACAAATAAAAACATTTTTTTAACATCTATTTTTTTTAGTATTGTATCAATATAAGATCTACTGTATCGGAGGGTTTTCTAAGCATTGATTTATTCAGCAGAATGTTGTCACTGAAATCCAGGGTACGAGTTTTATCTATTTTTATCTTCCTTTTATTGCATCATCAATATCTGGCTAAAGATGAGACATTTTGTTTTGTTGTTTTTAGATTTTGTCTCAAAGTTTTCAGTTACTAAAAATCTTGCATTAAAATTCAATGTTAAAGGGAGTCTGTAAGCAGAGAATGACTGTTCAAACCAAGCACATGCGCTTGGGGCACCATCATTGCATGGCCAAGCATTTAACTACAGCTTCCCACCTACTTGTTTCCCTCTATCTTCACCTTCCCTTCTGTGATTGACAGCGCGGCTTCATAAACCCAGAGAAGAGCGGAGATAGATTTACAAAAACAGTCAAACAGTCTCTGACAGATTCCCTTTAAATGGAAGCTGTCACTAGATTTACACCTTATAACCCCCCACCGTCAACTTTTATATCTTGTAAGTGAGTTTCATACAACCCCTTCATGCCATCATTGGGGTCCCACATACATCCAAAAAAGTCTGCAGTGTGGGCAGTCTGGTCTGATGGGTGACTCCAAACCATGCTCAGTGCCAGCAAACATCACCTCTTCTTTATTGATGAACGTGGACAGGGTCGGACTGGCCCGTCAGAGAAGCGGAGGATTCTCCGGAGGGCCCAGGCACTGACATCTGGCATACAGGGCTGGCAGCTGCCTGGCAGCTGCCTAGGGACCCTGCTGCCCCAGGGGCTCCAAGCCAGGGGCATGTTGCAATAGCGGCACACAGCTGCTATGGGGCCCGTGAGTCAGGAGGGTCTGCCCGGCGCCAGCTGAGCAACAGCGGTGGAGCAGTGGGTGACAGGAGGAAGGAGCTGGCTGCTGTGGCTAAAGTCTGTGCCTGTTGCTAAAGAGAAATTAATATTCACTGCTCCCCATGCCCATGGGTGTGGAGAGCAGTGAATATTCATATCACTTTAGTAGCGGGTAGTGGGACATGAATAAAAGACATTTTTGGAAGGTGAGGGGCAGGCGTTATAAGATGTAAAACTGGTGACAGGTTCCCTTTTAAATAGAAATAGAAAAAAAACAAAATTCCCCCTATAACATGCAAATTTCTGTGCTAACTTCCTAATAAATTTTCATGAATTCTCAGCGTTGTTTTTCCCAGTCTTCTGCATTATGATAGTTACATGATTCGTTCCTGACTGTTTCCTCCACTAGAGGGAGTTTGGGAGCTGACTGCATACTGTTTAGACTCTCAATAATAAGAACGCATGTTGTTGAGACCTACAAAGCTCCCCCTAGTGGTTGATGTAGGTAGCCAGAATATTGGCATTTAAAGGGGTTTTCTATGAACATAAAGTTATTTTGATCTTTTTGTAAGCAGAAATTAATTGATCCCACTTACTGTAAAATGCTCACTGGTGACCCAATTTCAGCACCTGTCCCTCTTGAGGCCCCAGTAGCTTCACGTCAGCATAGTCAGAGAGCTCCCTTCTCACCCTGTGTGTTGCCCTATGAATAAAGAGACAGAGAGGAACCTTCCTGTCTGCATCAGTTCCAATA
The DNA here is from genome assembly GCF_051348905.1 of Ranitomeya variabilis. Lineage (NCBI taxonomy): Eukaryota > Metazoa > Chordata > Amphibia > Anura > Dendrobatidae > Ranitomeya > Ranitomeya variabilis. The sequence continues at coordinate 553,045,179 of NC_135237.1, forward strand.
ATGAGAGTCGGGACATGGGGGCAGATTTCATAAATAAGGTATAGCATTTAATTTAATCAATTTTCATTAAAAAAAAAAAAAAAATCCCAATATCTTTTTATGTCCTTGAGCAACGTCATTAATTCTGTGCGGTGACTTTGGAACAGAGTATAAGAAAGAAATGAAGCTCCAACTGTATTAAAATATTTTTAAAAAGTTAATCGACACAGAATTGATACCCTATCAATAAAATAAAATCAATGGCGAACACTCACTTAAAGGGATTTTTCCAAGCTTATGGTATTGATGCCCCATCCTTAGGACAAGTCATCAATATCAGCATTTTTCAGCTGCAGGATGTGAACAGTCAAATAGCACAGCGCCGTTCACTGTGCAGTGGCCATTATTAGGTACTGCAGCTTATCAAATTGAATAGGATCTGAGCCTTTATGACTAAATCTGCATGTTTTTGTAATTAATTAATTTTAAATATTATTTATTTTACTATCTTATCCCTAATCTTATTTCTATCCCTAAACTGGTCTCTGTCCTTATCCTTAACCCTAGTTTGGTTTAGAAAAAGTGTAAAGTAAAAGCCGCTCCTACTGAAGGCCGTTCCATTGACCTTATTCCACACTGTCTTCATTCATTAGCTGCTCATCTTCAGTCATCTCTTTTGTCCTGGCGCAACAGTGGAGATCAGTTTGTCATTCGCTCTTGTGCTCTGCATGGGCTGCAATCCAATTGACCAAACTCACTTTATGATGCTGAGCTTTGTCATTTCCGTTGCTGCCTATGCAGAGAGCAGCAACCGATTACCAGTTCATCTCTCCTGCTGTGCTCTGCTTAAGCCATCTCAGGCGGGCTCTCCAAGGAGATAGTATGACAGTGCGGAAAGTTGCAAAACTGTTGTGCCGCCATAGGCTCTTTGGTGCCCCCAGGGCATTTAGGGTCCCCTCCCCCACATGTCAGCACTTTATGGATATGTTTTACTTTAGCTGTTCTTTGTTTGACATATCCCTTGATGTGTGGGGCAAGATGACCAACTTTGATCACGAAGAAATAATGAATGTGATACTGTCAGGAGATGTTTATGCTATAGGTGTCTATATGTTGACACCTAGTGGTTGGCATGATAATTGCATTATGTTTGTTTTGGCTCACCTGCTGAGGCTGATCCTCCAAGCCCCAGATCTGTGTGGACGCGGACATCAGTGCAGCAGGAAGATGACGCACACAGGAAATGGGTAGTAAAAGCACTGGAGGTCGCAGGCAAACAGGAGAGTGGGAAGCAGACAGGAGAGGTTCTGGAGGCCGAAAGCAGACAGGAGACTGAGAAACAGATAGCAGAGGTACTGGAGGCTCCAGGCTGGACTTGGGAAGACTTAAAGTCTTAATACCAAGACACAGATGGATTGTCTGGAGTCTGCAGGCAGACAGGAGACGGTGAAGCAGATGGCAGAGGTAATGGAGGCAACAGGCAGGAGACTGGGATGCAGGTAGCAGAGGTACTGAATTCTGCAGGCAACACAGGAGACTTGGAGGAAGAGAGCAGAGTCATTGGAGGCCACAGGCACACTGGTGACTCGGAAGAAGATAACATAAATATGGGAGGCCACAAGTAGACAGGAGACCGGGGAGCAGGTAGAAGAGGTACTGTAGGACACAGGCAGACAGGAGGCTGTGAATCAGGTAGCAGAGGTAATGGAGGTTGTAGGCAGACAGGAGACTGGGAAGCAGGTAGCAGACATACTAAAGGCCACAAGCAGAAGGGAGACTGGGACAGCTGCTGAAGGAGACAGGCAGACAGGAGCCCGCAAAGCATGTAGGCAGGCTGACGAGATGGGGAAGCAGAAAGTAAAGATACTTGAGACCGTAGGCAGACAGGAGACCAGGAAGCAGGTAGCAGAGGTACTGGAAGCTGCAGCCAAACAGTAGACTGGAAATCAGGTAGTAGTAGAGGTACTGGAGGCCGCAGGCAGACAGGAGACTGGGAAGAAGATACCAGAGGTACTGGAGGCCACAAGCAGACAGGAGATTGGAAAGCAAGTAGCTGAGGTACTGGAGGCCGCAGGCAGGCAGGAGACAGGGAAGAAGATACCAGAGATATTGGAGGCCACAAGCAGGCAGGAGATTGGAAAGCAAGTAGCCGAGGTACTGGAGGCTGCAGGCAGGCAGGAGACTGGGAAGCAGATACCAGAGGTACTGGAGGCCACAAGCAGAGAGGAGATTGGAAAGCAAGTAGCAGAGGTACTGGAGGCCGCAGGCAGGCAGGAGACTGGGAAGCAGAGGAACTGCAGGCTGCCAGCAGACAGAACTCAGGAAGACAAAAAGTCTTAATACCGAGACAGGTGAGCCTGGCCTGGGGTGAGAGGAGCAGAGCCCGGATCTGGCACAGGTGTTTAACATGGTTAAGGATTCTGCGAGCATGTGGCAATAATGTATTAGATTTGGGTTAAAAGAAATTGAAGTCTGTAGCCAAATTTTGTCAGAAAACTAAACATATCTGTATTTTAGGATAGCCTCAGATACAGCGAGGATGCCTTCTGGTTCAGCGTATGCTCACAATTAACCCTGTTGGCATTCACTAAGGCTATACACCAACCATGGGGGAAGATTAATTAAAACTGTCTAAAAGAAAAATAGTTTTGGTTGTTAAAAGAGATCAGTGACAGATCAGCCTTTATTTTACAGCTTCTTCACAAATGAAAGCTGAGCATACACTGGTTGTTATGGGCATTTTTTTTCTCATAGTTTAGATGAAAGAGGCCTATTGTAGTAAAACATGATGTTAGCACTTTTGAGTGGAGCCGCAGTGCACAACCTCTCCCGCCTGTGTCCCCCGCTGTCACCTACAAAATTGTGTAAGGAGACACAACGGTCCACAGCACTGCAGTTACCCTTTATTTGGAGTCAGCACAAAATGACCTGTCAAACCCAGCACGGACACATGGTGCACCTTTGGCGTGACCGAGGATTTCACTGCACCTTCCGACCTACTTTTACATAAAATTCTGACTCCTTTATTCCATTGCCTACTTTTCTTTGATGACTGTAAAGTCAGAGCTGTTAGTCAAGGAAGAAGGTGGGAGACAGAGTAAAAATATACAGTTAAAAGGTGTCCTGATCTGTTCGGCCACACCAAGAGTGCACCATTAGCCTGTGCTTGGTTTGAACAGTCAACTAGATATGTCATTAAGGGGATAAGACCCCCCAACAACCAGGCAACCCCCACATGTACTTATGCTTGCTAACATGTAAAGCAATCAGCTGCGGCAAGAAAAACTAAATCTCCGAGCACTAAAAAAATACTCGGAGGACACCCGAGCGTGCTCAAGAAATCTCGAGTAACGAGTATATTCGCTCATCACTAGTCAGGACACCTCCAATCTAACAAATACTATATACATCTCCTTCAAGAAGGTCTTTGGGACTTAAAAAGGACTTGTCACCAAGTGAGTTTTTGCTCTTGTTTTATTGTTTTTTTTTTTTTTTCATTAATCCCGCATACGGTTCCAGAGATTTGTGGTCTTTTTATTTGGTTATATTTCTTTGTGGTCCTTGGTAAAGAGGGTGTGGTTCACAGGGTAATTATGCAGAAAAGTCTAAAGGCACACCTTCGAGGATCCTCTAAGCCACACACTCTTTCGTTAAGACATAAAAATTAGCACTGATTAAAAAGACTCATACCTCAGGAACAATATGGCAGATTTAAAAAAAAAAGAAAACTGAATACTAAGAGGAGCAGCAGGAATAAGATACGGTAAGTGCAATAACTGGTCACTTTTGACCTGGTAATAAGTCCTCCTTAAAAACTGATGAGCTGATGTTAAGAAAGACCAGCAATGATTGAATTTTGGGGAATGGCGTCAATGAATGAGACTAAACTGCAGTATCGAGCACAACCATGAATAATAAGGAGTCACTGTGCCCATGTAAGCAATGAATGGGATATTGCGCTAACCGCGTCATTGGGTTGAGGCCATACCTCCATTTAGGGCTGTTTTTTAGTAAAGAGATTTTTAAGGACTAAAACATGAACAGCTAATTAACCCTGTAATGTGCATTATTCACATTCTGTAACCGCATTATTGTCTCATACTTATTTCCTAGCAGAGAATGTTACCATTGGGTTCTAACTTCTTCTCATGCCCAATTTTGATTATGAACTTTATTTTTTAATTTGCTTTGTCTCACAAATATGACCACTGTCCATGTGTGTGTCCTACAAGTTGGCCAACTGTCCAGAAATTCCTTGACAGTCTGTAAAAAAATGTCACTTTTTTCCCCACTGTCCTTAAAAAAATGGATGCATTTTTTTTAAGCTGAAGAGATTTGTTCAAATTTTATGACTGTTATCACCCCTTTAAGGGTATGTGCACACGTTCAGGAATTTTCGTGTTTTTTTTGCGTTTTTTTCGCAATAAAAACGCATAAAAACGCATACATATGCATCCTATCGTTTAGAATGCATTCCGCAATTTTTGTGCACATGATTAATTTTTTTCTGCAAAAAAGATGGATCGCAGTAAAAAAAGCAGCATGTTCATTAATTTCGTGGATTTTTTGCGTTTTTCCCGCTCTTTGATGCATTGGGAAAAAACGCGAAAAAACTGCGCAAAAAACGCGAAAAAACGCATGCGGATTTCTGGCAGAAATGTCCAGTTTTTGTCAGGAAATTTCTGCAAGAAATCCTGACGTGTGCACATAGCCTTAAAGGGAACCTATCACCTGAATTTGGCGAGACCAGTTTTGGGTCATATGGGGCGGGGTTTTCGGGTGTTTGATTCACCCTTTCCTTACCCGCTGACTGCATGCTGGCCGCAATATTGGATTGAAGTTCATTCTCTGTCCTCCGGAGTACACGCCAGCGCAAGGCAATATTGACAGGTTCCCTTTAAGGTTTACAGTGAATGCAGCTGATGTCTTTATACGGGATTCATAGTCTATAGACATGTACCAGTTATAATCTTAAAAATGTATTTTCTAAATATTTATCCTTACACCTTAACCACTTATGCAATTTGCTTTATTGCAAAATACCCTACACTTCTCCATATCTAGTTAATCCCTAAATGTATTTTTTTAACTTCACTTTCTGTGTTCTGTTTGAGAGGAGTTCCAGATGTGATGCTAAAGGAGGTTGGACCTGCACACACTTCCCAATGGCATCCATCGCCCCTCCTGGAACAGGATGTCACCAGGTGGCAGTGCTGTGGTTACTCACTAGTTTCTTTTATCATCGCCCTTTCTGATGTTTTGGATCCTGGGTTATGAATGCTGTGGAGCTGTAAGTGCAGTGCTGGCACTCTGCTGCCACCATAACTTCTGTGAAATGACGTGAAGGGACAGAGACAGAAGCAGTGACTGACATCAGTGCCAATCCACAGATTTTAGCACCACCCTCAAATTAATCATTAACAGAGGGTGGTGTTCGTATAACTCACTGCTTCTAAAATCGTCCTCAAACAAGTCATCAACAGAGGGCAGAGATGAAAGCTGTGAGGTGGTGCTAGTATCACTCACTGCTTCTATTTCCACCTCGTGACTGTGTCTTCTTTCACAGTTAGAAGCTACGGTGGCAGAAATAGAATCGGACTGCTGGCGCTGCACTCGCCTCTCCCACAGTTTTCATCATCCAGGATCCAGGACATCTTCAGAGGCGGAGATGATGCTAGAAACTAATGAGTAACTGCAGCGCCACCCCTGTGGCTGTGCTGTTCCTTCAGAGCCAATGGACATTGCAGGGAGTGAGTGCAGCTCCAGCCTCCTGTGACATTATATTTGAGACTCCTCTCAAACAAAACATCCCAGGAAGAACAGTAAGAAATAAAAAACACAATTGGGTCTCAGCTAGATATGAAAATTTAGGGTATTGTGTAATCTAGCAAATTACAAAAGTGGTTAGGGTATAAGAATAGATATTTCAAAAACACTTTTTAGGTGCTGGTCAACCCTATTAATGATTTTTATGGTCATCTAATGTGTCCGATAATAAAAAAAGGTTGACTGTCTGTTTTTTTTTTCGTTCTAAAAACTGTCCAGAAAAAATAAAAAATAAGTTGACAACCCTCACGACCTATTAGAGCTCACATCCAGAGTCATACCACTACCATTGAGTACAATGTTAGCTAAATAAATTCATATGTAATGAATCGGCACAGAAAACAGAATTAACAGTACATGTATTTATGTATCCAGCTATTTCATGGGCCAGGAGATGCTCTTGCCCACTCATCTTATCCTTCCTTAATTGATTTTAATGCCGCGTCAAGTGTTTCATGTGATAATTGGGAACAATTAGTAATCCAAAGTTGACTTTTTTTTGGTACACAAGGCTCCTCTTCCCTCTCCGTCCTGTACATGTAACAATCTTCAGGCTCCATTAGGTGCTTAATGTTAAGTTTCCAAATGTGCTCCACTCGGCTTTTGCAGATTTGTACTGTATGCTTTTTTTTATGCTATTGCCATGCACAGTGGTGTGCGCGAGAAAGGAAGAACCACTAGAAAAGTCAAAAGCTTCTTCTTGTGTTCAAGAGATCTGACATTGCAATCATTCCTTTATAATTGGCTTGGCAGGAAGCGAGAACACTTTACATAAAATGAATGTCACTAGGAGTCTAAAAATATTGGGCTAACAAGATGCTGAAGATTTTTTTTTTGCAGTGGAGTTAAATAAATGATGGTGGAACGAAGATGTAGATGACGTCATCACGTTCGTTATGTCTGTAGTCACGTAGGAGTTACGTAACCTCTAATACACACCCAACCTGTTATCACTCGTATCTCCTAATTTACTAAGTGACATCTGGCATATTAAAGCATAATACTTATTTGTGATTGGGGCTTTTATTCTCCTTCTTCATTGAATTCACAATTGAATGGCACATATTAAGGATGAGAAAATCGATTCTAAGCAAATCTAATTGGTTTAGGATTTTCCAAAATTTTCTTACTCTACTGAATTTTTGGGGAACTCGATTTGGGCAAATCCAGAAAATGGAAACCAACTAGCCGTGATTTTGCTGGATTCGTATGGGCAGGAAATGGGTTTAGAAGCAATTAATAAAAATCATGCTCTCGTCATCCACCTATCTGTGCCATCACAGATCTCCACCAGCCCTTCATTGGCTTTCTGGGCCTTCATTCCGGCACCAATCTTCTGCTGATCTCCTCTTTGCCGGTGCAGGTTCTGTCGTTATGACATGTTCCACCCAATGTGACCATGGGGTGACACACAATCTGACATCATGCTCTCAGAACGAATGTCGAGTTCTGGCCAACATCGGCAAAGAATGAAGAGGAGACTCTGGAATGGAGGTGATAGGCTATCAGCAAAGGACTGGTGGTGAGTTGCAGTGGTAGGGACATGGGAGGGAACCCTTCCAAACCCAACAGTTTTTTGGCTTTGACGTTTGGAGATCGTAAGACAAAATATTTGTGTGTTTTTTAATGCAAATTGCATAGAATAAATTTGATTCTAGTCAAATAAAGCCACTGAAATTGAGTGTGCCAAAATTAAGTTTTGGCATGTTTGCCCGTCTTTCGTACAGATGAGTCCTTGCTTTCCTTTCCACTTGGCGCAATATTTTCTGAGATGAGCCGATCACCATGACCCACTGTAAAGAGAAAAATGTGTAAAACCTTTTTTCATGATAATCTGCCTAGAGATGTTTAGTATATGTTTCCTATGGTTGTGATGTGAATTTCAGCCTGTTGAGGGCTTTACCACAATGTTGTGATAATGAATGAATTTTGGGAAGATAAGGATGGTCCGTCACTGCTTCCTTCGTAGATCTAATTGAACAGGACAAAACATGCTGCCATTCATAGGTCAAAAAGTGTCATGTGTCCCAGCACATCATCTGTCCCTGATCGAGGTAAATTAGGGTCATTATGGTCATTGACTGGAGATCTAAATTTATATAATGACAATTGAATTCTTGTGGAATTTTGGATATTGTCAAATTTTAAAAATTAGCGATTTGCTGTGTGCGAATCTTCCAAATTGGCTGTTGCCGTTATACACATTCCAGAAGATTATATCAGCCAGAGAAGTAACATATGTCCTTGGGCTTCTCTAGAATTCTTTGTAGCTATCACATATATCCTATCCCATATAAAAGTTGAGGCAGGGAATGCAGCAGATATTTTGTCAGTTTAGATGGCGAGAGGACGTCACAGCTCTCGGCACAGCCATAAAGATATGGAGAGATGAACAAAACACTGAATAAACATTACAGACAGTGAGTGACAGCACAGCTGTCCAGAATAGGAACGATCCATTTACCCATATAAGTTGAGGTCACTTTGACATTACGAAGACTATGTTTGCTTTGAACAGCTTACAATAAGATACAGTGCTAGGAGACCTCAGTTCTTTTTCGGGCGATTTGCCATAAATCAGATTTTTGTGAAAAAATTTATAAAACTGGCAAAATTTAAATTTTAAAAGATTAATTCTACTCTAATTATAACATATTCTACTGGACTATGAGAAGTCCCGGTGGTGGTAACGTGACCCAGGGACCAATGTGATTGATGTAATGTTTGCTCCTTTCTAGTAATGAGGTATTCTGTGTATAATCCAATATAATCCAATAGCTAATTGAATCCAGGGGGATTTCAAATGTTTCCATTCTTGCCTTTCCATGAACCTTAAAGGAGTTGTTCAGAGGTTTTTTTTTTTTTTTTTTGCAGAGGTGGCACCACCTGTGACAAAATGGTTGTGCCTGGTAATGCAGCTCTGCTCTATTCCACTATTCCATGCTTTTCTGATTTTTGTTTTAAGGAAGCAAATTTCTCAAAATGCAAATTTAATAACCCATTGTGATATGTTAATAAAACGCTCAACTGACTGCAATTCACATCCCAACCAGTAGGTGGCCACATGTAAATTCACATAGCATAATCAACTCTCGACAGAGTATCATGAAATCATTTTTGCTCAACACCAACATTACTTTGTGCTGAGATTTGATGTCATAAATCAGTTAAGTGAAGTTCAGAAAAAAAATGATAAAAAAAGTTCCAAACTGCCTGTCGGAATGAGATTGCTGACAGATTCTGAGTTAAATCATAGCGCAGCCAGCAATGTGCAGGAAAAGATTGAAAAGCCGTGTAGTGCAATATTCTTAAGGAATCCTGATTATAAACATTTTAGCTCAAAATAAGTTTTAGTGGGTTTTTTTTTGTTTTTTTTTTAAAGTCCCACAGATTTTTACATGTGGAATCCCCTCCCAATATCCACTATACATGCTCTTGTTGAGGCTTGGGCAAATCCTTCTGTCTCTTCATGTGATCCCAGACAGACTGGATGATTTGAGATCAGGGCTTTGTGGTTGGCTTTGTTTCCGTGCCAAAAGTTTGGATTTTTTGTCTTCAGCTCTTCCATGAAGACCACTTCTGGCCAGATTTCTTTGTACTGTAGGTGGTCCAGCTGGTTCTTTCCAGTTCTGAGCTGATGGCACTGCTGGACATATAACACAAAATATAACTCATCTGCTGCACCAAATTTCCACGGCCGACCTCAGCATTTCTCATATTTTGGTGTTATTTCAAAAGATCTGTTGTTTTTTTGGGGGAGGTACTCTCCTTTTTTTCCCCTGTCTTTTTAGCATTATCTTTTATCATTGTAATAAATAAAGATATTGTTTTAATTTACTTTGTTTTTCTGGTCACTTCTTACTGTTATGGTACTTTCATATCAGTATGGTTTCTATTAAGTATGTTGAAGTGCTTTCAGACAGTTTATAACTAAGGACCATGGGGTTTAGCCCCCCTCATAGAGTAAAATGCAGCCCCCTCATAGAGTATAATGAAGGCCCACACACAGTATAATGTAGCACCCTCATAGAGTTTAATGTAGCACCCTCATACAGCATAATGCAGCCCCTTTAGAGTATAATGCAGTCCCCCCCACACACAGTATAGTGCAGCTCCCCCACACACAGTATAGAGCAGCTGCCCCCACACACAGTATAATGCAGCCCCCACACACAGTATAATGCAACCCCCACATAATATAATGCAGCCCCCACAAACACAGTATAGTGCTGCTCCCCCACACACAGTATGATACTTCTCCCACACACAGTACAGTACAGCCCTCACACACATATAGTTTACCCCCTCACACAGTATAATGTAGCCCCCACTCACAGTATAATGCAGCCCCCCACACACAGTATAGTGCAGTCACCACACACAGTATAATGCAGCCCCCCACATACACACACTATAGTCTCTCTCCTCCTCATTTCCGCTCTGTTCTGGCTTCTGCAGAGCATCTCATCAGCTCCATTGCTGGCACACACTGAGTCACAAGCAGAGAAAGAGTGATGGGAGAGGGAACATCATCTGACGTTTTCCTCCATCACTGTTTTCAACTGTCTTGGCATCTATTATGCCAATAAGTTGAATGCACGATGCAGGGGTGGTTCCAGGCCCCTCTTACTCACTGGCCACATAGCGGCACACCACTGGCTGTAGGCCCCTGGGGGAGCGGGGGCCCTAGCCAGCTGCTTTGTTCTGCTTGCCCCCAATGCCACCCCTGACTAGGAGACACCTTGCTGATGCTGTGTAGTTTCTATGATATTTTTGCTGTCTCAGGTCTTTCATAGTGTATGACCTGAGACACAAAACTGTTTTCCACAACCTCACCTTTGTAGCAGAATCCACCTGTCCCCCATTAAGGGTTAAGCCTCATACACAGCTGTATCAGTTTCAGCCAGTCAGAGTGTTTTGGCTGAAGAAGTGATGTCACATCACCATTGTCGCCAATCACTGAACCAAGTGACTTGTGAACTGAGTTGACAGTGTTCTTTTTCCTTCTCCCGGTTGGCCCCTTGTCCCTCAGTTACCCTACAGCAGAAGACTTGTCAGAGGACACCACCTGCGGCGCACGCAGGTGTCACATGGCCGGTGGAAAATTGCATCTTGCCATCATCAGGTTTCAAGTCCTGCCTGAGACGTTGACATTATTCCAACGCTCTGATAGACTCTCGGCTGGAGATTAACTATGGGCAGGGAACCAGAGCACCATATTATAGTGATCAGATCAGGTCCATTATAAACAGAGGTACCGTAGGTCAAGGAGGCAAACCTCACGTGTATTGCCGCTATGAAACTGGAATTACCTGTTTTGTGGATCAGAGTCAACTATTATAAACCAGTAGCTGCATAAAAACTTAGTTTATCATCCACTTATCATGCATTTTCCACAAATACATTACAATTATGAACCTAGAAAGCTGCATTGTCCTTATATTCATTAAATTTTTCATATAACAGACGAATGCCAAACAGATGTCGGACATCTGTGAAAGCCGACCTATACAGATGAAAATGTGTCTGTTTTTTTTTCTCTGTATAAAATAAAGCCAATTTTTCCATTAATTGTGAAACCTCTCTATAGCAAAGATGCACATGATAATATGGCGTCCAGAAGACTTCCCCTGACGAAGCTATCCTGGTAACAGCGATACCGGTTGGGTCTTCCCTCTGCTCTAGCCTGTCTCCTCCAGCATGTCATCTTTTCCTGAGGGACACCTGGCTACTTTTTTTGGCTCTTTCATATACTCTTTTCCTCAGGTAGTATTTTATTCCTTGTTCTACGCTGAAGTTCTTCACATTGGGGGCCTTTTTTTCGCTTTGGTGTGTCTTTTGTGTACTTTATTGTCTATTAGGTCAAACCATGTACCATAGGTGTTTTGTATTTCCAAACAATTTTATGTGATTTTCTCGGTGCCATGTGTTTCATTTAGTGGTGAATTCCACAATATCATTGACTTGTACGGGAGCAGGATTTATGAGGGAGAATTTGTGCACTGTTTTTAAATTGTTGTTTTCAATTCTTATCAATAAAGCTTGCCCGTTTTTACAATTTCACGGGCGGTGTGCATATCCTATAGTGGCTTCTTTTCTCTTCTTTGATTATGGCGTCCAGAAGTCATGCAATCATGAGAATTTACAGTTGAAACCAGAAGTTTCCATCCACTATATAAAAAGACTAGTGTTGAGCGATACTGTCTGATACTTGAAAGTATTGGTATCGGATAGTATCGGCCAATACCCAAAAAGTATCGGATGTCGCCTATACCGATACCCGATACCAATACAAGTCAATGGGACACCAAGTATCGGAAGGTATCCTGATGGTTCCCAGGGTCTGAAGGAGAGGAAACTCCCCTTCAGGCCCTGGGATCCATATTAATGTGTAAAATAAAGAATAAAAATAAAAAATATTGATATACTCACCCTCTGACGCGCCCTGGTTGTAACCGCCAGCCTCCGTTCATAAGAATGAGCGCTTGAAAGTCCTTAGATGACGTCGCGGCCTGTGATTGGTCGCGGAGCGGTCACGTGACCACAACGCGACCAATCACAAGCCGTGACGTCATCTAAGGTCTTTCAAGCGCTCATTCTTATGAACGGAGGCTGGCGGTTACATCGGTAAGGTCCAGGCTGCGTCAGAGAGGTGAGTATATCAATATTTTTTATTTTTATTCTTTATTTTACACATTAATATCGATCCCGATACCGATTCCCGATATCACAAAAGTATTGGATCTCGGTATCGGAATTCCGATACAGCAAATATCGGCCGATACCCGATACTTGCGGTATCGGAATGCTCAACACTAAAAAAGACACATCTGCAGGTTTTTCTCAATATCTGACATGAAATCAGAATAAACCTTTCCCGTTTTAGGCAAATTAGGATTACCATAATTAGTAATATTTGCCAAATGCCAGAATAATGAGAAAATGTTTTAAGGCATTATTATTTCTTACTGCAAAGTCAAAATTTTACATACAGTTCATTAATATTTGGTAATTTGCCCTTGCTTCTCACAATAGTTGGTCAGAATTTGGGCCCATTACCCCTGACAAAACTGATGTAACTGATCCAGTTTTGTAGGTCGCCTTGCTCGCACCGGCCTTTTCAGCTTTGCCCATAAATTTTCAATAGTATTGACATCGGGACTTTGTGATGGCCGCTCCAAAACATTGACTTTGTTATCCTTAAGCCACTTTGTTACCATTTCGGCAGAATGCTTCGGGTCATTGTCCATTTGGAAGACCCATTTCCACCAAGCTTTAACTTCCTGGCTGATGTCTTAAGAGGTTGCTTCAGTATTGCCACATAATCTTCTTTCCTCATGATTCCATCTATTTTGTGAAGTGCACCAGTCCCTCCTGCAGCAAAACAACCCCACAACATGATGCTGCCGCCCCCGTGTTTCACAGATGGGATGGTGTTCTCAGGCTTCCAAGCTTTTCCCTCCAAACGTAACGATAGTCATTATGCCCCAAAAGTTAAATTTTAGTTTCATCAGACTACAGGACGTGTCTCCAAAAATTAAGGTCTTTGTTCCTGTGTGCATTAACAAACACTAATCTGGCTTTTTTTATATTTCTTTTGGAGTAATGGCGTCTTCCTGGCAGAGTGGCCTTTCAGCCCATATTGATACAGTACTAGTTTCACTGGATATTCACACAATCTTTCCAGCTTCTGCCATAATCTTCACAAGTGCTTGCTTTTGTCCTTGGGTTGATCTGCACATGTCGAACCAAAGCACGTTCATCTCTGGGACACAGAACCCATCTCCCTCCTGAGCAGTATGATTCCTGGACATTGCCATCTTGTTTGTACTTGCGTATAATTGTATAGATGAACGAGGCACCTTCAGGTATCTTGAAAGTGTACCCAACTATGAGCCAGACTTGTGCAAATCCATAATTCTCTTCATGATATCTTGGCTGATTTCTTTAGACTTTTCCATGATGCTACACAAAGAAGCAGTGTGTTTCAGGTGTGCATTAAAATACATCCACAGGTTTGTCTCTTATTAACTCTGATGTTGCCAAAAAAATAGAAGCTTCCAAACACATGACATCATCATATTCTTAGAGGATGTAAACTTTTTACTTTATAGTAAGTAATAAAAATGCCTTAAAACATTCTCTGTCATTATTCTAGAATTTGGCAAATGTTAATAATTATGGTAATCCTAATAACCTATAACTGGAAAGATTTTTTCTGATTTCATGTCAGATATTGAGAAAAACATGCAAATGTGTTTTTTTATATAGTGTATGTAAACTTCTGGTTTCAACTGTAGCTGTATCATTTCAAGGGTCGGGGAGAAGAGTAACGAGCTCAGAAAAAATGACAAATTGATATTGTTAGTTTATTTTCTAGACCTTAAATACTTCTTATAACTTTGCTTTCCAGTCTTCAAAGACAAATCATAGTAGTGGATGACTCGATTATAAAATAAGTCTGGATATCTGGATTTTATTTTATTTTTGCTACTTTTCAATATCATGATATTATTTGAGTGTAGCCGCAATTAAACTCCGATATTGTCCAGATTTGATATAAAAGGGTTAATAATCTGCGTATCAATCAGATCTTCATCATTTAGACCGTGGATACATTGTGACATTTGGCCACCATTCTCTACACGACTTCGATGCCTTCCATGAGTTCTGACATGGCTGGATATATTGCATCGGTCACGTGGTGACTCGCCACTTTGTTTCCCAAAGAGAAGCAGTAGAATCCCTACGTATTTCAGGAAATTCATCAATTTTATTATGGCTCATGGGCGGCATTGTGTTTCCCTGGTTTCCTATCCTTGCACAAGACATGTTGCATCTCATCTCGTAGGAGAGAAATCTGCCATCAGATATTTATTAATGCTTTCCTTCAGTTTCTTTTTTTTATATATATTTAAAATTTTAGTATTTCATTTGTGAACAGCCTTCTACGGTAATGGAGATAATTAACGACGAAAATAAATTCTACAATTCACAGATTTTAGGTCATTTGATTTGACTTATTAGAATGAAATGAACACTCAGTACCTTCATAATGAAATTATTCTTATTCTTTTGTTTTCCCTGGAATTTCTCTACTTCACTATAATAATTAATTTAATATGACTGCGCAGCAATACCAGATATGACCAGTGGTCAGAAGTGGTGCTATCTTTGGGGGGGGAAACATGATTTTTTTTTTTTTTTTTTAAATCCTGGATAACAACTTTAAAAGGCAAAGGAAATGGAATATTGTGCTCGGATATGTGCGAGATTTGGTGGGAAGATGTCATTGGTGTAGATAGAGCCATCATCATAGATGAAGGTTCTCTAGAATTCATAACCTCTTTGGTACAGTTTTGAAACTTTTTCTGATGTCATCTTGATATTCTAAATCTTGATTGTTGTGGGGGTTTTTGTATAAATTGTTGTATCAAGTTTCCGGTAATGGAAATGTCTACAAGGTGCCGAAAGGGTTTGCTCGAAGTGGAGAGCCCTTTCTTTGTGGGTGTCCATCTGGGATCAAAGACCTCACTGATGTGATCTTGCAATGTCTCAGGAGTTCATTGTGATTGGATTTTAAGAAGAGGCAACTTATACTAGAGAAACCGATGCAATGGACTAAAATTATACTGCAGCCACTAGTTACTCTTTTCCCTTTCCTGCTCCGATTTCTGCTCCTGCGTGTTGTCTTCCACCATGCTTGATCAGTGGTTGTGATTAGAGATGAGGGAGCCCAAACTTAAAAATTCCGGGTCCATACTAGACAGTTATTGTCTGGTGTTAAACACCGAACACGGACTTCTCCGGTACCTGAACCAAACTTTGGACTAAAGTTTGGGTCGGGTACCAGAATCTGAACTTTCATGGGTCTGCTGATCCCTAATTGTGATGTCTTAGGCCCCATTCACATGTCTGTATAAAACCGTTACCAGAAAAACAATACCGGTGTCATCAGTGTTTTGGATCAGTGTGCCATCACTTATGGCTAAAGTAAAAGAAATGACAAAGCTTGTCTTATACTTTGTAATCTTAAACATGTTTTACACAGACTCAGACTTGTATTAGCCCTTGTCATCCATGCTGCTGGTAAAAACAAAAGTACCGGAGGCACGGATGTGTGAAAGGGGCCTTAGTGGTAGAAGGATGTCTGAGTCAGATGTCTCCTCTTGAAATACATTGGTGTTGGTTTACAGAAATAATTTAAGAAACTGCAGCTGCATCCCCCTCCTCTGTCTTATTATTTCATACTAGACAGATTTTTGTTTTCCTGAGTGTGGGTTTTCTGAACTACGTTATTGTCTTACCTTAATTGGTCACTTTACAAAATCTTTACATAAATCAATAGTAGAAACAAATATTAGAATAATTATAATATGTCTTGATTCCTGGACTCATCATTCACTCTAGAAAACAACTAAAATCAGCCAGACAGACTTCTAGCTTTCTGAGTGATCAGATTACAGCTCGCTATTGAAGTTTGTGCAGAGGAGAAGAGAACAGAGTGAGACAGAGCTGGATTCACAGCTACACTGCTTAGTGCTGCTGTATAATCTCCTCTATGCTGCTTCTGCATATGAACTATGTACAGACGGAAGAGTAGGAATCCCTTATATCTGTGTGTGCTGTGTATGGGAGAAGTGATGGCATAATTTCCCCTCCCACACACACATGCACTAGTTCTGAGAAAACTGAAAATTAGGGATAGAGCCTGCAGAGTGAAAAATGCAAAAAACAGTTCATATAATGGCCAGAAAGTGCTTATTCCTAATGTACACACATGGCAGCATATTCTGAAAAGAAACCTGAAATAAGCTGTATGCTTTAAAGAGTTGTCATGTGTAATGGGTAAAATGTAAAAAGTGCTTGTAAAAAGAATGGAACAATTTTTAAAATTGTATTGTTTAATTGTTCCATAGACTGCAGCAGTGGTCGTAACCTATCAGTAGTGGTCAGTCTCCTAGGCAAGGATAAAAGCACTTACAAGCTGTTCCAATAGATAGTGTAATGCTACCCTGAAACTGGTCATCAGTGCATTTGTGCTGTCCCTGTTTGCAGCTTCGGAAAGTGCACAGTTTGTATCTGAGGCATAACCATGTCGCTGGCCCAGTCTCAGTCAGACAGGAGTATACAATCCTCTCTGGGGTCTCCTAGGACTGTACTGAATCTCTTTAAGTCTTTTTAATGCAAACACTGCCTCAGTAATGTGAAAGTGACTTCAGTATAAATGAATATGGGTAATTGGATGGGAGCCCCTTTTCATTACTCTGCTGTTACACACACTATTTGTAATGTTTTTTTTCAGTGATTTATTACTTTTTCTCTCTATATTTGATGAGCTGTGCACTGTGTCATCCTCTCACTATCTAGATTGACAACTTGATGGTTGCTGCCTTCCCTGCCTCTGCTTTTATACTGGCTGATAGCTCCAACTGATTAGCTGTGCAATATCATAGCTGCAGGGCATTATGGGGAAGCCTTCACAGCCATGCCTGAGGTCATGTCAACCTTCTCTGGCTCATGCAATTTTCTGACTTCTGCAAAACGGCAAAGAGCATTGCTTTCGCAATTTGGACAGATCAAATTGTTGATTGATAATTTTGCCTCGTCGAGTAAATTTCCTAAATTCCTTTATTAATTCCATTTGCATTCAAGCTATTCTCTCATCACTATTTTGAACAAATGTTTACTATCTTTGATGTGGGATGAGACAATTAGATGAACTTGAATATTGGACAAGATGTTCTTTGCCACTGATAAATAATATTTATATGACCTTAGTTTCCATGTTTAACTATACGGATTGCAGTTTTGAAAGCTAAGAAAATGTATTTATTTTTCTAGTCTTTTTTAGTTCTGTCTATATTTTTATCCAACTGGATTCAATAAATGTTGGCAATCTTATCCTTAGTCCATTCTGTTGTTGGGCTGTTATCTTGTTACTGACTGATACTCCTATAATAAGCTAGAGCCAAATCATTTTTGTGGGACTTGTTATCTGTGGAGCTGAAAATTGTGCTAAACTTTTGTCTGGGCCGGTTTTAGGCAAAGAGGGGCCCTGGGCAAAAGGTTAAAATGGGAACCCCAAATGCTAACATATTGCACCATCACACAGAAACATTTTGGTTGTAAGTACTTGTGCTGAGTTCAGGCCGCTACAAGAGCGTGATATTGAAGTCATTTGATGCTTGTATCCTTCATATAGTATGATGCACCCCATAGTCCTCCATATAGTATAATGTTCCCCATAGTCTTCCACATAGTATAATGTCCCCCATAGTCCTCAATAAAGTGTAAGGTGCCCCGTAGTTCTCCATATAATATAATGTGCCCCAAAGTCCTCCATATAGTATAATGCACTCCACATAGTCATCTATATAGCATAATGCACCCCATATTCATCCATATAGTACAATGCACTCTCCATAGTGTAATGCACTCCTCATATTTCTCCATACAATATAATGCACTCCCCATGGTCCTCAATAGAGTATAATTCAGCCGCAATATAGTGCACATAGCTCAGTATAATGCACACCCAATAGTCCTTGACACAGTTTCATACAACTCCCATATAGTACATATAGTATAATGCATAGCCCGTAGACCATGATAGAGTATAATGCAGCTCACATATAGTATAATGCAGCCCTCGTATAGTACATATAGTGTAAGACACTCCCCATAGTCTTTGATACAGTATAACGTAGCCCCCATCTAGTACATATAGTATAATGCACTGCCCATAGGCCTTGGTATAGTATAATGCAGCCCTCATATAAAAAGTAAAACAATAAATACAATACTCACCTCTCCTCTTTCCCCCACTGCTCCGGTCTCTGTATCTCATCTCAGCAGATCCCCTGCATAGCGTGGCACAATAAAGTGACATCATCGTGCCCGCCAGGCTGAGACGTCAGACTCAGAGGTTGAATGATGGGAGAGGGAGTGCTGCCTGACGCTCCCTCTTCCATCATTGCTTTTAACTTTATCAGCATCTGGATCCCCTGACTCACGGGCCCCATATTCTGCGTGGTCTATCGCTATTAGTGGCATGCCACTGGCTGGAGGCTCCTTGGGGTGTTGAGGCACTAAACAAATGCCTAGTTTGCCCACCCTATCTCCAACACTCTGCTCAAAGTCTAAGTCATTAGAATAATCATCCCGATTCTCTCACATGACAGAATATGAGCTAGTGTGAGCGAGCCTTATTACAGAACGATATGGTCCTGTGGTTAGATTATAACCCTAAACCCTATAAAAGTGAGGATGGATGGCCAGATCCCAGAAGAACATGAGAATATGTAGAACACAGGTCAGTAGTACAAGCTTGATTGCTTCTGGCTCCGAAATCACCTGATGAAGTTGTAGCGCAACTCTGGACAAGAGCATTGCAGGACAACAGACGCAGAGAAGAGGTACTTTTCTCTGCCTCTTCTCCTGCTGAGCAAAGCACTGCCTAGTGTTATTTGAATTTTAAGCTCCATCGTGGAGCCAGCAGGTGGCCCCTTCTATGCCTTGGACCCCTAGACAGCTGCCTAGTCTGCCTGCCCATGTCACCAGCCCTGTCTGGACCTATGGTGGCTTCAAGTAAAATGTGACAAGATGAGAGAAAACAAGAACTAGCTTTGTGGTTATTTGATTGCTGGAGATTCCTTGATACTTTCCATGATTGGATAGGAGAAATGGGATGTTCTAGGAACTCTTCTTCACATAGTTTCCTATAATTCATGACTAGTCAACCGGATGCCTCCATTTTTCTGTTCTTTCATGGGTATTTTTGCAAGACTTTAGGAACTTTATAACCTAGACAGAGAAGTGTCTTGACCCTGGTCTACTAAACATATGAAGATATTACTTACCACAATTTTTTATATTATTTTAGTGACTTTAAATCATATAAAAGATCAAAAATGTATGCTTGCAGGGAGTACCCAAGGGTCCGTAATAAACTTTTCTCTGTGACTTCATGGGAATTATGGAAGAAACTACAAAAAAAGAGACAATAAGAAATGTCTTCTAAGATGACTGATCCTTAAACTAAAAGGACAAAAGAAAACCCCTGCTATAAATACGGTACCTGATATCATTCCTACCTTAGCCCACATGATGACAGTGCTCAGCCGCTGTCCTCCATGTCTCTTCTACATTTCAAAAAGGATCAGTCATGTTGGTGTCCTCTATCTGTATCTCTGTATCTATAGCCTTTACATGATGCAATGCACAGGATATAGTGAGATCTGTCTAAATCTATCAGGAGATGCAGAATAGTTGGTTCTAGAAATGATTAATCTTTTGAAATCCAAATTCATTAACTTCACCAATTTTTTCCCAAAAATGTGATCCGCCGTAAATCTATTCGCTGCAATTCTCAAGTACTGCAAAGCTGTTCATTGCCCCAAAAAATTTGTGTAGCCCTCTGAAGTCTCCTATGAGTCTATTGAACCTTTTAAGATTTTTAATGGAAACACAAAATTCGCAATGTCAAAGTGACTTTAACATAAATATAGATAGTGAAACGTGGACAAGGGACTGCCCCAGGACAAGGGGTACGGCAACAATCAGCAGACAGGCACAAACATTAGATAATATACACAATGTAATATGAATATTTGCTAACCAGTTTACAAAACAAAGGATGGTCGGTAAACGGTGTATAGGTAACAAATATAGTGACAGCCGTTACTCTCAATAACACCAGCTAAGAGTATACGCAGACACGTAAACAGAGTTAACAGTTGTATGCAAGCAAATTACAAAGCAATTATTCCCACTCTATGCATAAATCAATAAAACGGCAGTATTATGCAAGTTCTTTCATAATTGCCTACTCTGAACAGTTTTCAAAGTGTCACTTGCCCATATATATTCTGTTATAAGATGGTACCGGTACTCCCTGAAACTGAAGAAGAAGGGTTCTCGTTGTTCTGAGTCCCAAATGATCAGAAATGCTGTATTTAATCTCTTAGGGAATGCCGATCTCTCCAACACAGGGCTTCCCTAAGTCCTTAGGGATAAAAATGCCATTTTGAAGCTCTTAGGGAAAGCTGACCTCTCCAATGCAGGGCTTCACTAAGTACTTAGAAATAAGGCTTCATGTAACCTAGCACAAGATGCTGTGTACCAAGTAACCCTCACCAAGTCAGCTCATGTCAAGGCAAAAAACATGTCCCAGAGTCACCAACAACAGATCTAGAGTCGTACCGCCGTATTCAGACTTTCTCCAAGGATCCACAGCTTCACTTCCACCTAGACCCTACTT
Source organism: Ranitomeya variabilis (assembly GCF_051348905.1). NCBI lineage: Eukaryota > Metazoa > Chordata > Amphibia > Anura > Dendrobatidae > Ranitomeya > Ranitomeya variabilis. The sequence continues at coordinate 553,066,246 of NC_135237.1, forward strand.
TGACTCCTCCCTAAAAACCTCTGTGCTCCAATTTTGACCTCTCACCACTGCCCTCTACTAGCCAGATCATAAATTACATCACAAATCTCAATAGTTATTAACCCTTACGACCGTTCTTCAGTGCTTTGCCATCACACAAACTATGTAATGTTCATTCAGTATTTTTATGGCTCTCTCCCTATTGCTACTAAATGTGAGCTATGATGTCCTGCCACTATTCAGATTCACCCTAATATATCTGCTGCATTTCCTGCCTCTGCTTTTATACAGGCTATGATGAACCCTCCTGATTGGTTGCGTTATACCAGGTGATGTGATAACTGCAAGGCCTTATGGGGAAGTCCACACTCGAGCTTTCACTAGCTGGTGCAATCTTCTGCATTATGTCAAATAGCAGTGGTCATTTCGTTGACAATTCCCACTAAATAAATTGCAAATTATTCAAATTTTCTGGGTCCAAATTTTGTGGAACCAGCCCCAAGGTGAACCCAGTCAGGACGCTATTGTCCCAACTGGTTGCAGCTTGGCGCTGGTGGAATGGCTGTTATGCATGCTATTTATATGCACTATTGCTTTTTTACATGTAGCAGGGTATATGTTAATTTTGTTTCTATCTTAGGTTTTACAGTAATAATGATGTAAATACTGGATTAATTACTTTTCCCTTACCAAACGTTCTGCTAAATTTAGTAAAAGAAGCCTAACCTAATCATGACACTGATATATTCAGCTTTAGGGCTATTCAATAATTTGCGATGTTTCGTAGTAGTTTTATCATACTTTTTCCATTCTGATATTGTATTTTTTGGTAATCCTCTTTGCTTTCTTTTATATAGTCAGAAAATTAAGTTCTAGATTCCTGTGAGCTTTGCAGACAAAATCGTGACTAATAGGAGCTATATAAATGTTTATTAGACTGAACATGTGCTACTGTAGTCCTGAATATGGAGGAAGTCTATGACTAAAGAGGAGATATCCTTGTAAAGAAATGTACTTTGCTTTTTCTCATTTAAAGAAGTTAAACGATAAAAAAAAAATTAATGCGATTGAAATAATAGAATATTTTGTCTTTAATCAAAAAGGCGTATCACAATTTTGTCCACAGCCTATTCCAAAAATGTAATAGACATTAAAAAGGTTATCCACTACTTTAGCATTGACGATTCTGAAAAATTGTGTTGCATTTTTGGGAAATCCCACACAAGTAAATAGAGGGAGCCTCGAAATTGTGCCAATCTTTCCATACCCCCGACTACACACAGTGGTCCTTAAAGAGGTTGTCTACTACTTTAGCATTAATGAGCTATCTTAGGATAGGTCATCAATGTCTGATCGGTCAGGGTCCAACACTGGGCACCCCCGCCAATCAGCTGTTATTGGTGTCAACGATCACCGGCCGGAAGTACTCACTTGCGGAGCTGGCCATCTTTTGGTAGTGGCCGCTACAGGGTACTCCACATCCGCCTCCTAATGATTTGAATAGGATTTGCAGTACCCGGCCTCGGCCACTACCAATAGGCCAAGCAGCTTGGCAAGTAAGTTCTTCTGGCCGGCGTCTTCTGCAGACGACACCGATAACAACTGATCAGCGGGGGTTCCCGGTGTTGAACCCTGATCGATCAGACATTGGTGGCCTCTCCTAAGATAGGTCATCAATGCTATAGTAGTAGGCAATATCTTGATGGACCATTGTGTGCAGTCTGTGATTGGAATGTTCGACACAAATTCGAGGCTTCCTCTATTTACTTGTATCGAATTTCCAAAAATTGCGACACAATTTTTCAGAATCTTCTCACAAGTGAATGGCGAGAGCTGACGACTCCACTGACAGCGAAATGTAAAAAGCTCCGTGTGGTTCCCACCATTTGCAATCCAGTATATTACACATTTTTGGGGTGACCCCTAGACTTGAGTCCATCGGTCTTTAAACAATAGATGCATCTAATATAATGATCTTTCAATTTGCAGATTTCTTTTCCCAGCTTCAAGATCTTGTAACACAATCATTTCCGTTACTTCGGTTGCAAATCTTTCTCTGTGTATGAGTGAAGTCATTTCTGTACTTGACAGTATATATTTTATATATTCCATGTGTGCGGAACCTTACAAGCTATATGTCGGGAATACTGTATTACATGAGAGAAGCAATAATTCCATAATCTATAGACCAAAACCCCATGAGATTGATAGAATAATGAATTATAATTTGTATTCCATTTTAACCCTTTAAGAAGGTTTATTTTGTGTCTTTTTTTTTTTCTTAAAAAAAAAGTGTCATCATAGAAGTAAAAAATTGAAAAACTGAAGGACGGCTAGCTAAAAAGTCAGAAAAATCTAGACAGTAAATAAAACATTTTGTAGCTGTAGATGAAATGTTTAAGCATAAAATGCATAAGAAACAAAAAAAGAAAAATGACTATGCATTACAGCTAAAATGTGTTTTTTTTATATATTTTTTTTTTTTTGCCAAGTTAGACATTTTTCTACTTTTTTATTCTCTCTTAGATAAATAAAATTTAAAAATATTAACTTTAAAAAAAGCCTATTGTACTCCATGGATAACCCTTTCTTAAATGCCCAAGTAAAATTAAAAAATATTTTACTCATGTCCTGCAGAAAGTGCCTTTATGGCGTTGTCAGTGCCGGGACTCCCAGCGCTTGGATGACATTATGTCACTTGAGCGCTGCAGCCGATCACTCTGATCGACAACTGCTTGTCAATATTAAAGAAAATCTGTTAGCAGGTTTTTGCTACCTAAGCTGAAAGCAGCATAATGTAGGGGCAGAGAGTCTGATTCCAGCAGTTTGTTATTTAGTGTTTTTTGTTGTTGTGTTTTTTATAAAATCACTATTTTATCAGCAGGAGATTATAATTAGATGACTTGTAAACCTCCTGCCATATTGTAGTCCTATGTATTCATGAGCTCTGACTGACCGCTTTCTGCCTATGCACAGCATTCACAGAAATCTGCCAAACAGTGTTGTGGGTGGAGCTATGCATAGCTCAGTATTCCGAGAACTGCTAGATCCGCAGCAGAGAAAATAGTGATTTTATTAAAGCAGCCCAGGAAATGATACATCTCTGGAATCAGGGTATCTGCCCTTACATTATGATTATCTTAAATGGGCGAAAAATCTGGTAAATTTCCTTTGTCAGAGCTGTCAGAATTACTGATTGCCTGCAGTGCTCAATTGATATAACAAGGCGTTATCCTAGTAGTGGACATCCCCTTTAAAACTAACATTTTTTTTTATTTTCCTAAACTAGACTTTTTTTTTATCTTAGCTTAGAAAAAATGGACTAGCTGTAAAAAAAAAGGAAAAATATGTATAGTTGTCATTAAATTTAAAAAAATCTTAAAAAAATGAAACAAATTTTTACTTGTAAATAAATTAAATTATTTTTATTTTATATAAAAAAGAAACGTCTTGCTTACAAAAATAGAACAATAATATTTAGCTATAAACAATAATAATTAATAAAAAATGGAAACAATTCTAAAATGGAACATAAAAATGGAACGATTCTATGTATAATAAATTCTATCTAGATTGGTGTCCTCCGTGACACACTGTATTAATCAGTTTATGTTTGGATACATGGGACGTGTTAATTCCTTCAACTCTTCTGCTTCCTTTTCATTTGATTTGCTTTCATTTATGACTGATGTCGTGGGAAATCTTTGTGTGATGCATTAAAAAGGCATTGTGTCTTCAGTTAAACGTTCAATCCAGACAGGACTGGAAATTGTTGTGGCCTGTTGAAAAGGTGACATTGTGTGACTTACTGAATCGTGGCCTTTATTATGTCACAGATCAACTGAAACCTTCATATGCTCCTGTTCCTCCAAGCAAGACCGACTCGCATTCCGTGGAAGGTCTCAAATCAGGCACACTTGACAGAGCTCAAGACACTTCTGAGACCCAGCAGCCTCCCTTAATCAAGCATGCAGCGAAAATGATACTAACACTGCTGGATTCCATCACAGGTGACCCGCTAACATACAGCACACGTTATTAACACCTTCTTATTGTATGCAAGGACCGTCGGAGATTCGCAAGACTCGGCAAGATTATCGCTTCCTCTTGAAATGTTATATTCGGAATAATGCTATAACATCTTGTTTGAAATTTTTATACAGTTTTTTTTTTTTAGTATTTTGTAGAATTTCCGTGTTTACATTTTGTTTTTTTACTAAGTATTTTAGCTACGATCAACGTATTTGTGACTTGTGACTTCCAACTCTTCTTCTTACCCATTACGTGTTCGTTAAGACCCAACAGAATTGTCTTGTTAGTAGTGTCCATTCTTCTTCTTATCAAGCTGATCATGAGTCTCAAGAAGCCCATAGCAATTACTCGTTAGACGTATTCCTCTGTCCATCTTCCCAAACCATAATGTGCTTCAAGGAATCGATTGTAACGATTTCTTACACATCACAACTGGACTCTTTACTAAACCTTTCTGGTGCCCCAAGGAACCAAAAGTTATTACATGTGTCCACTAATAAATAGATTTTTTACCAGAAACCAACAAGAGAAAATTGATCATAAACCCATTGCAGGTCACACATCAAATGATTAGAAAATATATGCTTTATTACAAAGCTACAAAACTGGGTAAAAAAGGGACAGCAATGTATATTGTCTAATGACAAAACAAGAGACCCAAGGTCTTTGACCATGGTACGTCAAACAAGATCAGCCAAAACAGTCTACGAAATGGGTATTGTCTATTGACAGAACAAGAGACCCAAGGTTTCCGCCCATGATACGGCAAACAAGACCACTCCAAACAGATATATATATATATATATATATATATATATATATATATATATATATATATATCTGTTTGGAGTGGTCTTGTTTGCCGTATCATGGGCGGAAACCTTGGGTCTCTTGTTTTGTCATTAGACAATACCCATTTCTTAGACTGTTTTGGCTGATCTTGTTTGCCGTACCATGGGCAGAGACCTTGGGTCTTTTTTTTGTCATTAGACAAATTTTCAATGATTTTATTTGCATATGCAGTTCTACAATGGCATGTAAAAGTTTGGGCACCCCTGGTCAAAATTAATGTTATTGTGAACAGTTAAGCAAGTTGAAGATCAATGATCTTTAATAGCCCTAAAAGTTACAGATGACACATTTCCTTTACATTTTAGGCAAAATAATGTTTGTATTTTTATCTTAAATTTTTTAAATATTACAAAAAGGAAAATGGTCAGATGCAAAAGTTTGAGCACCCATGGATATTTGTGTTAGATAACTTTGACAAAGGTTTCAGACATTATTTAGCCTGTTAGGGTTAAGGTTTGTTCACTATCCTTGTTAGAAAAGGCCAGATTATGTAAATTTCCCAGCATTATAGAAAAAACAGCCTCCTCTAACCTAGTGCCAAAAAAGAAAGCCATGGGTTTTTCAAAGCAGCTGCCTAGCACTCTGAAAATGAAAATGGTGGAGGCCAACAAAGCAGGAAAAGCTTTAAGAAGATAGCAAAGCATTTTAAAGTTGCCCTTTCCTCATTTTGAAATGTAATTAAGAAATGGCAGTTACCAGGAACAGTGGAGGTCAAGATAAGGTCTGGAAAACCAAGCAAACTTTGAGTGTGAGCTGCTTGTAGTATTGCTAGAAAAGCAAGTTAGAATCCCTGTTTGACTGACTGAAAAACATGTTCAAAGAGATGTAGCAGACTCTGGAGTTGTGGTACATTGTCCTACTGTCCAGAGACACCTGCAAAAATATGGCATTTATGGAAGAGTCAACAGAAGAAAATCTCTCCTGCATCCTCACCATGAAATTCAGTGACAGAAGTATGCAAAATAATATCTAAACAAGACTGATTCATTTTGGAAACAAGTCCTTTGGTCCGATCAGGTTAAAATAGAACTCTTTGACCACCATGATCATATGTATGTGTTTAGAGAAAAGGGTACATAATTTCAGGAGAAGAACATCTCAACAACCATTAAGCATGGGGGTGGATCAATCATGCTTTGGGGTTCAGTTGCAGCCAATAACATGAGCATTTCACAGGTAGAGGGAAAAATGGACTAAATTAAATTTCAGCAAATTCTTGATGCAAACATAACACCATCTGTAAAAAAGCTGAAGGTGAAAAGACAATTGCTTCTACAAATGGATAATGAACCGAAACACATCAGAATCCACAATAGATGACCTCAAAAGGGGCAAGCTAAAGGTTTTACAATGGCCCTCACAGTCCCCTGATCTGAACATCATTGAAAATCTGTGAATAGACCTCAAAATAGCAGTGCGTTCAAGATGACCCAGGAATCTCGCAGAACTGGAAGAAATTTCCAAGGAAGAATAGATGAAAATCCCTCAGACAAGAATTGAAAGACTATTGTCTGGCTACAAAAAGTGTTTACAAGCTGTGATACTTTAAAAAGGCGGTGCTACTAGGCACTAGCCATGCAGGGTGCCCAAACATTTGCATTGGCCCATTTTCCTTTTTGTTATTTTTAAAATGTAAAAAGGAATATATATTGAATTCCAACCTGAATGCACCTCATTCTATTTAATGTGCTTCTGATTAGGTGATCACCTGGACCAAATCTTATTTAGTGAAGGAAAGTATAGAAAACCCTGCTGTGGTCTTCACAATCCTCTTGCAATAGGACAAGCTGAATGGCAAAACAAGTGCTAGTAATATCCTGAAAGTAAGAGGAATAAAAAAATAACTTTTAACCATGCCAAAGGAGTTGAAAAAAAAAGTCTTGAGTGAGGAAAAGAAGGGCTCAATTCTGGCTTTACTAGCAGAGGGACACAGTGAGCGTCATGTTGCCTCCATCCTTAAAATTTCTAAGACAGCAGTCCACTACAACAAGGTCAAGCAGCAGACATTGGGACAACGAAGCTACAGACCAGCAGAGGGTGAAAGTGACTCTCCACTGACCGGGATGACCGTCATCTTATTCGAATGTCACTCAGTAACCGCAGGATGACATAAAATGACCTACAAAAGTAATGGCAAATGGCAGCTGGGGTGAAGAGCACGAGAAGGACAGTTTGTAACAGGCTCCTAGAGGCAGGACTCAAGTCATGTAAAGCTAGAAAAAAGCCTTTCATCAATTAGAAGCAAAGGAGAGCCAGGCTGAAGTTTGCCAAAGACCATAAGGATTGGACCATAGAGGACTGGAGTAATGTAATCTTCTCTGCTGAGTCTAATTTTCAGCTTTGCCCAACACCTGGTCATCTAATGGTTAAACAAGCACCTGGAGAGGCGTACAAGCCACAGTGTCTTGCACCCACTGTGAAATTTGGTGGAGGATCGGTGATGATCTGGGGATGCTGCAGCAAGGCTGGAATTGGGCAGGATGTTCTTTGCGAAGGTTGTATGATTCAAGCCGCATACAAGGTTATCCTGGAAAAACAGTTGATTCCTTCTGCTCAGGCAATGTTCCCCAACTCTGAGGACTGTTTTTTTCCAGCGGGACAATGCACCATGGCACACTGCTAGGACAGTCAAGATGTGGATGAGGGACCACCACATCAAATCCCTGTCATGGCCGCCCAATCTCCAGACCTGAACCTCATTGAAAACCTCTGGAATGTAATCAAGAGGATGATGGATAGTCACAAGCCATCAAAGAAGAACTGCTTACATTATTGTACCAGGAGCAGTGTGAAAGACTGGTGGAAAGCATGCCAAGACGCATGAAAGCTGTGATTAAAAATCATGGTTATTCCACAAAATATTGATTTCTGAACTCTTCCTGAGTTAAAACATTAGTTTTGTTGTTTCTACATGATTATGAACTTGTTTGTTTGTTTTTTTGCATTATCTGAGGTCTGCAGGCAATGCATCTTTTTACTATTTTGATCATTCATTTATTTTATTGCTTTAATTTATTGCTTGGAACGTCGGAGACATGTTGTCCGTAGTTTATAGAATAAAAGAACAATTTACATTTTGCTCAAAAATATACCTATAAAGAAAAAAATTAGACAAACTGAACATTTTGCAGTGATCTCTTAATTTTTGCCAGAGCTGTATATATATATTTTTCCCCCTAAAATACAAAGGAAATGTGTCATCTTTAACTTTAGATCTTTTAGCGATAATTGCATCTTCAACTTGCTTAACTGTTCGCAATAACAGTAATTTTTCCAGGGGTGCCACAAACTTTCACATACAACTGTTTATTTTGTGAGAGAACAGACTACATTTTATTTGTGTCTGTGATTTCCATCTTGTCTTTATAACTCCCAGGTCATGGTGATCAAATAACACTGCTGGGTGGGAAAGTTTCACATTTCTATTCTTCCATTCATTCTCCTAAGGTTCCTATCAGCTACATATTCCAGAGGGATCTTCACTTTGTCTGTGGCACTACTTAAGTGCCTCCATCTGTTAAGAAAGCAGAAATCTTGTATTGTACACCATACAAGACTGTCTTGTATTGAGTTGCTTGAGATCTCAAAATAATATGCTTTCATGTTTGGAGTTCAAAAGGCATAGAAGAAAATGACTTATGCCCTATATAAACGGATAACCCATCGCACTTGCCCATTACATAAATAATCAACATTACACTGGAAGAGAAGAACTATATGGAGAGTAAAAATAAAATTCAGAATCAAAGTGAAGATTTAAGTAAAGATAGAACATGACCAAATCACAGGTTAATATATATATAATTTAAAGCGCCCCCATACATATTAAATAGTTGAGGGCAGCACAAATCTCATCTGACTGTCCCATACGTAAGAACGCTCTCTATGTTAAACGCTCCTGTGTTTTATGTATTAGAGAGAAGCTGTCAGATATCTCAGGTGGCAGCTTCTGTCTTAGAGAACAAAGAAATTGGCAGTCTGAAATTGGATGAGCCGGGTCCTTATCTCCCAAGACATCATCTGTCGGAGGAGAGTCATGGGGTCCTCTTACACATATGCACATTATCGACAGGTTCAGCTGACAGTCTATTGTTGGGACAGGCTGATATACGTCTAACGTACTTATGGACCCTGAAAAATAGATCACTGGTTCATAGTCCATTTGAATAGCACCCTGCTGCTAATATAAAAAAAATATGGCTTCCCCATGGATATTGTCAGCAGATGATTTTTAACGTTTTTTGTACATACCAGTTTCTGCTCTTTTGTTTGTTTTTATCCTTGGTTATGTAATATATATATCTGTTCCTGTACTTTGATGCGTAGCCTGCAATGTCTTTGTTATCCATTTTCTCTTGTTGGTTTTTGGACTATATTGTAACTAACTGATGTTTTGCACTCAAATGTCTTTAGAATTTTGGTGGTGCCCACTTTATTTGCACATTGATGCTTTACAAGACCCATCATGTGTTCTGAGGAACCCATAGAACTAACTTGTTAAACATGTCCACTGTCCATCTTGCAAGACCCATCATGTGTCCTGAGGAACCAATAGAACTAACTTGTTAAACATATCCACTGTCCTTCTTACTAGACCCATCACGTGTCCTGAGGACCCTTAGAAATGGCTTATTACAAGACTAATTATGTGTCCTAAAAAATCTATACTTCCATCCACTCTTCTTTTCCAGATTTATGATGTGTCCCAAGGAGCTATTAGTAATGACTTGTACATGTCTACTAGATCAAACATGTATCTTAAGAAACTGATAGCATTGACTCGTTGACCATGTCTACTCTACTTTTAACATATCATGTGCCTTGAGCAACCAAAAGTAAAAACTTGTTAGACATGTACATATTAATCATTTCTAGGCCCATCTAGATCCCATGTCTTATAAAACAAGCTATTAATTTGTTAGACAAGTCAACATTGTTTTTAACCTGAACAGCAATGTGTTCTCACCAACCAAAGTTCCTGAAAGTATTACAGATTGAAAGGAAATAGAATAAATGCCCTTAACTTTTAAGTGTGAAGGCCTCACTGTAGGCATTAATTATAAGGTCCACATGCAAAATAGGAAACCCGTGAGGATCCTAGAGAGGGATTGAACCTAGTATAGGTAGAACTCATGCTATAAAATTGAAAGGAGTTCTCCAGATTGCACAGTGTAAGCCTCAATTTCAATAGTCCATTCAATTTTATGTTGTGCTTATCTCATTTTTCTGGTTGCTTCAAAAGTTGGACAAAAAGCTCCTAATTGATGAATAAAATTAAGATCTGTCATAGTTTCATAATTAGTCTGTTCTCGCCCAAAAAGATCACTAGCTTGATAATCATCCTTTGCTTTGATCTCAGCCTCAATAATTAATTCTTATCATAGAACGTTTTATATTTAATGAGCAACATTTCTAAGTATGAAGAGTTCTTGGTCCTACCAGGTGTTTGCCACCTTTAAAGAGTTAATATGGCAAATGAGACTTCACAATTAGATTTTTTTTAATGAGTACAATCTGAACAGAACTAATCTCTTTTGGATCATTACTTCACCTAATCACATAGACTATTTTTTAATTCAAATCCAGGCAGAATTGTAATTGGTGGCTCTCTGGAGCTTGGTAATTGCATGCAATGCCTGGGCTTTTTGCTTTACACCTAATAGGCTCTGCAATTAAGGAAGAAATATAGCTTAACCCCTCAGGCTGATCTGTCCAAAAGGTATTATTGGTGTTCTCATTTTTCAATCATTAATTATCAGGAGTTTGTTAGGTGAAGTTGTTTTGCACGTTGGAACTTTTGATGTATCATTTATTCTTAGACATAAGCAAATTTGTCCAAGTAGAGGCGTATTTGCATTGTATTTGAGTAAAACTCAGATTCTCCAAAATCTGAATTATTTGCAATAATTTCCACGAATATACAGAAAGTTGGCCGTTATATTAGTGAACTATACAGGACTGGAAAAAAAGGTTAAAAATCAATTCATACTCACCTCACCACTGACATATCTCTGCTTTCTCGAATTTCGCCGTTTGATCCTCCGCGCGCCTACTTTTTTGCCTTCCACCTTCACATGCATACACTATGGCATGCTTCACTCCGTTCTGGGACTTCCAGCTCCTTTGTAGACCTCCTGTCAGCGCCCATCGCGACATCACAAAGTGTGTCCCCCGAGGCTTTGACTTGAATGTATGCCATGAAGGCACAGTGGGAATTGTCCTCAGAGATCCAGTCAGGGTGAAGCAGACCAAACGGAAGTGTGCTATGGATGAAGGCGAATAAAATGGGAGGCCTGTTAGGCAGTCAGTATGGGCGGTGGGACAGGTGAGCAGTGAGGACGGTGAGTTACTAATTGTAATGTTTTTTTCAGTACAACCATAAATTAGATTGGATGTAACAAAACCATAGGACATCCACACCTTGAGCTCAGTTTGTGTGCTCGACCAACAACTAGTGAAAAAATGTCAACACTTCTATTTAGCTCAAAGTTATCCATTCTGTTAAAAACTCTCCAATTTTCATATATAAAGTAGTTATCAATGAGCCTCTTCACCCAGATATTATGCTTACTCTTAGATTGTCTTATAAAGTGCTCGGGCAAAGGTGATCCAGTAGTCGACTCGTCATCATTTTTACATCTCATTGAACAGGGCAGTGGGAAAGCATAGCCTCGAGCATCATAGTTAACGGGGTGCTTGCTTTCGCTCAGAAAGGGCAAGAACCCAAAAATGGCCAAGCCAAGCACCACTCGCATGGACAGTAAGAAGAGTCTTTAAAGAGTCTTGGGTGTGACCCTATAGTCACAGGAACCAGTTCATCACACCTCTTGCTTGAGTCTGACATAATATACCATGTAATGGTTGATAATTAATCCCAAGCATCCCACGCTGATCTCCAATTCTTACAATTGAGATTTGTGAAAAGCATTGGTCATTTGATTTTTGAATGGTTTTGAGTTTAGCGCAAAGCGGGTATGTTTACACAAAGGCATTTTGCTTTATTTCATTTTTTGGAGCAAAATCTGAGCTAAGTTTATGTGAAGCGTTTCATTTTTTAGGAGGATTCATGGAAATTCCACTCAATTTCTACTGCAAAACTAAGCAAGGTGTGGTAGCCATCATGGCAGGGCAGATATCATTGATATTCATCAGTACGTGTGCTAATTAGTGATGAATGAGTGTGCTTGTTACTCAGGTTTTCCGAGCATGCTCAGGTGTTCTCCGAGTATTTTGGGCGTGCTCATAGATTATGTTTGTGTCCCCACAGCTGAATACATTTAGGGATTTCCTAACAAACAGGCAATCCCTGCATGTGTTCATGTTGTCTAGCAGTAGCAAATCATGCAGCTCCGGGGACACAAATCTAATCTACGAGCACGCCCAAGATACTCGGAGAACACCAGAACATGCTCGGAAATCTCGAATAACGAGCCCAGTCACTCATCACTAGTGCTAATACCTTTTACTCTCTAGTGTCACTAAATGTCCCCACCGTGTACATTTTCTATGCCGTCCATTTTGGGCAATGTTAGCTATAGTAAGGAAAATTGCAAAAAGTATTAAACAGCAATGTGTAAAGGATCATACCATGTAGAGGTCATGATTAGTGATGAGCTAGTGTACTGGTTGCTCGGGTTTTCCCCAGCACACTCGGGTGACCTACGAGTATTTATGACTGCTCAGAGATTTAGTTTTCATCACGACAGCTGAATGATTTACATTTACTAGCCAGGGTGAGTACATGTGGGGGTTTCCTGGTTGCTAGGGAATCTCCTCATGTAATCAAGCAGGCTAACAGCTGTAAATCATTTAGCTGCCGCAATGAAAACTAAATCTCCGAGCAGTCATAAATACTCAGAGGTCACCTGAGCGTGCTCGGGAAAACCCGAGCAACGAGTTAACTCGCTCCTCACTAGTCATGATTCAAAAGCTGAATTAATCCATTTTGTCTTCAGTTAACACAAACAATATGCAAAGAGGCATAAAAAAACACAGGAGGCCATTGGACGGGTGTAGAATAGCTTATTTCCTGACTGGAGTAGGATTTGTGACGAGGAGCATGGAGGTCCATACCACCTTCCAGACTCTCCTGATTCATTAAAAAGTACTGTATGTGATTTTTAATTAATCTGGAATGTCTGACTGCAACAGATTCCCTTCTTCATGCCGGTCTTGATGAATTGGGCCTATACTTCTAGTATGACTAGAATGAGGCTTGTCCCTGGCAGTGTCTCCCCACCCCAGCCCGCTAGACTGATGTGTCTCTCAAATGCGTAGAAAGGGACCCATCAGTCATGGACAGCAGGGCAGGGAAAAGCCACTGAGGAATCATACATCAAAGCTGTTACGTCAGTATTCTGGTGTTAAAAGCTTTCAAATGTCACATAATTTTGTTTCATAAATTTTTTGTGACTTTTGGCATTCTCACGCCATTTTTTACCAGCTCCAACATAGTGTGCAGAGCCAGGATGGGATATGGGACGTGGTGACTGCTCCTCAAATTCTTAATGAGCAGCGGCATTTACTATGCCACAAATCTTACTCCAGCAAGGACAGCAGTATGATTTGTGGTGAGTTTCATAAAGACGTATACACCACTTGTCCAATGCTCCTTATTCATGAAGAGTTGTCCACCACTTCATGAATCAGGAGCGTCTGGCTACAGCACACCTTCTCATCAACACCAGAGCGAACAAAGACAGTCTTGATGAATTAGGGCCATAGACTTGGTTGGCTTTTCAAAGTACGGTAAGCTTTCTCCAACTTTCTACAATATTTCAGAGCAAAACATACAGAACTACAATAATGGTCCAGACCATATACATCTCCTTACAAGTCCTCTTTAAATTGGAGAGAACAGATGTGTCCTCCTTTGTCTTACCTCTTTGCTTGAGATATCTTTTGATTAATGACTGAATACGACAAGCCTTGAAAAAGACCCAAGATTTTAAAGTTTTCCATGGAGAGATGTTTTTTCTATGTGTCTATACGCAGCCACTCCATAGTTATGAGGAGAGTAGACAACTGTTGAGGGTTTATCTAGCATGTCATGAGAATGTGTTGTATTTTTATTGGGGTAAATTGGACCTTTTTTTGCGGAGAAGTAAGGAAGGACACATCTGTTGGTTGGAATAGAGGCAAGTGTATCAAGGCTTCAGAAGTCAACAATGGATGTACACAATGTCTAGACTAGTGTATGTATAGTGGATTACACTATTTTCAAGTTGAACCTTTTAGAAACAATAGAGCAAAAGGCTCAAATTTTTAACCATTGTCTCTTTCGATGCACATTGCATCCAGTGATACCGTAGCCTGAGGCTATGGAATATTTTTAAGAGATAGAAAAAGCAATCTTCTACAACTTTCTTCTGGCTAGACCTTCTTATAGGTCAATGTAACTGCAGCAGCAAGCCAACTAATTGTAATTCCTACTGTATGTCATGGGCACAAAATATGGAGGCCATTTTTCTTGGGTTCTTTTGAGGATACTTTGATGGGTTCCTGGGTGATATTACTCATTTTATTGAACTTATATCTTCTGAATAATACTGATTGATATCGTAGGGTGCCATATATCTAGTAATAGTGTTGAATTATAATGTTTGTAGATTGTATGGTCTTCTTTGCCTTGAAAAGATTGGTCATAAGATTAGTTAGTGTTTGTAACATGTTTTTATTGTTTTATTTCTCCATTTATATACATTTGCAAATGGTTTTGATGATTTAATTAAATTAAGAGTTTCAACCACAAGAGACTGACTAGTATTAAGTGATAGGTCTGAATTCAAACCATGCAGATAGTGAGCTAAAATGTCCCATTAATGTTTTCCCATTGTGAAGACCTTCTATGACAAGGTTTATAGGACAGATTAATAAAATGTAAAGTTCATGCATTAAAATAAACCTTCTGATCAATACACCTGCTTCTACAGAGGCAATCCAGTCATAAAAGGGAAAATTAGTTTCCGGCCTTGAGTGTTAGGGAGATATCTTCATGTTCTAAGGTAGCTGGATGCCATTTATGTGAAGTGATCGATCTATCATTATCTACAGTCACGGTGGACTTTGTAGATAGAAAAAATAAAGACATGACCAACATTGTCATGGTATTCTTGATTTTTATTGCTTTCATCCTAGGTCCCAAAAATAATTAGCTCAATTAGCAGGATCCAGTCCAGCGACCAAATTAGTTATCTGTGGAAATTGGATGGAAGCCTTGTGGACCAGATCTTACGTCCTGGCACCGTAATTAGCCATCATTGTACACAGTTATCCTTGCAGCCTGACACACATGTGACATTCCACCAGAATGGTTAATCAAAAGAAGAACCAAGGGAGCCAAGAGGTAGGAGGCGGTTCTCAGGGCTCCTATCAGACAGGGATTAATATTGTGGTTGCTGGACCTGGTCCTGTAATTTGGGTCATACCAATATTCCTAGGTACAAGTTCTTTGATTCTTCTTCTGTCCAGGCATTTTTTATTTTCTCTTAGTATCTGTTTGTACTTGGTCTTTGGAGGACATTTTTTAAAGGGGTTATCCTGCACATTGTGCACATGTCCTGATTTTTAGAATAGTACATGTTCATGATACTACCTGATTGTGCATGCATCTCGATAAGTTTGTGGGAAACCACTTGCCACCAATGTGGAAGTGAATGGCACCAGACAACCCATCTAATTAAAATCCCCCACCTACCTTTCTCTACAGAAACGATTGAGATATAGTCTAGAATTTAGTATGAGCAGTGACATCATTAACCCTCCTTAAATAATCCCAGGGGGTATACCCACAGGAAGTGTAAAGATGGAGGATACACCCCGACCATATCTTTTCAAAACCTATGAAAATAGACCTGAGATTGTCATCTTGGACTTGCTGGTCATATTGAAGTGATTACTTCATTTCACTGAAGGTTTTATTACCAGATACTTTGGTTGGATTCATCTGTAGTGTATTTCACTTACTTTTTCAGTTCATTTTTTTTATTGCTCCTTTATTTATGCAAATGTTGGGTGTATGTAGTTTGTAGTTTGGCCACCCTTGCTGTATTTGATGTTTTTTTTCACAATACATTTTTGGTAAGATAGGATTTTTTTTTACACAGTAGTCGTATACGGTAGATATGAGTGAAAACAATTGTAGGATCCTGGTTCAGTGACCAGGTTCGAATTCCATTGCAACTGGCCTAGAACCCGACAAACAGCCTAACTACTAGCTTCTCCTACTCCTCTTTTTATTAGCCAGCCTGTTTGTCACACGACTCTGATGTCGTCATGACAGGTTAGCTAATCAAGAGAAGAGCTGGGCATGATGGCAACTTGAAGGCAATTCCTAGGTCTCCTGTACATCAGCCATGGAATACTCACCTGGCTGCTGGACCAGGGTCCTGCTAATCATTGTTCTCATCTCTCAAATATGGCTATTATATATATATTCTTGATCAAGGTGGTCAGATTGTCTCCATGTTCCTTAGAATGAAAGAGTCATAATTCCACCTACACTTAGGTTGGCATTACATTTTCTTGATCAGTGACTGTCCTGGTCACTTCAATGGAGATGTTTGTCATTTCCCTGAATTGTAGGTGGCCAGAAAAGCTTTGTGCAGGAAAAAAGGCAAGAGGACCCCTCTTCCTTTCCTAGATCCATGAGATTGGATGACAACCTTTTAGCCTTCACAGGCTAAACTGTACCTCACAACCACTGAATTGCCACATATAGCCTAAACAACTCCCCAACGGTATCACAAAAGTATCACACACATCTCGGGATGTATTGAGCCAAGTAGACAGGATCCAAAAACACATATGTTGCCTGATATACTGTATATGTAATTTATGAAACTTTTTCTTTGCTAAGCGTACTTCATAAAATCTTGCAAATCTCTTAAATTACTTTTTCCTAGTTGTAATGTATAAAAATGATCTTCTATAAAACACAAATACCTTTTCTCTAGAAACACTTTTACTCTTGTCCACATGATCTAACTGGTTTTAAACACCAGACTGTCATGCATGTGTCAGGCGTGACAGACAGTCACCCTGGATCCGGCTTTAGAAGGTCATTGCGATTAGCTCTACAAGCACCTTCTTGATTTTTGCATCTCTGTTATGGAGTGATATCCTTCTCCCTCTAAGACCAAACAGTTACCTTCACCTTGTGTTGCTAATTAGCACACCCTTGTTGACGGTTTAAACATCTTCAGTCTCTTCAGCAAGGTGCTGGTGTTAGCTCAAATTTCCCTCTGGCAATAGGTGCGAAACCTATTTAGGGACGTCAGGCGAGACAAGGTGTTGTTAGATCTGCCTAGGGGTCTCCACTCTCCCCTTCCTTAGTGTTTGGGATTCCCCTCTCTCTCCCAGTCATTGTGCACCTTGCTTGTCCCTCACCCATCGTGACACATTCATTATTATGACTTCCAACACAACCCAAGATCAAGAGAGGAGGTGCTTTTTGAAACGGGGTGGGCGTCTTTCCTTTTTTCTGAAGCAGCATGATTTTTTTTGTGCGATGGTTTCTCCAATCTCCCTTCTACACTCCGGTCCATGATTACCCTGTTCACTTCTGAGTATTTTTGTAATGAAATACTTGGTGGTAAGAGGCTTACACAAATATAAAAAGGGATACATGGCATTACATCGTCCTTTATTTAGCCATGGCAGCGAGTTTTATCACTAAGACTAAATTGTTTAATCTGGATTAGAATCCCAATGTGGCTATATCCCGTCATATTAATGTACAGTGGATGTACAGTAGTTTATGCTTCTAATTCCCTTGATCTCTTCCACGTAGTCCGACCATGTTTTCTATTACTTGATTCTTGGGTTTTAATACACCACAGAACATCTGTAAAGGTACGGAGGATTGACGACGGTAATCCCCTATCACAGATTAATGTGACTGTTTTTTGCAGATGGAACATCTGTATTTTAAGGTTTTAATCTTAACCTTAATCATACATTTTACTTATAGTAAAGCCTCCTGTGTACTAAACCAACCTATTGGGACAGAATGTAATCTGTGGATTACACGGCACAAATCCTGCAACCTTCCAAATCTGTTTAAAGGTCTGAGGGTCATTTGATCAAAAAAGTAATTATACTGTGATATAATACAATATGCGAGACTTGTAATGTCTATATGGGGGCTGGATAAAATGGGAAACTCCAGTTTGACCCATGATGTAGTCCCTCTATCCCTCAATTTTTAACCAATGCTGGATTCACATAGCTTTTGCCACTACGTTTAGCTACTCTGTCTGGATTTATGTCTGAACCCCGGAAAACTGTATTTGGGTGTATTGCACTGACTGGACCATTGACTATAATGATTCAGTTGGAATCAGTGTCCTCTGTTGTGCATCATTGTTGGCCGTACGCGCCGAATGAAGGCAGGCTATGTCTTGAAAATTGCAAAAATTTGCAAGAAAAGAATGCACAGCACTCACCAGATTGCTTGTCAACCAGAGTCCTTTATTGTGCCATCCAAGTTAGGACAAAAAGACCGGGGGTGTGGGCAGGAGTGCAGAGGAATGCGGGGAACACAGACGGACAATGGCCATTTCGTGTGCTTGACGCTTCAACAGGTCTCGTTGACAATCCGATGAGTGCTGCGCATTCTTTTCTTGCAAATTTTTGCACATGTACTTGTTTTTTCATGCGAGTACCATAAAACCGGTTGGAGATAGAACCGACTTGTTTCAGTTTTTAAGGATCAAATGTGGACACATTGAGGGTTAAACATTGGTGCCATTTTTTTGTGAATTCTTTCTTCTTGGATTATGTATTGAAAATTGACTACGTCTTAATGCCCGCCTCATCTAGGTGTATACACGACAGAGCACACTGTGACTCCATCTGGATTCCTATAGTCAATGGCCCGGTCAGTGCATATGCTCAAAACCCATTTTTAGGGGTTCGGACAAAACATCGAAATCCCATTTTTTGGGAGTTCGGACTTAAACCCCGACAGAGCTACTGAACGTTGTGGTAAAAGTGATGTGAATCCAGCTTAGGAGGGTATTTCCATCTTACAAAGTGATGACATATCACTTTTTGATTTGTGGCGGTCCAACTTCTAGGACCCTTACTAATTTTGAGAATGAATGAAGCATGTATTGCTTTGGATGGGATGCACCTCGATGCCAGAGGAAGACATGGCATCGGATTAAAGACCACCACAACAGACCAGGAAATGGACTCAGAGCTCCAGGTGAGTATATACTTTTTTTTTAACCCCTTACAAACCCTCTATAATTTAGCCAGATGGCAATCATTTTGCTGAATTTTTCCTAAAGAAAATCATACATTGATTTATTTTTTTGTTTTGCAAAATTTGAGACAAATTTGATTTCTTTGGAACTGATTCCATATTCCTTGAGGTAATGGCTCTTTAAAGGGAATGTATCACAATATTTTTTGGTACCCTATCTGAGAGCTGAATGATATAGGGACAGAGTCCCTGATAATAGCTTTGTATTACTTACTGGGATTTTTGCAGAAGTTTTCATAAAATCAAAGTTTTCTCTGCAGTTCTCTGAATTGTGAGCTGTACAATAGTGATGAGCGAATATACTCGTTACTCGAGATTTCTTGAGCACGCTCGGGTGACCTCTGAGTATTTTATACTGCTAGGAGATTTAGTTTTCTTCGCTGCAGCTGAATGATTTACATCTGTTAGCCAGCATAAGTACATGTGGGGGTTGCCTGGTTGTTAGAGAACCCCCACATGAAATCAAGCTGGCTAAGAAATGTAAATCATTCAGCTGAGGTGAGGAAAACTAAATCTCCGAGCACTAAAAAATACTCGGAGGACACCCGAGCGTGCTCGAGAAATCTCGAGTAACGAGTATATTCGCTCATCACTACTGTATATCTCTACCCACACCAGTAATTGGCAGCTTTCCATGTATGCTGTGCACAGGCAGAAAGCTGCCAATCAGTGTTAAAGGTGGGCTTATACAGAGCTGATGAATGTGGCAGCAGGTTTACTGGACCTCTAGGTATGATCTCCTGCTACTAAAACAGTGATTTCATCAAAACTACAGCTAGCAGCCATTGCTGGATTTGGGGTCTTGGTTCTTGCATTATGCTGACTTCAGATCAGGCGGTGAAGACCTGGTGATACATTCCATTTAATTATAAAATATATTGATGGATCTGACTGCGTAATCTTATTTCACTCTCTGACTGTAAAGTTGACATATGCAAGCAGTTATTGGGCCGCAAGCTGTAGAAATTGGCCTCTTGACCACAGGAAGAAGGAGTCGGGAAAATATCTATTGACTTCATTGGGAGAGTACAATGAGCATGCCCTACATTGACTTGGCCATTCTAACACATGGATACGTTTATTAGGGAACCATTCCATTGTAGATTTTGCATTATGTTTGGGATCATAGTCTTGTTGGAAGACAAATCTCCGTCCCAGTCTCAGGTCTTTTGCAGACTCCAACAGCTTTTCTTCAAGAATGGTGCTGTATTTGGCTCAATCCATCCTCCCATCAATTTTAACCATCTTCCCTGTCCCTGCTGAAGAAAAGCAGGCCCAAACCATGATGCTGCCACCACTGTTGTGATTTTGCTTTTTGCTCCCTCTAGTGGTCATTAGTGATTTGACTCTGGAGCTTCTGTCTTTTCCTATATCCTCACCTGGGCCGTTAGTTCAGGGGCGTTGCTATATAAGCTCCCTGGACCTTCAGTTCAATGCCTGGCATCGTTGAAATCAGAGCTAATCTGTTGTGCTCTTGTCCTATGATCCTGGTTCCTGTATTTCAAGCTAAGTCTTCTTCTTTGCTTTTTGCTTTTGTTTTCTTTGGTATTTTTGTCTAGCTTGTTCCAATCTGTATCCTGACCTTTGCTGGAAGCTCTAGGGGGCTGGTGTTCTCCCCCCGGACCGTTAGACGGTTCGCGGGTTCTTGAATCTCCAGCGTGGATTTTTATAGGGTTTTTGTTGACCAGATAAGTTATCTTGCTATATTCTGCTATTAGTAAGCTGGCCTCTCTTTGCTGAACCTGGTTCATTTCTGTGTTTGTCATTTCCTCTTACCTCACCGTTATTATTTGTGGGGGGCTTGTATCTTGCTTTGGGGTCCCTTTCTCTGGAGGCAAGAGAGGTCTTTGTTTTCTTCTCCTAGGGGTAGTTAGATTCTCTGGCTGGCGCGAGTCATCTAGCGATCCGTAGGCATGATCCCCGGCTACTTCTAGTGTTGGCGTTAGGAGTAGCTATTTGGTCAACCCAGTTACCACAGCCCTATGAGCTGGATTTTTGAATCTCGCAGACTTACACGTTCCTCTGAGACCCTGTCCACTGGGGTCATAACAGTATGCCAGGCCAGTATTAAATGTTTAATGCATTGCAGAAGTGGGATTATAAGAAAGAAAATTGAGTTTTTTTTTTCCCTCTCTCATTTTTTTTTTTTTTTTTTTCCCCCTTTACCTCAGAGTGGCTTAAAGCTTGCTGCAGACATGAATGTCCAGACCTTGATTACAAGTGTGGACCAGCTTGCCGCTCGTGTGCAGGGTATACAAGATTATGTTACCAGAAATCCTAGGTCTGAACCCAAGATTCCGATTCCTGAACTGTTTTCAGGAGACCGATTTAAGTTTAGGAATTTCAGGAATAATTGTAAATTGTTTTTGTCCCTGAAACCTTGTTCGTCTGGAGACTCTGCTCAACAAGTAAAAATTGTTATTTCATTCTTACGGGGTGACCCTCAAGATTGGGCTTTTTCGTTGGCGCCAGGAGATCCGGCATTGGCTGATATTGATGCGTTTTTTCTGGCGCTCGGTTTACTTTATGAGGAACCCAATCTTGAGATTCAGGCAGAGAAAGCCTTGCTGGCTATGTCTCAGGGCCAGGACGAGGCTGAGGTGTATTGCCAAAAATTTCGGAAATGGTCCGTGCTGACACATTGGAACGAGTGTGCACTGGCCGCTAATTTTAGAAATGGCCTTTCTGAGGCCATTAAGAATGTTATGGTGGGTTTTCCCATTCCCACAGGTCTGAATGATACCATGTCCCTGGCTATTCAAATTGACCGGCGGTTGCGGGAGCGCAAAACCGCAAATTCCCTCATGTTGTTGTCTGAACAGACACCTGATGTGATGCAATGTGATAGAAAAACCGCAAATTCCCTCATGGTGTTGTCTGAACGGACACCTGATTTGATGCAATGTGATAGAATCCTGACTAGAAATGAGAGGAAAATTCATAGACGCCGGAATGGCTTGTGCTACTACTGTGGTGATTCTACACATGTTATCTCAGCATGCTCTAAACGTATATCTAAGGTTGTTAGTCCTGTCACCGTTGGTAATTTGCATCCTAAGTTTATTCTGTCTGTAACTTTGATTTGCTCACTGTCATCTTATCCTGTCATGGCATTTGTAGATTCAGGTGCTGCCCTGAGTCTTATGGATCTCTCATTTGCTAAGCGCTGTGGTTTTATTCTTGAACCATTAGAAAATCCTATCCCTCTTAGGGGTATTGATGCTACGCCATTAGCAGAAAATAAACCGCAGTATTGGACACAGGTTACCATGTGCATGACTCCTGAACACCGCGAGGTGATACGTTTTCTCGTTCTACATAAAATGCATGATTTGGTTGTTTTGGGGCTGCCATGGTTACAGACCCATAATCCAGTCCTTGACTGGAAGGCTATGTCAGTGTCTAGTTGGGGCTGTCGTGGTATTCATGAGGATTCCCTGCCTGTGTCTATTGCTTCTTCTACGCCTTCGGAAGTTCCGGAGTATTTGTCTGATTATCAGGATGTCTTTAGCGAGTCCAGGTCCAGTGCATTGCCTCCTCATAGGGAATGTGACTGTGCAATAGATTTGATTCCAGGCAGTAAATTTCCTAAGGGAAGACTGTTTAATCTGTCGATACCTGAACATACAGCTATGCGTTCATATATCAAGGAGTCTCTGGAGAAAGGACACATCCGTCCGTCTTCTTCCCCTCTTGCTGCGGGATTCTTTTTTGTGGCTAAAAAGGACGGATCTTTGAGGCCTTGTATTGACTATCGGCTTTTAAATAAGATCACTGTCAAATTTCAGTATCCTTTGCCGCTGTTGTCTGACTTGTTTGCCCGGATTAAAGGTGCCAAGTGGTTTACCAAGATAGACCTTCGTGGTGCGTACAACCTTGTGCGCATTAAGCAAGGGGATGAATGGAAAACCGCATTCAATACGCCCGAAGGTCATTTTGAGTACTTGGTGATGCCTTTTGGGCTCTCTAATGCCCCTTCAGTTTTTCAGTCCTTTATGCATGACATTTTCCGGAACTATCTGGATAAATTTTTGATCGTTTATCTGGATGATATTCTGTTTTTTTCTGATAATTGGGACTCGCATGTGGAGCAGGTCAGGATGGTCTTTAAAATTTTGCGTGAAAATTCTTTGTTTGTCAAGGGCTCAAAGTGTCTTTTTGGTGTACAGAAGGTTCCCTTTTTGGGGTTCATTTTTTCCCCTTCTGCTGTGGAGATGGACCCAGTCAAGGTCCGAGCTATTCTTGATTGGACTCAGCCCTCGTCAGTTAAGAGTCTTCAGAAGTTCTTGGGTTTCGCTAACTTCTACCGTCGTTTTATCGCTAACTTTTCTAGCATTGTGAAACCTTTGACGGATATGACCAAGAAGGGCTCCGATGTGGTTAATTGGGCTCCTGCTGCCGTGGAGGCTTTCCAGGAGTTGAAACGTTGGTTTACTTCGGCGCCTGTTTTGTGCCAGCCTGATGTCTCGCTTCCCTTTCAGGTTGAGGTGGATGCTTCAGAGATTGGAGCAGGGGCCGTTTTGTCGCAGAGAGGCCCTGGTTGCTCTGTTATGAGACCTTGCGCCTTTTTCTCTAGGAAGTTTTCGCCTGCGGAGCGAAATTATGATGTGGGCAATCGGGAGTTGTTGGCCATGAAATGGGCATTTGAGGAGTGGCGTCATTGGCTCGAGGGTGCTAAGCATCGTGTGGTGGTCTTGACTGATCACAAAAATCTGATGTATCTCGAGTCTGCTAAACGCCTGAATCCTAGACAGGCCCGCTGGTCATTGTTTTTCTCCCGTTTTGACTTTGTTGTCTCGTATTTACCAGGTTCAAAAAATGTGAAGGCCGATGCTCTTTCCAGGAGCTTTGTGCCTGATGCTCCTGGATTCGCTGAACCTGTTGGTATTCTTAAGGATGGTATTATCTTGTCAGCTATTTCTCCAGATCTGCGACGTGTGTTGCAGAGATTTCAGGCTGATAGGCCTGATTCTTGTCCACCTGACAGACTGTTTGTGCCTGATAAGTGGACCAGCAGAGTCATTTCCGAGGTTCATTCCTCGGTGTTGGCAGGTCACCCAGGAATTTTTGGCACCAGAGATCTGGTGGCCAGATCCTTTTGGTGGCCTTCCTTGTCTAGGGATGTGCGGTCATTTGTGCAGTCCTGTGGGACTTGTGCTCGGGCTAAGCCTTGCTGTTCTCGTGCCGGCGGGTTGCTCTTGCCCTTGCCTGTCCCTAAGAGACCTTGGACACATATCTCCATGGATTTCATTTTTGATCTTCCGGTGTCTCAAGGCATGTCTGTTATCTGGGTGATATGTGATCGCTTCTCCAAGATGGTCCATTTGGTTCCTTTGCCTAACTGCCTTCCTCTTCCGATCTGGTTCCTGTGTTTTTCCAGAACGTGGTTCGTTTGCACGGCATCCCTGAGAATATTGTGTCAGACAGAGGATCCCAGTTCGTTTCCAGATTCTGGCGATCCTTTTGTAGTAGGATGGGCATTGACTTGTCGTTTTCGTCTGCTTTCCATCCTCAGACTAATGGACAGACGGAGCGAACTAATCAGACTTTGGAGGCTTATTTGAGGTGTTTTGTCTCTGCTGATCAGGACGATTGGGTGACCTTCTTGCCGTTGGCTGAGTTTGCCCTTAATAATCGGGCTAGTTCCGCCACCTTGGTTTCGCCGTTTTTCTGCAACTCTGGTTTCCACCCTCGTTTTTCTTCGGGTCATGTGGAACCTTCTGACTGCCCTGGGGTGGATTCTGTGGTGGATAGGTTGCAGCGGATCTGGAATCTTGTGGTGGACAACTTGAAGTTGTCACAGGAGAGGGCTCAGCGCTTTGCCAACCGCCGCCGCGGTGTGGGTCCCCGACTACGTGTTGGGGATTTGGTGTGGCTTTCTTCCCGCTTTGTTCCTATGAAGGTTTCCTCTCTCAAATTTAAACCTCGTTTTATTGGTCCTTACAAGATATTGGAAATCCTTAATCCTGTATCCTTTCGCCTGGATCTTCCTGTGTCGTTTCCTATCCACAACGTGTTTCATAGGTCCTTGTTGCGGCGGTACGTTGTGCCTGTGGTTCCTTCTGCTGAGCCTCCTGCTCCGGTGTTGGTTGAGGGCGAGTTGGAGTACGTGGTGGAGAAGATCTTGGATTCTCGTCTCTCCAGGCGGAGGCTTCAGTACCTGGTCAAGTGGAAGGGCTATGGTCAGGAAGATAATTCCTGGGTGGTCGCCTCTGATGTTCATGCGGCCGATTTAGTTCGTGCCTTTCACGCCGCTCGTCCTGATCGCCCTGGTGGTCGTGGTGAGGGTTCGGTGACCCCTCACTAAGGGGGGGGTACTGTTGTGATTTTGCTTTTTGCTCCCTCTAGTGGTCATTAGTGATTTGACTCTGGAGCTTCTGTCTTTTCCTATATCCTCACCTGGGCCGTTAGTTCAGGGGCGTTGCTATATAAGCTCCCTGGACCTTCAGTTCAATGCCTGGCATCGTTGAAATCAGAGCTAATCTGTTGTGCTCTTGTCCTATGATCCTGGTTCCTGTATTTCAAGCTAAGTCTTCTTCTTTGCTTTTTGCTTTTGTTTTCTTTGGTATTTTTGTCTAGCTTGTTCCAATCTGTATCCTGACCTTTGCTGGAAGCTCTAGGGGGCTGGTGTTCTCCCCCCGGACCGTTAGACGGTTCGGGGGTTCTTGAATCTCCAGCGTGGATTTTTATAGGGTTTTTGTTGACCAGATAAGTTATCTTGCTATATTCTGCTATTAGTAAGCTGGCCTCTCTTTGCTGAACCTGGTTCATTTCTGTGTTTGTCATTTCCTCTTACCTCACCGTTATTATTTGTGGGGGGCTTGTATCTTGCTTTGGGGTCCCTTTCTCTGGAGGCAAGAGAGGTCTTTGTTTTCTTCTCCTAGGGGTAGTTAGATTCTCCGGCTGGCGCGAGTCATCTAGCGATCCGTAGGCATGATCCCCGGCTACTTCTAGTGTTGGCGTTAGGAGTAGCTATTTGGTCAACCCAGTTACCACAGCCCTATGAGCTGGATTTTTGAATCTCGCAGACTTACACGTTCCTCTGAGACCCTGTCCACTGGGGTCATAACACACCACCATGTTTGACAGTGGGGATGGTGTGTTCAGGATGATGAGCTGTGTTGCCTTTACGCCAAACATATAGTTTGGCATTTCTGCCAAAGAGTTTGATTTTGGTTTCATCTGGCCAGAGCACCTTCTTCCACATGTTTGGTGTGTCTCCCAGGTGGCTTGTTGCAAACTTTAAACAACACTTTTTATGAATATCTTTGAGAAATAGTTTTCTTCTTGCCACTCTTCCATAAAGGCCAGATTTGTGCAGTGCATGACTGATTGTTGTCCTATGGACAGACTGTTCCACCTCAGCTGTAGATCTCTGCAGTTCATCCAGAGTGATCATGGGCTTCTTGGCTGCATCTCTGATCAGTCTTCTCCTTGTTTGAGATGAAAGTTAAGAGGGACGGCTGGGTCTTGGTAGATTTGCAGTGGTATGATACTCCGTCCATTTCAATATGATCACTTGCACAGTGCTCCTTGGGATGTTTTAAGTTTTGGAAATCATTTTGTATCCAAATCCAGCTTTAAACTTCTCCACAACAGTATCACGGACCTGCCTGTTGTGTTCCTTGGTCTTCATGATGCTCTCTGTGTTTCAAACAGAACCCTGAGACTATCACAGAGCAGGTGCATTTATACGGAGACTTGATTACACACAGGTGGATTATATTTATCATCATTAGGCATTTAGGACAACATTGGATCATTCAGATATCCACAATGAACTTCTGGAGGGAGTTTGCTGCACTGAAAGTAAAGGGGCCGAATAATATTGCACGCCCCACTTTTCAGTTTTTGAATTTCCTCAAAAATTTAAAATAACCAATGAATTTCTTTCAACTTCACAATTGTGTTTCACTTGTTTTTGATTCTTCACCAAAAATTTACATTTGGTATCTTTATGTATGAAACATGATATGTGGGAAAAGGTTGAAAAGTTCAAGGGGGCCGAATACTTTCACAAGGCACTGTATGTGCAAACGTCACTGTGCAGGGAGAGGGAGGTGGAGATGAGATGTACTCTTTCAATGGTAGATTGTTTGCTATCAGCTTGAAGATTTATAATAAAGGTGTCATCTGTGGCACCCATGCCTCATCCATGCCTCATCCATGCCTCATCCGTGCCTGTGCCTTTCCTCTCTGGTACGCTTTAGTAGGTGATGCAGGGCAGCAAAACTGAAGCCTTGTTTTATTCCTTGAACTTTTGATTTTGCTCCTCCTGGACGCTTGTTTGTTAAATCCTGACTAGTTTCCGGTGCCAGTTTTAGGGAATACTACTCTGGTTATCTGTTGTGTTTGCTCCTGTTTTGTCTGTATTTACCTTGGTCCAACCTTTGCCCGGTTTCTTACTATTTTCCTGCCTAACCATTCTGCCTCAGAGTTTGACTTCCTGGTACCGTCCTTGTGCGATCATCCTTCAGCTTGCTCCACAGGCCAGCAGTTTACTTTGTGGCCTCAACCCAGAGGTCCCTGTGTAAGTACAGATTCCGGTACAAGAGTTAAAGGGTAAATGCCAGAGAACCTCCTGGGATCTGGAAGATGCTTAGCCTGTCCATAGACGTCCTTTTAAAGCTACCTAGTGACCACGGAGAGTGCCCTTGTAACATCATCTTCACCCACAATCCCACCCTCGTCTCTACCCCCACAGAGCACCACACAAGCTGAAAAGTTAAGCGTCAGCAAAAAAAAAAGTTAAAATCTATGTTTCAAATAATAACTTGATGTAACCAATCGGTCATTCTCTGATGATAGATTCCTTTTAAGATGCTCTGGCGGTTTGTAATCTTGGCCCTTTTTAAAGGTTTCGAGAATTTCCTCCTAAAGAGTCACCATTTGTAACAGAGATGAATTGGCTCGCGATTGCCTTGGGACCTGTGTCATCATTTTTCTCCAGAATTGAGCTCTGTATTGCGATTCATTTATGTTTTTAGCAATTTTGTTTGAAACTCGTGTCAACGCTCCTGCTCGCCTCTCTATTTTTCATGTCCTTGTGTCAGCGCGTGATAAAGTTTCTATTTTTCTATTTGCTTATTTACAATTATTTTCACGTATTTCTCGTCTTCCTCCTGTCTTGGCCAGCTTGGGATTTTATTTTTCCAGTTCAATTTAGCTATATGTCGCCCTGTATTTCAAGTGTAAATCCACGCGATATGGAAATGCTGCTGATTTTCTGTAGGTGAAATCTGCAACGAAATACAGTATCTGATATACGAAATACTGAAATATACTACACGCAGATATTGACTTGTGCTGTGCGTTTTGGTATTTGCTGCATCTTAATCTCTGTCTTGGATCAATTGGATTTTTCACAAATTTCCTGTTATTCCACAATGGAGAAATCACAATTCTTTGGGTATGTTCACATATTGCATTTTTGCAGCATTTTTTTTTGCTTGCCTTTTTTTTAATGCAAATATTCAGCTGCATTTCACAGTACCAGCAAAGTCTGAGAGTTCGGAAATCTCATGCGCACGCCTTGTTTTTTTTCCTGTTTTGTCAAAAAGCTGCGTTTTTGAAAAATGCAGCGCGTCACTTCTTTCAGTGTTTTTGTAGCATTTCTCAACCATTGAAAGCAAAGGGGTAGTGCAAATATCGCAAGGATCAGGTTTTGCTGTATTTTTGGTGCCAAAACCTGAAGAAGTTGAATCAGATTTTTTTTTTTATGCACTGAACTTTATCAGCATGCACAAGAGACAATTGTAACCTAATAAAAAGACAGCAAAAATTAAGCAAAAAGCATAAAACGCAGCTTAAACTTTGCATAAAAAAGTGACAAAAATTCTACTTGTGAACATAGCCTTACTGAAATGAATTCTAGCAAAATATTTTGCTCAAATATGGTAGATATATTTAAGTTCCACAAATTTTCAAATTTTGCTGCAAGATAGTCACATGTAATGCACTTTTTTAGCTTCTGCAAAAAAAGGCTGTGGCTTTTTGCTGTATGCTCATAAGAGAATGAACACTGTCCGTGCGATAGCCGCATGAAGAATGAATATATTACTTTCAGTTACAAAAAGTGGGTAGTTTCCTTGTGGAAGCCGGCCAGAGAATAAACAGGTCACTTCTTTAACCGCTTAATGGTTTCCAAACCCTCTGCAGTGGTTAAACAACGTGACATAAAATGGAACATGTTCACAGTAATATCCTTTTGACATGGCCAGGCATTGTGGTCATATTAAGAAACGCTCTTGCAGTGCTTTTTCAGGGGGTTTCCATAAGGAATCCACCTGAAAAAGATGCCGAGTGTATAAAGCCTTAATTTGATCCAGCCTGATTTTTATCAATATTGAATGAAGCAAACTCCTTTTGCGGTTACGGACTATTTCCAATCTCTGTACATTCTGACTTAGTCATACAGACATGTGATCCCTGCAGCCAATCACTTGCCTCTGCAGTATCACATTTCGGTCCCGACCAGAACAGGAAGCAAGGAGACTGGTGGGGAACCTAGCTACTACTACTAGAGGAACGCCTGGGTATTGGTAGATGAGCCTAATTTATTTTTTAATTTTAGGACAGGCTTTCCCAGTTTTTAAGAAAAAAAAAAGCCTTTGCCTTTAAGGTCCACAGTCTAGAAAGGTCCATTATACCATGCTAAAGCCCACGTGATGTAATTCACCGCGAGCTCTGCCAAATGGCCAATTCAGTTTTACTACACTGACAAACTCGACTTAGCTACATTTACTTAATCTACTAAAAAGAGACTGAAAAATGGGCTTCTGAAATGCGAGACGAGAAGAAATCTATACAATCCTGGATGTTAAGGCTTTAGGTTAAATCTCAGCGTGTCTCCTGTTCTGCTCCATCGGATTCAGTAATGTAACTTCGCAGTTAATCAATGAAAACAAATCCCGCTCTCGCATTGTTTGGAGAATGTAAATGAACCTCAGTACGGAGCAGACGCGCAGAGTTTGTCATCCTTACACCCTATTAGACGTTGAAAAACTGAAACATGATCATAGGGAATTTCTTCAGTATAAGGATCATGACTGATCAAGCATGGGTATGACGGTGGGCCTATGGACAACAGGGTCACAGCAAATCACCTGCATGAATCAAAAATGATTGGAGACCACTGAGCAAAATATTTAGTTAGGGCCTCTTTCCCAGCAGCATGGTATGTATTGTGGTTACATTGACACTTTAGAAAGTTCTTCCAGATCCCACCAGTGTTGGCAGGATTTGTGTACATGGGCAGCCATGATGTCTGATGGTGGAGGAACCAGGCATGGTGTGTTCTTTTTTTTGATCTTCTGGAGATAAGTGGAGTTGGAGATAGGAGATATTTGGCAGCCGCTTATCTAGAATCTAGGGCAATGAAGATGACTGCATCGTCATTGGCTTTGTTCGGGGCTTCACCAACGTGTCTGAGTATCTAGGTAATGGGATCATCATGCCATTTGTCCCTTTTGTTCTCTCTCTCTATAATCCAGCCTTGTTCCTTGTTCATGTCAACCTCAGCTTGACAAGTAACAAATACATTTATCCAGATAGTCGTGGCCAACCTAAGCCCTGGTAGTTCTTGTACCCCACCAGCTTTTATTATCATTGATGCCAATGAAATATAACCTCTGCTAGTTGATAGATCACAAGTCTTGGAGACATGCATGGTGGCTGAGGTTGCCCAACATGATGGTTTGTGGAGCCTTAGGATTGAGAGGCAAGAAAAGGCAGAAGGTCAAAAAAAGAGGAAAATACCCAAAAAATGGAGCAATGATGATAATAGTCATGAGTACGCTTCTTTTCCTCCCCCTTTCAAATTTTGCTGTGGGAACCCATGTTTACATTATAAGCTTCTAATAAATATATGATGGCTCTGTGCAGTTGCTTGAAAACAAGGTATGAGCTACTTATAGTAAAGAACCCTTTAGTCAACTGATCATTGGTTCTTCTGCTTTTCTTTCTTTCAATGTTCTTTTTATTGAGAGATTATAGTATTACAAACATACTCAGAGAAAGTAACCATAACAATAAACAGAAGTTCAAATAGTATTTCCGGTAAATGAACAGCCAATATCTAGCATGCGGAAACTTAGTTACCGTTAAGAACAGTGGAATTACAGAAACTTCCAATTTTGTTGAATAAATGAGGTGAGCATCAGAGGAGACAGAGAACAGTTGGGGAAGATAGAAGTAGGAGTGGGGGAGAAAATTTCTGGGGAGGAAAGGAAGGAGTAGGAGAGGGTGTAATAGCACCTTGGGATGAATAAATAATTATGGTGTTACTGTAGAGTAGAAGGAAGATTGTGTCCTAAATTGGGTCCAGATCCTCTAGATGTTATAAAAATTAGCGAAAGTATGATTGACTCTTGCTACTAGTTCCTCTATATGGTATAATTTTTTGATTTTGGAGTAAAGTTGTTGTGTGGTAGGTGGGGTAGTTGAGTTCCAATTCATCGGGATCAGTGATTTCCCAGCCGCCTTAATGAATTGCGCTAATTTAGTAGCATAACTATCATTTGGCCAAAGTGGAAAATTTAGAAAGATATTCTCAGGTTTTATTTACTATTGAGGACACCTCATTCCAAAAAGGATGTAGTATCGGGCATCTGTAAGATGCGCCATTTCCGGTGCTTAGCCTCTCTCTTCCCACTGCCCTGTAGCGGTGGCATATGTGGTAATAAGGGGTTAATGTCACCTTTGTAAGGTGACATTAAGCCGGCTTAGTAATGGAGAGGCATCAATAATATACCTACCATTATTAATCCTAAAGTTGGTAAAGGGTTAATAAAACACACACATGCAGAATAAAGTATTTTAATGAAATAAAACACCACACAGTTTTAGTATCTTTATTGTACTGGTAATCCAAGTGAAGCCCTCGATCATCTGGAAAAAAAAGAAAAAATAATAAACCAGCAGTATACTCCCTGTGTCCGACGTAGTCCTTAATAATGAGTGTCCCACGACGAGTCCAGCTCTGCTGCATCTGGATGCCTTACATCCAGACAAAGCAGGGCCTGTAGATGATCGCTGGAGATAACTCTCCAAGGATCACCTACACTGCAGAGTTTTCACAATCAGCTGATCAGCTGACCGTGGGAACCAGACTAGTGACCGGAGATAACCCCCAGTCACGTACACGGCAGTTCCCGCGGTAAGCCAAGCTATCGCGAGAACTGCAGTGGACGCGGACTTCCGGCAGCGGGACAGGTAAGACCTTATTTAAATTAGGAGACATGCTTAGTAAGCTGCTTTTACGCAGTTACTATGCATATGACTAATCATTAGATGCGGTTTTACCGCATCTAGTGATTATCTATGGGTAATTTACAGTGCGGCGACGGAGCGTTGCCGCATTGTAAACAGACATGCTGCGTTCTGAAAAGACGCACTGCATGTCCGTTTACGCGGGTCTGCCACAGGTGTCTTTTAATGCATAGTGGAGACGGGATTTCAGGAAATCCCCTCCACTATGCTGTACCATCTGGATGCTGCATGCTTGACGTTGCGGCTCTACGTTTCCTGACCGTGGAAACACACCCTTGGGCCGCTATCACATCACATAGTATTGCACAGACAATCAGGAGGGGCTATTATAGCCTGTATAAAAGCAGAAGAAGGGAATGCAGCAGCCATTTTGTTTTGAATCTGGATATTCAGATGTTGTGACAGCTCACAGCTATAGGCTACATTCATATGGCAGAATGTTGGTCAGTATTTCACATCAGAATTTGTAAGGCAAAACCAGGAGGAAATGTATAATAGAAACACGTCACCAGATCCTCATTTTTCACCTATTTCTGGTTTTGGCTTACAAATACTGATGTAAAACACTGACCACAAATATTGAATGTGTGAATGCAGCATCAGCCATAGAGATGGATAAAAAGGCATTAAATACTGCACAAACTGTACAGGTAGTGTGTAACAGCACAGCAGTGATGAAGATTAGTGTGTGAGGCACAGTCTGTTGTTTGCCACCGGTAACAATCTATTTACTCTTAGCCTAATATGTTGAGGTCATACTACAAATGTTGTGTTTGCTATGAAGGTTTTGAAAGAGTTTACATAGAGTCCTTGTAGACCTTTGAGTGTCATTCATGTATTGTCAGTACTTTTGATTAGCGATATATATGTATATATATATATATATATATATATATTATATAAAATTTGGCAAAGCTGATAAATTCAAATTTCAAAATATTTGCTAATCTCTAGTCATTAATATTACATAGTCACCCCCAACGATCCGATGTTACCACCTGTGGCCGGATGTTATCAGTGTAAGGAGCAGAACATCATAGCGCCTTAGAATGTTTAGTGGCCACTCTTGGGTACTGCAGCTAAGCTAATATTCAAATGAGCTAATCGTAAGAATTATTTATCTATATCAAAGCAGAGGACGGCCACTTCAAACTGTTTTCCAATTTTCCTATTTTCCATTTTATTTTTCTTTATTTCAACAACCATTTTCCACTTTTCTTATTGACTAATATAGAGGAATAATATGAAGCACTAACAGTTATTGGCTATTGACCCTACTTCAGTCAATAGCTAGCCTCCTGTACATTTCCCAAGCTGTAGTGTCATGTAATTGGTAGAAAAAAAGGGATGCAATGGGCAAAAAAAGTCAATGTCCGATGACATTATTTGACATGAATTGAATGTTCATTATTATTTAGATGATTCGAAAAAAATCTCAAATACTCCGCCGTTACACTCTTCTTATCTGGTTCTTAATTTCCTCTTCTTTCAAAAAAGTTCATTTTTTTTCTCGTTAATGTACACTCTGCACCCCATCTTGACTGGCAAAAAACAGAAATGTAGTAATTTATGCGAATTTATTAAAAAAGAAAAACTGAAATACCACATGGTCATAAGTATTCAGACCCTTTGCTCAGTATTGAGTAGAAACACCCTTTTGTGCTAATAGAGCCATGAGTCTTCTTGGGAATGATGCAACAAGTTTTTCACCCCTGGATTTGGGGATCCTCGGCCATTCTTCCTTGCAGATCCTCTCCAGTTCCGTCAGGTTGGATGGTGAACGTTGGTGGACAGCCATTTTCAGGTCTCTCCAGAGATGCTCCATTGGGTTTAGGTCAGGGCTTTGGCTGGGCCAGTCAAGAATGGTCACAGAGTTGTTCTGAAGCCACTCCTTTGTTATTTTAGCTGTGTGCTTAGGGTCATTGTCTTGTTGGAAGGTGAACCTTTGGCCAAGTCTGCGGTCCAGGGCACTCTGGAAGAGGTTTTCATCCAGAATATCTCTGTACTTGGCTGCATTCATGTTTCCTTCAATGGCAACCAGTCATCCTGTCCCTGCAGCTGAAAAACACCCCCATAGCATGATGCTGCCACCACCATGTTTCACTGTTGGGATTGTATTGGGCAGGTGATGAGCAGTGCCTGGTTTTCTCCACGCATACTGCTTAGATATATCACCAAAAAGGTCTATCTTCCTCTTATCAGACCAGACAATCTTATTTCTCATAGTCTGGGAGTCATTCATGTGTTTTTAGCAAACTCTATGCGGGCTTTCATATGCCTTGCACTGAGGAGAGGCTTCCGTCGGGCCACACTGCCATGAAAGCCCGTCTGGTGAAGGGCTGCAGTGATAGTTGACTTTGTGAAACTTTCTCCCATCTCCCTACTGTATCTCTGGAGCTCAGCCACAGTGATCTTGGGATTCTTGTTTAACACTCTCACCAAGGCTCTTCTCTCACGATTGCTCAGTTTGGCTGGATGGTCAGGTCTAGGAAGTCTTCTGGTGGTAGCAAACTTCTTCCATTTGAGGAATATGAAGGCCACTGTGCTCTTAAGAACCTTGAGTACTGCATAAATTCTGTTGTAACCTTGGCCAGATCTATGCCTTGTCACAATTCTGTCTCTGAGCTCCTTGGCCAGTTCCTTTGACCTCATGATTCTCATTTGGTCTGCCATGCACTATGAGCTTTGAGGTCTTATATATATATAGACAGGTGTGCGCCTTTCCAAGTCAAGTCCCATCAGTTGAACTAAACACAGCTGGACTCCAATGAAGAGTAGAAACATCTCAAGGAGGATCACAAAGAAATGGACAGCACGCAACTTAAATAAGTGTCTGAGCAAAGGGTCTGAATACTCGTGACCATGTGATATTTCAGTTTTACTTTTTTATTAAATTTGCAAAAAAATTTACATTTCTGTTTCAGTAAACATGGGGTGCAGAGTGTACATTAATGTGAAAAAAATGAACGTTTTTGAATTTACCAAATGGCTGCAATGAAACAAAGTGAAAAATTTAAAGGGATCTGAATATTTTCCATACCCATTGTATGTCACAAGAATAAAGCCTGATGTCTCATGAATTATGTTATCAAATGACTCTTGTTAGAGAAGGGATTTCCAACCTACTCAGGTGTTCTGTCTTATAGGTACCTAAGCGATGAAGCAATAATCAGAGAGACACACGCTCGTTGTCTGTCCAAATAGTCTCTGGTCATAATTTTTAAATATTAATAATGCAGTTTTATGAGATGCTGGCTAAACATTCAACATTTTTTTGGTGTTTTCGGACGTCCTTGACATTTTCTAGGAATTATTGACCACTGTTATGTAAGATATCCGGAAAATGAGACTCAGATGATAACATTGTGCAATACTTTGTTTTTCTGCTATTTTTCTGATATTTAATAAGATGAAGATTAACCATTTCTTTAACACTTTTGGGCTTCTGGAAGCCCCTGGTACAGAGTGAAATTGCACAAAGAGGATGTTGCGTGAGGTGCAGAATGAAAGAAGAGGAAATAGAGAGCTGTACAAGGAAAATCTGTATTTTTTTGTTAAATTTTTGGCAAATTCAATTCACCTCTAACAGATTTTTTCACCTCCAGTCGTAAGGAAACTTCTTGCAAATTTGTGGACAACTCTGAAAAACACATAGTCCCCTATTCATCATTGCCTCTGCTTCTGTTCTTTTTTCTAGTTTTGTGTTTTTCTCCTTTCTTTTTCTTTTTTTATTTACATCCAATTCATTGTTTGTGCCTTTTTTAAGACTATTTTATATGTGCTTGCCTGTTTTTGATTTATTCTTTCCACTTTGTTGTCAGAATTTAGAGTCGGCTGGTTCTTTATTTATGGCTTCTAAAAAGTTGCAAAATTTGGCACAACTCCAGTCCAATACTTGAGTGATTTTATGCAAGTCAAGCAAAAAGTCTCATGTTTTGCAACATAACATTTTGAATAGATGTTACTTTTTACTCTAAAAGTCTTTGAAATGGTTAACGGTAGGAAATAAGCCAATATTTTGCTTAGTGCAGAATTAATAAAGAAGTAACTTAACAAAAAAATGAATCTGGGACATAGAGTATATGAAATCCTACAGAAAAACTCACGCCGCATATGCCTTATTTCACTGTACTAATCTTATCAGGACCTGCCAGTTCTCGTGGCTTTGTCCTCTGTTTTAGGAAATTATTTTATTCCCCATAAAATAGCAAGTTTGGAGCATGTATTGAAAGCTTTGCTGCTGCTTGTGCTGCTCCTCTGTAAATGAGTGAATATAGTCAGAACTGCTCCTTGCTATTTTAACTAGGTGTCTCTATACTGCCTAATACCATTTAATCAGTAGCGACATTCTCATAGAGATCAAGCATGTGCCAATGATATTGTGATGTGCTGACATGACACATGTACTGGGCATTCACATTATATGTATACAAATGGTGGTTCACTGCACGCTCCACAAGTTTTGTTTCACAGGGGACTAAAACAAAAAATCATTAGGGTCTCTTATATAAAGACCAGCTCAGAAAAATTTAATTAGATAAATGCTAAAAAATCCCTGAGTTTTCCTGTTTGTGCAGTTTTTTCCTTTTTTTCGTTATGTCACTATATTGCAGAGATATTCATATTTGTTAATTTTCAGAACGCAATATGTAAAATCTCTGCTTTGTAGACCATCTTCTTCAGAGTTTTCTCTGGGGGCGTGTTCTTTCACCCCTCCCTCTCTGATGCTGCCAATCACAGCTCAGCAGCTTTGACAGTGCTGGATTAGCTGCCAAGCTGTGATTGGCAGCATGTTGAAGGGAGTGGTGAAAGCACACGCCCCTAGAGAAGACTCTGAAGAACTGCAAGGCTGATATTTCACAAAATGCTCTCCAGAAGAAATAAGTGTGAATATATTTTGCAATGGAGTGACAAATCACAAAACAGAAATGAGTGGCAGAATCAGTGGAGATCAGGAAATATATTTAAAAGGTCTTTGATAAAAAAAATTTTTTAGTTCCTTTTTAAAATGAAGTTCTGCCTTATGCGTTTCTTATTCACCTGGTGGTGCAACAAAACATTGATTATGGCCACGCAAATATGTCAGTCACTGGCCACAGCCATGCATGCTATATATACTTATGTCATGTCTGCATCCAGTGAGATCATGTTGTCCATGTGGTAAACAATTGGGTTTACACCACCATTGACCGTGAAAAAAACATTAGTTACACTTTGATATGTTTTACATAAATATTATTAATGCCTATTGTCTCTAAAACATTAGCAAAACTGAAAAGTATTTTTCCCTTTCTTGGCAGAAATTGAAAAGATTCAGAAGGGGGAGGAGAATATGGACAGCACTGAAGACCAGTACATCGATGTAGTGATCAATAAGAACATGAAGCTGGCGCAGAAAGTCCTTATCCCTATCAAACAGTTCCCTAAAGTAAGTCTTATTTCTCATCCTATCAATGTTCCTAGAATGGATTTCTGCCATAGGGAGGATTGCAGCAAGAACAAGCATTTCTGACCTTGTGTTCCTGTGATAGACACCACTACATTTTCCAAAAAACAAAACAAAATGTTTATGTATGTTAAGAGTAAATGCAAATCAATAATACCATATATTTGAGAAGAATATTAGAATTTCATTTTTTTCACCTTTTTTTCTATTTTTCTTAGTTCTCCTTCAAGGACTCGTATAGGAAAAATGGTACGAATACAATAATTTTTTTTCTTCACTTTTCTTTTTGATAGTTTAACTTTGTTGGAAAACTTCTGGGACCACGAGGAAATTCTTTGAAAAGATTACAGGAAGACACGCTAACCAAAATGTCCATACTAGGGAAAGGATCCATGAGGGATAAAGCAAAGGTAATGCCAGGAAGATTCCCCAAAATATATATTATCGTGATTTTTTTTTTTTTTTTTTTTTTTGGGGGGGTAGCAAAATTTTATGGTTAAAGACTTTCTACAAACATTAAAGTTATTATCTATACATAGGATAGGTGATAAGTTACAAATAATTTACTAATTCCAAGAACGAGTCTAGATTGTGCACCACCACTTCATGACTAGACAAGTATGGTATACAATAGTCCCATTGACAATGGACAGAGCAGTGCTTGAGCAAATATGGGGCATAACTGATAACATTAAAACTTTTAGTATAGTTCATGTGCAGACATGTATTTAATTGGATAGTGGTGGGGCATGTACTTAGGCCTGGTGCAAGGAGAAACCAGCCAAACTGCCTTAGCTAGAGTATGTAAATGAAGAAAAATAAGGGCAAGCTGAATCT
This sequence comes from Ranitomeya variabilis, assembly GCF_051348905.1. Taxonomy (NCBI): domain Eukaryota; kingdom Metazoa; phylum Chordata; class Amphibia; order Anura; family Dendrobatidae; genus Ranitomeya; species Ranitomeya variabilis. The sequence continues at coordinate 553,104,930 of NC_135237.1, forward strand.
ATCCACCAGATAAAGGAAAGCCTAGATTCAACTCTGGTATGAGCCCATATTATAAACTTACTGTTAGATGTCGACTTCCCGCCACTGCACAGGGGGGATCTCGAGCCACCTCCGCAGCGATCTCCCCTTCTTCTTCAGCCGCAGTGGAGCCTGCTCAGCAGAGACATCGGTCCCAGCATCTGGCTCAGTCAGATACTGTGTGCTTGGTTACTGCTGATCTTCCAGGCTCAGCCATTGTAACCAGCACTGTTCAGCGGTGAGCAGACGCTCCTGGGACTAAGTCCTGTTTTTCCTCTACTGAGCATGCTCAAGGGACGACCGCTCATTGGAGTTCGGGGGTCACATGATCAGGTCCTGAAGCAGTTCCTCTATAAAAGGTTCGCATGGCCGCATGGCCATGCGCTAGTATCAACTTATGTTCATGAGTGTATGAGCTTAGCTACTTTGTGGTCTGTGTCAGCATGTGCTCAGGGTCGGCTGTAAGCCGTTAGAATTCCGGCACCTCCGGAGAGGAGTTTGTTTGTGTGAATTTAGGACTGGCGCATAGCCAAAAGAATTCCGGCACCTCCGGAGAGGAGTTTGTTTGTGTGAATTTAGGACTGGCGTATAGCCAAAAGAATTCTGGCACCTCCGGAGAGGAGTTTGTTTGTGTGAATTTAGGACTGGCGTATAGCCACTAGAATTCCGGCACCTCTGGAGAGGAGTTGTTTGTGTGCTGTTGCTGACTGTATGACCACAGTATGCTACCTGCTCCATTAGTGAACTTTGATCCTCTGTGAGGTTAACAGAGTACAGCGTTACCTTTAATCCCGGCGACTCTGTGAAGCAACAGAGTTCGCTCCTCTACAGACCGGGTGACGGAACCCGTGTCTATTAAGGCGTAGTACCGCCATATAGTGCCACCATTTACTAGCAGCAGGTTCCACTCCTGCACGGTGGACCCCGGGCTGCGAACGCACCTATACCATCTCTATATTTACTCGGTGCGTTCCGCCAGCCCTAACACTTACATCTTTTAAACTACAGGAAGAAGAGCTGAGAAAAAGTGGAGAGGCAAAATACTTCCATCTTAATGATGACCTCCATGTTCTTATCGAAGTTTTCGCTCCTCCTGCAGAAGCTTATGCCAGAATGGGACACGCCTTGGATGAAATCAAGAAGTTTCTTATTCCCGTAAGTTTCCTATAAATCATTTGATTGGAATTTTTTTTCTTGTGTTGGCCTTTTCTTTTAACTACACAAAAATTTGTACTCTGTGCAAAGTTAAAGGAGTTATACCCAAATGCCACTGATACATCCTAAACATCCATATAAGCTGGCACTACCGATCTAAAAAACCAGCATAAAGTGTATAAGGACACTCCCATACAATATATCCTACAGAAAGCAACGGCGTTATAGTCCAGGAGAATATTATAAAACCAAAAACATTTTATTTAAGTAATTAAACATGAGAAAAGTTAGCAAGGCAGTATAAATATACAATAGATCAATCAGTTGGAAAGGCTCAGGTGTGAAGACCAAACCACATCCCAATATGTGAGCAGAACCAAGGGAGTGCTACTCTACCTAGATTATATTAACATATATAAGGTGCACATCAGATATACCACTGCACCTAGCTTCAATGTAAAGTGAACTGGTACCTCAAATGGTATTAATTGCACAAGTGTTCCAAACCCAAAAAGGAGGAGTAACAAATAAGGGTCTCACTAAGAGCTGCACAGCAGAAGCACTGACACAAAGCACCGGAGAAAGTATAACCTAAATAAATATATTAGGAGAGCAGCTTACCCATGGATATATCTGCGGGATGGGAGGTCTAGTGCAGCCCCGACGTGCGTTTCGCGTGGGCTTCCTCAGAGGGCTGCAGTGTGGTCTGTCCAAACCGGGTTTATATACAATCTGTATAATGCCGATCACGCTAAAAGGCGCATTCGCACCGTACATGGATCCCGGAAATGGCGACGTCGGGCATCAACCGCGGCAAGGAGGGTCAGGAGGAAATCCCCCGTGACGTCAGGGACCTTACAGGCAGGAGTGAAGTGACGCCCCATAGATACCATCTTAGTGGGCATGCGCACGTGTGAATCGGCCATTTTGGAAATGGGCAGATGAGAAGGGAAAGATATCGGTTCCCTCTCTAGTCTCCGGGCACGGAAAAGAATCCCCAATTTAAAGTGACAAGTGCACAAAAAGGTAAACAGAACATTGAGCAGCATATGAATGTGTAGAAAGTCTGATATTAAAGTGACACGCGCATAATAATATGGATGAAAAAAAGTATATAAATGTGGATAAACCCCAATTCTAAAATATCAATCATAAATTAAAGTAGGGGTACTTGCTTAGCAACATAATGATAATAAAAAAAATAGTGCAAACATGCATAGCTCCGACAGATGAATTAGATTTTCTAGATCAGCTAACTAAGCAAAGAACTTGCAAAATTAAGCTTCCATTTTGTCATTGCTGAGAGCTGCAGTTTAGGTAACAAACGTACAGTGTAAAAAAAATAATAGCATTTAAGTTGGAAAATTTTCTACGGTAATTTATTTCCATTAACAATGTTTTTCATTTTCTTAGTTGAAATGTGTATATGTCCTAACACATTTTATTTAAATCATGGTCAAAAGCATGCATAGGCAACAGCTATCCTATCCGATTGATCCAAAATCATGAACAATTGGAATAACCATAGGAGCATATTTGTGTCAATGTAAAAAGGTGGATACCGTTGTCCCCTCCCGACAACCTACTTCTGCCCATGGAAAGTAAAGAATTGGGCATATTGAAATCCACCTTGATATTGATCTTCTTTCCAACCTTATAACAGATGTCTCAAGGTTATTAGGTTGCCCTCATAGAATTTAGATTTTCCTGCCAGCAAAAAAATGACTTTGTAGCTAATGTTTCCAGCTTTATGACAGCTACCTACGAGTTGTTTGGTTTATTTTTTTTTCTATGAAAGGTTCCTTACCAGAAAATAATAAACGTATTTAGAAGAAAACTCGCCATTTAGATTGATAAATTGGCACACGGTTGATGACGGAGGTCACACTTTCCACGACACTGTACATAATCCTGTCTACTTTACCTTATGCATTCTGCCTTTCTCCTGATGAAGGTTCAGATACAAGACGGAAACATCAAATTTATTTTGGATTATTATATATTTTATCCATAAAAATCATCTATTCATTTCATTTATCTGAGTGCGGAATTTTCATCTACATACTACTACTATTGTATACTATCGACAGCAGGAAATAATAAACAATTTACTTCTATGTTATTAAAAGAGAACTGTCATTTGATTCATGCTGCCGAAACTCTTGTGGTGTTACAGAAAAGACATACCTTCAAAAGCCGGTTGGGGACTATGTGTCTTTGCTGACTAGTCTGACACTGATCCCTGGTGGCTTCTTCCCGTCTCAATCCCTTAGATGGCAGGTCTCTCTCTGGGTGTACATAGCAAGAAACCTCTCTGTTGGAGCAATTGGAACATGGAGAAGCCACCAGCTTGATTTAGTTTGAAACACCAGTGTTCAGAGTAAACATATGTTAAGAAGCCATCCAGGGACAATTATGTATTTACTGACTAGTCCGAAGCCGCTCCCTGGTATCTTCTCCAAACTCCACTCCCTTCAACAGAAAGGTCTCTCTCAATGGGCACACATAGATAAAGACCTCCAAGTCTAAGGGAGTGAGGCGGGAAGAAACCACCAGAGACTCTTTCCATTTGGATGGCCAGCATCCCCTGATAAACTCCCGTTATTCCCACGGGAGGGAAACGCGTTGGGCACTGTTAGGGATGTTATTCCCATATGAAGCTTTACTTGTGGCTTAGATTGGACGTAGATCTCCGCGCTGATGGTGGCACAATGTGGCTCAGATGAGTATATAACCATTTGCACTACCTATAAGTATCTAAACATTATCTCAACCATCTACCATGTGGCTATGTGAAGTCCTATTATGGACACTACATGGTTAAAAAGTGTGAATTTTGCGGAGCACTGTTGTTGAAACCATTATGCAAAGGAAGTTTTACCGGTGGCTTCATTTGGTTGGTTTGTTTCCGCCTGGCTGCAATAACCCTGAGTAGTACTACCAGTAGTTCAGGCTGTAATAATCAGGTAAGGTTTCCGTTAATAAAATGTATAAAATCCCCATATTTGCAAACTCGTTGACTTAGTAATGAGCCTCTATAGTGTTCTGTTCTACATGAGTATTTCTTCTCTACTCTCAAACTAGTTATTACTGGTTCATGTAGTAGGTCTTTGAGCTGAATTAATATATGTAATGTAGCATGATATTGGAATTTGCATCTATAGAATTTATATATTTCTTCTAAGACCTTTTGATAAAAGCTCTTGCTCATTTGGCACACTGTAAAGCGATAGACTGGTTCCTCCCCAGGTGGATCTTGAGGAGACCCCTGCTGTGATCACTTCTCTGAAAAATTGCTTCTGATTAGCATTTAAAGGAAAGCTTTTAAAAGTGAAATCTACGTTGCCATTTACTCAATAAGATTTTAGCGACCGATGTATTATTTACCGCCTCTGTGCTTGGGTTTGAAGAAGGCTTTAAATCTAATGGCCAAATGAGGTCAAGCAAATCCAAATAGACTGTTTGACAAGCTCCAAAAGCTAAGAAGTTTTCTAACAGACTTCATTTCATCTTGACAGAACCAGTGGTCCGAGTAGTCGAATTGTGCTGACTCTTTATTTTTGACAGGGTGGTTTGTTCTGTAATGAAATCTGTTCTGTATGAAGAGACATCAAAATGTATCTGTCTTGACAGGAGTTTAAAGCTACTGGAAAGTGAGGAAATCAAAAAAGGATATGTAAATCAAAACCTACAGGAATGATCATCAGCTACTTATTGCCGTGATTAGTTGTGGTTTTAGCACTACTCTGTGAGAGCAGAGCTGTGATCTGTGACTACAGAGTAGCTACAGTTCCTGCAGGGAGTCAGAGGTGGTCTGAGACATGCCCCTGCTTCATTCCTGCTTCAGGCTGCTGCACTTTCAGTAGTTCATAAGTTCAGTAGGATAACGGGTAAGGTGGAAAGTTCATTTGTCTGTCCAATGTTTGTTCGGAAGAAGACAATGCAACCACCATTAAACAAATGTAATTTGTTCTTTAATTTTTGTCTTTAATTGTTACATACCTGTCCCTGGTCTGGGTTCTGCTCCACTTGCCTCGGTCCATCGAACTTCTTTGTCCTGCACACCTGGCTTTGCAGGTGGTCTAGTGTGCTCACATGTGGTGAACTGCCTGGGCCTATTTAAGGGGTTCTAAGACACACATCCAGGCAAGGATATTGAATCTGAGACTGACTCACAGTTTGTGTGTGCACAGCAACCTGGCTGGGGGCTGCAGAACGTCTCCTGTAGACCAGCAGCCTCTAGTGCTTCTTCTTACTTTGTCTGCGGCATCTATTGACTCTGGAGTGTTTGTGTCCCCTGGTCTCCTGGACCCATTCTCTATGTCCACCTGAAGTTTTTTGGATGCCTTCCTGGCTGTGTGAGGCTTCCTTAGTTGCTACCTTTGCCTTTACTCCAGAGTGTTATCAGCTACATGCCTGTGGTTTCCAGCTCTCCACCTGCTTACCTGCAGTTTCCTTATGTCCTACACCTGCCTGTGGTTTCCTGCACTTCACCTGCTTGGCTGCAGTTTCCTGATGACCTATGCCTGTTGGCGGGTTTTCAGCATTCCACCTTTCTACCTACAGTTTACTCACCAATCTGCTACACCGATGCCCGTGGCCCATGTGTCCACCTGGACCTGGGCTTAGAGGATCGACCTCCCACAGTGAGTCCCTTATTGATTTGTACAAAAGATTTGGGGAAAAGATTTGGGCCTGATTCATGATTACTGGCATTTCATTTGCCCATCTTACAGATGGGCATGCAGAAGTAAGATGCGCCTCATTCATTAAGAGGCGCGCACCACTTAATCAATTTGGCCAACTTGGCACTGGCATGTGCGTCACTGGGAATGTTACTTCAGTCAATGAATTAAGTACCATTTTTAGTGTAAGTTATACCACAGGTGTTGATTAACTTATTAGGTGCATTTTGCCATGCCCCGTCCCAACCCAGCTCTGGCAATATTGAGGGAGTTGTCCGAAACTGACGATAAAATACCAAAAGTCAATTTTTTTTTAGCACAACATTGAGTTGTGCAAATATTTTTCAACATTTCAAGACATTTTACCCTGGTATTCTGGCAAAACACTTGCATGAATGGGACCTTCAGTCTTTGACTTCATTCAGACGTCCATTTCTCATGTGAATGTTCCACCCTGACAAAACACGTACCCACTATAGATTACATGGCTGTCCAGATGTCCATATGATTTTGCAGACCATGTGGTTTGCAAAATAATAAATAAATAAGCAACTGTTACGTTTGTGATCAGTCATGGATCAAAATCACATGCAAATTTGTGGCTCTTTGAAAACCTACGGGCTGTGATACTGCCCATAATATAAAAGGATGAAAACCTAGGAAATGTGCTGGAGTATAAGTTGTGTAAGATGTCCGAGGGGCACATCGTTGAGGGGAGATATGCATCAAAGAAAAGCAGGCTGAAAGAGTTAATAGGGCATTTCAGGGTCGAGTTTACAAGCAGTCAGAAAGATGGGTGGGAATGGCTGCTCATATATCCCCACCCCAGGGAGTTGTATGGTGGATTAAAAGGAAAACAGTTGTCTCATTCATTGTCGGTGTGTTGAGGTGTGCAGACCTCCAGTGTTATTGCTAAAGAATAAAGAGATGTACAGTAACACGACCTGGTGACCTGGTGACTCCACGCTACTTTATGTTTTCACTTTGTGCCAGAAATGGCTGTTTTTTTTTTTTGTTTTTTTTTTAATCCTGACTCATGGTTTATGGAGTTTTAAGAAACCAACCTGGACATTTTACTGAAACCGCTTCCCACGCTCAAAACGCAACCGAGTAGAAACCATAGAGTTTTATGTGCAATGCGTAAGAGCACATTCACACAAAACCCAAGAAAAAAACGAAATGAGCACATACCCTATCTATATATATAATTGTCTAAGGGTTTTTCCGTCTGTCTGTCTGTCTGTCTGTCCTGGAAATCCCGCGTCTCTGATTGGTTGAGGCCGCCAGGCCTCGACCAATCAGCGACGGGCACAGTATCGACGTAGATGTCATAATGGTTGCCATGGCGACGATGATGTCATAATGGTTGCCTCGACCAATCAGCGACGGGCACAGTATCGACGTAGATGTCATAATGGTTGCCATGGCGACGATGATGTCATAAAGGTTGCCTCGACCAATCAGCGACGGGCACAGTCTGCCGCGAATTCTGGAATCATTATTGTCCATATCCTACGGGGACATGCATATTCTAGAATACCCGATGCGTTTGAATCGGGCCACAATCTAGTAATGTAAAAATAATAATAGTCCATGTAAATAACATAAAGTACTTAGTGAACACTATGTCAATCCAAAAGTGTAAAAGCTATCCCACCGCGATGGTGTACACAGTTGGGAAAGTGATCATTTTTGTTTTATATTTTGTTTTGGGAATGTCCTTTTGCACATACCAACTAATCTTCCAGCTCATTCCTTGGTTTTGCTGTAGTTTCTTATACTTTGTAGAAACAGGGTTGTGGCTTTCATCTATGTAGCTTCCCATGGACAGGTGGCTGAACAGTCGAGTCCCTGTCCTGCTCTGCCATTATTTACATTGAGGTTGACTGACACAAGCCAATGTTTTCATTAAAGAGACAGGATCAGACTGTCCGATTGGGTACACCTTCTGGAGGTGGGATATCTTCTAAGCTATTAGATCAAAATAGTGTTAACCAAGTATGTTATATGCATGTACTATGACATTCTGCTTATTTACTTAATATAGGGCATTCATGCATTTTTTGTTTCTTGGGTTTTGTCTATAAATGGAATCAGTACAATTTCCGTAGCTGATAATGGGCAATAGTGGGGCTGTTCTGAAGTCTTTTTTTCTATGTCACTGCCTTAAATAGATAAACTAATTAAAACAATAATAATCATAATCATTATAATAATTGAATAATCAATGATTTGGTAAATCTAAACTGACTTAAAATAATTCTATATGGGACCATGGTACGTAATCTGCTTCTAATGTGTGACCTTTGTAGGGAAAAATGTAAAGGTGATCTCATAAGCAATACTAGGGATAGAGTCATTGGGTTTTTAGAGAGTTCTACAACACTGCGCTGTCTGTGGACTGTGTGAATGGGGCTCAGCTGCAATAACAGATGAAATTGGGACAAAAAAATCAAAATACAGTACATAAAACCATAAAAATACGGGAAATCTTTAAACTTAGACCTTATCATACCCCATGTACAGTACGCTAGCGTGCAATGTTTACTTGGCTACAGTTGGAGATACAGGAGGGCATAAAAATGAATGATTCAAGGACAGAACATTTTACGTACTTCTACAGAATGTGAAAACTCATCAGTGAACGCCTGGTTGTCCTTGAGACATCGAGTTAACTTACAAAGCCACTTGAGATTGTTATTCTCTTTAAAACAAAAGATGAAAATAGGACAAAAAAGTGAGAGAATAAGGAACTAAGCAACATTGTGAAGTGCCAAATTGTGATGGATAGAGGACTGGGTTAGAGCGTCTCCAAAATGCCATGTCTTGTGGAGTGTTCCTGGTAGGTAATGGTTAGCACCTTCCAAAAATGGTCCAAGGATAGACAAGTTGTGAGCCAACGACCGGCTATGGGGCTTACGGATGCATGTGAGGTGCTTTATACAATGGAATTTGGCACAATGCAGAGGAATGCGGAAAATTGGAGCTAAATGGAGACACTTCTATGTCTATGGTGCAACTAAGGACTTGTAAGGAACGAACCTAATGGAGACCTTAGTAAAATGTTTATCTTGCAAAATGTTGAGAATCTTTATTGATACAGCTAAAAATGTTGTATGTTTCATAGGTAGTCGTATATGTGGCGAAGAAAATTAAGGACAATATATAACCAAACTCTGATGCTCATATTAATCAATGTTCGGATTGAAATAAGTAAAAGACCAAGGCGCACCACACAAATATGAGCACAATAAACTTACAATATAGAATGTAATACGGGGTGCAAGTGAGTGATAAACAACGATATAGTACAGGCAAAGAAAAAAGTATCACTCCAATAATGCACACCACATATGAAGATGAGAGTCATAATTTTAGGAAAAACACAAGATTTTATTGAAACACTACATAAAACATAATTAAAAACAGCAAACAAAAAGCCCTGTCCATAACAATCAATGCAAGGTACAATGATACATACAAACCACAGTGACGTTATAACCTGCAATGCTGAGAGCCTGCCTGAACCCTAAGGAGAATAGGGACCACATATGGTCAGCTAAGGACACAAAATTGGTAAGAGAGTATACACCCTACACCATCCTATACGTAACAATGGGTATATAGCCCAAAACAGGTATCCAGCCGTATATAATAACCTGTGCGGCTCATGAGACACTAGTAAGCATGTAACCCAGATAACCTGGGCTATGAAGGAAGTCCCAAAACACTCAAAAGAAAGCCTCAAAGACCACCAAGCAGAGAAAACACTGGGACAAAAGTTACCAAGAGCAGGATGGTGACCAGGAAAAGGTCTGTGGGTGAACCGGCAGGCCAGCAGGACCAGGGTCAATGCAGCCCTGCATTGGCCCTGGTCCTGCTGCCCTGCCGGTTGTTACGTATAGGATGGTGTAGGGTGTATACTCTCTTACCAATTTTGTGTCCTTAGCTGACCATATGTGGTCCCTATTCTCCTTAGGGTTCAGGCAGGCTCTCAGCATTGCAGGTTATAACGTCACTGTGGTTTGTACGTATCATTCTACCTTGCATTGATTGTTATGGACAGGGCTTTTTGTTTGCTGTTTTTAATTATGTTTTATGTAGTGTTTCAATAAAATCTTGTGTTTTTCTTAAAATTATGACTCTCATCTTCATATGTGGTGTGCATTATTGGAGTGATACTTTTTTCTTTGCCTGTACTGTTCGGATTGAAATGTCACAAAATTTTGGCAGTAGCACATTAATTCTTTTGAATTTTAGCTTTTTTATGTCAGTTTCTGCCAGCTCTGTGAACCTTTTGGAAAGTGGTGAAAACTTAGCATTAGAGGGCAAGTCCAAGTGCCGCCTGAAAAATTCAGCATCATTTATATAAAAAATTGGTGCAAATTATGAAATAATTGTATTTCAGTCTCCAATTGGAGTTAATTTTTTTGCAATAGACAACGAGCAGCTCAAATGTGCCAAATTCATTACAATGTGGATGCCTCTTAGAAAATTTGGTGCATCCTACACCAGTGCACACCTCAGCTTGACTGATGCACGTCCATCTTGCTGCTTAGGAATCTGGGAGTAGAAGACAAGTCCTCATGAAACAATTCATGGTAATATGTCCATCAAATCAGCATGGAGAAAGGATAAAACATAAATCTTGGTTCTCCATTATTTATTCAATGAGGGTCAAAAACACAAGGCATGAGGCAAATTGCTCTATGAAAAATAAAAATAAAATCCTGACTCCAAGTAACAATCAGACTGAACTAATCTTATCAGCCAGCCATGTGTATGCACAGTTTAGCCAAGATTTGGGTCTCTGCCCCTTTCTTATATCTAAATTGGTGATCTCTCTGGCTCACAAATATCGCCTGGTGTTTAGTAAAGTGTTCATAGTACATGAAATGTTTTAGGTTTTTTTTTAATAATTCATCTTCAATAGAAATGTTTTCATGAAAAAAACAGCTCCTTTTCAAAAAGAATCCACTGATAAATTTGACTGATCATCTTCTGTTCTACTAACCCAGGCACAGAGCTGATTTTGCCAAGGAAATATATGGCTGGCCAGTAGAGTTGGGCGGATCAGTTTTTGGGATTCTAGTACATCAACCAGGTCAGTAGTCCATGGCTGGGGGATGATAGGCTTGTGAATCCCTTACCCTCTGGGATCCCAAGGTGCCTTTTGATTAATGGGGTGTTACACCACAATGATGATAACGCTCCAGCCCGTCTAATCAAGAGCCGCGCTGGGTTTCCCAGAAGGGAAGAGATTTGTGAGCTTCAGTCAGACTGAAATAGTCAATGGACTGGAGTCTCACCAAGCGATCTGCCAAATTCTACTAGCTTGGCATTTTCCCTGCAGAGGCCAAAGTTTTTGTATTTTCTCCCAATGTTTTTGTGGGTTTCCTCCCTCGTTCCAAAGACATTAGATTGCGAGCCCCATTAGGGCCATTTATGAAAATGTCTGTAAAGAGCTACAGAATACTTTTGATGCCTAATAATAAGATTTAAGTAAGTAAAATAAATAAATAATAGTAGGTAAGATATCATTGTGTCTACAGCTCCTACACAAACAGTCTGAAATCAAAATCTACGTCTGTAATTAAATTTGCATTGAACACAAATAAATGTCTCCTTGTAGACTAAAAATATTTTTTTTTATATAATACTACTAATAATTTTATTTTTTTTCTACCTTTTACATAAAAAAATGTGTAAACCGTTTTATAATTGTGATCCCTCTGTTAGGATATGTTCACCCCCCGATGTTTTTGCAACATGTTTTTTTGTTTTGATTTGTTTTGTTTTTTGCAGCATTTTATTGTACGAGTAAAGTGAAAATTTCAAAATCTCATGTGCATGTTTCTTATTTTTTTTCTGAAACTGCCTCCAATCTGCAGTACAGTAATTCTTTCAGCGTCTTTGCACCCTTTTTTAGCCATTCAAATAAATTGGAAAATAACACTTAAAAATATTAATCAGAAACAAGGCCAGAGTGCCACAAAACGTGCATATTTTACTGTATGCAGGATTTTTCCCACCAACACCTCAGAATTTTTTTAAAGATTTTTATGCTTCACATACTGAATGTGTGCACTTACCCTTAGCAGGAGGTAGATGAGCGGATAACACATTGATCAGTAAATAAACAAAAAAAAAATATATATTTATATATATATTGTAATTCTGCGGTAGCACTGTACGTAGTGAAGGGGCAGTGACCCACAAAGTTCAAACACAAAAGTCTCTTTAATGTGTTACTTCACACATAGAGGTGCATAGGATTTTATAGTACACGTCATCATAGTTCAATACACATGGTTGCATCTCGTTTCAGTGCCCGTTTCATAGCACTACACATCGTATGGTTTTTAGATTGCAGTCCCTAAACACGATGGACCTCTCCTTGTCCAGTGTCCGTAGGGAACCGCATGCCATATTACAGTCCCTAAACACAGCTTCACATGTTGCAGACACTACACACGCTGGTCCTCCTCTGACTAGTTTCCATGGGTGTCCTGAACCGCTGTATCACAGACTCTTTACTCACACAGCCGTACACAACCCAGGATATCCTCTGGATATCAGCCGGGCACCATATCCACCTGTTTGCAATTGTTACACATGCCAGTCCTCTTTTGGGCACAGGACATCCACCTCGGTACACTTCTGGGCATAGGACTGTCCACATCCGACTCTTTCGGGCACAGGACATCTACCTCCTTTCACCTCCGGGCACAGGACTGTCCACATCCGAGACCAGTTACCATGGACGACTTGCATCGCTGTGTACGGTGCGGGTGCCAGGCTATTCAGCTGCCATAGCTGCTGGCTCCACTGGCCTGTGATGCTTAACACACACAGCTAACGCTCTGCAGGCCTCTGCTCTGCACAACAGCACACAACAGACTGACACTGATGTTGTACCTGACACCTGACACACCCATACCCCTTACTGCCGGGTTTTTAACAAACAAACTTGTGGCTTTTAGCCACATGGAAAACTTGAACCGGAAATCCTTGACTGCCATGCACACCTATGGACTTCATCCGTCTCCATGCACAACCTGGGGAGAACACACAGTGACCCCTACCTGTGACACAAGTCACTGCCTCATTATATATATATATATATATATATATATATATATATATATATATATATATATATATATATATATATATACATATATAGTGAGAGAGAGGGTGAGAGAGATCTTTGTATAGATATTTATATATGTATAGATTCATATCTAGATATTTATATATATATTTATATATTTATGCTAATATTTTTAAACAATATGATAAATATTTAATTTGCATTCTGTGACTTATCTAGACTCTCAATAATATTAAAGTAATACATAAATTTATCAAAAATAGTAACATAGGTTAAAAAAAACAAATGCTCGTCCATTGGGTTTTAGATCTCGTCTACTTTGACCGTAGATGTTACATTGAATATTTAGAGCATGTTTTATTGATTTATGCCTGGGAGTCCAAGGAGAACACAACCTGCGTGATGCATGAAGCTTGTTTCTTAAGTAATGTTAGAATAAACTATAAGAAATGGAAGTTGCATCAAAATACAATGTTAGCGAGTGAAATTGAAATGTCGAGTTCAAGTCTCGTGTTGACATTTATAAATGTTCTGTTGTACAAAACAAGGGGGAAAAAGCGTTTCCATTTCTTAATGCTGTTTTGCGTTTACTCCTGCATGCATAGGATTACAATGATGAAATCAGACAAGCACAGCTGCAAGAACTTACCTACTTAAATGGCGGCTCTGAAAATGACGAAGTCCCAGTAGCCCGCGGCAAGCAGTCAGTCCGTGCCCGGGGAACACCTGTCGCAGCACTGTCTAGGTAAGCATTGGTCTATGGAAATAATAAGCATGGACAAGTCTATAGGTATTCAAAGAACCTATCGGCGGCCTATTGATAATATGAAAGTATTTTTTTATCCTTATATTTTGACTCAAAATATTCCTACATGACTAGTGGAAAAAAAACAAGCATTATGTCATAATACTCTGTCAGGAGATGTTTATTCTACGTGTCTCTTTGTGGCCACCCATTGGTTATGATGTGATAATGTATTGAATTTCTGTATTTGTTTACTTCAGTAGTGATGGTACCCCTGTATAATCATAAAAGGGGGAAGATATGGAGTTTTCCACAGGCTGTAGTTAATATATTGACGTTAAAGGGGTTGTTCTTTACTTGGACAACCTCTTCTCAATTCTTATGTTTCCCTCCAGCAAAATAATAATACTTATACTCACCTCCTGTGCCGGCAGCACTTGCTCTCCTGGGACTTGTGATAATGGCTGCAGGGATCACGTGACGTAACAATCAGTGCTGGCTTCACTCTCCCCACCTTAAATCAAGACATTCAGTGGAATAAGGAACTCTCTCACTTTCTCTGGATGTCAATTTAATCCGTAGAAGAGGAGAGTGAATCAAGCGCTGATCGGCCACAGTGAACGCCTGACATAACAATGTCACGCAAGCCCTGGGAGAGCCAGTGCCGAAATCTCTGGAATGCCGTCAGCATCATAGGTTAGTACAAATGTTATTATTTTGCAAGGGGGAAACATAAGGATTCAGATGGGGTTGTACAAGTAGTGATCAACCCTTTTAATAATAGCATATTATACAATGAGCTCTGAAGCTCCTCTTAGTAGTAGTTGGAAGTAGCTAGAACGTTATGTATATGAATAAGAAGGAAATTGGAGCTCGTAATAGAGATCTGTAATATAGTAAGAAATAGTGTAAAATAGATAAGTGTGAAATGTTAAACGAATATTGAACACTGACAAACTGCTTCAGAAAAGTATCAAATTGAACAAAAAAAGAGATACCGCACTCTAGGGTATATGGTCAACAATATTAATATTCAATGAGAGGGAGAGGGTAGATCCCCCATTCAGAATGTGCATAGAGACCAAACCATAATCTAAATAAGAACACACTTACGGATATATGTATGTAGATATAGGCGGTTTGATAGTGCACAGACTAATTCACAGACATGATCAGGAGGTGCATGCGGTTCCTTTAAGGGTTCGATACTCAATTGCTAAATCAATATCTCCACGCATTTCAGACTCCGACTGGAAGAAGGACGGAGTCCTTTGAAACTCGTCAGTTTGCTTTTTGGCCCCAGTGATGCTCCGAAGCCTCAGCAACATCACGTGCTGCCAAACACTGTCAGCCATCCTTTCCCTCTGCCGTAATCAAGGACGCCACCGGCTGGGGCACCCTCGCTCTGCACAGCTTCCCTGGACTTTCCACTGTTACAGACTGCATTGGAACACTCCGCTGAGCCACCTCTACCCACTCAGACACACCGGATTCCACAACCCGCAATGGTGGTAAACAGGAAGCGGGGTTAGTGACAAGCTGCACAGGCTGTCTCAGACTGATCCAACTTCAGTGGAAATGCCTCATGACAAGGAAAAGATACTCATTATTGTGTGTGGCTTCCACGTGCCTGTATGACCTGACTACAATGCCTGGGCATGCTCCTGATGAGGCGGCGGATGGTCTCCTGAGGGATCTCCTCCCAGACCTGGATTAAAGCATCTGTCAACTCCTGGACAGTCTGTGGTGCAATGTGACGTTGGTGGATGGAGCGAGACATGATGTCCTGGATGTGTTCAATTGGATTCAGGTCTGGGGAACAGGCGGGCCAGTCTATAGCTTCAATGCTTTCATCTTGCGGGAACTACTGAAACACTCCAGCCACATGAGATCTGGCATTGTCCTGCATTAGGAGGAACCCAGAGCCAACCGCACCAGCATATGGTCTCACAAGGTGTCTGAGGATCTCTTCTCGGTACCTAATGGCAGTCAGGCTACCTCTGGCGAGCACATGGAGGGCTGTGTAGCCTTCCAAAGAAATGTCACCCCACACCATTATTGACTCACTGGCAAACCGGTCATGCTGAAGAATGTTGCAGGCAGCAGATCGCTCTCCACAGTGTCTCCATACTCTGTCACGTCTTTCACATGTGCTCAGTGTGAATCTGCTTTTGTCTGTGAAGAGCACAGGGTGCCAGTGGCGAATTTGCCAATCCTGGTGTTCTGTGGCAAATGCCAAGCATCCTGCACGGTGTTGGGCTGTGAGCACAACCCCCATCTGTGGACGTCAGGCCCTCAGACCATCCTCACGGAGTCGGTTTCTAACCGTTAGTGCAGAGACATGCACATTTGTGGCCTGCTGGAGGTCATTTTGTAGCCCTCTGGCAGTGCTCCTCCTGTTCCTCCTTGCACAAAAGATGAGCTGCACTACCTGAGCCACTTGTTTGGGTTGTAGAGTCCGTCTCATGCTACCACGAGAGTGAAAGCACAACTAACATTCAAAAGTGACCAAAACATCAGCCAGACAGCATTGGTACTGAGATGTGGTCTGTGGTCCCCACCTGCAGAACCACTCCTTTATTGAGGGTGTCTTGATAATTGCCAATAATTTCCATCTGTTGTCTATTCCATTTGCACAACAGTGTTGTGAATTCCGCTCTTGGGCTCCCTCCGGTGGTTGTAAGTAGCACTTTTGTGAATTCTGCTCTTGGGCTCCCTCCTGTGGTTTTGAGTGGTATAGCTTCTTCTTGGATTTAGCATCAGCAGCTGCGTCCACTGATCTTCTTTCTGCTCGGCTATATTAATCTGGCTTTTTCCCTCAATCAATGCCAGTTGCCAATTGTTCCTGCTTGGAGGCATGGCTCTTGGATTTCCCTGACACTCTGACCTGTTCAGCAAAGATAAGTCCTTGCTTGTCCTTTTGCAGTCCACTTGTTGTGGACTTATTGTTCAGCACATTCTATGTTTTGCTCATTTGTCCAGCTTATCAGTATGGATCTATTTAGCTAAGCTGGAAGCTCTGGGCTGCAGATTTTGCCCTCCACACCTTTAGTCAGGTGTGGAGATTTTTGCATATCTCTGCGGTGGACTTTTTCTAGTTTTTATTACTGACCGCACAGTGTTTCTTTCCTTACTGTCTATCTAGCTAGAATTGGCCTCTTTTGCTAAAATCTTGTTTCATACTACGTATGTCATTTCCTTCTCCTCTCACAGCCAATATTTGTGGGGGGCTGTCCTATCCTTTGGGGATTTTCTCTGAGGCAAGATAGCTTTCCGTTTTCTGCCTTTAGGGGTAGCTAGTTCTCCGGCTGTGACGAGATGTCCATGGAGTGACAGGAACATTCCACGGCTACTGCTAGTGTTGTGTTAAGATCAGGAACTGCGGTCTGTATAGTTACCACCTGCCCAGAGCTAGTCGCATGTCGCTCCTAAATTACCAGTCCATAACAGTGCAACTGGCCAAAAATGAGTTGAATGCATCTCAAAAGAAGGAAAAGAAAAAGAGTTCTGAGCCATTTTTTTTTCTTTAGTCTGTTTTGTCTTTTTCCTTCCTCTTAATCTCTGGGTGGATTTGGGCGCGGACATGGATGTTCAGGGTTTGTTTTCTCGTGTGGATCAGCTTGCTGCAAGAGTTCAGAGTATCCAAGATTATGTTGTTGAGACTCCATCCTTAGAGCCTAGAATTCCTACTCCAGATTTGTTTTACGGGGATAGATCTAAGTTTTTGAACTTTAAAAATAACTGCAAATTGTTTTTTGCTCTGAAACCCCGTTCCTCTGGTGACCCCACTCAGCAAGTTAAAATAGTTATTTATCTGCTGCGTGGTGACCCTCAGGACTGGGCATTCTCCCTTGAGTCAGGGGATCCGACATTGCTTAATGTAGATGCATTTTTTCAATCGCTCGAATTATTGTATGACGAACCTAACTCTGTAGAGCATGCTGAGAAAACACTTTTGGCCCTGTGTCAGGGTCAGGAAGCGGCAGAATTGTACTGCCATAAATTTAGAAAATTGTCTGTGCTTACTAAATGGAATGAGGATGCTCTGGCAGCAATTTTCAGAAAGGGTCTTTCAGAAGCCCTTAAAGATGTTATGGTGGGGTTCCCCACGCCTGTTGGTTTGAGCGAATCTATGTCCCTAGCCATTCAGATTGATCGGCGCCTGCGCGAGCGCAAAATGGTGCACCATATGGCAGCGTCCTCTGAACAGAGTCCTGAGCCTATGCAATGTGATAGGATTCTGACTAGAGTGGAACAGAGGGGATACAGACGTCAGAATGGGCTGTGTTTTTACTGTAGTGATTCTGTTCATACTATTTCTGATTGCCCTAAGCGTATTAAGAGGGTCGCTAGATCTGTTACCATTAGTACTGTACAGCCTAAGTTTCTCCTGTCTGTGACCCTGATTTGCTCATTATCATCTTTCTCTGTCATGGCATTTGTGGATTCAGGCGCTGCCCTGAACTTAATGGACTTAGACTTCGCCAGGCGCTGTGGTTTTTCTTTGCAGGCTTTGCAGAGCCCTATTCCTTTGAGGGGTATTGATGCTACACCGTTGGCCAAGAATAAACCTCAGTATTGGACTCAGCTGACTATGTGCATGGCTCCAGCACATCAGGAAGATTGTCGTTTTCTGGTGTTGCATAATTTACATGATGTTGTTGTACTGGGTTTTCCATGGTTACAAGTACACAATCCAGTGTTGGATTGGAAATCGATGTCTTAGTTGGGGTTGTCAAGGGGTACATAGTGACGTTCCTTTAATATCAATTTCCTCTTCCCCCTCTTCTGATGTTCCTGAATTGTTGTCAGATTTCCAGGATGTATTCGATGAGCCCAAGTCCAGTTCCCTTCCTCCTCATAGGGACTGTGATTGTGCTATCGACTTGGTTCCTGGCTGTAAGTTCCCTAAGGGCCGACTCTTCAATCTGTCTGTGCCAGAGCATGCCGCTATGCGGAGCTATGTTAAAGAGTCTTTAGAGAATGGGCATATTCGTCCGTCTTCGTCACCATTGGGAGCAGGATTCTTTTTTGTTGCCAAGAAGGATGGCTCCTTGAGACCTTGTATTGATTATCGCCTTCTTAATAAGATCACGGTCAAATTCCAATACCCTTTACCTTTGCTCTCTGATTTGTTTGCTCGGATTAAGGGGGCTAGTTGGTTTACCAAGATTGACCTTCGAGGGGCATATAATCTTGTTCGTATTAAACAGGGTGACAAATGGAAAACTGCATTTAATACGCCCGAAGGCCACTTTGAATACCTGGTGATGCCTTTCGGGCTTTCTAATGCTCCTTCTGTATTTCAGTCCTTCATGCATGATATTTTTCGCAATTATCTTGATAAATTCTTGATTGTGTATTTGGATGATATTTTGATTTTTTCCAATGATTGGGAGTCTCACGTGAAGCAGGTCAGGATGGTATTCCAGATCCTTCGTGATAATGCTCTATTTGTGAAGGGGTCTAAGTGCCTATTTGGGGTCCAGAAGGTCTCTTTTTTGGGGTTTATTTTTTCTCCTTCGTCTATAGAAATGGATCCTGTTAAGGTCCAAGCCATTCATGACTGGGTTCAACCCACATCTGTGAAGAGCCTTCAGAAATTTTTGGGCTTTGCTAATTTTTATCGTCGTTTCATTGCCAACTTCTCTAGTGTGGTTAAGCCCCTGACCGATTTGAAGAAGAAGGGCGCTGATGTGGCAAATTGGTCCTCTGAGGCTCTGGAGGCCTTTCAGGAGCTTAAGTGCCGATTTACTTCTGCCCCTGTCTTGCGTCAGCCTGATGTGTCTCTTCCTTTTCAGGTTGAGGTTGACGCTTCTGAGATTGGGGCAGGGGCCGTTTTGTCACAGAGGAACTCTGATGGTTCCTTGATGAAACCATGTGCCTTCTTTTCCCGAAAGTTTTCGCCTGCGGAACGCAATTATGATGTCGGCAATCGTGAGTTGTTGGCGATGAAGTGGGCATTTGAGGAGTGGCGACATTGGCTTGAGGGAGCCAAGCATCGCGTTGTGGTCTTGACCGATCATAAGAATCTGATTTACCTCGAGTCGGCCAAGTGGCTGAACCCTAGACAGGCTCGATGGTCCCTGTTTTTCTCCCGTTTTGATTTTGTGGTCTCATATCTTCCGGGATCTAAGAATGTTAAGGCAGATGCCCTCTCTAGGAGTTTTTTGCCTGATTCTCCTGGAGTTCTTGAGCCGGTTGGCATTCTTAGGGAAGGGGTGATTCTTTCTGCTATCGCCCCTGATTTACGGCGGGTGCTTCAGGAATTTCAGGCTGATAAACCTGACCGCTGTCCTGTGGGGAAGTTGTTTGTTCCTGATAGATGGACAAGTAAGGTAATTTCTGAGGTCCATTGTTCTGTGTTGGCCGGTCATCCTGGGATTTTTGGTACCAGGGATTTGGTTGCTAGGTCCTTTTGGTGGCCTTCCTTGTCGCGGGATGTGTGTTCTTTTGTGCAGTCCTGTGGGACCTGTGCCTGGGCTAAGCCTTGCTGTTCCCGCGCTAGTGGGTTGCTTTTGCCTTTGCCTGCCCCTGAGAGGCCCTGGACGCATATTTCCATGGATTTTATTTCGGATCTTCCTGTGTCTCAGACGATGTCTGTTATCTGGGTGGTTTGTGACCGGTTCTCTAAGATGGTCCATTTGGTACCTTTGCCTAAATTGCCTTCCTCCTCTGATTTGGTTCCATTGTTTTTTCAACATGAGGTTCGTTTGCATGGCATTCCGGAGAATATTGTGTCTGACAGAGGTTCCCAGTTTGTTTCCAGGTTTTGGCGGTCCTTTTGTGCCAGGATGGGCATTAATTTGTCTTTTTCTTCGGCGTTCCATCCTCAGACAAATGGCCAAACTGAGCGAACTAATCAAACCTTGGAAACCTATTTGAGATGCTTTGTGTCTGCTGATCAGGATGATTGGGTGGCTTTCTTGCCATTGGCCGAGCTTGCCCTTAATAATCGGGCCATTTCGGCTACTTTGGTTTCACCTTTTTTTTGTAATTTTGGTTTCCATCCTCGTTTTTCTTCAGGGCAGGTTGAGCCTTCTGATTGTCCTGGTGTTGATTCCGTGATGGACAGGTTACAGCAGATTTGGACTCACGTGGTAGACAATTTGACGTTGTCTCAGGAAAAGGCTCAGCGTTTTGCTAACCGCCGTCGGTGTGTTGGTCCTCGGCTTCGTGTGGGGGATTTAGTCTGGTTATCTTCTCGTCATGTTCCTATGAAGGTTTCTTCCCCTCAGTTCAAGCCTCGGTTTATTGGTCCTTATAACATTTCTGAGATTATCAATCCAGTGTCTTTTCGTTTGGCCCTTCCAGCCTCTTTTGCCATCCACAATGTTTTCCATAGATCGTTGTTGCGGAGATATGTGGTACCTGTGGTTCCCTCTGTTGATCCTCCTGCCCTGGTGTTGGTTGAGGGGCAGTTGGAATATGTGGTTGAAAAAATTTTGGATTCTCGTTTTTCAAGGTGGAGGCTTCAGTATCTTGTCAAGTGGAAGGGTTATGGCCAGGAGGATAATTCTTGGGTGGTTGCCTCCGATGTCCATGCCGCCGATTTGGTTCGTGCTTTTCACTTGGCTCGTCCTGATCGGCCTGGGGGCTCTGGTGAGGGTTCGGTGACCCCTCCTCAAGGGGGGGTACTGTTGTGAATTCCGTTTTTGGGCTCCCTCCAGTAGTTGTAAGTAGCACTTTTGTGAATTCTGCTCTTGGGCTCCCTCCTGTGGTTTTGAGTGGTACAGCTGCTTCTTGGATTTAGCATCAGCAGCTGCGTCCACTGATCTTCTTTCTGCTCGGCTATATTAATCTGGCTTTTTCCCTCAATCAATGCCAGTTTCCAATTGTTCCTGCTTCGAGGCATGGCTGTCATGATCTCTGCAGGCAGAGATCATAGCAAGCCTATAGAGGGACAAGCTCTCGGAAGATGGAACTATACTGACCATGAACTAAGCCTGCCGCGCAACTAGAAATAGCCAGGTAGCATTTCCTATTTATCGCTAGATGCCCAGCTCTGGCCTAAGACCTAAATAGCTAGCAGAGGGAAATATAAGACCTGGCTCACCTCTAGAGAAATATTCCAAAGAAGACAGTAGCCCCCCACATATAATGACGGTGAGTTCAGATGAAACAACAAACGCAGCAGGAAAATAGTCTTAGCAAATTTGAGGTCCGCTTACTAGATAGCAGAAGACAGATAGTATACTTTCATGGTCAGCAGAAAAACACTAACAAAACACCATCCAGAGATTACCTTAAACTCTGGCATTAACTCATAACGCCAGAGTAGCAATCCCTGATCAACGAGAGCTTTCCAGACACAGTAACAAAACTTCAGCTGTGAACTGGAACAAATAGGCAAAACAAAACATGGACAAAAGTCCAACTTATCTAGTAGTAGTCTAGAAGCAGGAACAAGCACTGAGAGGCATCAGATAACATTGTTGACCGGCAAGAAACCACCAGAGAAATGAGCTTAAATAGCGACACCCACTACTGATGGAACCAGGTGAAACAGGAAAGAGGATGACAAGTCCAATTCCACAAGCGGCCACCGGGGGAGCCCAGAATCCAAATTCACAACAGTACCCCCCCCTCAAGGAGGGGGCACCGAACCCTCACCAGATCCACCAGGGCGACCAGGATGAGCCCTATGGAAGGCACGAACAAGATCAGAAGCATGAACATCAGATGCATTGACCCAAGAATTATCCTCCTGGCCGTAACCCTTCCAGTTGACCAGATACTGGAGTCTCCGTCTGGAAACACGAGAGTCCAAAATTTTCTCCACAACGTACTCCAACTCACCCTCAACCAACACCGGAGCAGGAGGCTCAACTGAAGGTACCACAGGTACCTCATACCTGCGCAATAACGACCGATGAAAAACGTTATGAATGGAAAAGGACGCAGGGAGGTCCAAACGGAAAGAAACAGGATTAAGAATCTCCAATATTCTATAAGGGCCGATGAACCGAGGTTTAAACTTAGGAGAAGAGACCCTCATAGGGACAAAACGAGAAGACAACCACACCAAATCTCCAACACAAAGCCGAGAACCAACACGACGATGACGGTTGGCAAAACGCTGAGTCTTCTCCTGGGACAACTTCAAATTGTCCATAACCTGCCCCCAGATGTGATGCAATCTCTCCACCACCGCATCCACTCCAGGACAATCCGAGGATTCCACCTGACCGGAGGAAAATCGAGGGTGAAACCCCGAATTACAGAAAAACGGGGACACCAAGGTGGAAGAGCTGGCCCGATTATTGAGGGCGAACTCTGCCAATGGCAAAAAAGCAACCCAATCATCCTGGTCAGCAGAGACAAAACACCTCAGATATGTCTCCAGGGTCTGATTAGTCCGCTCGGTCTGGCCATTAGTCTGAGGGTGAAAAGCAGATGAAAAAGACAAATCTATGCCCATCCTAGCACAGAATGCCCGCCAAAATCTAGACACAAATTGGGTACCTCTGTCAGAAACAATATTCTCAGGAATACCGTGCAATCGGACAACATTCTGAAAAAACAGAGGAACCAACTCAGAAGAAGAAGGCAACTTGGGCAGAGGAACCAAATGGACCATTTTAGAGAAACGGTCACAGACCACCCAGATGACAGACATCTTCTGGGAAACAGGCAGATCTGAAATAAAATCCATCGAGATGTGTGTCCAAGGCCTCTTAGGAATAGGCAAGGGCAACAGCAGTCCGCTAGCCCGAGAACTACAAGACTTGGCCCGAGCACAAACGTCACATGACTGCACAAAGACTCGCACATCTCGTGACAGGGAAGGCCACCAGAAGGATCTTGCCACCAAATCCCTGGTACCAAAAATTCCGGGATGACCTGCCAATGCAGAAGAATGTACCTCAGAGATGACTCTGCTGGTCCAATCATCCGGAACAAACAGTCTATCAGGCGGACAACGATCCGGTCTATCCGCCTGAAACTCTTGCAAGGACCGCCGCAGATCAGGAGAAACGGCCGACAAAATTACTCCCTCCCTAAGGATACCTGTGGGTTCAGAATTACCAGGAGAGTCCGGGTCAAAACTCCTAGAAAGGGCATCTGCCTTAACATTCTTAGAACCCGGTAGGTATGACACCACAAAATTAAAGCGAGAAAAAAATAAAGACCAGCGCGCCTGTCTAGGATTCAGGCGTCTGGCAGTCTCAAGATAAATCAAATTTTTGTGGTCAGTCAATACCACCACCTGATGCCTAGCCCCCTCGAGCCAATGGCGCCACTCCTCAAACGCCCACTTCATGGCCAAAAGCTCCCGATTCCCAACATCATAATTCCGCTCTGTGGGCGAAAATTTGCGAGAAAAGAAGGCACAAGGCCTAATGACGGAGCAGTCGGAACCTTTCTGCGACAACACTGCCCCAGCTCCGATCTCCGAAGCGTCAACCTCAACCTGAAAAGGCAGATTCACATCAGGCTGACGCAACACAGGGGCAGAGGCAAAACGGCGCTTAAGCTCCTGAAAGGCCTCTACAGCATGAGGGGACCAATTAGCAACATCAGCGCCTTGTCTGGTCAAATCCGTCAGTGGTTTAACGACATCCGAAAAACCAGCAATAAATCGGCGGTAAAAGTTGGCAAAGCCCAAAAATCTCTGAAGACCCTTAAGAGAGGAGGGCTGAGTCCAGTCACAAATAGCTTGCACCTTGACGGGATCCATCTCAATGGAAGAGGGAGAAAAAATATACCCCAAAAAGGCACTTAGACCCCTTCACACATAAAGAATTAGACCGCAGAACCTGAAAAACTCTCCTGACCTGCTGGACATGAGAGTCCCAGTCATCAGAAAAAATCAGAATATCATCCAGATATATTATCATAAATTTATCCAGAAAATCGCGGAAAATATCATGCATAAAAGACTGGAAAACTGAAGGGGCATTAGAAAGACCAAAAGGCATGACCAAATACTCAAAGTGGCCCTCGGGCGTATTAAATGCGGTCTTCCACTCATCCCCCTGCCTGATCCGCACCAAATTATACGCCCCACGAAGATCAATTTTAGAGAACCACTTAGCACCCTCTATACGAGCAAACAAATCAGTAAGCAATGGCAATGGG
The DNA here is from genome assembly GCF_051348905.1 of Ranitomeya variabilis. Lineage (NCBI taxonomy): Eukaryota > Metazoa > Chordata > Amphibia > Anura > Dendrobatidae > Ranitomeya > Ranitomeya variabilis. Next base: position 553,129,729 of record NC_135237.1, read on the forward strand.
TATTGATACTTAACAGTGATCTTATTCAGAAGCCGATAATCAATACATGGTCTCAAAGAGCCGTCTTTTTTTGAGACAAAGAAAAACCCAGCTCCCAAGGGAGAAGAAGATGGACGAATATGTCCCTTTTCCAAAGACTCCTTTATATATTCCCGCATAGCAGCATGTTCCGGCACAGACAGATTAAACAAACGACCCTTTGGATATTTACAACCCGGTATCAAATCTATGGCACAATCGCACTCACGGTGCGGAGGTAACGACCCAAGCTTGGGTTCGTCAAAGACGTCTTGATAATCAGAGAGGAACTCAGGGACTTCAGAGGGAATGGACGACGAAATAGAAACCAAAGGTAAGTCCCCATGAATACCCTTACATCCCCAGCTCAACACAGACATTGCTCTCCAGTCCAAGACTGGGTTGTGAGACTGCAACCATGGCAATCCCAGTACCAAATCGTCATGTAAATTATACAGCACCAGGAAACGAATAATCTCCTGGTGATCCGGATTGATACGCATGGTTACTTGTGTCCAGTATTGTGGTTTATTATTAGCCAATGGGGTGGAGTCAATCCCCTTCAGAGGAATAAGAGTCTCCAAAGGCTCTAAATCAAAACCACAACGATTGGCAAAGGACCAATCCATAAGACTCAGAGCGGCGCCAGAGTCAACATAGGCGTCCGTGGCAATGGATGACAAAGAGCAAATCAGGGTTACAGACAAAATAAACTTAGACTGAATGGTGCCAATGGAAACAGACTTATCAAGCTTCTTTGTACGCCTAGAGCATGCTGATATAACATGAGTAGAATCCCCACAATAGAAACACAATCCATTCTTCCGTCTAAAATTCTGTCGCTCGCTCCTGGACAGAATTCTATCACACTGCATACTTTCTGGCGTCTTTTCCATAGACACCGCCAGATGGTGCACCGGTTTGCGCTCCCGCAGACGCCTATCAATCTGAATAGCCATTGTCATGGACTCATTCAGACCTGCAGGCACAGGGAACCCCACCATAACATCCTTAACGGCATCAGAGAGACCTTCTCTGAAAGTTGCCGCCAAGACGCACTCATTCCACTGAGTAAGCACAGACCATTTACGGAATTTTTGGCAGAAAACTTCAGCTTCGTCTTGCCCCTGAGATAGTGCCATCAAAGTTTTTTCTGCCTGAAGTTCCAAATGAGGTTCCTCATAAAGCAAGCCCAAGGCCAGAAAAAACGCATCCACATCGCGTAACGCAGGATCCCCTGCTGGCAATGAGAAGGCCCAATCTTGAGGGTCACCCCTGAGCAAGGAAATCACAATCCTAACCTGCTGAGCAGGGTCTCCAGCTGAACGAGACTTCAGGGACAAATAAAGCTTACAATTATTTCGGAAATTCTGGAAGCTAGCTCTATTCCCTGTGAAGAACTCCGGCAAAGGAATTCTCGGCTCAGATACCGGAGCATGTACCACAAAATCTTGTAAATTTTGTACTTTCGTGATGAGATTATTCAAACCCGCAGTTACACTCTGGAAATCCATTATTGTCAGGTGCACACAGAGCCATACAGAGATTAGGAGGAGAGAGAGAAAAAAGACTGCAGCAAGGCAGACTGGAGGAAAAAAAAAAAAAAATTCCAGCAGACTTCTTATAACTCTCCTTTCTCAACCTGGGTCTTTAACACTTTATTGGCCGGTCAAACTGTCATGATCTCTGCAGGCAGAGATCATAGCAAGCCTATAGAGGGACAAGCTCTCGGAAGATGGAACTATACTGACCATGAACTAAGCCTGCCGCGCAACTAGAAATAGCCAGGTAGCATTTCCTATTTATCGCTAGATGCCCAGCTCTGGCCTAAGACCTAAATAGCTAGCAGAGGGAAATATAAGACCTGGCTCACCTCTAGAGAAATATTCCAAAGAAGACAGTAGCCCCCCACATATAATGACGGTGAGTTCAGATGAAACAACAAACGCAGCAGGAAAATAGTCTTAGCAAATTTGAGGTCCGCTTACTAGATAGCAGAAGACAGATAGTATACTTTCATGGTCAGCAGAAAAACACTAACAAAACACCATCCAGAGATTACCTTAAACTCTGGCATTAACTCATAACGCCAGAGTAGCAATCCCTGATCAACGAGAGCTTTCCAGACACAGTAACAAAACTTCAGCTGTGAACTGGAACAAATAGGCAAAACAAAACATGGACAAAAGTCCAACTTATCTAGTAGTAGTCTAGAAGCAGGAACAAGCACTGAGAGGCATCAGATAACATTGTTGACCGGCAAGAAACCACCAGAGAAATGAGCTTAAATAGCGACACCCACTACTGATGGAACCAGGTGAAACAGGAAAGAGGATGACAAGTCCAATTCCACAAGCGGCCACCGGGGGAGCCCAGAATCCAAATTCACAACACATGGCTCTTGGATTTCCCTGACACTCTGTCCCATTCAGCAAAGATAAGTCCTTGCTTGTCCTTTTGCAGTCCACTTGTTGTGGACTTATTGTTCAGCACATTCTATGTTTTGCTCATTTGTCCAGCTTATCAGTATGGATCTATTTAGCTAAGCTGGAAGCTCGGGGCTGCAGATTTTGCCCTCCACACCTTTAGTCAGGTGTGGAGATTTTTGCATATCTCTGCGGTGGACTTTTTCTAGTTTTTATTACTGACCGCACAGTGTTTCTTTCCTTACTGTCTATCTAGCTAGAATTGGCCTCCTTTGCTAAAATCTTGTTTCATACTACGTATGTCATTTCCTTCTCCTCTCACAGCCAATATTTGTGGGGGGCTGTCCTATCCTTTGGGGATTTTCTCTGAGGCAAGATAGCTTTCCGTTTTCTGCCTTTAGGGGTAGCTAGTTCTCCGGCTGTGACGAGATGTCCAGGGAGTGACAGGAACATTCCACGGCTACTGCTAGTGTTGTGTTAAGATCAGGAACTGCGGTCTGTATAGTTACCACCTGCCCAGAGCTAGTCGCATGTCGCTCCTAAATTACCAGTCCATAACACAACAGCATGTGAAATTGATTGTCAATCAGTGTTACTTCCTAAGTGGACAGTTTGATTTCACAGAAGTCTGATTTACTTGGAGTTGGATTCTGTTGTTTAAGTGTTCCCTTTATTTTTTTGAGCAGTGTATATGTACTGGCCAACATAAAATGACTGATTTGCCACCCGATGTAGACACCCTGGTTGCCTCCCTGATGTATACTTCTGTATATGTGTGGAGAGCCTGTAAACATACAACTTCTATTGTTACAGGGGTCGTGGAGGAGTACCACCATCATCAGCAGGGGTACCAAGAGGAGCTCCAGCGCCTAGAGGTGTAACCCCAGCAAGAGTACCATCCACAAGAGCCCGAGGACTTCTTGCCTCAAGAGCAAGGGGAATACCCCATCCAGCGGGTTATCGACCACCTCCACCAGCCCAGGACACTTACGGAGAATATGTGAGTATTACACTAAATGTAGCATTTTTAATACTTGTTGTATGTTGAGGAATAAATCACTCTGAAAAGTCCTGCTAATCAATGTGCACTAGCTACCATCACACAGGTAAAAATTCTCTGCACTATGTAAATGGAACGATTAGTCAAGCAAAAGTTCTTCCAAAATATCCTCAAGTCACATCTTCAAGCCTAAACTGACTACATCCAGTATCTCACTTTCCGAATCTGATCGTGAATGCTAACAAATGCTAAGTTATGGAGACTTCAGGCAATGTTCACTGGGAAAATATGCAAATGGACCTCCTCTAAAGTGGAAAAAGCTGCCTCTAAAGTGCCATTTACAAGGCTAACCTGTCAATCAATGCCTAATTCTGGAGAGTCTAAGAACATGACTTGAGTAACTGCAGAAGCCTCAAACAGCGAAACCATATCCCTGCTGTGTGCTAATGAGGCCCAAAAGACCAAAACATATTGTCCACAGATGGAGATCTCCGTTTGACTAAAACTCAGATTGTATTTTGAGACTTCTTCTAGAGAGATGTAAGAATTGAACAACTATTGTTGCTATTTTTGGGGGGTTTTAATCACCCAAACACCAAAATATAAGAAAAATAGTGGCATAATTAAATACATAAAAATGATTTTAGGTACAATTCTGAAATATTAACTCCAAGCTATCTGTCCATTTCTCAGATTCTGTGTGTTATGCTGAGGTACGGATATGTTTAGCCTGTTTACTTGCCTCTCCATGGATCTAAAATAGCCTCTACTTTCCTCACCATACGGCACCTCGGGAGAAGACTCACACTGTTAGCGTAACTTCTTATTAGGCATGCCGAGGGATATTGAAACCACTGGTTACAGACTATTATAGATGCAGCTTACAAGCTTGTTTTCCTGCCTTATGAGAGGAGTTTTCACTTGTGTTTGTGATTTCAGATATTTAATTCATACAACCTACATACCGTTCCATAAATATTTAGAATAATTACAATTGTGCAACATTTCTTCTCTATTTTCCTTTCAAAAATAGAATTAAAAATCAATATAGATTAGCGTATACAGGCAGAATAGACATTTTTGTTTTAACGTTTTTTAATTTTTCTCAAATTTGCTAAAATGGAATTTTTCAGCACAAAATGACTGCTCGAACCAAGTGCAGACTCTCGGTGAACTCTTGGTGTGACCATGAAGTTCAGAGAACTTTCCCACCTACTTTTGCATCTTGCCGTCAATCAAGTAGGAGAGGGTTGGTAACAAGTAGGTTGGAAGTGGCACTGAACTTTTTCGGCCACATCAATGGTGCACCGAACATCGTTGCTTGGTTTGAACACTCATTTTGTGCTGTCAGATTGCCTTTTAGCAAATTTGAGAAAAGATAAGGGTGGACACATTTGTGTGGACAATTGTCTATATCGGCCTCCATATGCTATTTAATATTGGAAGTACAAAATCCTGTCTTTATTTTAGGCTGGTCATCTTATGCCACTCATCTTGGGATATGTTAAGGTCAGCTGGTAAGGAAGGACACGTCTGTGCACTGAAATATAGCAAATACAGTGTTCACTTTTGCTCCAGTAATGTATTTAGTCTAGTAGCAATGACAGAGACCCCTCCTGGAGCTGGGTCACAGCATCCCCAATATGACATTAATGGGGTTTTTCTCTGGCAAAACATTGATGAAATGTCCATATGATAGGTGATAACTGTAATCTAATAGGTGGAGCCCCCAGCGATCCCAAGCCTCATCATCCCGAGCTACATCCTCCAATTCCTTCTCACTGAGTCGATCATAATGGTGGCACTTTATTCAAAGTCAATAGGGTTGACTGAGGCAGTACTGTAAAGGTCCACTCCTCTATGAAGAGAGTACAAGTTGCTGCTCTTTGACTTTTTTAGGTGCCGATTCACTAGGCGCAATTAGTGATTTCAACAAAATTACTTTATTTCAGCATCCACCAATGAAACACTGAAGCCATACAATTTTTAAGACAATTTGACCAATACAAATATATCTCTCGTGTCACCTGTAGATGGCTACCTTGTAAGTCAATGACCAACCCATTACCAAGCCTTGAAACATGTGTATTGTTAGGCATCCATCTGTATCTGTAGACCACATTGATTTGGAAATGTTGCTTCTTATCCATAATATGAGAGATGTCCCGAGAACTTCAGTTTGTTAAATGTGATTGATTTGATTCAGTTCTTGGAAAATACGAGTTCCTTCTTGGTAAATTAGCACTTTCCAAGAGCTCTGGTTGATTAAAAGCGAGATTCCTGCAGTATGTAGATGATATATGGTAAAATTTTGCCAAGTTTGCTGGTTTTATATTACTGTGAGGACTTTATGTAGCAAAATCCATGATGAGAATCCAAAGCTAGTAAGCCCAATGTACATGTATGCTAAAGGAGCATTCAGGTTTTAAAAAAAAGATTTAGAAGGGTTGTCTGGGACTTCAACATTGATAGTTTATTCTTAGAATACATCATCAAAGATTGGTCGAGGTACAACACCCGACATTTCTTCTGATCAGCTGTTCCCGGTGTTGGCGACGGCCAGAATTGCTCACTTACAGAGCTGCACAGCTCCGTCCACTGTTTAATGTCCACGGCTGGGTACTGCACATCCACTCACTATTCTAATCAGTAGGGGGCAGATGTGCAGTAATAAGCTGCGGCCACTATTTCATCAAAGGAGTTGTACTCTGCTGCTCCAAATCTAAGCAGTTCTAGGCACTGACGACACTGGGGCCAAACTGCTGACATTGCACCCCCACCAATAACACATTGATGACCTATCCTGAGGATATGCCATTAGTGTTAAAATCCCAGACAACCCCTTTAAATTTCTTAAAGGGGTTTTCCATTTTCTGCAAAGATGGAAAAGTAAAATTACAAAACCAGATGATACTCATCCTCCACCACTCCAGCCCCATCTTTCCGGCTCCATTTTTCTCTATCATTTGGCTACAATGATGAGTCATGTTGACTGCGCACATCACCGCTGCAGCCAATCTCAGCATCTCTCCCCATGTCGATGGCACGTCCACATATTGTCAATGCCACAGCCAAAAAGAAAAAACCGGTGGAGCATCAGACACCTGGCACTGTATCGGGGGAAAGAAAATTTGCAAGCCTACAAGCATTCGGAATAAACTCTGCTAAAAGTGGTAAACCCCGTTAATAATACTTTATCTCCTTAAACCCTTTACTGTCCGGGCCCCCTATTTCTTCCATTAATTCAATGGCAAATTAATGGACTGCTCAATCACTTGTTTTTTTGACGATGTGTCAATGTTAGCAAATCACACACGTGGCAAACCATCATGCAAGGGGCCAAACAGTGGCAAAATTAAAAAAAGTTAACTTTTCTTTTTAATTCCTTTGAAATCTTATTATGAAAATTAGCCGTATTCAGCTCACCATAACCTACAACATAGACAAAGTACATATATATAATAACAGCAACGCAACAAAGGCTGGACAGACATCTATCTGAGATGGCTTAGTGAATCTTACATTGAGCAGGGGGTTGGACACGATGGCCCAGGAGGTCCCTTCCAACTCTAACAATCTGATTCTATGATCTCTGCTCTTCAAGACCAGAACTTTTGCTAACTTTCTAATTCTTTAGCTTTCTATTAGTAAGTCCGTCTTTCCCACGCTGTGTTGTTTTTTTTTGCATTGCTCTTTTGCGTTCAGCCATGAGTGGTATTCTTAAAAAGGTCACGGTAATAAACAAGAAACTTGATGTCTACAGGGAGTTGTTACATCTGAATGGAGAATGAAGGAAATGAAAAAGACTCCTTTGTTAGACACAGTTTTTGTGGCAGTTCAGCTCTGAAGTGAAGCAATGGCAGCCGTTGATGTCAGTCAATACATTTCATTCTGGGGAGTACATTTTGGGTGTTCAGGGTTAATAGCCGTGTCTGGGCTATGGTGGCCCAAAAAGGGGAAAAAAGGCACAAATATTATAAATGGTATTTGAGACCCAGTTAAAAAAAATGTTCCGCAAAGTTTTATAAGTCTCTAATTTCATGTAATTCTATAAATATTTATTTTCTTAATTCCAGGATTACGATGATGGCTACGGAACAGCATACGATGAGCAAAGCTATGATTCCTACGATAACAACTATAACTCACAAGTACAGAGGTAAGTGGAGCTGCGGACACTCTGTGCTAGTATTTCCTGATGAGTGTGCTGTTTTGGGTTATGGAGGTATTTGTTTTCAATAACTGTTTCTTTGCGAGCATTGACGTTCATTATCATAATGAGAACATATTCCAACCTGCTTTCCGAGCACTTTCCCTTATAGCTCTGGTGCTCTTGGGACGTTTCTTAGCTATTGAACTGTGGCATTCATTGGAAGAAAAAACTGTAGAGAGTTAGAAAACAGATTCTCACTGTTAGCGGTTTATTTTTTTTCTTCCTTAAAACTGGCTCATGTTTGGCTAGATAAAAATCAACAAATAAAGAAACAGTATTTGTCTGCCTTCACCTTACCCGTCACTTAATTTATGGACACCTAGGGTTTGATTTATTTGCCTGTGTGGATTGGATGGGTTGTTACCGACATCTGGTGAGAATTTCATGTCAATAGCACCTTTGGATGTAGATTCACTTCGAAAATTGGGGACGTGTTCAATACTTATTTTGCCCACTGTATATACAATGCCTAAGGAATAATGATGCGTGAACGTGCTCGGATAAGGTATTATCTGAGCATGTCTGGGTGCTAACCGAGTGTCTTCGTTGTGCTCAAATAATAAGTTTGAGTCTCACGACTGTTCCACAGCCGCAACACATGTACAGATTTCCTAACAAACGGGCTGGTGGACAGTCGCAAGGCATGCCGCCGCGGGGACTCAAAGTTATTTTTCGAGCATGCCAAAGTCACTCGGTTAGCACCCGAGTATGCTCAGATAACACCTTATCCCAACACGTTAGCTCATCACTACTGAGGAAGTTTAGGATACCAAGGATATAAACCTCCAGGGTCTACATTTACATATAATCTACTACACCACATGACCCGACCACAGTGTATCTACAGGACAATGCATTGAAATTTCAACTCGTTTTGTGATTTATTTATTTTTTACGTATGTTTGAATGTAAATTAGCCATGTTGTATTTCATCTATGTGTCAGATTTACTTTAGTTGTTTTATTTGTTATGCTTTGGAGTTTAATTGTCCATCTTTGGAGACCATTTTTATTCTTACAGGTGCTTCTCATAAATTTAGAATATCATCAAAAAGATAATTTATTTCAGTTTTTCAATACAAAAAGTGTAACTCATATATTATGTAGAGTCCTTACAAACAGAGTGATCTACTTCACGTGTTTATTTCTGTTAATGTTAATGATTATGGCTTACAGCCAATGAAAACCCAAAAGTCATTATATTAGTAAATTACACTCCCTGACAGAAGTTATGTCGCTTATCCATTGTTAGGACTGGCGGAACGCACCAAATAATATTTAGAGAGGATATGAGGTGTGTTCGCAGTCCGGGGTCCACCGTGCAGAAAGGACACCTGCTGCTCGGTAATGGCGGACTAGATGGTGGTATAATGTGAATTCACACACGGGTTAGCTTCACCCGGTATGAAGGAAGCGAACCCTGTTGCGTCACAGGGCTGTGATACCGCACAGAGAGCGCAAGTAAAGGGTCACAGAATGCTGTCCCAAGACACGGGGAAAGAGTTCCTCTAGACCTCTTATGCTTGACACCGTTACTGTGGTGTCAGGGGCAGACCTGAACTAATAATAATTTATCGCACAAGAGTGCGTACAACGCCGCTCTGGCGGACACCACTCACCACCCTAACCAGAGCTTGGAAAGTGCACGGCGCCGCACTGGCAGTCGCTGCTAAAAGAGGCTGAATTGTGTGCTGGATGTGCAGGGTAGCACTGTCTGGCGCTAGGTAGCTTCCACCATTCGCGAGCAGGCAACAACACTAGGAATGGGAATGATTCGGAGCTTTCATCCATTGACAGGCATTGATCTACACACACAAGTAAATAAGTTTACACTAACGCATGGCAGTAGCTCTCCAGGACCTTCCTGATGGTCCAATAGGAGCTGCAACAGGACTTGAGCATGTGACCCCCGACCTCCCATGGGAGGTCGGCATGCTCAGTATGGGAAAAGCAGGGATTAGTCCCAGAAAGGCTTGCTGCTGATCAGTGCTGGCTACAAAGGCACAGCCTGGAAAGGCAGCAGTAACCATTCACACAGTATCAGCTTGAGCCAGACGCTGGGACCGATGTCTCCTCTGTGACTGGAGGAGAATGGGAGACCACAGCGGACATGGTTCGAGATTCCCCCTGTGCAGCGGTGGGAACTTGACACCTAACATGCATGTTATGTAAATAAAAGCTTAGAACCTGACATTAAATTCATCCATTGGTTGTACAAATTATTCTTTTGAAAGCTGAAACCCTCCAAAATGTGGTTTAGGTTAAGAAAATAAATTAGCATCAATGCAGAAATATTGATCTTTTAATGGACACAGAATGGTCAGATTTTGTCAAGAAAAAAGTTTTGTCGTCCACAGAAAGTAATGTTATATTCAAACAAATAATTAAATTAAGATACAAATATATGTTGCATAATATTGGTGAATGAACTTGTGGTGCTGTTAGAGTCATATTTAATATTTTGTTTGACTTCCATGAGCTTGAAGGACTGCATCCATGCGGTTCAACAATAATTCATACAATTTATTAATGAAGTCATCAGGAATAGCAAAGAATGCAGTCTTACATGCCTCCCAGAGTTCATCTGGATTCTTTGGTTTTGTCTTCCAAGCTTCCTCTTTTATCCTACCCCAAACATGCTCAATGATGTTCATGTCTGGTGACTGGGCTGGCCAGTCCTTGAGCACCTTGATCTTTTTTGCCTGGAGGAACTTTGTTGTAGAGATGGATGTATGAGATGGAGCACAATCCTGCTGCAGAATTGGACCCTTTTATGATTTGGAATATAAGAGGTAGCTAATACTTCTTGATATTTTAGGCTATTGATATTGCCTTCCACCTTGCAAATGTTTTGCACACCCCCATACTGAATGTAACCCCAGACTATAATCTTTCTACCACCAAATGTAACTGTTTTCTGGGTGTATTTTGGATTCATATGGGCTCTAGTAGGTCACCTGCAGTATTTGCGGTGGCTGTGGTGTAATTCTACTGAAGATTCATCAGAGACATCCACCTTCTGCCACTTTTCCAGCGTCCATCTGTTTATCAGGCTTTGGGACTTTGCAAATGCCACATGGTTTTTAATCTGCCGGTTGTTTAGTGCTGGCTTCTGGGCAATGATTTGACCATGGAGGCCATTTTGAGACAGAATCCTACAAACTGTTCTAGTTGACACAGGGATTTGAGTTGACCAGGCCTGTTGGAGCTCTGCTGCAGTCGAAGAGGGGCTTGCTTTGGATTTTCTAACCAACAAACGTTCCTCCTGAGCAGTTGTCTTGTGGGGTCTGCCGGACCTGGGCTTGTCAAACACATCTCCAGTCTCTTCACATTTTTTTAATTCTTTGTAATTGACTCTGAGACACATTAAAGGTGCCAGCCACCTCTGCAGTGGATCTGGTCTTCAGCCTCTTGATAATCCAGGCTTTCGTCGCAGGGTGGATTTTTGGCATGTTGTCAGAGCTCAAGTTGCAGTTCAAGTGAAGGTCTGGGGTGCTGGGTTTCTTTTTATACACATACACACTAATTAACCAATCATTTACTGAGCACAGGTGAGGATGTAAACTAGGATTGGGTGCATTATATGACCAGGCGACAAAACTTTCAGACAAAATCTGACCTTTCTGTGTCCATTAAATGATCAATATATCTGCATTAATGCCAATTTATTTTCTTAATCTAAACCACATTTCGGAGGGTTTCAGCTTTCAAAATAATAATTTATACAACCAATGGATGAATTTATCATCAGGTTATATGCTTTTATTTATATAACATGGATAAGCGACATAACTTATGTCAGGTAGTGTAGAATAATTAACAAAAATCACCTCAAAGGTTTCCTAAGCGTTTATAAAGGTCCCTTAGTCTGTTTCAGTAGACTCCACAATCATAGGGAAGACTGCTAACTTGACAGTAGGGTTGAGCGAAACGGGTCGGCCATTTTCAGAAGTCGCCGACTTTTGGCAAAGTCGGGTTTCATGAAACCCGACCCGACCCCTGTGTGGGGTCGGCCATGAGGTCGGCGATCTTCTGAATCTGGTATCGGAATTCCGATACCGAGTTCCGATATGTTTGCGATATCGGAAATCGGTATCATAATCCATATTTAAGTGTAAAATATAGAATCAAAATAAAAAACATTGATATACTCACCCTCGGACGCGCCCTGGTACTAACTGGCAGCCTTCCTTCCTAAGAATGAGCGCGTGAATGACCTGCGGTGATGTCGCGGCTTGTGATTGGTCGCCTGAGTGGTCACATGGGCAGCCGCAACCAATCACAAGCCGTGACGTCATCTAAGGCCCTTCACGCGCTCATTCTTAGGAAGGAAGGCTGCCGGAAAGAAGCCGAGGGTGAGTATATTCCTATTAGGTATATACTCACCCTCGGACGCGCCCTGCTTCTTTCCGGCAGCCTTCCTTATTAAGAATGAGCGCATGAAGGGCCTTAGATGACGTCACGGCTTGTGATTTGTCGTGGCCGCCCATGTGACCGTTCACGCGACCAATCACAAGCCGTGACGTCATCTAAGGCTCTTCACGCGCTCATTCTTAAGAAGGAAGGCTGCCGGAAAGAAGCAGGGCGCGTCCGAGGGTGAGTATGTACCTAATAGGAATATACTCACCCTCGGCTTCTTTCCGGCAGCCTTCCTTCCTAAGAATGAGCGCGTGAAGGGCCTTAGATGACGTCACGGCTTGTGATTGGTCTCGGCCGCCCATGTGACCACTCACGCGACCAATCACAAGCCGTGACGTCATCTAAGGCCCTTCACGCGCTCATTCTTAAGAAGGAAGGCTGCCGGAAAGAAGCAGGGCGCGTCCGAGGGTGAGTATATACCTAATAGGAATATACTCACCCTTGGCTTCTTTCTGGCAGCCTTCCTTCCTAAGAATGAACATGTGAAGGGCCTTAGATGACGTCACGGCTTGTGATTGGTCGCGTGAGCGGTCACATGGGCGGCCGTGACCAATCACAAGCCCTGACGTCATCTAAGGCCCTTCACGCGCTCATTCTTAAGAAGGAAGGCTGCCAGTTAGTACCAGGGCGCGTCCGAGGGTGAGTATATCAATATTTTTTATTTTGATTCTTTGTTTTACACTTAAATATGGATCCCAGGGCCTGAAGGAGAGTTTCCTCTCCTTCAGACCCTGGGAACCATAGTATCCCATTGCACTGCATTGGGTTTCGTGTTTCGGCCGACCCCGACCCCGACTTTTTTATAGGATCGGCCGATTTCACTCGACCCGACTTTTGAGAAAGTCGGGTTTCGTGAAACCCGACCCGATCCTATAAAAATAAAAGTTGCTCAACCCTACTTGACAGATGTCCAGAAGACAGTCATTGGCACACTCCACAAGGAGGGTAAGCCACAAAATGTCATTGCTAAAGAAGCTGGCTGTTCACAGAGTGCTCTATCCAAGCATATTAATGGAAAGTTGAGTGGAAGGAAAAAGTGTGATAGAAAAAGGTGCACAAACAATTGTAAGAAATGGCCATTCAAAAATTTCAGGGAGATTCACAAGGAGTGGACTGCTGCTGGAGTCATTGCTTCAAGAGCCACCATACACAGACATATCCAGGACATGGGCTACAAGTGTCATATTCCTTGTGTCAAGCCATTCATGACCAATAGAAGTGTCTTACCTGGGCCAAGGAGAAAAAGAACTGGACTGTTGCTCAGTGGTCCAAGGTGTTGTTTTCAGATGAATGTAAAATTTGCATTTCATTTGGAAATCAAGGTGCCAGAGTCTGGAGGAAGAGTGGAGAGGCCACAATCCAAGCTGCTGGAGGTGTAGTGTGAAGTTTCCACAATCAGTGATGGTTTGTGGAGCCATGTCATCTGCTGGTGTAGGTCCACTGTATTTTATTAAAGTCAGCACAGCTGTCTACCAGGAAATTTTTGGAGCACTCCATTATTCCATCTGCTGACAAGCTTTTTGGAGATGGAAATGACATTCTCCAGCAGGACTTGGCACCTGTCCACACTGCCAAAAGTACCAATACCGGGTTTACAAACAACAGTATCACTGTGCTTGATTGACCAGCAAACTCGCCTGACCTTAACACCATAGAGAATCTATGGAGTATTGTCAAGAGGAAGATGAGAGACACCAGACCCAACAGTACAGATGAGCTGAAGGCTGCTATCAAAGCTTCCATAGCACCTTAGCAGTGCTACAGGCTGATTGTCTCCATGCCACACCAGATTGATGCAGTAATTGATGCAAAAGGAGCCCCGACCAAGTATTGAGTGCATTTACTGAACATAGATTTCAGTAGGCCAACATTTCAGATTTTAAAATCATTTTTCCACTTGTTTTAAAAAGTATTCTAATTTACTGAGATAATGACTTTTGGGTTTTCATTGGCTGTAAGCCATAATCATCAACATTAACAGAAATAAACACGTGAAATAGATCACTCTGTAATCACTCTATATAATATGAGTTTCAGTTTTTGTATTGAAGAACTGAAATAAATTAACATTTTGATGATATTCTAATTATGTGAGAAACACCTGTATATGTATGGAACATGGGCTAAAAATTATATTTGCAATTGGGTTTTTATTGCAAGTTTTGCACATTTTGCCTCCTATAGCTGCTGTATTATACTGTCTGGCTGCAGGTAATGGGGTCAGCCATATTATCTTTATTTTAGCAGATCTTACTGTAGATATTTGGCATTAAGGTGCCATACTTTATCCAAAGTAATTATTTGTTACAATCCGATCAATAAAGAAGTTCATTTTATAAATATTTTGCGAATTTTGTATAATGAACCAAAGTTACATTCTGTATTATTCTTCAGAGATGCGCTCACTACACGTATTCTCACTGTGTACATACATTACATTACTGATCCTGTACTGATCCTAAATTACATCCTGTATTATACCCTAGAAATGCACTCACTATTCTGCTGGTGCAGTCACTGTGTACATACATTACATTACTTATCCTGTACTGATCCTGAATTACGTCCTGTATTATACCCTAGAGCTGCACTCACTATTCTGCTGGTGGAAGTCAATGTGTATATACATTACATTACTGCTCCTGAGTTATAGCCTGTATTATACTCCAGAGCTGCACTCACTATTCCGCTGGTGCAGTCACTGTGTACATACAGTACATTACTGATCCTGAGTTACATCCTGTATTATACTCCAGAGCTGCACTCACTATTCCGCTGGTGCAGTCACTGTGTACATACATTACGTTACTGATCCTCAGTTACATCCTGTATTATACTCCAGAGCTGCACTCACTCTTCTGGTGCAGTCACTGTGTACATACATTACATTACTGATCCTGAGTTACATCCTGTATTATACTCCAGAGCTGCACTCACTATTCTGCTGGTGCAGTCACTGTGTACATACATTACATTACTGATTCTGTACTGATCCTGAGATACATCCTGTATTATACTCCAGAGCTGCACTCACTATTCTGCTCCTATTCACTGTGTACATACTGTACATTGCATTACTGTTCCTGTACTGATCATGAGTAACATCCTGTATTTTACTCCAGTGCTGCCCCCTTTATGTGACTGCAGACTGCCAAATTGTGACTCTATGCATTTTTCAGACTGTTATGATTCCTATGTGTTTTCCATGCAAACCGGTGGTTTAACTAGATTCATCTGGTGCATTTCTCAACTCACTTCTGTTGAGAGAAGCTGAATACTTCTTTTCGGCACGTGACCACAAGTATGAGAATCGCATATATTCATTTAAGTTACCACCCACTTGCACCAAGAATACCAGGAAATTATGACAGTGTGCGCACCATAGACTATTTCAGTTCTGCAATGTGCAGTCACATAGAGCCTGAATGACTGCAAACATTTGTTTCATGACTGGAGAGACCCTTATTAGATTTGGACTTCACTGCACAGAATCCCTAGGTTACAATCACAAGGTATATTCTTATAGTAACAACTCAAGGTGATATAGAGGTACCTGAAAGCTTAATCAGATGACTCAAGTTTAGGGTGGGTAACGCATATTGGCAGTCAGACAAAGTGTCTGGATAGGCAACGGAAGGAGAACAAGGTCAAAATTTTGACCAAAGACCCCATTCCAGACCCTATTTTTTTGGATCTACTCCAGACCTCATTATTTCAAGCTACTGTTTTGCTTAAGATCCTGAAATTGGCCATTATCAGGATATACATTAAACTGCCCTCCTGTGGAGGAGAATGAAAGCTCAAAGCCCCTAGCTCAGTAACAAATGTATGTTATAAGAGCTCCATATATGCATATTATATCCCATGGATAAAGTGTTTTTGCAAGATTTCTTTACATGGTAGGAATTCTCTGCTTTGGAAAATTCCAATGAGTAGAAGTGTCTCATCATAGAAAGCCGATCATGGAGTCGATCTCTGTTGGGCCTCCAGCAATCAGCTGTAATCTGCAGAGAAAACCTGATATTAATAGTTTAATTATCCTACACCACTGGGGGGAAATGTGTAATGTGTGATAGAATGGATACTCTAGCACTTTTTGTAACCTTTCTTCACTCTGGCCATGACATGAGGATCTTGAGCAGAAGACTCATCTCTATTAACTTAGAATTCCCTATGTAAAAATTGGTATTCTAAATTGAACAACCTATTTAAATACTTGTAGGTCCATATCCGGCATAAAAAATCCTTATTGTAATATAATCTTGTAGCAAAGCTTTAAATCTGTCAAATTCTAGATAACAGGGTTTTGTTTAACATGTTTCAACATTATATCCAATGTCGTATATATTCTTCACCAGACAGTCAGTAAAACCTGCCATACGGCCACTTCTGATTGATTTACTTCCCATTTATGTAAGCCGTATGGACTTTAGTAGCAGAACAGAAGTGTTTGTCTACTCTTTATTTTATGTTTTCAAGAAGATTTATATTGGATGGTTTGAAAAATAGCTATACAAATATGAAACCCACTAGAGATCTGCACTACATCATTTGGATTTAGCATTGCCATCTGCTTAATAGCAGTAAAATGGCAACAGAGGCACTTCTAATCGGCCATTCTCAGACCTGACAGATGCTGTCGAGTTAACATGTCAAGGCAAGAGTCCTGTTATAAGGACATAGGTTATACTGCATGGTTTAAAAAAAATGTTAAAAATGGTAAATTTCTGAAATGTTCACAGTATTAACCACATTGACTTTTGATACTCGGTTGATATTTGAGTAATGGTTTGATCTATTGTTCCTTACATGACTGCTCATACAGCCAAGGGTCACATAATGTAAAGTGGTGCACTTAGAGAGAGCCAAGTGCTGGGTAGCCCAGTCCTCTTTACTATTGGCTAATGTGTTTGACTCCAGACTTCAGAGGAACAGTATTGTCAGAAAACAATTTGGCAGAGTATTGTTTCAATGGTCATTGGCAACTAGTGGAAGAGGACACAACATTCAGGCTCTTCAGTCCAGGTTTTCTCCATGCAAAATCATAATGATAAGACTCAGATTGGTAATTTAGCTTGTAACGGAAGTGCACTTTAATAGAATGCATGAATGTGAACTTATTGTGAAAATATATATGTAAAAAAAAATCAATACCTTGCTCTGTTTGGTTCCTAAAATCTTTCTAGAATGGTATATGCAATATAGTTATTGTGTGCTTTGATATTTTGTCTAAATAGGTTTCATACTCATTTTGGCCAATCATGATGTCGATGTACATTTTTCCATAACATTTTTATCTTACTTTACAAATAGGAAAAGCATTTTTTTCTTAAATAAAGTTGTTTATTTTTCGATTAAAGGCAAAAAATCTACCAAAAACAGCTCATGAACTCATGAGTAGTGTTGAGCATTCCGATACTGCAAATATCGGGTATCGGCCGATATTCGCTGTATCGGAATTCCGATACCGAGTTCCGATATTTTTGTGATATCGGAAATCGGAATCGGAAGTTCCCAGTGTATGGTTCCCAGGGTCTGGAGGAGAGGAAACTCTCCTTCAGGCCCTGGGATCCATATTCATGTAAAAAATAAAGAATAAAAATAAAAAATATGGATATACTCACCCCTCTGGCGGACCCTGGACCTTAGCGGTGTAACCGGCAGCCTCCGTTCCTAAGAATGCAGTGAGTGTACAGGACCTGCGATGACTTCGCGGTCTTGTGATTGGTCGCATGACCGCTCATGTGACCGCTCACGTGACCGCGACATCATCAAAGGTCCTTCACTCACTGCATTCTTAGGAACGGAGGCTGTCGCTTGCACCGCTAAGGTCCAGGGTCCGCCGGAGGGGTGAGTATATTCATATTTTTTATTTTTATTCTTTATTTTTTACATGAATATGGATCCCAGGGCCTGAAGGAGAGTTTCCTCTCCTTCAGACCCTGGGAACCATCCAGGATACCTTCCGATATTTGTGTCCCATTGACTTGTATTGGTATCGGGTATCGGTATCGGCGATATCCAATATTTTTTGGATATCGGCCGATCCAATCTGATACCGATACTTTTGAATATCGTAAGGTATCGCTCAACACTACTCATGAGTTATTTAGCTCATTAGTAAATCTGTAATAATAAAACAAATTTTAAAGCTATTTCTAAATTAATAATGGACCTCTAGTAAATAAAGAAGGGAAATTAGCCTTAGGCTTTCAAATACCGATTTAAAATACTGACCAAATACTGAAAATATGAACATGGCCTTAAAGAGAATCTGCCAGCAGGATTTTACTCCCCTAAACTATTACATGCACATGCAGCTCTTTCACATACAAGTCCATCAATACCTTTACATGGACAGTCCATTCCTCCGTTACTGAGAGATCAACA
The DNA here is from genome assembly GCF_051348905.1 of Ranitomeya variabilis. NCBI lineage: Eukaryota > Metazoa > Chordata > Amphibia > Anura > Dendrobatidae > Ranitomeya > Ranitomeya variabilis. The sequence continues at coordinate 553,148,194 of NC_135237.1, forward strand.
TTAAAATTGATATGCAAATAAGGCTGAAGAACTATGGTAGATCTGAAGCATCTGTCAATCCTGCTCTATTCCCTGCCAAGCCTCCTCTTTCTTGATTGACTGCCTATATACTTTGTGACTTCAAATGTTGATTTCTCAGTAATTGAGAAAAGGACTGGCCTTGTAGAAGTATTGCTGGACTTGCCTGTGAAAGAGTTACATGAACATATAAATAGATTGGGGTGTGAAATCCTACTCCCAAATTCCCTTTAAAGAGCACCTGTTGACCAAATTCTAGAAAAGGTAATTTTTTTTTGGAAGTTACATTATTTTATCTTTAGCATTAGGAAATAAGCTTGGTTTACACACAGATTACTGACCGATTTGGACAAGATCAATGTCCAGAAGGCTGATCTGATGTGGCTGTTATTAGCGTAGATAATGTATTAGGATAAAATCAATTCTTGTTTTCTTCATCTTTTAATCTTGATAAATTAAAACCTTTCTATCTCGATAATGGAGTTGTCTTATGCTGTGTATACGTAATGACCTTGTGGATTGGCAAACAAATTAAGATTTCTATCAGATCAATTGGATAGTTACACACATCAAGTTAAATAGCATTGCCCAGATTGGACATATACTGTACTGCATGCAAGGCGTAGGCAATGGTACATGGACAAAACTCAGTGCACAGAATCAGCAAGGATAAAATATACTCAAAATGTAGTTTTGGTGCTGTTTTTTAATTTTATCCATTACCTGGATTACATACGAGATTGCTATCTGATTTCCAGCAGCAGAGCAGAAAAAAATATTCATTGAAACGCATCACTAAAAAGTACTTTGCGAAAATGGCCTATTCTTCAATGATCTCTACGAATTGCTTAAATGTTTTCCTTTTTATTTGTATTCAGCACGGGGGATTACTATGATTATGGACACGGGCTCGGAGAAGATTCCTATGACTCATATGGTGAGTAGTTGATAAATACACATTGGTGGCCCATATAGGTGTATTGACAATATCAGTGGAACATGCCACAGTTCTATGTTCTTGAATATTGTTAACATTTCCACCTTTTTATTTGAGCATTCTCAAACCAGTGTAAGATTTTTTTTCTGATTGTCATCCCCAAATAAAACTCTAAAAAAGCCTGTTTCAAGGAATGAGGGAGCTGACCAAGCTGTAGATGTATGGCGATCCATTGCAGTTGGAAAGAACCAGTGGATGCTGTACCTGCTTTTGATTTCAGAAGACATTGGAAAAACCAAAAATTGTATTTTCCGGCACATCCATCCAGGTTTAAAAAATTATGTTTATTAGATTAGATAAAAAAAATCATTAAAAACAGAAACTTCAGTGTCTGATGCATTTCCGGCGCACTAGAAATGCGTCAGCTTCTAGATTTCTGTGTTTTACCATTTTTTCTAATCTAATAAATATATTTTTTTAAACCTGGATTGACCTGCAGAAAATCCCCTCCTTTGTCTTCCTCTAAAAAAGTAACTTTGCTCTTGGTACATGTGTACAAAACAATTTCCTACATCCATGAGAAATGATATGAGTGTCCAGAGATGAAAGGCAGAAGAAAGGAGGAAGCGCAGTAAGAAACTCTAAATTGTCCTCCTTTATTAATTCCTTACACAAAAAAACATTGATCTTTGCATACCAGTGATTTTTAGCCTAAAAGTCTCCAATGCATTTCTAAACATACTGACGTTTTCTGCTTGTTTTAATGGTAAAAACTGAATAGACTAAGATTTAAATAAACATCCTTTTTGTAGAACTGAGCTTTTTGGAAAACGTATGCAAACTTTCTGTAGGACCATCTATTGTTAACTACCTTGTGTCACTGTCCAACCTATGAAAGACCTAGAAAATACCAGTCAACATTGACATAGCAAATAGGGATGAGCGGACACGTGGAAGTACGGGTTCTGGTACCTTATCCAAACTTTGTTCCAAAGTTCGGTACGGGTACTAGAACTTTACTTGAACTTGAACTAGAACCGAACTCCATTGAAAACAAAGAGGACCCGAACTTTTGAGCTGGAAATCTCTTTCTGCAATGGACGTCCTCTAGAACTCCGTACATTGCAAGGACTCCTGAGAGATGTCCGAGTTCGATATTTAGCATTGGACACTAACTCTCCAGTATGAACGCAAAAGTTTTAACAATGTAGGAATGTAGGAAAATATAACTCTTATCGTTAACATAGTCTTTCTCTCTCTTATAGATTCCCTCTTTTAAAAAAAAGTAAACAAACAATTTAAAAAATGTGAAAGTCATAAACTTCTGTAAAACAGAAAAAAAAAATCATCAGTAATACATTTAATTTATTTTTCTAGGACAAGACGATTGGGCAAATTCCAGACACAAGTCTATTTCCTCAAGACCCACAAAAGGAGCCTACAGAGATCAACCATATGCAAGATACTGATTGTACAGTCTGACGTGAATTATGCCCTCTTCTCCAGCCCTGTTTACTGTTCAAAGTAATTTTTTTCTATGAACGCTCATTACCTTTTTATTAAAACCGTTCTATACGTAAATGAATGGATGGACTGAAACTAAATTGTTTCTTTTTTTTTAATTTTTGGGTTTATTAACCATTGAAAGACCAAACGAACCAACCAATTGTAAACCAACCTTGTTCCGTACAGTAGCCTGTATTTGAAAATAGGTGGTCAAAAGACTGAATTTAACTTTTAACTAGTGTTAAACCGGTTAGATCGACTTAAACATGTTAATCCACTCGTTAACATAATCGTAACGTTTTTATTTTAAAGAGGTTTTTTTTGACAAACTTAAGTTCTATCAGCTTTATTTTAACTATTTGCTACTTTACTTTTTTTCTCTCTTGTAAATCTGCATAAATGAAAAGAAAAAAAAATCACAAATGGAAATAATGTGGTATCTTTTTTGTAACGAGTCTTGAAATGTACTGTAGTGTTGAGCAAAGTTTACTGTTGCTTAATACTAATAAACTTTTGGAAGAAAAAAAAAGTGTGTGTGATAAAGTAATTTTCTATTTTTTTGTAAAACAACAACAAAAAAAGAAAATAAATAGTGGTAAACGGAATATTTTTTAGACTGATATTTCTAAAAGGTTCGCACTAAACACTGTACAACTTGTCTTTAAAATTTGGTCTAAAATTAAAACCTACATTCACTTCATCGCTTTAGGTTTAAAGGCTGTATAAATGGTATTTGCTTAAGAACCATATTTAAAACAATGCAAACCAAATAATGTTTATAAAATGGTTTTAAATTAGATTTTGAGTTTTCTGGTTAAAAAATGTAAGTTTTCATTTTGTTGAGCATTTTTTCACTAGTGCAACTTTGGAATTGATAAGAATTTTGATTCCTTAATGAGAACTTCGTACCGTGATGGGAGCAATTAGCACAAAGCTTTTAAAGACTTTCTGACATGACTAATTGAGGTCGCTTTCATCCGTGGCAGAGGATGTGTAACCCTTAAAACGATCTTCATTTGCAAAGGTAAATAAATCAAATAAGATTTTAATATTCATTAATTTCTCTTTAATATAAACAATAAAAAAACAGGTGAATTACAAACTAGAAAGTTTCATTTTTGTGACTTTAAGGCCCCTAAATGACCATTTTAAACTTTTTAATTATTTTTTTTATTATCTAATTACATTAAAAAAGAAGCTTGAGTGTTCTCCATAAAACCATCTGTAAAATTTCATAACTAGCTGTTTGAAAATTATTTTGTCCATAAACTTTAGTAATCAACAGAGTTAAAGTTAACTACTAAATTTACTAATTCCATTTTCTGTAATTTTGATGAAAATGTTTATTAAAAATGCTTTTTCCTTCTCTTTTCTTTTTTTTTTCTAATTACATTTTAATACATTTATTTTTTCCCTAGGAAGCAGGTTAAATATAGAAGAACAGGAATGAAAATATTGGGCCTTTTGAATTTTAGGTGAGTTTATCTTCTAAAATTGATAATTGCTTTTTGTTAATTTTTTAAAGCAAATTTTTAAAAAATTCATATTGTCTCAGTCAAAAATATCTTATTTTTACTCCTTGCTTTAGTTAAAAGTTAAAATGTTATTCATATGGGAAATAATATGATGGTAAAAATGTTCTGAAATCAAAATAAAAATGATTTTGAAAAAATTTCCAATGCTAATGGGTACATTTCCTATTGTGAAGACATGTTTTCTTATGTAAGACAATTGAAGGAAAGCTTTAGTTAGAAAATCCATCCAGGGATAATAGGGATAGATAAGACTAGTCCCACTCTGCCCCAAATGACTTTATTTGATTGACAGGTCTCTCCTAATGTACACGCATGGAAGAGACCTGTGAATCACCTTCGGAGGTGCTAGAAAGTTCAAACTATATTTTCTCTGGAATGCAGCTGCCAGGTTCTGATTCATGCTACTCATGGTTTGAGGAGCTTGCATCAGCTGATAGGTTCCCTTTAAGCCTTTAAAACATTGGTATAAAAAGTATTTAGGACTCCATTGTTTTGTGAGAGAAATACAACTCTCATGAAGTGAATTTTCAAAAATGTGTTAATCCCTACTGAGAACATTCGGAAAAATAAATGTCAAGCTGTTAATGAAACCTTCATTAGGGAATCAATGGGGCATAGCCAAATAATACCATTTGCATCAACTTGAACACTAAAAATCAAAGTGCACAGAGGTTAAACAATTCAATATACTAAATGGTGCTAAATTTGGACGTGCTAAGAATGGTCTCGTATGGACAAGATAGACCTCAACAAGGTAGAAAAGCTTAAAAGTCCTCAAAGAAAAGTCACAATAAATATTATGTTGGACCTCTCAAAATGTTAGGTAGATTCAGATACAGGTTCAATATCCACTCTTGACCAGAGTGAGATGTTCTTATAATCGGTTCAAAGGTCTCAAAAGATACAAGTCATCACCATCATAGATCGGTGTCTGCACCTCCACGATACAAATCCTCCAGTGCTACAAGAGACATTCAACCATAGCAAATGCAGTAAGGATTGACTTATTAGGTACAGTGTATTGTACTGCATAGATAGATAAAACAGCACTTTAAGATAATTTCAAATTCTATAAACCAGAGTTTCATCCTTCCAGCTTTGTCTAGAACAAGTTGCTCTTGAAAAAAATGAAATGGAGGAAACCTTGGGTCTGACCCATAGAAGTAGCACTAGAGGATTATTCCACTGGATGCTGTATAATGTGGAGGAGATGACACTGATCCTTGGTGGTTTAAATGGAAACATCTATCTTATGAGACCTCTGAATCAACTGAGACTGTCCAAATATTCTTGAGTAGCATAAGGGTTGACGTGGCTTACCAAAGTATCAGAGTTATCCTCTGGTGGGTAAAGTTCTCACACAATGGAGGACTTTTCATATTGAATGCTGCAGATGCTCCACAATCATGCTTGGGGTGATTTTGGGGGCAATCATTTGTCTTGAGGGTCAATTAAAAAATAAACATTTACATTTTAATTAATGATATGTCCTGTGTGCACAAGAACTAAAAAGATTATGATGATTATGAGGCTATGTTGTTCTGTGTAGACTGAAGGTGATCCCTATTTCTTCTGGTTACAGTGACTCTCTTTCCTATGTGTTGCTCACGAGAACTCGGCATGATACAGTTGTAAAATAGTGTAGGTCATTTTTTCTAAACCCAACTTACTCTTTACTTTTGTTGAACCAATTTCTTTGATAAAGCATGACAGTAAGATCTCATTTGTTCTTACACTAAAAAACAAAAACACTCCAGTGCTGGGAACTTTTTTTTAGTAAGTTATCTTTTACAAGGCTTGGCAAGTACTCCCTAGAAAACTAGAACACTGCATAGATGACAAAGGAATCATTGGATTAAGTTTGATTCATCTTTTTCCCAGTTCATTTCGACAACAAGTCACAAGATTAGTAGAGGTTTTGATGCTTTTGCTAAAAAATGTATTTACTGTGTAGGAAGTCATCCTCTTCATAGTAAACTTTGCATATTTAGACATTCCAAGTAGGAAAACAGTTCTAGACTTATGATGTTTATGAATGATCATAAATGAATGACTTTTACCTCAATTTTTCATTCGGGTGAACATTTGGACTTTAACTTAACCACTCCAAGACATCATATATGACTATTCGCTTTGGCCTTATGTTTCCAAAACCAGAGACTCACCTGTAAACAGCATTATTTCAGCATGTACTCCTGAAGAACCTTTGTTAAGGGGAAACGCAGTGAGTGGAGTATACCGAGGTTAATGTATCAATGAATTGAGTATACTGGTGTTCAATAAGTCAATTGTTTTTCTATGTCATGCTTTGTTGAGCCAAGTGACTATTATGGCATCAATGAGTGTATTGATGAATATCGTGATATTGTATAATGAGCATAATATTCCAAGTCTTTTTAGGGTGCACTAGGGCTTAGCTGATGTACAGTGGAGTCACTGCTTGTGCCAGGTGCCAACCTTCGTGGCAAGGTAGGGATAGAAATAAGGGTAAAATTTGGCATTCTGGTAATATTTAGCTACACCACTTCTTTTGTAAAATCCTTGGCATTATCACCCTTCTTGAACTATGGCTACTCAATGAAAATATGTCTATTAGCCAGATATGCACTTAGACCTTCATCTATATGTGGTAGCCGCTTTTAGTATTTATATATATATATATATATATATATATATATATATATATATATATATATATATATATATTTGTTTTGTGCACTATTATATATTTATCAAAAATTGTGGTTTTAATAAGTTTGTGAAAAAGTAATATTTTAATAGGCATATATTTCTGAGCCCTTTCTAGATAAGTATGTGTAACTTAATGTACCACTATATTCAGTGAGCATTATTCCAAGATTTTTGCCCCTCATCAGTACAGAGTAGGATGTCAGAAAGTTGGATATAATTTGTCTTAGACAATGGTCAGGGCGATCACTGGCTTTCAATAAAGAGATCCAATCAGCAAAACCCCAGAATCAGTGCTGTGTATAGATGGGACTCTGCATTGGCTTTGTATGAGCTACTTCACAGATGGTCAAATGACTTCCCAAAAGATCTAATTGTCTCATTCATGTTTTTGGCAAATTCTAAACAAAAATGTTTATGACGAGCTCCATGACTGACAACAGTGATATGGTATGGGGGGTTTATAACTGTGGTATGACAAGAAAGTGTGAATATATCCTAACTCTCTGGAGTTTTCTTGGTAGCCCTAACACTAGCAACTTTCTTAGGTTTTTAGCTTTTCTTTGGGTTACCAAAGTACATAAAAGAGTATTTAATTAAGCAGCTCTCTTACAAAATAACAGTCGTGTGAAAAATAAAAAATATTCCATATAGACAATTAGTTTTGACTTCAACAGTAAATGAAAGAATATGATGGCACTGAACAAAAAACAATTCTTCAGAAACTTTTTTTTTTATAAGTGCAGAAATACTATTTACGTCTATGAATCTAGTACCTGGAATCCTCTCATTTGCTAGATACATTTCTTAGCTGTCTACCTGTCACTGAGACTGACTGACCCTTTGTTACTCATCCATGAATATTTTTTTTATCTGTGAGAAGATAAAAGGATTTCCTGAATGCACCGGCCATTTCACATCCTACAACTGCGTCTAGATGGAACTTAGATCCTAGCTTTGACTTGGCCATACATGAGCCTTCCAATACTATTTTTTTCAGCCATTTCTTGATAGATTTCTTGGTATATCTAGAGTCATTGTGATTTTACAAGTTCTCTCTTAGCTGGAATGAAGAATTCATGCTGAATTCTATGATGGCGAACTGCTGAGACCTTCATATAAAAGAAGCCCAAGCATCTCCAAGTACATGCTTTTCATCATTATTTCCTTGGTCAACATGTCTTCTTACACTATGGCTTAAAAAATAGTAATGCCAGAAGTATGTTCTTCCTGAAATCTTTACGTATGCTTAGGTGTGCAGTTGTGTTCCATTTATACAGTAATGGTCTATATGGTATATAATTGTCTAAGGGTCACTTCCGTCTTTCTGTCCTTCTGTCTGTCACGGATATCCATTGGTCGCGGCCTCTGTCTGTCATGGAATCCAAGTCGCTGATTGGTCATGGCAAAACACCCACGACCAATCAGCGATGCGCACAGTCTGGAAGAAAATGGCCGCTCCTTACTCCCTGCACTCGCTGCCTGGCGCCCGCATACACCCCTCCGGTCACCGCTCACACAGGGTTAATGCCGGCGGTAACGGACCGCGTTATGCCATGGGTAACACATTCCGTTACTGCTGCTATTAACCCTGTGTGACCAAGTTTTTTTTACTATTGACACTGCCTATGCAGCGTCAATAGTAAAAACATCTAATGTTAAAAATAATAATAAAAAAAAAATCATTATATACTCACCTACGCCGCCTTTCCCGCTCCTCGCGATGCAAGCGGAACGTTCCGGTGGCAAGGATGGTCTGGCAGAAGGACCTGCCATGACATCATGGTCATGTGACCGTGACGTCATCACAAGTCCTGCGTGCCTGCACAGAAAGGACCTGCCGTGACATCACGGTCATGTGACCGCTACACGGTCATGTGACCGCTACGTCATCACACCCTGGAACCGGAAGCTGCCGCCTGCACCCCACACAGGCGACAGAGCTACAACGCGCCTGCGGAAGGTGAGTATATGTTTATTTTTTATTTTTTTAACCTGTGTCATACGTGGCTGGGCAATATACTACATAGCTGGGCAATATACTATGTGACTGGCCAATATACTACGTGGCTCTGTGCTGTATACTACGTCACTGGGCAATATACTACGTCACTGGGCAATATACTACGTCACTGGGCAATGTACTACATAACTGGGCAATATACTACGTAACTGGGCAATATACTATGTGGCTCTGTGCTGTATACTACATCACTGGGCAATATACAATGTAACTGGGCAATATACTACGTCACTGGGCAATATAATATGTGGCTGGGCAATATACTACGTGGCTGGGCAATATACAATGTAACTGGGCAATATACTACGTCACTGGGCAATATACTATGTGGCTGGGCAATATACTATGTGGACGTACATATTCTAGAATACCCGATGCGTTAGAATCGGGCCACCATCTAGTTTATAATATTCACTTATATAGCACCAACATATTTTGCAGTGCTTTACAGATATTACACATTACTGTCCCCATTGGAGTTCACAATCTATATTCCCCTACGGTATGTCTTTGGAGTGTGGGAGAAAATCATAGAACTCATAGGAAACCCACATAAACACAGGGAGAACATTCAAACTACTTGCAGATGTTGTAATTTGTGGGATTTGAACCAGGACCCCAATGCTACAATGCAAACCACTGAGCCACTGTGTTTTCCTCCTGTTACAGCTTATGTATCATGGTGGTAATTCACATTCCTCTTCAGTGCCGCCCTACTCACCATCGTCACCATATGGTTTCTCTGCGTGTCAGTCCAGCTCATTTAATTTTGCCTCTTGCAATACTCCTCAGCATTGCTGCATCTAAATGTGATTCCATTTAATAACAATAATAATAATAATAATTTTATTTCTATAGCGCCAACATATTCTGCAGCACTTTACATTTTAGAGGGGACTTGTACAGACAATAGGCATTAAGCATAACAATAAACACATACATCAACAGATACTAAGGGGAATAAGGGCCCTGCTCGCAAGCTTACAATCTATGAGGAATCTATGAGGAAATAGGGGAGACACGAGAGGTGGATGGTAACAATTGCTTTCATTGTTCAGACCAGCCATAGTGTAAGAAATCGGGTGTTCATGTAATGCTGCATGAACCGGTTATCAGCAAGAATACGTAAAAGTACAGACACAGAGGGCTATTAAATGCATAAGGCATACAAGAGCATGATTCAAGGAACCTGGTTATGGTAAAAATTTTGAATGAGCAAGACAGGAATAGTTAGATTAATATGTTAAGGCGGTAGGAATAAATGCTTTTTTAGTGCACTCTTAAAACTGTGAGTATTGGGGATTAACTTAATTAACCTGGGTAGTGCATTCCAAAAAACTGACACAACACGTGAAGAGTCTTGGAGACAGGAGTGGGAGGTTCTGATTATTGAGGATGTTAACCTCAGGTAATTAACAGAACAGAGAGCATGGGTAGGGTGGTAGACTGAGATGAGGGAGGAGATGTAGGGTGATGCTGAGCTGTGGAGTGCTTTGTGGGTGAGGGGAATAAGTTTATACTGAATTATGGAGTGGAAGGGTAACCAGTGTAATGACTGGCACAAGGTAGAGGCATCGGTGTAACAGTTGGTGAGCAATATGATCCTGGCTTCAGCATTCAAGACAGATTGGAGAGGGAAGAGTTTGGTAAGAGCGAGACTGATTAGTAAAGAAATTACAATAGTCCAAACGATATAAAAACTCTTGGAGCAAAACAGCGCAATAGGGTTTTATCTGAGATTAAGAAGTCAATGCAAGGTAAAAGCACTCACCAGACGTGGCTTAAGACAAGCATTGGAGAGATTTGCTGCCGCAGATCCACGGATCCACGAGGGACCGGCCATTGAGAATACAATGTAGGAGAATGTGGTCAAATTCTGCGCTGCTGAATCATGTAGTCCAAAGGTATTATTAAAAGTGGTCTTTATTCTTATGTGGTATTTCCTGATGAAGGAGTTCTTTGAAACTCAGAAACGTGCTGAATAAAGACCACTTTTAATAATACCTTTGCACTACATGATTCACCAGCGCAGAATTTGAACACATTTTCCTACATTGTATTCTCAATAGTCCAGACGATAATGAATAAGAGAAACAGTAAGAGTTTTTGCAGAGTTGAAAGTAAGAAAGGGTCGAATTCTAGAGAGGTTTTTGAGGTGCAGATGACAAGAGCGAGTTAGGGATTGGATGTGGGGGTTGAATGAAAGCTCTGAATCAAGTATGACCCCAAGACAGCGGGCGTGTTGCTGGGTAGTAATGGTAGAACCACACAAGGAAATGGCAATGTCAGGCATAGGTAGGTTAGTAGAGGGAGGAAACACAAGGAGTTCAGTTTTTGACAGGTTCAGTTTCAGATAGAGGGATGACATGATGTTGGAGACAGCAGTAAGACAATCACTGGTGTTTTCTAGAAAGGCAGGCGTGATGTCAGGAGACAAGGTGTATAATTGGGTGTCATCAACATAATGATGGTACTGGAAACCAAATCTACTGATTGTTTGTCCAATAGGGGCATTATGCAGAGACAAGAGGAGGGGACCTAGGACTGATCCTTGAGGAACCTCAACAGTAAGGGGAAGAGGAGAGCAGGAAGAGCCAGCAAAAGATGCAGTGAAGGACCGGTCAGAGAGATAGGAGGAGAACCAGGATAGAATGGTGTCCTTGAGGTCAATGGTGCGGAGAATAGTGAGGAGGAGCTGGTGATCCACAGTGTTGAATGCTGCAGAGAGAGATCTAGGAGAATTAGCATGGAAAAGTGACCATTAGATTTCGTTTCAGTAGAGTGTAAGGAGTGGAAACTGGATTGAAGAGGGTCGAGAAGAGAGTTATCTGAGAGATTGAGGATAAGACGGGAGTGGACCAGGTGTTCAAGGAGTTTAGAGACAAAGGGAAGATTAGAGACAGGTCTATAGTTAGCAGCACAGTTTTGGTCGAGGGATGGTTTTTAAAGTAATGGATGTAGGATGGCATGCTTAATGGGGAGGGAAATATACCAGAAGAGAAAGAGGTTGAATATTTTTGTTAGGTGAGTGGTGACAGCAGAGGAAATGGACTGGAGGAGATGTGAGGGAATAAGGTCACTGGCGCAAGTAGTAGGGCGAGAAGATGCAATGAGCCTGATCACTTCTTCTTCTGTGACTGGATCAAAATCAGAAAGTGAGCTAAATGCAATAGGGGATGGAGGACAGTGCATGGTATGAGGGGATTGGGAGAAAATTTCCTCTCAGATATGGTCAATTTTTTTAAAATTCCATTTGGCCTTAGGGGAATGTGGCTTGTCCTACAGAGATCAGGTTCCCTGGCCAATTCCTCCCACTACTCCTGTCCCAAATGTCGGTTCCTAGTCACATTGTCTGCTACCTGGTAAAATCCACTTGATTTTGGTGAGATTTGATAATCTGTCTTGTGTTTAATCCTTTACTTTAATATAGGACATATCTTGAACAAAAAGTGAATGAAAAAAAATATATATATACAGTGTACATATATGCATATATGTCCAATAGGGGCATTATACAGAGACAAGAGGAGGGGACCTAGGACTGATCCTTGAGGAACCTCAACAGTAAGGGGAAGAGGAGAGCAGGAAGAGCCAGCAAAAGACATGTATATACAGTGACGTAAATAACTATTTGATCTCTTGTAGTGATGAGCGAGTATACTCGTTGCTTGGGTTTTCCCGAGCACGCTCGGGTGGTCTCCGAGTATTTGTACCTGAACTGCTCAGAGATTTAGTTTTCATTGCCTCAGATGCATGATTTACAGCTGATAGACAGCTTGAATACATGTGGGAATTCCCTAGCAACCAGGCAACCCCCACATGTAAAGAGGCTGGCTAGCAGCCGCACATCATTCAGCTGTGTCAACAAAAACTAAATCACTGAGCAGTTACAAATATTCGGAGACCACCCGAGCGTGCTCTGGAAAACCCGAGTAAAGAGTACACTCGCTCATCCCTAATCTCTTGCTGATTTTGTAAGTTTGCCCACTGACAAAGACATGAACAGTCTATAACTTTAATGGTAGGTTAATTTTAACGTTGAGAGATAGAATATCAAAAATAAAATCCAGAAAATCACATTGTGTAAATTATATAAATTTATTAGCATTTTGCAGTGAGAAATACGTATTTGATCCCCTACCAACCATTAAGAGTTCTGGCTCCTACAGACCAGTTCGATGCTCCTAATCAACTTGTTACCTGCATTAAAGACAGCTGTATTACATAGTCACCTTTATAAAAGACTCCTGTCCACAGACTCAATTAATCAGTCAGACTATAACCTCTACAACATGAGCAAGACCAAAGAGCTTTCTAGCAATGTCAGGGACAAGATCATAGACATGCACAAAGCTGGAATGGGCTACAAAACTATTAGTAAGACTCTGGGTGAGAAGGAGACAACTGTTGGTGCAATAGTAAGAAAATGGAAGAAATACAAAATGACTGTCAATCAACATCGATCTGGGTCATCATGCAAAATTTCACCTCATGGGATATCCCTAATCATGAAAAGGTGAGAGATCAGCCTAAAACTACACAGGGGGAACTTGTTAATGATCTCAATACAGCTGGGACCACAGTCACCAAGAAAACCATTGGTAACACATTACGCCATAAAGGTTTAAAATTCTGCAGTGCCCGCAAGGTCCCCCTGCTCAAGAAGGCACATGTGCAGGCCCGTCTGAAGTTTGCCAATGAACACCTGGATTATTCTGTCAGTGATTGGAAGAAGGTGCTTTGGTCAGATGGGGTAAAAATTGAGCTCTTTGGCATTTTCTCAACTCATTGGGTGTGGAGGAAGATAATTGCTGCCTATGAACCAAAGAACACCATCCCCACTGTCAAGCCTGGAAGTGGAAACATTATATTTGGGGGTGTTTCTCTGCTAACGGCACAGGACTACTACCACGCATCAATGGGAGAATGGATGGAGCCATGTACCGTAAAATATTGAGTAACGACCTCCTTCCCTCCGCCAGGTCTTTAAAAATTGGTCATGGCTGGGTATTTCAGCAAGACAATGACCCAAAACATACAGCCAAAGCAACAAAGGAGTGGCTCAAAAAAGAAGCATATTGAAAACTTATGGAGGGAGATGAAGCTCCGAGATGCCAAGCGACCGCCTCAGAATCTTAATGATTTAGAGATGATCTGCAAAGAGGAGTGGACCAAAATTCCTCCTGACATGTGCACAAACCTCATCATCAGCTACAAAAAACGTCTGACTGCTGTGCTTGCCAACAATGGTTTTGCCACCAAGTATTAAGTCTTGTTTGCCAGAGGGATCAAATACTTATTTCTCATTGCAAAATGCAAATCAATTAATGTAATTTATACAATTTGATTTTGGGGATTTTATTTTTGATATTCTACCACTCAATGTTAAAATTAACTTAAGCTTAAAATTATAGACTGTTCATGTCTTTGTCAATGGGCAAACTTACAAAATCAGAAAGGCTCAAATAATTATTTCCTTCACTATTTAATATCTAAAGTCTTTCAGACCATCTTGAATAATGCAAAATTCTGTAAATACATGTATGATTTGCATATATCTTACAGATTTAAATTCCATTTGAAGCATGCATTGCTTGTATGAGGGAAGGCTGCTTTGTAAGTTCAGTTTTAAGAATATATCTCTAAATTTCCCATGAGGCTGTCTGGCTTCGGCATTATTTTGTATTATGCCAATGACATTTCTGTCACATTTTTCCATTAAGGCAGCAGCAGTAATAGGAAAGTTCTTGGCATCATCCAGTAAAAGCTCCAGCTCACTACTTATGTAGACCTTTCTAAGTTCAAAGCCAAAAGTCCTGTTATTAGGATTTACTTTCAGTACTGTGGGAAATCATAAATATCTAATCGTGATACCATGGCAAATAAGAAAGCTCCGCATCTTCTACTTTACTTACTACTTTTTATGTGTGATTGACATCTAGCTAAAAAAAAAGACTTATGATGGGAAATTCACATTTAAATCATTACTCTTAAAGGCGTATCGTAACTAAACTCATCAATTCCATAAGATGCCAATGTCATGGATAAGAGGGGGACAAGAAAGGATATTTTTGGGACTTCTACCCATTAGGAGAATGGAGTTACCCTAAACCCCATAAGAGGTTACGTCCTGAGATATATATCAATTGTGTACATAAAGATCAATTAGCCGGACAAAGGCCAAAGTATCCGTTTGTCCTCCGCTTTGTCTAAGCATGCATCAGTGTGTGGCCAGAAACAAAGTATGGGATGGCAAAGGAGACTATACTGTTCCATCTCATAGTCTGGTTAAAAACTTCTTAACTCCATTTTCCATAAATCATGTGAAGTGTAAGAGAGAAGGCGAATAGTGAACTCTTAAATGGGAAAAGGGTTCCTGAAAAGGATTATCCCCTCTTAAGAAGCTCTTGTTCCCTATAATAACGAATTGCTCTTTCCTCATCAACCCTGGTTTAGCGCAGAATCTCTGATATTGCTCCTGGTGTCTGGTATTGGCTAATATGATGACGTCACGTCAACATCTTGATGCCTATCAATGATCTCAGTGGCTCTGACCATGTAGATTGGACGCCCCCTAAGAACCGCTCATCTCAATGTTTTGTTGCTGCACTATTGATATGATGTCAGCATCTTAACCAATATTAGACACCTAGAGCAATTCAGTGCTGGATCTGATATTGGTGAGTAAAGTGTTTTGTTTTTGTGCAACAAACTGCAGTCAGGGATAAAGATTTTCACAATCCCCTGCTTGGACATGGGGTTCAAATTTTCAAAATTAAGAGATCTCAAAGATGGGACGTGTAAACAGTAGAGATGAGCAAATAAATTTGCAGGATCCTGGTCCATCAGCCAATAGTTGCTGGAAAGGACCACTGAAACCCATCTCTCATCTGCTGACATCTGTGGTGCCTATTTTTATAAGCCAGCCTGACGTAAGATTGCGTGTGTGTCACGCTGCAATGATGATGTCCTTCCAGGCAGGCTAATCAATAGAGACAATATGGATGTCGGCACGTAGATCGCGTGTGTCACGCTGCAATGATGATGTCCTTCCAGGCTGGCTAATCAATAGAGATGATGTGGATGTCGGCACATAGATCATGTGTGTCATGCTGCAATGATTATGTCCTTCCAGGCTGGCTAATCAATAGAGACAATGTGGATGTCGGACCGTAGATCGCATGTATCATGCTGCAATGATGATGTCCTTCCAGGCTAGCTACTCAATAGAGACCATGTGGATGTCAACATGTAGATCACGTGTGTCATGCTGCTATGATGATGTCCTTCCAGGCTGGCTAATCAATCAAGACCATGTGGATGCCGACACGTAGATGGCATGTGTCACACTGCAATGATGATGTCCTTCCAGGCAGGCTAATCAATAGAGATGATGTGGATGTCGGAACGTAGATCACGTGTATCATGCTGCAATGATGATGTTCTTCCAGGCTGGCTAATCAATAGAGACAATGTGGATGTCGACACGTAGATCGCGTGTGTCACGCTGCAATGATGATGTCCTTCCAGGCTGGCTAATCAATAGAGATTATGTGGATATCGGCACGTAGATAGCGTGTGTCACACTGCAATGATGATGTTCTTCCAGGCTGGCTAATTAATAGAGGCGATGTGGATGTTGGAACGTAGATCGCGTGTATCATGCTGCAATGATGTCCTTTCAGGCTGTCTAATCAATAGAGACCATGTGGATGTCGACACGTAGATCGCGTGTTTTGCACTGCAATGATGATGTCCTTCCAGGCTGGCTAATCAATAGACACAATGTGGATGTTGACACGTAGATCACATGTGTCATGTTGCAATGATGTCCTTCCTGGCTGGCTAATCAATAGAGGCGATGTGGATGTCGGCAGAATTTGGTTCTCTGGGCTTCCATCCAGCGACCAGAGATTAAAGACCCAGTCGCTGTACCAGGGTTCCAAGAATCGATTCACTTATCTCTAAAACATAACAAACATCTGTTAGATGTCACTCATAGGCATCTGCATGAACGGACAAAAAATAGCACGTGAAATTATACCAGGTCATTAAACATTTGTCCAGTAATTCAGAGATAAAAAAATGTAACATCCAGGCCATTTAAAAAATATTTTCTCAATTTCCTCTACCTTTCACATTTATACTTCCCCATTTGGATCTTAAAAATTCAGAAAGATCGGAAGACTAAAAATAATTTGCCTAATTTTTTTTTTACGAGCTCTGTCAGCACAGAATTATAAGTCAGGAAAATAGCGGTCTCTTAGGAGCGCTGTGAGGGCAGCAAGGGAATTGAAAAGGGAAAGCAGGATTCAACGCAGCTCCAGCCGTGCACTTTCGAGAAGGAACAAATTAAACTTCCACCTGATGAAGATGGGGTACCATTGAAACGCATTGTGGTTTACACCAATATTTTTTGTCTTCATTTCAGCGCTCATGTGACTGTGCTTGTTTTTTCAACTGTCATCACAGAATGACTGTTCAAACCAAATGCAGGAGCTCGGTGAAACATGGAGGGAACAATCATTTAGGTACATATCCACCTACGTGGTTTCCTTTAATCTCCACCCCACTCTACCTTCATTGATGGCTCTGGCAGAGAAGAGTAGAGATGGATGGAAAGCAAGCAGGTGGGAAGGTATATGTAAATGATTGGCCATGCCATGGTGCCCTGTTTGATAAGTCATTCTGTGCTAAGTCCCTTTAAGGAGTGACTGTGTAGTCTTACAGCCCCATCCCATTTACTAAGAACTAATGGGTTGTAATACCAAGCATAGCCACTACTAAAATGATGGTGCTGTGTCTGGTAAATGATGAAAAGGATGTGTCCCGCCCAGATGCTAAGCGGGGGAGGAACCAAAAATCAGACCCAGCCAATCTAATATTGATAAAGAGGGATATTAGTTTTGTATTTTTAGATACCAGTTTTAAAATATCTAACTTTGTCCCTGTGTGATAATATATGTAAAGTTATTCATATTTTTTTCAGTATTTTATATAACAGGACAGGAAAGTCATCTTTTTTAACTGGCTCCGTCTGTGATGTATTTTTATAAAATAATTCAAAAGTTTAACCAGGGAAAAATGTGACGGGGAAAGTTCTAATGTCACTTCCTAATATATACATGTATATACATTTTAATGGCTTAATTTAATCTTGCCTGCTATGATGTGGTTTAATGAGACCTCATGAAGACTCGTCTTGCTTTGGAGGGGTTAGGTTCTCGCTTGCTTTTGATGTAGCATGAAAGTAACCTTATGTCATATGTTTTCACTGAGTTCCATTGAATGTGTGCATACATTATCAGAATGCCGAGTAAATTACCTGTGCGGATACAAGGCCTTTCAACTTTATTCCCCTTTCTACCTTTTTGATTGCAGTTATTTGTACAGTAATTAAAATGGTTTGCTAAGTAGTCGCGTTGACATGGAATTTATAAATGCATTTCTCAATGGAAAAAGTGAATACAAAACTATGAAAAAGTCTTAAGTCTTTGCCCCTTTAGTAATGCCTCCTTTGTTGCAAATATCTTGTTTTTCATGGGTAAAAAAAAATTGTATATGAACTTTTCATGTAAAATCTTGGCTCAGAATCCAGATTGACTTTGCTAAACTAATTCGAACACTTGAATATTTTTTATTCTTGGACAATGAGGTGCGGTATTATCTTGGTCTTTTGCACCATTTTGTTCCAGTTTATGGACACATTATTGGTCTCTTCGATGTAGAATTCAAGGCTTTTTCATTAAAAGGGGTTTCCAGAACTTGGATATTGATGACCTATCCAACTGTCCGAGCACCATCAATCTGATATTGATGACCTATCATACAGGGAAGGTATCAACAGGTTTATGCTATGTATGTGCTATGCTAATTCCAGTGATGTGGTTTAATAAAATCAGTGTTTTATCAGCAGGAGATTATCTCTACTGGACTAGGTGTCTGGTAGTCCTCCTGCTCTGTGTAACCACACCCCCATCACTGATTGGCAGATTTCCAGTGTATCTAGAAATCTGCTAATCAGAAGTGTGGGTGGGGTTATAAAGAGCTCAGCATTCAGAGCACAGCTCGAACTTCAGCAGTGATTTTATCAAAATTGCACCAAGCAAACCAGTAAGTGATACATCGCTTGAATCAGGGTCTCTAGCCCTAGATCATGCCTCTCTCAGATGGGGTAGCAAAACCGTAGTTAAAGATTACCTTTAAATATGTTTTTTTTACTTAAATGTATGTAATTTGGTGAAAAATATTTTTTTGCAGTTGGGTTTCATTAAGAAATTTACACCGGTTGCCGTCTACAACCTCTGTATTGCACTGTCTATTGTTGGCTGCAGAATGAGTTAACTAAGAATCTTTCAGTGAGCTTGTTCTGACAGTCTGGAGGGGAGGCTGTAACTCTTTTTCTCATTTTCACTCAATTGTGACCACATCAAAGATGAATGTGCAGGGAACCCAAGAACGTAAACACCAAACAATACATTTTCAATGAAATTTAATTGAAAAAATATATTTTTGCCCCAAATATGTGCAGTTAACTAAAAAAAAAAAAAAAATTCTGTTCCGTGGTGGAAAAGTCAAGTCAGTGTCACATGGATTTTTGTTTTACGCTATAGGAGCTCATCATTTGGCAATTATTCTAGGGTAGAATATGGTGCCATATGGATGCAGCATAAAAAGGCACAGGAGGAGTTTATAGCCACACAGTGCAGAACTGTAGGAACTTTTTACAAGAAACGTTGGCCAGTATGCACAGTAATGGAGTCATACGGAGGGATTAGTGTGAGTCGATGGTGAACTGAAGAAGCCCTGAATTAATTTGCAACTTTTTCTTATTTGTCATGGCACTGATTATGCAGTGAATTTATATACTGTACCATAAAAAGAAATGTTTTTTGTGCCACAATGTCTTACATTAAAAATAATAATAAAAAGTTGTGTCTGTTCCATTTGTGTTATGATAAAGTATTTCTATTATCAAGGCACAGAATTGGCTGATGCATGAGTCAGATGACATAATAAACCAGTTATAAAGCTCCGTACGGAGCACAGCACAATGCCGCATTCAGTAGAAGACTAAACCCACCTCGTTATAAATGGACAACACTGCAGATGAGTAATACTCCGTCTAATCCATTCCTCACAGTATGGGAATGAAGTGCTAACGTGTCGGTGAAAGACCCTGCAGATTGATAATGATGATCCTTTTCATTATTCGACCATTTAATGCTTTATTTCCTCTATCACTCTGCTAGATTTATTTTTTTGTTTCATAAAGGCTCGTAAAGCAAATTATAACGTCAAAAAAGAAACAACATAAAATGACGTCGTTTGGAAAACTAAGAAAGGGATCAACATGTGCTTCACATTCGATCTGAGATAGACGATCTCACGAGGGTCAGATTGGCCAAAATACTAGTGGATCCGTCAGTGTGATGAAATACACAAATAAGCACTCATTCCTGTGGACGACTTTTATGAAGTTTAGGTTAGGACTAGCGGAACGCACCAAATTATAAGAGAGATGGTATAAGATTCGTTCGCAGCCCAGGGTCCACCGTGCAGAGATGGAACCTGCTGCTGAGTAATGACGGACTATATGGCGGTACAATGTGGATACACACAAGGGTTAACTTCACTCTGCGTGAAGGAAGCAAACCCTGTTGCGTCACAGGGCTGCGGTACCTCACCAAGAGCACAAGCAAGGAGTCTCAGGACTCTATCCCAAGACACAGGATTAGAGTACCCACAGACCACTTGCGCTCGACACCGCAACTGAGTTGTCAAAGTAACAAAAAATAAAACTTAAAGCACAAGAGTGCGTGCTGTGCCGCTTTGGTGGATGTCACTAACCACCCACACTTGGGATAGCAAAGCGCTCTATAAGCGCACCTCGCCGCACTGGCAGTTACAGCAATAGACACTGTATCATGTGTCTTTATGTTGAGAGCTTAGTCGGGCGCTAGACAGCAAGCATCCACCTTTTGCAAACAGTCATACACAAGGGAGGGGATTTTAAAGAACGACTTGCACTCATCAACACACACCTTCCCAGAAAGACCAATAGGAGTAAGCCACAGAAGAAGAACACCTTCAGGACCTTCCTAAAGGACCAATGGGATTTGCTGCAGTATCTAAGCATGTGACCCTTGATCTCCAATGGGAGATCTTGCCCTGGGCATGCTCAGAAAGGGAAGAGCAGGACTTAGTCCCAAACATGTCTGATCGCAGCTGCCCAGTACTAGCTACAATGGCAGAAGCAGGAAAAGAGGAGTAACCAGTTGTCCAGTATCAGCCTGAGCTAGACGCTGGGGCTGACGTCTCTGCTAAGCAGACTCCACTGTGAGCTGGAGAAGAATGGGAGACCACAGCAGAGATGGCCCAAGATTCCCCCTGAGCAGAGGCAGGATTTCAACACCCAACACGGCCCCCCCTCCTTGGACCTCGCTACGCTCAAAGGCAGCAATGAGCTGTGGAGCTCGAATATGTTCAGCAGGCTCCCAAGACCTGTCCTCTGGGCCACCAAATAGAATTTTTTGCCATGTACCACCTTGCACCCCAAAATAGCTTTGACCTCGTAATCATCATATGAACTCCAGCGTGGGAACTTTTCCAAGGCTCCAGTTCATGAGGACATCCAGCAGAAGGCGCCTCACCGTGAATGAAGGTAAATACAGGTTATTGACCTACATTACCTTCATTCCTGGGGTTTTACAGGCACGAGCACAGCTGCATTATAGCAGAGCTCCTGCCTGTAAAATATTTTAACCCTTTCAGATGGATTTACATCGTGGGACTTTACAGATCTATGGAAGGTATGTACATTGTTGGTTTATTATTTTTCCTTTGTTACAGAACGATGGTCTTCAGGTGGATTACCAGTATAATAAAATATTACAACAGCCTGTGTCTTTATTTCATTAAAATACTTTGCAATATTGTGTGTGTGTTTTTTTAACCATTTCATACAATTGGATTAATAATGGATAGGTGTCATAATTGACGCCTCTCCATTATTAATCTGGCTTAATGTCACCTTACAATAGCAAGGTGACATTAACCCTTCATTACCCCATATCCCACCGCTACACGGGAGTGGGAAGAGAGTGGCCAAGTGCCAGAATAGGCGCATCTTCCAGATGTGCCTTTTCTGGGGTGGCTGGGGGCAGATGTTTGTAGCCAGTGGGGGCCAATAACCATGGACCCTCTCCTGGCTATTAATATCTGCCCTCAGTCACTGGCTTTACCACTCTGGCGGAGAAAATTGCGCGGGAGCCCACGCCAATTTTTTCCGCGATTTAACCCTTAAATTTAATAGCTACAGTGCCGAAATTTTGCACATACACACTACTAACATTAGTAGTGTGGAATATGCAAAAAAATGGGGATATGGCATGGTTTACTGTATGTAAACCATGTCTCATATCATGTCGGATTTAGGCAGGAGAAATGAAAAGCAATTGAATTACCGGCTTTTCACATATATCGCGCTGAAGTAAATATAAAAATATATAGATTTTCCATTAACTTGCATTGGGTTTCGTGTTTCGGCCAATCCCCGACCCCGACTTTTTAAGAAGATCGTTCGATTTCACTCGACTCGACTTTTGAGAAAGTCGGGTTTCATGAAACCCGACTCGACCTCAAAAAAGGAAAAGTCACTCAACCCTACCGTGTAGGCGAAAGATATGCTTGATGAACAATGCTGCCAGAGCCCATGCAGAAGGTAGCTGTGGAAGAGGCACCAAGTGCACCATTTTGGAAAAATGGTCAGTGATCACCCAGATAATGGTGCAGCTATGAGACTTGGGTAAGCCCACCACAAAGTCCATTCCAACCATCTCTCAGGGCCTGATCACCATCGGCAGGGGGTAAAGCAACCCAGCTGGCTGTTGCCGAGGAAACTTGTTCTTGACGCAAGAGACACATGCCTGAACATAGTCTGTGACATCACGAGCCATATGTTGCCACCAATATGTCCTCGCTAGTAGCTCAGATGTCCTTTTGGACCTTTCTGCAGTATCTAAGCATGTGACCCTTGATCTCCAACGAGAGATCTTGCCCTGCGCATGCTCAGAAAGGGAAGAGCAGGACTTAGTCCCAAATACATCTGCTCGCTGCTGCCCAATACTGGCTACACTGGCAGAAGCAGGAAAGGCAGCAGCAACCAGTTGTCCAGTATCAGCCTGAGCTAGACGCTGGGACCGACGTCTCCGCTGAGCAGACTCCACTGTGGCTGGAGAAGAATGGGAGACCGCAGCGGAGATGGTTCGAGATTCCCCCTGTGCAGAGGCGGGATCTCGACACCTAACAGTTTATTTACTAGAATTTTAGTCTTTTGACCTATGTGCTAATTTAAGGATGAACCTACAGATTAATTCCTAGTGAGCCTTGAGTGTGAATAGTCTCTTACAAGACCATCGATCGATCATGCAGATATATTGCAGAAGGTTTGATCAATAGAGTTCCTGCTACTGTGACTTCCTGCTACTGTGACTTCCTCCTCAATCGCTAAAATGACAAGACTGAATCACTCATTTGAAGTTTCTTCCGCTATGGGATTTAGATGACCTGTGTAGAGAGTCTACTAATCTATCTTAATTCTTGGAAAGCACTTGACTGAGTTATTCTGCATGTTTTTTAGACTGAATCACTCAGTTGAAGGTTCTTCCGCTATGGGATTGTAGATGACCTCGGTAGAGAGTCTACTAATCTATCTTAATTCTTGGAAAGCACTTGTTACCTGAGATCTTCTACATGTTCGTTTTAGATACTGATGGTTATGCCCATATTTAAATCTACACAGATCAAAATTTCTGACTCTACCATGTGAAAAAACTATTGTCCAGTTTATTGTTTCCATGCACCATTGATAAATTTATCTTTGCTCGGTAGGGCCTCCCAGGGGAAGGACAGTAGAAATCCGAGACACCAAATATTCATTCTTAAAGATCTTCAATCTTTATTACAATCACAAAAAAACACAATAGTGAGGAGACATGGAAAGGCAATGTTTTGTCCATTTCTGGCCTTTGTCAAGCCTAAAAAAATCTCTGGATTTCTACCATGTAAAGGTTTTGTGAAAGTCCACTTACAATTTAAATGTTCCCACTTCAACAGTATTAGTAATAAAATAATATTATCTTTTATTTTATTATTCTTATTGGATGATTTTCCCATTCCAAACCAAATGATCTTAACCACAGTTTTACAAATTTAATCCATTCCCTGGATCGACCATAAATGTATGATACATGTAAGTCCCATCAATGGCATCTACAACTATCTTGATAACAGAACCCCGTCATGCTCTACCAGAAAAGGAGAGGTGTCCATCCCTCTGTGTCATTTGTATTAATGTTCTGAAAAATTCTCATTTTCAAGACACAGTGGCATGTAAAAGTTTGGGCATCCCTGGAAACAATTACTATTATATTGAGCAGTTAAGCAAGTTGAAGATGAAATGATCTCTAAAAGGCCTTAAGTTAAAGATGATACATTTCCTTTGAATTTTAGGCAAAGAAAATATTTTTTTTTTCATTTAAAAAATTATAAAAAGAAAATTTTGCCAATGCCAAATTTTGGGCACCCTGCATGGTTAGTACCTAGTAGCACAGACAATCATTAGGAATTATCAGTCTGTATGAAAACAGAGGCAGGAAATGCAGCAGCAATTTTGTGAGGAATCTAGATAAAGAGAGGATGTCACACCTTAGTCATAGAGATAGGGGGAAAAGCAATAAAACACTCAAGAAACTGTAAATATAGTGTGTGTAAGAGTAGCAAAGAAGAAAATTAGTATGTAAGGAACAGGTTGTTAGTTACCATCCATGTACTTATTGCCATTTATGATGATGTTTCTTTGGCATTATTATTAAGGCTGTATTTACATTAAAGAGCATTTAAGGGGTTGGAAAAGTTCTGAGGAGATCTCAGGGTGTCAGACATGTCTATCCAGGACAATTGGAGGCTTTCCAATTCTTTCAATGTGCTGCAACCCAATAATAAAAAAAAAGCGGAAAAAAAAGCAAAGCTTGAGAATTCAAATTTTCAAAGATTTGCTTATTTCTAGTCAGGAGTCGAAGACTTAACAAGTATTTAATTCTTGATAGTATAAAAGTCACTATCTAAATGTGAGACAATAAATAACTGACTACCTTGAGAATTCATTTGTTGAAGTGGCAAGATGCCTTGTAGGAACCGTAGCCCTGATGACAACCCTTGTCTCCTGCCAATCAGAGCTGACCTAGGGGACACAGAATGGATAAGAAAAAGAATTCTAGCACTAGCCATCAATTTTGCAAATGTAAATGTAAACTTTCCGGGATATGGACATTGGGTAAACACAGTAAAGCAATCTTACTCTGTCAGAAATGTCCAATAATAATATTTAGTGAGTAATAATCGGCTCAATATTTATTCAGCATTTTGCTTGTAAAAGGAATATTTCCAAGATCACATTGGTTACTCAATGTGTTCCAAACCTAAAATAAGGAATATTTGCAAATATACTTAATTTTCAATAATGTAGAAAAGGAAGGAGAGAAACTGCCGCATTGAGATCAGTGGACTGTTGAGAGGTGGATGGGATGTTAAGCGTTATCTCCTCTCCGAATGTGCACCTACTGGGCACACTCTGCCAGGCTCTGTTGTATTAACTTAATAATAATAATAATCTTTATTTTTATATAGCACTAACATATTCCACAGCGCTCATCACTGTCCCCGATGGGGCTCACAATCTAAATTCCCTATCAGTATGTCTTTGGAATGTGGGAGGAAACTGGAGTACCCGGAGGAAACCCACGCAAACATGGGAAGAACATACAAACTCCTTGCAGATGTTGTCCAAGGTGGGATTAGAACCCAGGACTCCAGTGCTGCAAGTGCTATCCACTGAGCCACCATGCTGCCCCTTAACTTAATGGAAACAAGCTGTACACTATAAAAGATAAAAGCTCTAATTGCAGATCGAAAAAGCAAGTCAAATGCAAACTTTCTAATTTTCTTGCTGTTTAACTAAAGCAATAACTTGAGAATACACATTTTAGGCTAATTAAAATATATTTATTAATTTCTTGATTATTGGTACCCATTTTTTGATTATATGACTATTTGAGTATTCATATGATAATGAGAAGGATTGCAGAGGGTAATAAAATATTAATGAGCAAATCAATCTCACTGCCAGATACCATTATGCACTCAAACTACTAACTAAAAGCTTAGAATAAAAATTAAAAATCTATTAGCAGCATAATAATGGTTTCTATGTAGAAATTGGATATATTGTTTTGTATTAATAAAAGATAATCAGTATGATTGGTAATAAGTACTATACAGGAATAGCAAATGGTTATGCTTTCCAGTGGGACAGTCACAATTTATTCATGTTTATTCGGGTTGACCCATAGAGACAGTTGGCTTGTTAAAAAAAGGACTGACCGGAGATCAGATGTTATCACTAAGGGAATTGTATGAGTAATGACTCGAGATGAGAATTTATTTGAGTGGAATTTAATTTTTCTTGAAATTTACCGAAAAATTATGGTCTTCAGAATATAGACTTTTTGCAATTTGCTTTGCTTGAATTAGGCAAAATGGCTGCTAGCTCTGGCCATTTTGCTGAACTGTTGAGGGTTGGCAAACCCTTACAAAATTAAAACTCATCTCACAGCTCACCTGTTCTTGAGTATGCCATCCGATCTTCTGCCACTTTTATTTCTGTTTTGTCCCTTAGGCGCATCCACTTTGGCCTGCTTAACTCCATAGCTCCTGGCGCTCAACAAGCATCCTGACATCCTGACCTCTTGCCATGACATTACAAAGTGCCTCTCTAGAAGTACTGAACGTGCCTTGTTGAAGTACATCATCACATTGTAACGTCATGGTATGCGCCATGATGGCTATGCATTGCAGTGACATCAGAGGCCTAGTGGGCACTGGGAGCCATGGTTCAGCAAATTGTAAAGAATGTACGTGATGAAGGAAGATGAAAAGAGGAGGCTAGACCAATCGAACAGTAGACAGAGTGACTGGCGGAACAGCTAAATTATCATTTACTTTTATTTGGCAATTATTGTGGTCTGGGGTGTCAATTACAATCAAATTTCCCTTTTTAATTTGCATGATTTGTTGAACTCAAATATTGTCAGATTTATTAATCTCTAGTAATGAATAAAGTTGAGCGAATTTGTTCGGTTTGGTTCCGAATACGATCGGCAGAGAATAGTTTTTTTTTGAATATTCGTCAAACACAGCCGAACGTCATTAGAGTCAATGGGAGTAGAAAGTACCAAATATGTTCGGAGCCGAACATCAAACATACAGTCGGCATGAATAGGCAAATACCAATATGGCACAAATATGTCACATACAGATTCGGTGTCCGATTCCGAACAAATTAGCTCAACTCTAGTAATGAGGTATTAGTTTGGCAAATATGTATTCATTCAGTCCTTCAGATAGAAGTTGCTCCCCTCCCCTGCCCAATAAAAAGAAAAAATAAGAAAAATTTTATAGGAACACCAGTGCTGGTGGCATTTAGTGCACGTCTGCCAGAATAGCTGGCACACGTTCAACGCATCCAATCTCCAAGTGATGAGAAACTTTGTAATCAAGTCTTGTTTTGTTAGAGCATTGTGTAGTTTTTAGGGCAGTGTTAGAGAATCCATCCATACTGTTCTCATTCGTAGAATCCCACTTTGTTTTAATTTTAGTCTTTACTGGGTGGCAAATTGCTATTATTATAAACTCTCTTGGGGTCAAACCTTTGGCAAGATCATTAGTTGATATCATTAGAGTAAAGGTCAGTTAAATTCTAGTGGATTGGAACTCCTGACAAATTTAGCATTGTCCTATCAACTACAATACCATGAAATCAATAGGATACAAGAACATATAATATTTTATGATTTTTTTAAAGGTTGTGCATGGTAATGGTAAATGCTATATACATATATTTTTTTAATTTAGTTCTGTATCTTAGTTTAGTAAAATGTGATGGTGTAAGTTGGATCAGTCCTGGACTTGTGTGAATGGAGCAGTAGGGTGCATGCATGACCGCTTCTCCATTCATACCGGGGAGATAAAACATCAATTCTTCGAATAGAGAGAAGCGGTAAATGTTGTTGGTGGGTTAGCCTAATCTATTTCAGTTTTCTCTGTTGGAATCCAAACATTTGGTGCTTCTTGTCAACCAATTCAGATTGCAAAGAGATGGACTCTAGTGATCTTCAATAAGATGGCTTCTGCATACCCTGCCTTTGCTTTTATACTGGCACTAATAAGCGCTCCTAATTGGCTGAGCTATAACATGTGGTTACTGCAAGGCATTATGGGGAAGCTTACGCAGTTATAACTAAGGTCATGCGAGCCTTCTCTGGATGATGAAATGGCCTACTTTTTGAAAAATGGCTGAGCATTTTTTTTCACGATTTACAGAACTTTAATGGCAAATTATTAGAATTTACTGGGTTTTGCGTATTTTCAAAATATTTTCACAAATGCAATTCACATTTGATCAGTTCACTCATCTGTAATGTCCAGTATCAAAAACTTCCAGGAAAATTGAAATCAATGTGTGGGATCTTGACTCATATTACTACACTTCTGTATCCCATAGTTTTCAAGCTCTGTTTCCACCGCTTAAACTTTGTTTGTTTATGTCCAAATTTGGCCATAAGTACTTGATTGGTGGGGGGCTGAATTCTAGCACAACAAGAGGGCCTTAATTTCCCTTTTGTAAGTCATATGAGTGGGTGTTTCCGATATTGCAGCTCAATCCCATTCAACCAAGCAGCTGGAGAGGGTCTAGAAAGTCAAATCAACGCCAAACATTGATGAATAATCCATGTTTAGGCTGCATAAAACCCATCACAGAGATGTTTGAGGTGAGAAAAAAGGCATCTAGGTATATAACCTTGTGAGTTATTACAGCTCTGTTCTATTAAATAACATTTCATTAGTGGGCTCTGCAAACAAATATCAGGCTTTGTTTCTGGAAAAATAGCAAATCTCATTCTTTAACCTATTAATCTCTAATGAGGACTTACTGTATTACACAGAAAATTTAAATTAAAAAAAAGCATCTTGCAATGCCTACTTTCACCTGAAGGGGCACTGTAGGGAAATTCAACAACTGCTTTCTGGTTCCTCTCAGAGATTGTTTCACCGCAAAAAACGCTGTACTTATGAGATATATTAAAATGTAACCTTTAATAGTTAATTAAAAATACCACGTATATGTGAACAAAAATCGAACTACCATCACCAAAAATATTAAATGGATGACAGAAAATGAACATGGGGGGTGTAGTACCTCACCCTACAAGGTCACTGTCCTACCCCTGCCTTGCTGCGGTTGTCACCCTATATCTACTCACACAGCGCCCCCGCTTACCGACAGCTGACCCTTCTGTCCCTGTTAAGCCCTTAGTAGCGTGATTGGGATGACCCAGTTGTCTTCCCTTTAGTATTTTTGGTGATGGTGGTTCGATTTTTGTTCACATATGATTATCTTATTATAGGGATCCCTTTAACAAGATGAAGAGGTCTGCTTTCATTTTGATCTGCATGGGAACAAAAACTGGAATATACAATAAAAAAAATAAAAAAAACTATCTGAGAGGGCCTTCCAAAATTGCAATGAAAACTGTTTTGGAGGGGGTTCTCCAAGAAGATGTGTCAGTATGTGTAATTTATGGTGGAACTGAAAATTTGTCTTGCAGGTGTTCATCTTGTAGTGGTGGTCTATGGAGAGGCTTTACTGAAATTCTTTTCACCTATTTGCATGACCCTTAATTTTAGGCATTTTTAATCCTTTGTTACGTTGTCATTTATCCTAATATTTTACCCTGATGTTTTATCTTTCAGGTCTTCTCATTCTACATACTGCTCAGATGGCTGCAGAACTGCTCAGTATTCACCAATGTGCCTACAAAGACGACATTGCTTTGGAACGTTGCATCATTATTATTTATTATTAATGTTTTTTTCCTGTAGAAAAGATTTTCAGAGCATTAAATTATCAATGATAAACGTCTACAAGCGGTTTGTGTTCTAAAAACCAATAAATTCCTTTTATTCTGTATGTTTCCATTTGGAAACAACATTTTTGTGTCTTGGTCGATTTCTATATATTATTCATTTGTACATCCAGGGATTGTCCGGTGTCGAATGTATATCCTGCTACATGAAGCAAATCTATCCAATTCTTACACACTATCTCAATCATAGAATGAAAGTAATGTATGTCACACACACTGTAGATGCTGGTATAGAATATTTTTTCTAAAATGATCGCCATGCAAACAGCACATATCAATAAAAGATTTGCAGAAATAGGTAGTGTTGAGCATTCCGATGCTGCAAGTATCGGGTATCGGCCGATACTTGCTGTATCGGAATTTCCGATACCGAGATCCGATATTTTTGTAATATCGGATATCGGTATCGAAACAACATTAATGTAAAAAGGTGTAAAATAAAGAATTAAAATAAAAAATATCGCTATACTCACCTGTCCGACGCAGCCGGGACCTCGGCGATTGTAAGCGGCAGCGTTGTTTCTTTAAAATTCGCGCTTTTACTTGCTTACGTGAATTCCCGGCTTCTGATTGGTCAGGGCGGCCATGTTGCCGGGACTCGGACCAATCACAGCAAGCCGTGACGAAATTACGTCACGGCTTGCTGTGATTGGTCCGCGTCCCGGCAACATGGCCGCCATTAACCAATCACAAGCCGTGACGTCACGGGAGGCTGGACACGCGCTTATTTTGAAAAGCGCGCGTGTCCAGCCTCCCGTGACGTCACGGCTTGTGATTGGTCACGGCGCCATATTGCCGGGACGCGGACCAATCACAGCAAGCCGTGACGTAATTTCGTCACGGCTTGCTGTGATTGGTCCGAGTCCCGGCAACATGGCCGCCCTGACCAATCAGAAGCCGGGAATTCACGTAAGCAAGTAAAAGCGCGAATTTTAAAGAAACAACGCTGCCGCTTACAATCGCCGAGGTCCCGGCTGCGTCGGACAGGTGAGTATAGCGATATTTTTTATTTTAATTCTTTATTTTACACATTTATATGGTTCCCAGGGCCTGAAGGAGAGTTTCCTCTCCTTCAGACCCTGGGAACCATCAGGAATACCGTCCGATACCTGAGTCCCATTGACTTGTATTGGTATCGGGTATCGGTATCGGATTGGATCCGATATTTTGCCGGTATCGGCCGATACTTTCCGATACCGATACTTTCAAGTATCGGACGGTATCGCTCAACACTAGAAATAGGTTAAAACACTTTTTTAAGGGTGTAACTATCAGGTGGATGGTGCTCTCATAGTGAATGTAACAAATACAGGTGGTGCCAAAAATAAATACAATTAAATAATTAAGTTATGAAAAATATAAAATGCGTTCCCGCTGTATGCAGCCTTCCTCAGGTGTTTCAGAAACACCTGAGGAAGGCTGGAGATAGCTAAAGTGCATTGTGGTTTGTTATTATTAATAAATATTTTTTGGGTACCATTTTTTGTTCAGTACATTCACTACCACGTGAGCGACATCCACCTGGTAATTACACCTTGCCGTAACTCCCATGAAGGTGTCACGATACCTGGGTATTAAAGCTGCAGAGGAAACTGCACCCAGCAGCAATGGAGCTGGACCAGAAACCGGGTAACTAACATGAACACCAATGGGACCTTTCACATGAGACAGAGTGACCAGGGAAAGCAAAAGGAACTACGATCATGTGACAAAGTGGGAGGCGGTCAGGGGGAGGAGCCAGACACCGGGAAACAGGGAAGGGACAAGCATAAAAGAATAGTGAAACAAACAGAGGTCTTAGCCAGGAGATTACAAGATACTAACAGGGAGAGTCAAAGAATAGTCAGAAGCCAAGTCAGAAGTCAGTAATCCAGGAAAACGAATAAAGCAGGTGACAGCAAGACACAAAGCAAGCCAGCACACACTTCAGAGGTCAAGCATACTGACTGCAGAAAAACCTATAGCTGACAAGGATACCAGGTAAGGAGCGAGTATAACTAGCCCTCCCATCTTGAAAGAGAGGCTAAGAACATTAACCCTGAGAATACAGGACATAACCTTGTTCTAACCATGACAGAAGGATTTTCCAACCGCACACCAAGTTGGATCTAACTTATGCATTTCTTTGAGTTATGCCCTTATATGCGTAACTTCATCAGGTGAGAAAATTCTCTATTTCCTTTTGGTTTTAACAATTTTAATTATACTACGCTCAGAAATAGCTTTTATCTCTTAAAGGAACTCCCCTATTGGCATTATATACATTTTTTCTATATTTTGGAGACACCAAAAGTATTTTTCTTCTTTTTATTTCATTTTCGTAATCTTTGATTTCTTCTTGTTCTGCAACGTGACGAATAAGGACTAGAGCAATACTTCTTAAACTACTGTATGTATCTTCCATCAGTACTTGGTGAACTGCACCGGTACAAAAGTAGTTCTAACCAAATTTGGTGGAAAATTGTCCAGTCCTTTCTTGGGTTTATCCATTTTTCTTACTTGGTAACATCATAGGTGACACATTTTAGGTCCAGTTCAATACATTGCACACTCCAGTTTTAATTAAGGATTTGCTGGAGTATGGTGTGCCAAATTCATTGAGAAGCTTAATTTTGGCACCGTGCGCCTATCCAGAAATACTACTTCAGTCTAAAACTGGAGCAGCATTTCTGACATAAGATACACTAGCACTTTTGCCTAATTCGACTGAAAGGCGTAACCACATCCTTTTCCAATCTGGCGGTTTGACAAGGCTCTTCTTATTTTGGAGGAGCAGCCTCAAACTGGTGGCATGAAAATTCCAAAAAGTTGCAAAGTGTTTGCTCAACTCCAAGTTGCACAAAATTTTAGCAAATTTTCAAGTCGTTTTACCCCAGTTTTCTGTCAGATTGAGCTTTGATAAGTTACACTTTGTTTTTTCGTGTAATGTTATTCCAAGTTCACTTGACATATGACAGATACATTGCAATAGAGTTTTAATTTTATCAAAGACTTTGACCACTGGTTAAGAACTGCTAATCGAAAAAACAGCACCATATATAAGCAGCAGTTTATAAAATACATAAAATGTCAAGGAGCTGATCGTACAAAGCGGAGAAACAAAACTGGTAAGAAAAAAACCATGGTGGATGGTAAATATGTGTAGATTATTTTTTTATTTTTAAAAAGTTAATCATACATGTAATAAAGCTCTTCGCTTGTTCAACTGATAGTTGTCTCTCCCAACCGTCTCATACACTAGTTCATGTGTTTTCTATCATGAGAGAAGAAGCCGCTACTTATCTTCTAAAGCAAGGGGGTTGGGCATATGAATTCAGAATGCCTGACCCTTTTCTTCCTTGACATCATCAGTCAGACTTCAGAGGCCACCACCACACTA
Source organism: Ranitomeya variabilis (assembly GCF_051348905.1). Taxonomy (NCBI): domain Eukaryota; kingdom Metazoa; phylum Chordata; class Amphibia; order Anura; family Dendrobatidae; genus Ranitomeya; species Ranitomeya variabilis. The sequence continues at coordinate 553,181,324 of NC_135237.1, forward strand.
GATAGTCTGCCTATCCAGTGGATATTGGAAAGTTTGGCAAACTTGAATGTAATGTGTATGAGGGACATGATCGATTTTTATGCATATACAAGTATTATGTGCAAGAAATACTATAAAATAGTTTGATGTAACTTACACCCTTCTACAAAGTAAGGGGAACTTCACCATCAGATAGGGGAAAAGTGCCATCTCTGTAGAAGACAAGACATCTTTACTGTACGAACAATGAAGATATGGAACAGTCATGGTCTGATCACCCTTTAGGTCAAGAAGGATATTTTTTACCCATTTTAGGGAAAGTGTCTCATGCCTACTTTGGAACATCTTTCTTTATCTCTCCCCTTTCTTTAACGTATTTTTTCAGGACATTTGTGCTGTAATAGAAAATAGAGATAGCAATTCATAAAGTCTAAATGAACATCTAACTACAGGTGAACATAGGTTCAATGTCTAAAATCCAATGACTCTCCATGTTGCCATCTGTTTAAGAAAAGTAAAGACATTCCTTTACCAAAATATGGGATGATGGGTTGGAGGCCTACATGGCAGCCTAGGGCATCATTAGAGGTGGAATTTTATAGAATTTTAATCCCATGATAGGTGCAACATGGAAGCAGTATAAACTCAGAAGTCAATGGACCCTACCACAGGTTTAGTCAACCAGGACTGCATTGAGAACTGTTCACATGTCGAGGGGAATGGGGTAAGTAATGATTATCTTTAAAAAGTTGATTCTCTACTTGAAATAATAAGCATAAGGTTATAAGAATTGTCTGTCTTGGGCACTAGTGCAGCTTGTCCTATCTTGTCCAACCAAAATGGTGACTGGCCTGAAAACCATGTCCTATGAGAATTGGTTACAGGAATTGGGAATGTTTAGCTTGCAAAAAAGAAGACTGAGAGGAGACTTAATAGCTGTCTACAAATATCTCAAGGGCTGTCACATTGTAGAAGGATCATCTTTATTCTCATTTGCACAAGAAAAGACTAGAAGCAATGGGATGAAACAATGGGAGGAGACACAGATTAGATATTAGAAAAAACTTTTTGACGGTGAGGGTTATCAATGAGTGGAGCAGGCTGCCACGAGAGGTGATGAGTTCTTCCATGGAAGTTTTCAAACAGAGGCTGGACAGACATCTGTCTGGGATTATTTAGTGAATCCTGCATTGAGCAGGGGGTTGGACCAGATGACCCAGGAGGTCCCTTCCAACTCTACCATTCTATGATTCTATGACCTCTGCTTTTACCATACATTCTTATATTTTTATGACTTGGAACATTAAAGGGTCCAAGGTTTCTTTGTGTCCAGACCGGGTTGGTTGTTTATCTTACTCTTTAACAAAAAATAAAAGCAAACAAACATTAAACACTTAAACATTCTAAATAAAAACAAATAATAAAACACCGATGATGACCTATGCCAGGCTTCTTGAAATGCTATCAATCAACTGATATTGCTGGGAAAAGTCATGAGACCATTCGTTTCCCCTCCAAATGCCATTGTGGAAATGTAGCATTACATGATGCCAGCTAGTTAAAATATTGGCAACCATGAAAACCATTACTGGGCCAAGTAAGCAGTGCACACCCAGTCTACAGCCACTCTTCATTACTGTATTTCTGTAATTTATGCTAAGTATTTCTATTGACTTGTACTATTTCTAAGGAACCTATAACATACATCCCAAGTTTTCACAAACCTACAGAGTTCACAAACCTGCAGACTGTGCATTATGTATAGTAGGTAACAATGTAACCACTTGTATAATATATACAGTATGTGTTTGTAATGCGAATGGGATGTAGCATCATACATCATGTCAAAATGTAGTAGAGCATAGCTCATCAGTGGGCTTTACCTACAGCATTTTCTGCAAGTATGATTTTCCATTTCATCAGACACAAATCTTGGAAAATTTTCAAAATCAGCAACATTGGTTCACAGTATGATTTTAGACAATTATGTTAGACTCTGCAATGCTGAGACATTTCTTAGAAAAACATGTGGTACATTAAAAGCTGCCTTGGATCAGACTGTCTGCCAATATTTTGGAGGCATCTGTTGGAATTTTTTCCCCTGCATCCAGAAGAGCACTTGTGAGATCAAACCCTGATGTGGGGAAGAGGTCGGGCTCACAATCTCCGGTCTAGGTCTAGGTGTTGGATGAGGTCCGGGCTCTGTGCAGCCGGTCTTGTTCTCCCCCCCATGTCCGTATATACAATGTGCACTGGGCACAGTCACGAGGAACAGAAAATTGCCTTCCCCATACTGTTCCCAAAATGATAAATCATTAAGATTTCACATAGTATATAAGCACCATGGAGATTTTGAGATGAACAGTTATGAGCCCCATCCACTGGTCTGAGCAAGTGTCCAATCTTACTTTTATCTGACAATCCAGGAGTAGTCAGTGAAATGGTTGGCTCAAAAAGCCAATTTTTAAATAGCCAATTGATCATCTTAAAGTAATAAAGCGGTCTCCCCCATTCATCACTTCATTGTTTATCCAAAGAAAAGAGCAGCTACAAAGCTTATGTCCAACTTCTTTGGAGGACCCAGCATATTCATGTAATAAATGGACATTCCATGAATTTCTTTGAACACCATGTCATTCTTTATTTCTCCTCTGGTGGAAAATTGAAAACCCGCAACCGATCATTATTTCATTGAAAGGTTTCTCCAGGACTATAATATTATTGAATTGTCCTTTGCTTACCAATTGGTGGTTGTCAGATACCGGCACATCCAGTGATCAGCTTCTAAGGGCAGGTACAGGAAACCATATCTTCTCTATTTGAGAAAATCAGGCCAATTATGCTAATCACACTCTGAACTGAGTTTAATCAGAGTGGGATCCAATTTTCTTGGATTTGAAGAAAGATAAAAAAAAGTTTTTCCATCTTCTCTGTTCAGTCTGTTTGTGAAAATCGGACCTCATTCAGATGTCATCCGAGTACAGTGAATGGACAAGTGCCATCCGAATATTGTAGCCAATTCATACATGCTGCAATTCTTTTCCTTGGATTACTTGGTCTGAGGATAAAATCTAACATGTGCACAGCCTCAATATATAACATTGGTCTGAGTGCGATCCGATATTTTGATGAAACGCACTTTGACCGAAACTATGGTTGTCTGCACAAGTCCTAAGAAAAATAATGGTATAAAAGAAATGTACCTGCTGTGGCACATAAACTTTAGGACTGTTTTAGCTCTGTATCAGAAATTGTAGCGAGAAGTCACCAACACATTCATAAAAGGCCTAAATGTGCAAAACCACCGATGCAGAGGAGAATGGCGTGTTTTGCTCTTTCTCTTACATGCTGTATTCCCGGAGGAGATTGTTATACTAATCATTGATTTCCTACTTATTGTTCCTGCACGCTGATGCTCACTTAATCAGTCCCACGTGAATTCTTTTTAATTACGTGTTCCGTTTAATTAAAATGATTAACTTGGAGGTGCAGTCATTATATTGTTCATGTTCACTTTATCACGTTTGTGCACACGTGATATTTATTAGACTTGTCAGAGGAAAGGCTATTAGAAAAATATCATTTTGTACTGAGTAATATGTAGTGAAAAGATGAAAGAATTTGTGTGTTTTGTGGGGAGGAGGAAATGTATTTTAATACATCTTTAAAAGGGCAGAATAGATAATTTGCGAATTGCCATTAACACTGTTGGATAGAGAGACTGGATCTTCAACTTAAAATGTTTGGATCGAGTGTGGGAGTTAACACCTATCAACAGGACTGACTTGCTGAGCACTGGAGATCCCACCACTGGGGCCCCAACCAATCCAGAGAATAGGGCTCTGCAGATCCCCGTCTGAAGGAATTGGTGGTCAAACATGTCCACCACTGCTCCATTCCTTGCCCATGAGGTGGAGATAGGCAAATATGGTTCTTCACGGTCTCCACTCTCCAGCAATTGTATTGAGAATCAGGAGAACTTGGAATTAGTTTCAGCAAGTGTTTCCCTATCCTAAGATAACTTAATACAGAATCATTTTATAAAAAATAAAATCACATTTTCATGAGAAACCCACTTTAATGGGGTTTCCAGGAGCTCCGAATGTTAAAATATGAACTGATGAAACACATACTGTAAATTGGCAGTGACCCAACTCAGCCCTATGCCCCTACTAATGGGCTATGTATACCTACACAGGGCTTAGCTGTGTCACAATCTTGCCAGATAAGTTGTTATGCCTGTGTAGCAACTCAATCGGGATTAATACGTTATACACTAAAAAAATGCAACTGACCCTGCCGGTTCCTGTACGGGCAGGATATCCTGTCACCGCAGCCCCTAGTGGTGCCTGTGGGTACAGAGATAGCCCTAACCACAGACTAGGAGATGGCAACTCAGACCTCACTGGATAAAAGCCCATCAAATTGCTTCATGTTTCTTCTGAAGAACCAGAGGGCAGAGCAGAGTGTGAATTACCTATAAGAGGAGAAGTGTGCTGAACAAAGGAAAAATCTCAAAGTGAATAAAATAAATAAAAAAAATACCAAACAAAGAATAAAACAAGTGCTGTTAACAAATATACTGCCTACTTCCTAAAGATAAATAGAAGATAGATGCAAGGTGTAGCAAAGAAACAGCAAATCAAAAATCATTGGCTGGAATCTCACAGACTGACTCCAAACATCAGCAGAATGACAGAACATCCCAAAAAAATTATCACCAGTAGGAAACACCAGTAGGGGAAGTTATTAAAAGCTGCACCCGAATTGTGATAGGACAGACAAACAGAGTAAATGATAACACTTGTGTTAAGCAAGACAGACTGCAGCCAGAATAGCAAAACCAAAACACCCAGCAAAAAGGTGTGTGTCCTGGGGTTCGGCTGAAAGTGAAGCCGACCACAGAACACAAGCTCAAGGGATCACATCAGAAGCATGACACAAGTGAGACAAAATGGGCAGAGGGTAACGCCACCCTTCTACTTGGGTTAAGCATCATATGTTGTACTGCTGCAGTATAAGAGATTGGTATCAACCAGTACCAGTCATTATGAATTTAAAACACATTTTCATTGTATATACTAGTACTACATACTAGATACTAGCACCAGATAGTGTGAGAAAAAGTAGTCATTGGTAGCTCAAGAATGTTAGTAATTTTTTTTCATTTTTCTGGGTTTCCGAGCGTTAAAAATATTATCTTTTCCTGCAGTAGCTCATACTAAGCCATTGCAGTTGGCCATAAAGAAAAGAAGACAATTCACAAAGATAATTTTCATGTCCATATTTACTGCATCGGGGAAACTGTACATAATGTATATTCTTCAATAAATATCCCTTTTTCGAGGTTGTGAAACGGTTTTCTTCACCACCGTCTGTTGTGATAACAATGTTTTCATTTAAGGCAGGGGACTGAGAGACTGGTGTTAACATAAGCGTTGGCAGACAAGTTGACAAGATTCACAAATCACAAGCTAACAGAGAGTGGATGTGGGATAAGATTGGTCGTTCATGAGCATTAAACCTTGGAATTAGTCAAAATTCTTAATTAAAGTTAATTAAGGGATTGCCAGAATCCTCTTCTGGCAAAGCTGACGATTGAGCAGTGCTCTTTCTAGGAAAGTGATCAATTTCTAAACACCGAAATAAAAGTAATTTGCTGCTTATCAGCTGTATATACTGAACTACAAAGCTCCTTATACAGTGTCTGCAGAAAGATTCCTCTTCTAAATATATTGTTTATTAAAGACAATTGTGCCCTGTTAGGAAGACATCTCTCATGGGCATCCTAGGAGGATTCCACCATGTGAGCCAGAGCTGAGAGCAACCATCAAAGTGTGACCGATGTTCGGCTGGACTGAGCCTTACCATGAAATTTATGGTGGACAATTTAATTTAATAAATAGTGCGGCATGGTAACTCAGTGGTTAGTGCTATAGTTTTGCAGTGCGAGGGTCTTTGTTTCAAAAATCCCACCAATGACAACATCTACAAGGAGTTGGCATGCTCTTCATGTTTGCATGAGTTTCCTCCAGGTTCTCCAGTTTCCTCCCACATTCCAAAGACATACTGATAAGGAATTTTGATTGTGAGCCCCAATGGGAAGTCAGGAGTCAGTATTCTCCTACCTATAGACTACGTCCAAGCCCCTGTTCTTGGCCCTCTTATCCATGATACTCTCATGTCTATCAGCTGCTTCTTCTTTCAGTTAGCTTCCTCTTCTCAAGCCAATGCACCTCCGGCCAAGATGTTTAACCGATTCACGACACATGACATACAATTACGTCATATGTTGTGTCCCTGCCCTTTTCACTGCAGATGATGGCTGAATTTTTCAGCCATCAAGTGCCTCTAAAATTGAAAATGTTACAGGTCTCAGAAAATGTTGACGACAGCAAAAAAAAAAAATTCTTTACAAATTTCTGAATTTACGTTCCTCAATTAAAAAAAAAAAATGTAGTGAACATGGTAAATATAAAACCCATGAAACAATTGTAGATTTTTTTTGAAATTTCAATGCACTTGGATTTTTTCCCCCTTTCCAGTGCATCACATGATAAAGCGAATAATGTCATTCAAAAGTACAACTTGTCGCGAAAAAAACAAGCCCTCATATACTCATACTCAGATGTGGAAGTAAAAATGGAAAACTTTTGGCTCTTAAGAGAAGAGGAGGGAAAAACAAAAACAAAAAAAACTTTAAATTTCCCTGTCATGAAGGGGTTGAAGAGGCCCTCACACCCCACCCATCAATCCTTGCATCAGAAAATCTTCTGACTGCACAATAACATTTGCTAGGTGTTTTCCAGTCATTTGCATTTTGCCTTCTGACACTGCATGTGTTCATTGCATTTTGCAAACTCTGACCTATCTCTTATCCCACCATATTGAATGAACTGTGCCTGCCCTGCAATGCAATGTTTCACTAGTAGGTACACTAACTTGTGTGCTTGACCTGTGTGCTTGATGTAAGCGCTTCAGGCTCACAAGCCTATAATCCTGACTAAGCCTGAAAAGCATAGACCTGTGCCCCCCCTGTTGTCCCCCTTCTCTTCCCCCTTTTTATTTTATTTTTTCAGTTTTTTGATCTTAGACATTTTTTATGTCTCTATTAACAGTCATGTTGTAATATCTTTACCTTTTGCAGGTGCTACAATTTCTTTCCTCATGCTGGGAGGGCAATACCCATACACACTTACCAGTCTGAGAATACCAGCACCCAGCTGTTTCCTTTAGCTTGGCTGGTTGTCAAAAATGAGGGGGGCCCCAAGCCATTTTTTTTAAATGATGTGTTTAAATATTCTTGACAATTAGCCAAGATAAAGTTAATAGCTGAGGGTTTCAGCTGTCAGTTTTGCCTGCTCTCGTTATCAAAAATAAAAGAGACCCCTTTATACCGCCGACCGCAGCTGCTGGCTTATGTTGTCATCTGACAGCGTGGGAACCACAGCTCTCTTACCAGCAGTAATGATCTTACCACCGATCAGAGCCCATGTTTGCCACGCTGTCATACGGATGACATCATGGCAAACAATGGATGTTCAGGCCCCCATTCATCTGACTGTGCTCTGGCTTCAATCTTGAGTTCTGGTATCCAAAAATTCTCAACTTTTTTTAAATGTTCGACCAAACACGCTGGACCCAAGCATTCACCGATTTGCCCATCACTACTTAAAATTGCTCATTTTGCCTTTCTACTCAGCTAATTCTTCTATTTTCTCTGCTCTATGTGAAAACAGAAATTCACATGTCCCAGTATAAGTCATTTCCCTCTTCAATTCCTAACCCAGTTTCCCACTCCTTCCCCATGCCAGGGACTATTGCAGTGACTAATGACTCATGCGTGAAAGAGACTTCCTGTTTCTACTTAGGGCTTAGAAGGATTCTGCTTGTCAGTTTTTAATCAAGTGATGTCAGAGACCTAATGGAAAAGAGAAGAATTAACTGGGTAGAAAGACAAAATGAGCAATTGTAAGTACATAGTGCTGTATAATATGATGACTGCATTATATTAAGAGGATAAAAACCTTGATGAGAGGAGGAGTGCTTCTTTAATAAAGAGCTTGTAAAGAAAAGAAGATAATATAGCTTTATGGCCTTTGCACAACTACTAGTGATAGGAACAAAACATCAGTCATGCCTACCCAATTTATAGTTGCCTTTGCACTTGTTTTTTATCAAGATTTGTCTGTTATTCAGAATTTATTTTGTTTGCATCCAATTAATTATTCCATTTGTACTTTTTTAAACCTATTTTATATGTGCTGATCATAATTGTTTTTCTTCTGCTTTGTGGACAGAACCCAGTGATTAAAAATTTTTTAACCTGATTTATCAATTGAGGCTTTCTGAAAAGTCACAAAATTTGGTGCAACTCCATGTTAGGAGTCGAGTTCCCGCCTCTGCACAGGGGGAATCTCAAGCCATCTCCGCTGCGGTCTCCCATTTTTCTCCAGCCGCAGCGGAGATGTCGGTTCCAGCGTCTGGCTCAGCCGGATATGGTGTGGATGGTTACTGCTGGCTTTCCAGCTTCTGCCATTGTAGCCAGTACTGGTCAGCGGCGAGCAGACATCTCTGGGACTAAGTCCTGCTTTTCCCCTTCTGAGCATGCCCAGGGTAAGACCTCTCATTGGAGGTCGGGGCTCACATGCTCAGGTACTGCAGCATCTCCCATTGGTCCTCTAGCAAGGTCCTGAAGTTGCTGCAGCTATAAAAGGTTTGCATGGCCGTACTGCAATGCGCTAGTATCAACTAAATTAGGTGTTCTGCGCCAGTGTGGTCATGTGTATGTGGTTTCAGGGTTCGGCTGAAATAAGACCCTAGAATACCGGCATCTCCGGTGAGGAGTTTTGTGTGAGTGGATTCAGGGCCTGGCTGAAATAAGCCCCTAGAATACCGGCAACTCCGGTGAGGAGTTTTGCGTGTGCTATTCTTACTGCATGACCACTATTCACTCTACTTAGTAGCTGTGTTCCTCTGTGAGGTTAAAAGGGCACAGTGTTCCACTGTCTTAGTGACTCTGTGAAGTAACAGAGTTCACTCATACCGCCATATAGTACCGTCAGTTACTATGACTCACATATCGTGACACATGTCACATAGGATCGCTCGTTCCTGGGAGAACTTAGCCACTGCTAGTATCCTACCTTCATGGACATTTGAGCTTACTTCTTGGCCTATTGGCCGTTCAAAACTCCCCTGATGAATCTCCGGGATTGGAGAGGAAACGCGTAGGGAGGCGTTAAAGACATTCTTTCAAGTTGGGGGTGTCCATAGTTAGGCTTATTTGGGCCTGTCCTTGTAAGGACAGGAGCTATTGCTGGGGCACGACAGGAGCTTAGGGAAAAGGTCCCAATATACCCTACCTCATTTTGCCAGCGTGGACCCTCCCTGGACCCTACACAACTTATGTGGGGATCCTCTCGTCCATAATTGGTGAGAACAAACCAGTTTTTTACTAGAGCACAGTTTTCGTCATGAGCACCTTTTCTTTATTTTGTCATATGTGTTTAGTTTGTCCATTTTAAATTTATCAGTAAAGGTTATGTTTTAATAATTGGGTTACACTCTTCTGGCTGCTATAATCTATTTACCCTAAGAGTTGTGCAAAAGTTTGGTTATCCTGAGCTGAGGCTGATCATTTACCGTCAGTTACTAGCAGCGGGTTTTACTCCTGCATGGTGGACCCCGGGTTGCGAACACACCAATTACTCTATAAATATATATTTGGTGCATTCCGCCAAACCCTAACACTCCATTCCAATTCCTCCCTGGAATATTTTTGAGTGCGCTATTATTTTGGCACAATTTTTGCACCATTTTGCAAAATGTGAAATTTTGGGTGTCAAATAAGTTTAAAAGACAGTTCAAGGCAGAAATAAAAGACAATGTTTGACTTTGTGCCAAATTCATGAATCGCATGCACAGTTTTGATGAATTTAGCACCATTTCTTGCAACTATTACCAGAGAACAACAAATGCAAACTATAAATCGAGGGAGGAGGGGTCTTATTGAACTGATCATGTGAGCAGAATGACATCCAGTCATGTTATTTAGCATAACTAGGACTCATACACATGACAATTGTTGAGATTGGCGTCACATGAAAGCTAAGTATAGTGCCAAAGTCTGTCAAAAAATTCAAGGGAAATATTTCTATCAGGTCTTGTGCAGACGACCTATTTTCTCGTTGAGATCGTTGAGCGTTAACAGTGTTTTTTATGGATAGAGTCGTAAATATGATATTTTAAGGGGCTGTGCACATGTCTGATTTCTTCCTGGAACTGACTGGTCCAATTTTTATCCAGATTTTGAATCAAAATTGGCAATGCATGTCTATAGGTCTGTGAAAAAAAATAGGTCTGCACTCAAATGGTGTCCAAGTGCGGACCAATTATCATGGACTGACAGGATTGAGGAGGTGAGGAAATTTTTTTTCTCTCCACGTCCAAGAAAAACTGATGCAACTGTGATCAAACTCTGACCAGAAAAATTGGACCATTTTGCTTGGATGTGGTCATTTCACCCTACACTAAATTCTATGATTTACTGGGGAAAAACACCTGCAGAGATGAAGGGTTACCTGGTAATGTGGGAATTAAGTATGAGAAATTAAGCTGAGATCTTTTGTAATAACGCTCTGACATCTGACATCAATTCATGACCCCTTCCATTGTTCACAGTGAATATGAGTCATCGTTCAAATGAGATTTGTAATGCACAAATATTAATTACAGAGATTTATAATAAACACATCATCAGAAATGTTATTATCACAAATTATTATTGTGCTTTACTTACAGTTGCTTGCAAAAGTATTCACCCCTTGGCATCTTTTGTGTTTTGCTACCTCACAACCTAGAGTTTCATTGTTTTTTTTTAGGGTTTGCATCATTTCATGTAAAGAACATGCCTACAGCTGTGAACATTTGTTTTTCTTTTTATTGTGAAGCAAACAACAAATAGGACAAAATAACTGAAAAATTCAGTGTGTATAACTATACACCCCCCTGAAGTCAGTACTTTGTAGAGCCTCCTTTTGCGGCTATTACAGCTGCAAACCACTTTGGAAAAGTCTCTATGAGCTTTCCACATCTTGCCACTGGGATTTTTGCCCATTCCTCAAGGCAAAACTGCTCCAGCTCCTACTTGTTAGATGGTTTCCTCTTGTGAACAGTAATCTTCAAGACTAACCACAGGTTCTCAAGTGGATTAAGGTCTGCGGTTTGACTAGGCCACTCCAAAACATGTGCACTTGAGTGTTGCTTTAGCAGAATGCTTTGGGTCATAGTTTTGTTGGAAGGTGAACCTCCATCCCAGTTTCAAATCACTGACAGATTGAAACAGGTTTTGCTCAAGAAAATCACTGTATTTTGCACAATCTATCTTCCCCTAGACTGTACCATTTTACCTGTATCTGCTGCTGAAAAACAGAATGATGCTGCCACCACAATGTTTCACTGTGGGGATGGTGTTCTTGGCGTGATGATCTGTGTTGGTTTCGCGCCAGACATAACTACTACCTTGGTGGCCAAAAAGTAAAATTTTGGTCTCATCTTACCACAGCACCTTCCTCCATGCATGTGGGGAGTCTCCCACATGTCTTTTGGCAAAATCAAAATGAGCCTTACAATTTTTGTATGTAAATAAAGGTTTTTTTCTGCCCACTCTTCCATAAAGGCCACTTTTATGGAGTGTACGGCTTATTGTGGTCATATGGACAGATACTCCAGTCTTTGTTTGGGATCTCTTCAGCTCCTTCAGGATTAAGTTTCATCTCTGTGCTGCCTCTCTGAATAATGTCCTCCTTGCCCGGGCCGAGAGTTTTGGTTGGTGGCCCTCTCTTGGCAGGCTTGCTGTGGTATCATGTACTTTCCATTTGATGATAACGGATTTGATGGTGCTCTGGGGATCATCAGCGATTAGGATTTTTTCTTTTTATAACCCAACCCTGACTTGTACTTCTCATCAACTTTATCCTTTACTTGTTTGGAGATCTCCTTGGTCTTCATGATGTTTGGTTAGTGATTCCTCTTGCCTCCTGGTGCTGCAGGCTCTGAGGCCTTTCAGAAAAGGTAGAGTGTATATACCGACAGACATGGGAAACTTAGGTTGCACACAGGGGGAAGTGACTTATGAAGGGAATTGCTTGCATCAGAAATTTGTAGGCGTTTCATAGTAAAAGTGTAGAATACATATGAACATGCCAATTTTTTGTTATTTGATAACATAGACTTAATTTATTCCTATATTTTTCTCACTTCACCAACTTAGACTATTTAGTGCTGATGCATCACACACAACTCGGATTACAAAATTATTAAAACACAGGTTGTAAAGAACACAAAAGGTAAAAAGTCAAGGAGGGTGAATGCTTTCACAAGCCATTGCGTATAATGCCATTAATTCCACTAAGCTTTACAGACATAATCATGGCTGCCCCCATTGGGGCTCACATTTCCAAATTCCTTATCATTATTTGAAGTGTGGAATTAAACCTGGAGAACATGGCAGAAACCCCCACGTGGAGAACATACAAATGGCTGATGGAGCAGCATGTGACTAGACCTGTCCATCTGCCTTCTCTATGTGAAATGTTTTTGCTTTTCTTTGAATTGGAGAATTATAGTCCAGTATTTTCCCTTGTTCCTTCATCAGCAGTTATTTTGAGAACAGAAAAACCTTTAATACTTATCATGTCTACCCAAAACATTTCTTAAAAAAAAAACAAGTGGACAACCCCTTTAAGATCAGTGGTGGTTTTACTATTAGACTATAGGGCCAATTCATCAAGAATAGTATACGACAGTCTTGCTGGCTCTGCTGTCGGTTCCATTATCTAGATCATTTATACAAATGTTGAACAAAACTGGGGCCAGGACAGAGCCTTGTGGTACCCTACTTGAAACACTTTTCCAATTGGATGTACAAAATTGTTTTACCACTCTTTGAGTACAATCACTAAGCTAGTAATGAATCCACCTTACCGTAGCCTTGTTAATCCCATGCTTAGTTGATGAAAACCATCTTGTGGTTGTTGTTGTTTAATCTGCATTTGTAGTTTTCTATTAATGAGATTCTGGTGATTCGAGGCTCCCTGTGGGTGGGGCTCTTTGTGGTGCTTTGCTTACATAATTATCTGCATGGGCTTATGACAAGTCACTGATCCTTCAGTGACCTGCCTTCTATTTTGCATAATGCATATAATATTGTGTGGTATCACATATGCATCGCATTATATGTATAATATTGTAGGTTTAAAAAAAATTAACTAAATCAAAATGGCGCCGGCAGTGCATACGCAGTAGCATCTACTGTGTTCCACTGTCTGTGCCAAATTGCTGCAGCCACAATTTTTTTTCCTTCAGGAAAATGGCCTCAGCGGTGCAGGCGCAGTAGCATCTATCGCTTGCTGGAGGAAAAAAATGTGGCTGCAGCAAAATGGTGCTGGTGGCGGTGCTTGCAGAGTAGCATCTATCGGAACATGATAGATTTGACTGCGCATTCTCCACCGGCGCTATTTTGATGACGTTAATTTTTTTAAAACCTACAATATTACTCTATATGCATAATGCGATCGATCTGCACTACATACTCCTGTACAGGAGCCACTGCCGTCACCATTTTGCTGAACGTAAACATTTTTTTTCTAACTCCACAATATGATATGCATTATGTAAAATAGTAGGCAGATCACTGGATGATCAGCGACCTCTCATAAGCCCATAAGGATGGATATGTAAGCAGAGTTCCACATGAAGACCCGCCCACAAGGAGCCCCAAAGCACGATAATCTCTTGAACATAAAACTACTAATACAGATCATACAACAACCACAGGACGGATTTAATCAACCAATGTATCAATTTAATCAGTATAACGGTGCCGACCTGACAGTGTCTGTAGTTTGTAGTGTAAGATCTTATGGTCAGCAGGGTCCCCTCTCTCCTTTCCCCCACAAATATTTTTCAAGCAATCACAATCTTTCTAGTTATGAGATTTGCTCAAAATTATTCACTGCAAAATTAAATTTTTGGAAAAAAGTGTGGCGAATTTGGCAAAGTGAAATTTCAAAAGATATGCTCATCTTAAGTCATGATCTTTTCTTGTCATCACTTCTCCCCCGGTCCCATTGGTCTCCTTGCTTCCTCTTCCAATAGAGCTGGAGTGTGACCACTGCAGCCAATCAGTGATGCATTCATCACTGCAGTGGCCTATGATTATAAGTATCTAATCTTACATTTCCTTTGCCAGAAGAAGAAGAAAAGAGTCCAGCAGGAAATCTAAGTTGCAGTTTGGGGGATAGGTAAGTCAGAAATTATTTTTTTTATTGTTTTTAGTCCTTGCAAAATCCACTTATGAAAGCCAAACCCCTTGAAAGTCTGTAGTACCCCTGTTAAATTTCCAAAATAAAAAAAATGAATTTCAATTTGCATATTTTCCAGTTATATATTCGAGGTCTAAAACATGATACCTGCAAACGGTGATTATAAGACCATTCTGTTACAAAACATGTATTTCTCATCATCTTCTCTCATAAATTCACACATTATAATTTCGAGGCTATGGCCCAACAGCAAAGGCTGATCTGACAGTAGCAAAATCCAATTTAAGAACATCCTGGGAGTACTTTCAGCATTTTAATTTTTAATATAAGTGAATAAAAAAAGGGAAGACACTCTCGGTCTAGATGCGAGACTGGCGAGAATTCTCAGCTTACTTTGCCCTGAAATTTTAATGTCGACTTTCAGGGACATTGGAATTGATGACAAGGTAATTTCTTGGAAAGAAAAACTGGATTAAGTAGAAAATTACTTATCCGAGTAGGTAAATTGCTTTGGATAGAAAATTCCAAATAAAGTTATTCGGCATATTGGGAAAGCAACGGAGTCCTCATCCAGCTGTCAGAAAACTGTTTGCGGTAGGAAGATTAGTTTTCAATGAAACTGTAACAGAGCTGACTTATAACCACATCTCGATGATGAAAAACGCAGCACAAAACGTATTACCTTCTTCTCGCTTTCTTCTCGGGGAAGGATACAGACAACTCACGAATCTAGACAATTCTGACAGTTTACATATATATAATTAATGGCTTAGCCTATAATGTCAGTATCCCGAGCTTAGAAAGGCAATAGGCACCTTGTTATTAGACTCTCTCTGCTAAATTATACATTGCCCACACAAGTAATTATTTTATTATAGGAAATTGGCTCGACAAAAAATAGTATAATCTCTTTTCTCCTTCATAGTGACTTTTCTTCCAGCTGTGACAAAATGATCTAAAGGAGAAATAGACTTTGAAACAGTTTTTTGTCCCCCACAAATTACCGTGGATCTAATCAAGCTTTAACCAATACTTCATTACTCCAAATTCATGAACAGCACAATCTTACAAAGTATTAAAACATTTTATGTATATATAATTTCCAGTAACTTATGAGTTATTGTAGAAAAGGTAAAAATTGGGGGGAGACATGGTATATGCAGATATTGGTTCCATGTATGGATGGTTTCTATCCATGAAGGACATCTTTATGAAGTTGACTTCTGTATGAATCATGATGGGGTTAACTCTTTTGGACGCACTACACAGCTTGGTTTTAGAACCTCAAACAAATGTTTTTGTCAGTCATAGTCGCGATGGAAGCCTGAATACAGTAGTTAAGTTGCTAATTGTAAAAAGAATCCGTTTAATGTGAACATGGGTCACAATCAGATTGACACTGGCTAAAGATGTTTTTCATTCTTGATGTACTTTCTGTTGACTTGGATTCTTCAATAGAGGAATCTCCAAGTTGTGGCCATCAAGGTAGTTTCTGACTGAAGAATTTAAGGAGTAGATGTCTGGAAAGGAAATCAAACCAAAGGAAAATATATGGAAGTCAAAGATAAAACAAGTTGGGAATTAGTAATTGAATCAAATGTCAAGATACCAAATGTCGAAGATTAAACATTATTAGAAGATCCTGTGAAAACCAATGATGACTTTGTGGCTTTGTTTAATTTCCATTCTTACTTCTGGTCTTCTGTACTATCATATACTCAAATAGAATGATTAAAAAGATGGACCTCTCACATGAGAAACACAAATGGCACTCTAGGTACCCCCAATGGCATATCAATGTGGTCCATCAGGCTCCATCATGGTGACCATTATTTAGCGCCTTAAAAGTAGCACAACGTGTTGTGACTATTACTTTCAAGCAAAAAATGAAAGAAAGTTCAGAGCTTTTACCTTCTCTGCACAACTGTACTTACAGTGCCTTGCGATAGTATTCGGCTCCATGGAACTTTTCAACCTTTTCCCACATATTATGCTTCAAACATAAAGATACCAAATGTAAATTTTTGGTGAAGAATCAACAACAAGTGGAACACAATTGTGAAGTTGAACGAAATTTATTAGTTATTTTAATTTTTTGTGGAAATTCAAAAACTGAAAAGTGGGGCGTGCAATATTATTCTGCCCCTTTACTTTCAGTGCAGCAAACTCACTCCAGAAGTTCATTGTGGATATCTTAATGATGCAAAGTTGTCCTAAATGCCTAATGATGATAAATGTAATCAAGTCTCCATATAAATGCACCTGCTCTGTGATAGTCTCAGGGTTCTGTTTGAAGCACAAAGAGCATCATGAAGATCAAGAAACACAACAGGCAGGTCCGGGATACTGTTGTGGAGAAGTTGAAGCTGGATATGGATACAAAATGATTTCCAAAACTTTAAACATCCCAAGGAGCACTGTGCAAGCGACCATATTGAAATGGAAGGAGTATCATACCACTGCAAATCTACCAAGACCCGGCCGTCCCTCTAAACTTTCATCTCAAACAAGGAGGAGACTGATCAGAGATGCAGCAAAGAGGCCCATGATCACTCTGGATGAACTGCAGAGATCTACAGCTGAGGTGGGACAGTCTGTCCATAGGACAACAATCAGTCGTACACTGCACAAATCTGGCCTTTATGGAAGAGTGGCAAGAAGAAAGCCATTTCTCAAAGATATCCATAAAATGTGTCATTTAAAGTTTGCAACAAGCTACCTGGGAGACACCAAACATGTGGAAGAAGGTGCTCTGGTCAGATGAAACCAAAATCAAACTTTTTGGCAACAATGCCAAATGATATGTTTGGCATAAAGGCAACACAGCTCATCACCCTGAACACACCATCCCTTCTGTCAAACATGGTGGTGGCAGCATCATGGTTTTGGCCTGCTTTTCTTCAGCAGTGACAGGGAGGATGGTTAAAATTGATGGGAAGATGGATGGAGCCAAATACAGGACCATTCTTGAAGAAACCCTATTGGAGCCTGCAAAAGACCTGAGACTCGGACCAGATCCAAGAAGTATCATTTCTCCTTGCGGAGAGTGACATGTTAAGCATGTCGAGATGAGGAGACTTAAAGCTGCAATGCTCCTCTGGGAAATATGCAAATTGTCTCTTCAGAGAGGAAGAGGACTAGAACTCTAGTACCACCTATTGGAAGTAGCAATCCTAACACTCAACGTCGACCCTTTAACGAGCCTTGTCACATGACTTAGGATAAGAGCCAAACCAGATCTCAATTTGCAGACTGGGACTGGGATGGAGCTTTGTCTTCCAACAAGACAATGATCCCAAACATAAAGCAAAATCTACAATGGAATGGTTCACAAATAAACGTATCCAGGTGTTAGAATGGCCAAGTCAGAGTCCAGACGTCAACCCAATCGAGAATCTGTGGAAAGAGCTGAAAACTGCTGATCACATACGACCTCCATCAAACCTCACTGAGCTCGAGCTGTTTGCCAAGGAGGAATGGGCAAGAATTTCAGTCTCTCGATGTACAAAACTGATAGAGACATACCCCAAGTGACTGCAGCTGTAATCGCAGCAAAAGGTGGCGCAACAAAGTATTAAGTTAAAGGGGCCGAATAATATTGCACGCCCCACTTTTCAGTTTTGGAATTTCCACAAAATTTTAAAATAACCAATAAATTTCGTTCAACTTCACAATTGTGTTCCACCTGTTGTTGATTCTTCACCAAAAATTGACAAGTTCCAGGGAGCCGAATACTTTCGCAAGGCACTCTAAATGCGTTAATGAGATTGAAAAAATGACTAAACACAAACTTCAAGAAATTGTTTCTGGAATAAACTTTGTTATTGGAAAAAGAGATGCACTGAATGAAAAAGAAAGATATGACAGAGGTTGTAGCCATTTTATCATGGTGAGATAAATGTGAAATATTTCCTGCTGAAAACAAGGAATGCACAAGGCATAAGAATAAGGGGAGCTGGAACACGCAACTGCCTGACAGATACTGTAACCCTGGTAAGAGAAGGATCATATAAGATATGTAGCTTCTGAGCATTATAGTCAGTTGAGTGTATAAAGGAGAGGACAAAGGGTAGGCAACCACATGGGGTGTAAGGAGTGCAATGTTTGAAAAAGTTTTTAAAAAAAGTCTCTAGTGAGTGGATAATAATGCAATATGGATGTCTATGGTGTGATGAGCACTTTTTGGATATAGAGCAAAGGGAGTCACATTTTACACCTTGTGAGAGGTGCCTGCTAAACCTATCGGGTGCTTCCCATTAGTGAAAGGGGAGATGCTTAACTGGAAAATGGAGATTCCCATCAGTGTTGTGTGAGAGGGTGCACAGCCATGAGAGAAGCAAGCTATATGTATGGAGTGTATTGAGATGTGTAGCATGTGTACAGGTGTACAGGTGTGCAGAGTGCATTGAGTATATATATATATATATGTGTGTGTGTAAAATGCGTGACTGGAGTATATGCAGATATATAATGTGTATACTGTTGTACAGTGTGTATATATGTGTGTTTGGACAAAATATGTCTCTGGAGTGAAGGCAAATGTGCAGGGTGTATACAGGTGTGGAGCGTGTATGCAGTATGTGTATGTGTGTATATGTGCAAAATGTGTGACTGAAGTGTAAGCAGGTATACGATATAGTGCTGTGCAGTGTGTATATACTGTATGTGTGGTCAGGCAGAATATGTGTCTGGAGTGTACGCAGATGTACAGAGTATATGCAGTTGTGTAGAGTGTGCACATCTGGAATGTTTGAGTGTGGAATGTCTGAAATATCGGCGTGCACAGTGTGTATGTTTGTAAAGTATACCTAGATTTGCAGTGTGTATGTGTTAAATGTTTGCAGATTCTTTCTGAATCACTAATGATTCAGCATTTCATAGCTATCACACTAAAGTTTGGGAGTGGGAGGGGGTGAAGGTCATTTTGAAGTCATTGCCTTGGTTCCCTAACGAGCTTATCCCACCTCTCAGTGTATATTGCCATTCAAGAAAAGAGTACAGGGAAGGATCAAAACATCACAGGTCCTGGAAATACACTGCTGAAAAAAAAATAAAGAGAACACTTAAACAGCACAATGTAATTCCAAGTCAATCACACTTCTGTGAAATCAACCTGTCCAGTGATGAAGCAACACCGAATATGAATCAATTTCTCCTGCTGTTGTGGAAATGGAACAGACAACCGGTAGAAATGAGCTTATTAGCAAGACAACCCCTATAAAGGAGTGGCTCTGCAGGAGGTGACCACAGACCATTTCTGTGTTCTCATCATTTTTGGCTGTTGTTTTGGTCACTTTTGGATTTTGTCATTGCTCTCACCTCCTAGAGGTCCAGTACAATAGCATGAGGCTATCACTCATAAAAGTTGCTCACGTAGTGCATCTCATCCAGGATGGCATATCAATGCGAGCTGTGGCAAGAAGGATAGCTGTGTCGGTCAGCACAGTGTCCAGAGCATGGAGCAGATACCAGAAGACAGGTCTGTACACCAGGAGATGTAGACGGGGCCATAGGAGAGCCACAACCCAGCAGCAGGACCGCTACATTGTCCTTTGTGCAAGGAGGAACTGGAGGAGCACTGCCAGAGCCCTGCAAATTGACCTCCAGCAGGACACAAATGTGCATGTGTCTGCTCAATCTGTCAGAAACAGATTCCATGAGGATGGTATGAGAACCCAACATCCACAAGTGGGTGTTGAGTTTACATCAAAACATAGTGCAGGGCGATTGACCTTTGCCAGAGAACACCAAGATTGGCAGAGTCAACATTGGTGCTCTGTGCTATTCATGGATGAGAGCAAGTTCACACTGAGAACATGTGACAGACATGACAGAGTCTGGGGACGCCGTCGAGAGCAATCTGCTGCCTGCAAGCATGAATAAAGATTTGCAACTGGAATATTTCATTGAGTGATATCTAGGATGTGGTATTTTTGGGTACCCTTTATTTTTTTTGCAGTGTACTGTGATACCAAGTTTTTCACTGTTGAACCTGCTAGAAATTAGCAGATCAGGAAATATTTGAATTCACCTGTTCATTTGTTTGAATTTCCTGGGAAATTCCATTCACAGAGAAGTTATTCTTCACAAGTTGAATGTTAATTAGGCTCTGAAGTCTCACCAGACACCAGAGCATAAAAAAACGTAAGATTTAAAAAATGGAAAATTCCTTTCTCTCACCTTACCTCTCACCTCTCTGACTCCTCAGCTCCTGAGTCCTCACCATAACCCATCGGTCCTTGTAGCACCTTCTGAACACCTGTGCGAGTGTTGAAATCCCATGGGGTTTCTGTACAAGTGCAGAAAGGTCACAATATCATAATTTAGCCTTGCTTAGAATACAGCTCTTTTAGCGGCACTGAGAAGGTACGATCACAAGTGGACAGGTTACAATGGGAGGAGGAGGGACCACAAAGGTAATCGGTAAGGTAAATATAAGAAATTTTTTTTCTCTGTCCTTTAAACTTTTAATGGTGCCTTACGATTCAGAAACATGGCAGCCAGGGGCCATAATTTGTATGAAAACTCACAGGAGCAAATTACAAAATATCTCCATTGCCGAATGCAGATTTTTGTAAAATTCTAATGGAATTCTGTTTTACTGGAATATATTCTCTTATCTCTAGTGCCTGGCTGGCTCGTCAGACAAGCATCACAGGTTCATTCATCTGCATAGATTTTACAGTGTACTATGTCTGAGCGTTTGCTTCTCGGAGGCGTACACGCTCAAAAATGATGCACACTGCTCTGCCTTTACCATTATAGTATATGGGACACAAACATCTGAATCCTCTTTTGCAGGGAAGTTCGGAGGTGCACCCCGACGAGGCCACTCAGCATGTAGCAGACGCAATGTGAAAGCACCCTGAGATACAATAACACAAGATCCCCTAAGAAGAGACTCTTTGTTTCCATGTTAGTGGTTACCTTTAGTTGACGAAGTAGCCTCATGAATATTTTTTTTCCTTAAATGTGTTTATATGTGTCTGATGTTTTGTGTAGGATCCAGTTCAGCTCTTTAGACTCTCCTGGTTACATTTCGCTCTACGTGACCCGATCTTAGCTTTTACAATGTGCGTCTATAGAGCGTCAGATCAAGGCCCCATGAGACTTACATTTTTTACATTGTAAAAAAAATTTCCAGCTCTCACATGGAGTATTGAGTGTTAATGTCTTTCCCAGTAGTATAGACTGGATGTGAAATTTGTTGTATGTAGTGTGCTATTGTGTTCAATAACTCATAAATGAACAGAGCTTCTATCCTTCACTTATTCACTTATTTCCTTTTCATGTGTTTTCCTCCTTTTCTATCACCGGTTATCTCTGCCACTCCTGACATTGTACATGCTTTCTTATCTGTTCACATTGTGTAGATTTCTGCACAATTCCATCTTCCTTCATGCTGCTATGTGGGTTTGCTCACACTAGCATATACATTAGATGCGTGCTATCTGATGCTTTATTGGATAGCAGTCACGCCAATGTTATTCTATGGGACATTGCCGAACAAATAATTTTTTCTCATGTGAATTCGGTAGAACCCCAGATTTGATCACACTCACGACGACAAGTCTATGGATGCATGGAAAACATTGTACGGCACTTGGATAACATCTGATTGGAGGAGTGCAGTCCAATTTCCACAGACTCACAGAATGGAGAAGATGGAGAAATTAAGCGCTCCATCTTCTCCATTGTGCTATGCTTCTCTCATGTGAGAGAATTGGATAACAGTAAACTGTCAATCAACTCAACCAAGGATCAGAGTTTTGACCGCGTGTCATTTACTTAAAGGGAACCTGTCACCCCCAAAATGGACGATGAGCTAAGCTCACCAGCATCAGGGGCTTATCTACAGCATTCTGTAATGCTGTAGATAAGCTCCTGATGTATCCAGAAAGATGAGAAAAAGAGGTTAGATTATACTCACCCAGGGGCGGTCCGATCTGATGGGCGTCGCGGTCCAGGGCCTCCCATCTTCTTATGATGACGTTCTCTTCTTGTCTTCACACTGCAGCTCTGTTGCAGGCGTAATTTGTCTGCTCTGTTGAGGGCAGAGCAAAGTACTGCAGTGCACAGGTGCCGGGAAAGGTCAGAGAGACCCAATGCCTGCGCACTGCAGTACTTTGCTCTGCCCTCAACAGAACAGACAAAGTGCACATGTGCCAGAGCAGCAGCGTGAAGACAAGAAGAGGACGTCATCGTAAGAAGATGGGAGACCCCGGACCGGACCGCAGCAGGACAGCCCCTGGGTGAGTACAGGTCCTTCTCAAAAAATTAGCATATAGTGTTAAATTTCATTATTTACCATAATGTAATGATTACAATTAAACTTTCATATATTATAGATTCATTATCCACCAACTGAAATTTGTCAGGTCTTTTATTGTTTTAATACTGATGATTTTGGCCTACAACTCCTGATAACCCAAAAAACCTGTCTCAATAAATTAGCATATCAAGAAAAGGTTCTCTAAATGACCTATTACCCTAATCATCTGAATCAACTAATTAACTCTAAACACATGCAAAAGATACCTGAGGCTTTTAAAAACTCCCTGCCTGGTTCATTACTCAAAACCCCCATCATGGGTAAGACTAGCGACCTGACAGATGTCAAGAAGGCCATCATTGACACCCTCAAGCAAGAGGGTAAGACCCAGAAAGAAATTTCTCAACAAATAGGCTGTTCCCAGAGTGCTGTATCAAGGCACCTCAATGGTAAGTCTGTTGGAAGGAAACAATGTGGCAGAAAACGCTGTACAACGAGAAGAGGTGACCGGACCCTGAGGAAGATTGTGGAGAAGGACCGATTCCAGACCTTGGGGAACCTGAGGAAGCAGTGGACTGAGTCTGGTGTGGAAACATCCAGAGCCACCGTGCACAGGCGTGTGCAGGAAATGGGCTACAGGTGCCGCATTCCCCAGGTAAAGCCACTTTTGAACCAGAAACAGCGGCAGAAGCGCCTGACCTGGGCTACAGAGAAGCAGCACTGGACTGTTGCTAAGTGGTCCCAAGTACTTTTTTCTGATGAAAGCAAATTTTGCATGTCATTCGGAAATCAAGGTGCCAGAGTCTGGAGGAAGACTGGGGAGAAGGAAATGCCAAAATGCCTGAAGTCCAGTGTCAAGTACCCACAGTCAGTGATGGTGTGGGGTGCCATGTCAGCTGCTGGTGTTGGTCCACTGTGTTTCATCAAGGGCAGGGTCAATGCAGCTAGCTATCAGGAGATTTTGGAGCACTTCATGCTTCCTGGCACCTGCTCACAGTGCCAAAACCACTGGTAAATGGTTTACTGACCATGGTATTACTGTGCTCAATTGGCCTGCCAACTCTCCTGACCTGAACCCCATAGAGAATCTGTGGGATATTGTGAAGAGAAAGTTGAGAGACGCAAGACCCAACACTCTGGATGAGCTTAAGGCCGCTATTGAAGCATCCTGGGCCTCCATAACATCTCAGCAGTGTCACAGGCTGATTGCCTCCATGCCACGCCGCATTGAAGCAGTCATTTCTGCCAAAGGATTCCCGACCAAGTATTGAGTACATAACTGAACATTATTATTTGATTTTTTTTTTGTTTGTTATTAAAAAACACTTTTATTTGATTGGACGGTTGAAATATGCTAATTTATTGAGACAGGTTTTTTGGGTTATCAGGAGTTGTAGGCCAAAATCATCAGTATTAAAACAATAAAAGACCTGACAAATTTCAGTTGGTGGATAATGAATCTATAATATATGAAAGTTTAATTGTAATCATTACATTATGGTAAATAATGAAATTTAACACTATATGCTAATTTTTTGAGAAGGACCTGTATAATCTAACCTCTTTTTCTCATCTTTCAGGATACATCGGGGGCTTATCTACAGCATTACAGAATGCTGTAGATAAGCCCCTGATGCTGGTGGGTTTAGCTCATCGTCGATTTTGGGGGTGACAAGTTCCCTTTAATCAATCTTATTTTCTCTCATGAGAGAATCTATGCTCATATGACCTCAGCCTAACACTGAGAAATGGGTGTATTGGAGAGGTGAGAGCTGTCAGAACCAGGAGAAAGATCTTTGATGGATTTGTATCTGTTTTTCAAAAGTAATGAGTTGGATAAAAGACTTAACAACACTCTTCTGCATACAGTATAAATAGTAGAACATATTTAAAGAAAGATATTTAGAAATATGCCAATATTTATATTTTTAGAAAAAAGTGAACAAATTTACAAAAATCTATGTAAATAACTACATAGCTTTAACTTATGTTCTACGAGAGCGTCACATTCACAGCCAGGTGCACAAAAATGATTGCACCATTCTTATTCAAGCAATTCCAACATAAACTGCAAATACGTTACATGTTGGTCAGGAGCAGTTTGCTCTCACACTGTGAAGCTTCAATCTTACGAGGATTTTGATGACAAAGAACACAACATGACGGTAACAGCCTCACATTTGTAGGAAAGAGGTCATGGTCGTTTTTTCTATTTCAGTTTGTCCAGCAGATTTATTAATAATAAACATTGTTACCTTGTTACAGCCAGTCAAGTCAAGTCATATCATTAGTGAAAATGAGAGGTTGTCAACCTCTCACCATCACCATCTGGCCAAAGGTGTATACATTATAAATGACATCTCATCACTTATGTCAAAGTCCTCAAATTGAAAAAAAAAACATTTTCTTTCTTACTTTTCTGCAGAATCTTTACCAAAGAGCAAACCTGAATCATTAGTTTCTGACACAAATTATTTTGAATCCAAAATAAATACCATATAACTGTGAAATTTTCTTTGCAATATTTTTTATTAATGTTAAACTTTTTATTTACATTTTCTGTACAAAAGAATCGCACAATTACAAATGAAAAATGTATTTTCACATTGTCAACAAAATAGACTGACATAGTGTAACGCGGCTTGGAGCGATAGCAATGGCGAGGTACTCATCTTCTGCACCCCAGAAAAGCAGTGTCCGGTGCCAGTGTGTGTGTGTGGGAACAGGTAACCATAATGGACACCTCCCAGGTCTTCTGACCTACCACGCATTGCATGGCTCCAATTCCCCGGAACCACACGAACGGTAAAACCACATCAGTCCATAAAACCAAAATCATCTTTACTGTCACTTTCGCAAAAAGAAAGCAGGAGATGCAGATGTCTTTCTCTTGGTTACAGACAATGGCATCATGTCTTCAATAAACATTTTCAGCAGCACAGTTGGTGATTTGCAGAACAAGTTAGAGACCTTCAACTTTTTGGAATATAGAGACACTTTACCTGAGTTTTTACAGTGCGCTCTATGCTTCAGCCCACTTTTAAGGAAACACGTAACAATGCGCCTTTGGCTGACACCCTACTGATCGTGCCCCCAGCCTTGATGACTCATCTCTTCTCTAACTCACAGGTTCCAAGGCCTGGCTGACACTTTTCTGTTAAAAAAAAGACAAATCGATAGAGAGCAGGGTTTCATTGAATTGAACACCTGAAGACAAACTAGACCCCTAAAAATT
Organism: Ranitomeya variabilis; assembly: GCF_051348905.1. Taxonomy (NCBI): domain Eukaryota; kingdom Metazoa; phylum Chordata; class Amphibia; order Anura; family Dendrobatidae; genus Ranitomeya; species Ranitomeya variabilis. Next base: position 553,207,137 of record NC_135237.1, read on the forward strand.
CACTTTAATTGATATGGAAAAAGTATGAAAGACTCACAGCAAATATATTACAGAAAGATACTGGTGTGCAATAGATATACAGCATCAGGGTGAATCCAAAAGGTATTTATATACACTGTGTGCAGAATTATTTGTCAAGTTGTATTTTGATCACATGATCCTTTTTATACATGTTGTGCTACTCCAAGCTGTTCAGGCTTGAGAGCCAACTACCAATTAAGTAAATCAGGTAATGTGCATCTCTGTAATGAGGAGGGGTGTTGTCTAATGACATCACCTATATAAGGTGTGCTTAATTATTAGGCAACTTCCTTTCCTTTTGGAAAATGGGTCAGAAGAGAGATTTGACGGGCTCTGAAAAGTCCACAACTGTGAGATGTCTTGCTGAGGGATGCAGCAGTCTTGAAATTGCCAAACTTTTGAAGCGTGATCACCAAACAATCAAGCGTTTCATGACAAATAGCCAACAGGGTCGCAAGAAACATGTTGGGCAAAAAAGGCGCAAAATAACTGTCCATAAATTGAGGACAATCCAGCGAGAAGCTGCCAAGATGCCATTTGCCACCAGTTTTGCCATATTTCAGAGCTGCAACGTTACTGGAGTAACAAAAAGCACAAGGTGTGCGATACTCAGGGACATTGCCAAGGTAAGGAACAAGAAACATAAGATAAAACGTCAAGACTGGGCGAAGAAATATCTTAAGACTGATTTTTCAAAGGTTTTATGGACTGATGAAATAAGAGTGACTCTTGATGGGCCAGATGGATGGGCCAGAGGCTGGATCAGTAAAGGGCAGAGAGCTGCACTCCGACTCAGGGCTGGTATCATCAAAGATGAACTTATGGGACCTTTTCGTGTTGAGGATGGAGTGAAGCTCAACTCCCAGACCTACTGCCAGTTTCTGGAAGGTACAGGAAGAAGTCGGTATCGTTCAAGAAAAACATGATTTTCATGCAGGACAATGCTCGATCACATGCCTCCAACTACTCCATGGCATGGCTGGGCAGTGAAGGTCTCAAAGAAGAAAAAATAATGACATGGCCCCCTTGTTTGCCTGATCTTAACCCCATAGAGAACCTATGGTCCCTCATAAAATGTGAGATCTACAGGGAAGGAAAACAGTACACCTCTTGGAACAGTGTCTGGGAGGCTGTGGTGGCTGCTGCACGCAATGTTGATCGTAAACAGATCAAGCAACTGACAGAATCTATGAAAGGAAGGCTGTTGAGTGTCATCATAAAGAAAGGTGGCTATATAGGTCACTAATTTTGGGGTTTTGTTTTTGTATGTCAGAAATGTTTATTTCTAAATTTTGGGCAGTTATATTGGTTTACCTGGTGAAAATAAACAAGTGAGATGGGAATAAATTTGGTTTTTATTAAGTTGCCTAATAATTCTGCACAGTAATAGTTATCTGCACAAAAAAATATCCTTCTAAGATAGCCAAATCTAAAAAAAACCACTCCAACTTCCAAAAATATTGAGCTTTGATATTTATGAGTCATTGGGTTGATTGAAAACATAGTTGTTGATCAATAATAAAAATAACCCTCTAAAATACAACTTGCCTAATAATTCTGCACACAGTGTATATTTGGTAGGGTGTATACAAAATTAACATTACCCTGGTATTCCCTGGCAGTCACCCTGCCTTACTGTGAAGGTTGGCACCCAAATATTTAACAGTATGGCGCCCCCACTCAAAGTCGGTATCCCTGAATGCTCTAATAAACACGAAACATGGGTGTTAATTAAAAGTAAAGAACCATTTCATGCCTATTACTTATAAAGTATATGGTATCATTCATGTGCATAAAATTATCACTGTACTTTCAACAATTTGATTGACAATATGATAAATAGATAATCTGCAAATAACTTTATAAGTTATGCTGTCTTGCCTGAAAGATCACTGCAAAGTGTCGGCCCCTAGGTGTCTCCTAATTGTTTAACTTACTGTCTACTGCCTGTTGTCAAGTGTAATCAATTATCAGCAGAGACACTGAAATGGATTGCAGCATGTGGGGGGAGGGTCTTTGTTACTCTTAAGAGAGTTAGGAAGGCTCTTAGTCTTTCTAAAAGAAGTGATGGGTTAATCTTTGTCTCTCTACATGAAGTTGGATGGTCTTTTTCTTTTACAGGAAGTGGGGGAGAATCTTTGTCAATCTACAAGAAGTAGGGATGGTCTTGGTTTACAGGAAGTGTAAACAGGTCTTTGTCTCTACAAGAAGTAAGGATGGTATTTGTCTTTCTACAGAATTTGGGATGAATCATTGTCAACCATACAGGAAGTACGGACAGTGTTTGTCTCTACATAAAATGAGAACAGGTCTCTGCCTCTATAAATGTTAGGGATGTTTTTTGCCTTTCTACAGGAAGTGGGGGGCAGGACTTTGTCCTTTATCTTTGTTTCTCTTCAGTAAGTGGGGCAAGGACTTTTTCTCTCTACCGGAAGTGTGGGTCTGGGTGAATCTTTGTCTCTGGCATTGGCATTCATGGTTTGTCACAACGCCATGACTTCATGATGCGCCATGATGTTCTGGTTGTGTCAGGAAGCTCTATTCTAATGTGAAGACATTATCACAGGTATGCAAAAATAATAGGAGCTTAGGACCAAGCATGCTGTCAGCGGGCGCTAGAGGCAGCAAAATTTCTGAACCAGGTGGGTACTGTGGTGAGTATTCTGTTATTTGTATTTTTACATTTAGTGTGTGTCTGGACAGATCACGGAAAGGTTCATGGGAAGAATTAGATTGTTTGCAGAGTTTCCAAATACTCACAGGTCCCTGTAAATTTGAGTAGCTTGTGATTTGATACTTGAGGTTCTGCAAAAAAAAAAAATGCCTGGCACCATTCATACACTGCTTAATAGCCACACAGCAGACTAATGATGTAAGACATGGCCCATAATGCCCTGCAGCTTTCTAATCAGATAGTCACGCACAGTTAATTAGAGCGGATTATCACAGCCAGTACAAAAGATGGAGGATGTTCAAGGAGCGGCCATTTTAGAATTTTACAGCCTAGGGATAGGAGGTTAGAAAGCACAACTCATTCTACATAGGGAAACAACAGGTACAAAAGTAGACTGTGTTGTGCTACTGCACTAGAGAAGCATGGTGAAAATAGGAGTGGTAGTCAGTCTATGTGACTGCGACTTCATTGACCTGTGATATACTGCAGTAATACCAAATAAGTATTTGGGGCCAATTCATAAAGGTGTTTTTGCAAGTTTTCTAGCATAAACCACCTTCAAATCTCAAAATCTTTTTTGTACAACTCAAAGCTTTATAAAAGTTTAGCGACTTTGCATTTTTATGTCAGTCTCGATGAACTTCGCCAAAGTGGGCGAGGCTGGTCATAGGCCACCAATTGGAATACTCAAAATTAAACATCAATTTAGTGACATAAATTTCAACAGAAATATACTACAGTCCGTGGAGTAACATCTCTGGTGGAGGAGCACAGCAATTGTAAGGAGTGTTTAACCCCTTAACAACCTTAGTACTTCCCAACCTTGGAAGTATAGATATGTCATGGCGATTTTGTGCGCACAGGTCCGATTGCTGCCCAGTGTTCAGCTGAAAGTGGGCAGTTTAACCCCCTAAATGCTGTGATCGATATCAAACAAAGCATGTGGAAAGCTGGGAGAGGTAGAGAGCTCCCTCCCCTCTCTGATCGGTGCCCATGCTACGTCACCGCGAGGGGCCGGTCATTGCCATGGTGACTTGATGTTGGGATGACATCCGGGTCACCAAGGCTAGCAAGCCAGTTAGATCGTACATAGTGCAAGATCTAACTAGCTTGTGTCAGTGAAGCACTGACAGCTTATAAAGCATAGTTATGTTCCTGCATTGCCTTGCTTTATAACTGCAATCAGAGCTGTAAAAGTCCCATAGAGGAATTACGTAAAAAAGTAAAAATATCTTGTACCCATAAATAAGTAATTTTATTTAAAAAATGCACATATTTAGTATTGTCGAGTCGAACTATAATACTGTCTGACTAGTAAACCCCTTTAGTGAACACCATAAAAAAATTAAAAAATGAGGCAAAAAAACCAATGCGTTTTCATCATACCGCCGATCAAAAAGTGGAATAAAAGCACAATCAAAAAGACAAATGTAAATAAAAATTATATCAATGAAAATGTAATCTTGTCCTGCAAAAAAAAACTCCATACCGCTCCATCAATGGAAAAATAAAAAAGTAATAGCTCTCAGAGTAATGCAATGCAAAAATACTTAATTTTCTATAAAATAGTTTTTATTGTGTAAAAGCACCAAAACATAAAAATGATATAAATGCTGTATCGCTGTTACTGTAACTGTACTGACCCAAAGAATAAATTTTACCAATTTTACCACACATTGAACGGCATAAACCCCCCAAAAATTCCTGCATTTGCTAGATTTTGTTCATTCTGCCTCCCAAAAATTGAAATTGAAAGCGATCAAAAACTATCACATGCCCAAAAATAGCACCAATAAAAATGTCAACTTGTTCCACAAAAAACAAGCCCTCACATGACTCTGTCGGCAGAAATATGGACAAGTTATAGCTCTCAAAATATGACGATGCAAAAATTTGTTTTTTGCAATAAAAAAAGTGTTTTTTTTAATAAATTCTCAAAGGAGTGTAATTTCTAAAGTTGTAGTCAATCGAACAGGGTATTCTGCTGTTACAGCATTTAGGAGCTCTGTATATGGAGTCTGCAAACTGTTCTAAGAAAATCTGCTCTCCAGGAGCCAAATAGTGCTCCGACCTTCCCGAGTCTCGCCGTATGGCTAAGCAGTAGGGTTGAGCGAAACGGGTCGTTCATTTTCATAAGTCGCCAACTTTTGGCAAAGTCGGCATCTCATGAAACCCGACCCAATCCCTGTGTGGGGTCGGCCATGTGGTACGCGATCTAGGCGCGAAAGTCGCGTTTCGTATGACGCGTTTAGCGCCATTTTTGCAGCCAATGAAGGAGTGTTAGAGTGCTGACGTAGGTGTTAGGGGGCGTACACAACAAGAGGCATTTTTTTTCGCGTGCATTACAGCGATGTGGAAAGTGTAAAATGAGCGTTCTGGGAGTGATGTGGAAAATCAGCGTTCAAGGGGAGAGAGAGAGAGAGAGAGAGAGAGATTTAAAAAATAATATTAAAAAAATTTCTTCATTGGGTTTCGTGTTCGGCCGAAACCCGACTTTTCACGGTGGTCGGCCGGTTACACTCGACTCGACTTTTAAGACAGTCGGGTTTCACAAAACCCGACTCGACCCTAAAAAACTAAAGGTCGCTCAACCCTACTGCACAGCCACATATAGGGTATTTCCACATTCAGTAGAAATTGTTTGACAATTGTTTAGGGCCATTTTTACTCACTTCTCATTGGGAAAATGTAAGCTCTGCAGCTAAAATTAAATTTTTGTGGTAGAAAAATATTTAGAATTGAGAGTCCTCAGTGGTTGATACCTCACATATTTATGCACAACATAGCACAGAAAAAAACAAAAAAACAAACCATGGATAAGACAGGTGACATGAAGCAGAATTACCATGAGTGATAAACAGTTATGTCTAGGGTTGAGCGACTTTTACTTTTTTAGGGTCGAGTCGGGTTTCGCAAAACCCGACTATCTCAAAAGTCGAGTCGAGTGGAATCGGCGATTATCTCGAAAAGTCGGGATCGACCGAAACACGAAACCCAATGCAAGTCAATGGGGAAGCATAGTCGGCAGTGAGTGGGGGCCAGGAAAACACCTAGAGTGCCCATTTTAATGGCAAAAACCAAAAACATCCATTGTTGTTACTGAAGCTTGCCAATCTTAATTTACCTTATAATAATATTTAGGCATTGGAAATTGGGGGTCATTTGGGTAAAGTTGTGGGGGGTAGGGCTGGTTCAAGTTTTTAGTGGGCCCAGGAAACGTGGACTACATCATGGCAGTGGAGCAGGGAGAGGTAAGTATTTCAACTTTGCAAGTGCTGTGATCCTGAGCAAGCAGGGGGGGCCCACTCGTTCGCATTGGCACTGGCACAGGGCCCCTCAAAGTACGGCGGTGTGTTTGCACGGCGGGGGCGCCTCCCACCGGCAGCGACACTTTTGCGTACTATGGGGGGCCCTGTGCCAGTGACGTCGCCAACGAGTATGCCCCCCCACCTGATGAAGGAACCTGCACTTTCATCTGCACCTTCCTCTTTGTCCCTGTGTGGTATAGCATGTGGGAAGGGGATCCAGACTTTCAGCAGGGTCAGATTCTGGCTGTGTAGCGTGCAAGGGGAATGTAGTGGTCTGGGTCAATGTACCAGCAGATTCATCTATCACTGGCTGGGCAATTGGCAGGATGAGGAGGAAACACAGATATAGGACTAAATAATAAAGTGGCCTAAATGCAGTTCAAAGTTGGTAACAGGACTAACCAGGCGGCATTGCTTTGTTCAGTGGAGGACAACGGTAATGAGAGGCTGACACCGTGAGTAGGCCCAAATAAGTAATTAGGCTAAATGCAATTCAAAATTGCTAACAGTATTAAACAGGCAGCACTGCTTTGTTCAGTGGAGGAGAACAGCAAGGAGCGGCAGACACCGTTAGTAGACCCCAACCAAACAAGTAGCCCAAATGCAGTTTCCTATTTTAAAAAATAGCCCTAAAGCCTGAAGATTGAAGCTAGTCTTTGCAAAGTGGAGAAGACCAAGGAGCAGCAGACACCGTTAGTAGGCCCCAACCAAACTAGTAGCCCAAATGCAGTTTCCTATCTAAACAACTACTTAATGAGAGCCTGATGGTTGAAGCTCAGACAAGGAAACCTGGAGGAGAACACCCAGGAGGAGGAGAACACCCCGGAGGAGGAGAACACCCAGGAGCGGCAGACACCGTTAGTAGGCCCCAACCAAACTAGTAGCCCAAATGCAGTTTCCTATTTTTAAAAATAGCACTAAAGCCTGAAGATTGAAGCTAGTCTATGTAAATTGGAGGAGAACACCAAGCAGCAGCAGACACCTTTAGTAGGCCCCAACCAAACCAGTAGCCCAAAGGCAGTTTCCTATTTTTAAAAATAGCCCTAAAGCCGGAAGATTGAAGCTAGTCTTTGCAAAGTGGAGAAGACCAAAAAGCGGCAGACACCGTTAGTAGGCCCAACCAAACTAGTAGCCCCACTGCAGTTTTCAAATTCCTATAGGCTGAAAACCTGACAATTGAAGCTCAGCTTTTTTCAGAGGAGGACAGCTGTATTGAGTGGCGCGGACAGACACAGGTAGTAGGCCTTAAGCAAAAAAGTTGGCTCAATGCAGTTTAAAAAAGGTTACAGGGGTACACAGGCAGCATTTGTGTGGTCAGCGGAGGGCAATTTGAATTAGGGACTGCAGACAGAATTAGTAGGCTGTTCCCTGTGGACCCTGCATCCACCACATTAACCCAGTGCGCCGTAATGGACACGTAACCTTCAGTAGCCATGCCTACTGGTCCATGCGTCTGTTGTCAGGTGCACCTTTCTATTCACAGATTGCCTGAGTGCATTGTCAATGCGGTCTTTTACATGCTGGTGGAGGGCTGGGGAGGCTTTTCTCGAAAAGAAGTGTCGACTGGGTAGCTCGTAGCGTGGTACAGCGTATTCCATCAGGGCTTTATAAATAGAAAATAAATTTAAAAAGTAGGCTCTATGCACTTTAAAATTGGTTCCAGGGGTACACGGGCAGGATTGGTGTGGTCAGTGGAGGACAATTAGAATTATGGACCGCAGACAGACTTAGTAGGCCTAAAATAAAAAAAGTAGGCTCTATGCAGTTTTAAATTGGTTACAGGGGTACACAGGCAGCATTGGTATGGTCAGCGGAGGACAATTGGAAGGAGGGACCGCAGACAGACTTCCTAGGCCTAAAATAACAAAATAGGCTCTATGCAGCTTAAATTAGGCTACAGGGGTACACAGGCAGCATTGGTGTGGTCAGTGGAGGACAATTGGAAGGAGAGACCGCAGACAGACTTCCTAGCCCTAAAATAATAAAATAGGCTCTATGCAGCTTAAATTAGGCTACAGGGGTACACAGGCAGCATTGGTGTGGTCAGCGGAGGTCAATTTGAAGGAGGGACCGCAGACAGACTTCCTAGGCCTAAAATAATAAAATAGGCTATATGCAGCTTCCATTATGTGGCAGGGGTACACAGGCAGCATTGGTGTGGTCAGTGGAGGACAATTGGAAGGAGGGACCGCAGACAGACTTCCTAGCCCTAAAATAACAAAATAGGCTCTATGCAGCTTAAATTAGGCTACAGGGGTACACAGGCAGCATTGGTGTGGTCAGCGGATGTCAATTTAAAGGAGGGACCGCAGACAGACTTCCTAGGCATAAAATAATAAAATAGGCTATATGCAGCTTCCATTATGTGGCAGGGGTACATAGGCAGCATTGGTGTGGTCAGCGGAGGACAATTGGAAGGAGGGACCGCAGACAGACTTCCTAGGCCTAAAATAATAAAATACGCTATATGCAGCTTCCATTATGTGGCAGGGGTACACAGGCAGCATTGGTGTGGTCAGCGGAGGACAATTGGAAGGAGGGACCGCAGACAGACTTCCTAGGCCTAAAATAATAAAATAGGCTCTATGCAGCTTAAATTAGGCTACAGGGGTACACAGGCAGCATTGGTGTGGTCAGCGGAGGACAATTGGAAGGAGGGACCGCAGACAGACTTAGTAGGCCTAAAATAAAAAAGTAGGCTCTATGCACTTTAAAATAGGTTCCAGGGGTACACGGGCAGGATTGGTGTGGTCAGTGGAGGACTATTGGAAGGAGGGACAGCAGACAGACTTAGTAGGCCTAAAATAAAAAAGTAGGCTTTATGCACTTTAAAATAGGTTCCAGGGGTACACGGGCAGGATTGGTGTGGTCATTGGAGGACTATTGGAAGGAGGGACCGCAGACAAACTTAGTAGGCCTAAAATAAAAAAAGTAGGCTTTATGCACTTTAAAATAGGTTCCAGGGGTACACAGGCAGGATTGGTGTGGTCAGTGGAGGACTATTGTAAGGAGGGACCGCAGACAGACTTAGTAGGCCTAAAATAAAAAACATTAGGCTCAATGCAGTTTGAATTATCTTGCAGGGGTACACAGGCAGCATTGGTGTGGTCAGCGGAGGACGATTGGAAGGAGTGTCTGACACAGTTAGTACTCCCAAAAAATAAATAGATATTAATTAGTGTTGAGTGATACCGTCCGATACTTGAAAGTATCGGTATCGGAAAGTATCGGCCGATACCGGCAAAGTATCGGATCTAATCCGATACCGATACCCGATACCAATACAAGTCAATGGGACTCAAGTATCGGACGGTATTCCTGATGGTTCCCAGGGTCTGAAGGAGAGGAAACTCTCCTTCAGGCCCTGGGATCCATATTAATGTGTAAAATAAAGAATTAAAATAAAAAATATTGCTATACTCACCTCTCCGACGCAGCCTGGACCTTACCGAGGGAACCGGGAGCCTTCTTTGCTTAAAATGCGCGCTTTTACTTCCTTCCGTGACGTCACAGCTTGTGATTGGTCGCGTGCCTCCCATGTGGCCGCGACGCGACCAATCACAGCAAGCCGTGACGTAATTTTCAGGTCCTCAATGCCTAATTCTAGGCATTCATGATTTTAAAATTACGTTCCGGCTTGTGATTGGTCGCGTCGCGGTCACATGGGCGACGCGACCAATCACAAGCCGTGACGTCACGGGAGGCAGGAGATGCGCGCATTTTTAAAATTACGTCACAGCTTGTGATTGGTTGCATTTCAGGTCCTGAATGCAGAAATAGGCATCACAAGCCGGAACATCATTTTAAAATCCTGAATGCCTAGAATTAGGCATTGAGGACCTGAAAATTACGTCACGGCTTGCTGTGATTGGTCGCGTCGCGGCCACATGGGCGGCACGCGACCAATCACAAGCCGTGACGTCACGGAAGGAAGTAAAAGCGCGCATTTTAAGCAAACAACGCTGCCGGTTCCCTCGGTGAGGTCCAGGCTGCGTCGGAGAGGTGAGTATAGCAATATTTTTTATTTTAATTCTTTATTTTACACATTAATGTTGTTTCGATACCGATACCCGATACCACAAAAGTATCGGATCTCGGTATCGGAATTCCGATACCCGCAAGTATCGGCCGATACCCGATACTTGCGGGAACGGAATGCTCAACACTAATGTTAATGTCTCGCAAAACAACAAAACAACAAAAACAAAAGGGTGGCATACTTAGGTACAGGGGTGGGCTCCTCTGCTGAGTTTCAGACATAGTTATTTGGCGCTAAGTATTTACTGGTGTCAATATAGGACACTGACCCTGACTATTTTAACTAGCATCATACATGTCAACAAATTGGTATTGTCAGTGCCAGGCATTGAAGGATGTCAGCGCATAGACTAAACATTGGTGGAGCTGTGAGAGATAATTTTGCACGTGGTAGAGCACAGTTTGAGCTGGGGGGGGAACTCTCTTGTGGCTGGCGGTACAGGCCCAGGGCCCCTCATGTTACAACGGTGTGTCTGACGTTGGGTGCGCGCCACCACCGCCAGAGACACTTTATTGTACTATGAGGGACCCATTGGCAGTGCCGTCGACCAAAAGCGGGCACACCCACCTCTTCAGACAAACGGCACTCTAATGGGTGCTTGCGCCAAGTGTCGAGACCACGGCCCAGTGGGGGGAGTTTTCCCATTTAGGGAGGTGTAAACATGTCGAATGCTGGACAAACAGCTGCTGCAAATTAAGAGATTGGAACACTCAGTAAAGGTACCTTCACACGAAACGACTTTGTAACGATATCGCTAGCGATCCGTGACGTTGCAGCGTCCTCGCTAGCGATATCGTTTCGTTTGACACGCAGCAGCGATCAGGATCCTGCTGTGATGTCGCTGGTCGCTGAATAAAGTCCAGAACTTTATTTGGTCGTCCGATCGCCGTGTATCGTTGTGTTTGAAAGCAAAAGCAACGATACCAGCGATATTTTACACTGGTAACCAGGGTAAACATCGGGTTACCAAGCGCAGGGCCGCGCTTAGTAACCCGATGTTTACCCTGGTTACCAGCGTAAAAGTAAAAAAAACAAACAGTACATACTCACCTGCGCGTCCCCCAGCGTCTGCTTCCTGCTCTGACTGAGATCCGGCCCTAAAGTGAAAGTGAAAGCACAGCGGTGACGTCACCGCTGTGCTGTTAGGGCCGGAGCTCAGTCAGTATCAGGAAGCAGACGCTGGGGGACGCGCAGGTGAGTATGTACTGTTTTTTTTTTTTACTTTTACGCTGGTAACCAGGGTAAACATCGGGTTACTAAGCGCGGCCCTGCGCTTAGCAACCCGATGTTTACCCTGGTTACCCGGGGACCTCGGCATCGTTGGTCGCTGGAGAGCGGTCTGAGTGACAGCTCCCCAGCGATCAAACAGCGATGCTGCAGCGATCGGCATCGTTGTCGCTATCGCTGCAGCGTCGCTTCGTGTGAAGGTACCTTAAGACCAGTCCACAAGCAAGACCTTTTTATAGGAAAGCTAGGTGTCAGCTGGGAAAGGTGGGGCAAAATAATTCGAAATCCAGGAGTGGTTCATTTTAATGAAGGTTAGATCATCAACATTTTGGGTAGCCAGACGAGTCCTTTTTTCGGTTAATATTGAACCAGCAGCACTGAATACTCTTTCAGATAGCACACTAGCTGCTGGGCAAGCAAGCTCCTGCAATGCATATTCTGCCAATTTAGGCCAGGTGTCTAATTTGGATGCCCAGTAATCAAATGGGAATGACGGTTGAGGGAGAACATCGATAAGGGATGAAAAATAGTAACCATACTGGACAAATGTTGTCTCCTGTCACTTTGAATAGATGCTGCAGTACCTGTCCTGTCTGCGGTCATTGCAAAATCACTCCACAACCTGGTCAGAAAACCCCTCTGTCCAATGCCACTTCTGATTTGTGCACCGCTAACACCTCTGCCCTGTAGCCCCCTGCAGCTCGTGTGAGAACCATCACCGGCGCTGTGTGCTGGGAATGCCTAAATCAAACGGTCTACAATAGTTGCTTGTTTGGTTGCTAATATTTGTTCGAGGTTCTCATGTGGCATATTATTTTGCAATTTGCCTTTATAGCGAGGATCAAGGAGGCAGGCCAACCAGTAATCATCATCGGTAGGGTTGAGCGAAACGGGTCGGCAATTTTCAGAAGTCACCGACTTTTGGCAAAGTCGGGTTTCATGAAACCCGACCCGACCCCTGTGTGGGGTCGGCCATGAGGTCGGCGATCTTCTGAATCTGGAATCGGAATTCCGATACCGATTCCCGATATGTTTAAGATATCGGGAATTGGTATCGGAATTCAGATTTAAGTGTAAAATAAAGAATTAAAATAAAAAATATCGCTATACTTACACTCTGACGGGCCCTGGTACTAACCGGGAACCTTCCTTCCTTAGAATCAGCCTTCCAAGACCTGCGGTGACGTCACGGTGACGTCGCGGCTTGTGATTGGTCGCGCGGCCCCCATGTGACTGCTCGTGTGACCAATCACAAGCTGCGACGTCACCGTGACGTCACCGAAGGCCCTGGAAGGGCTGATTCTTAGGAAGGAAGGTGGTCGGAAAGAAGCAGGGCGTGTCCGAGGGTGAGTATATACCTAATAGGAATATACTCACCCTCGGCTTCGTTCCGGCAGCCTTCCTTCCTAAGAATCAGCCCTTCCAGGGCCTTCGGTGACGTCACGGTGACATCGCGGCTTGTGATTGGTCGCGCGAGCGGTCACATGGGGGCTGTGCGACCAATCACAAGCCGCGACGTCACCGTGACGTCACGCAGGTCTTGGAAGGCTGATTCTAAGGAAGGAAGGTTCCCGCTTAGTACCAGGGCCTGTCAGAGTGTAAGTATAGCGATATTTTTTATTTTAATTCTTTATTTTACACTTAAATATGGATCCCAGGGCCTGAAGGAGAGTTTCCGCTCCTTCAGACCCTGGGAACCATTGGAAACCCAATGCACTGCATTGGGTTTCGAGTTTCGGCCGACCCCGACCCCGACTTTTTTATAGGATCGGCCGATTTCACTCGACCCGACTTTTGAAAAAGTCGGGTTTCGTGAAACCCGACCCGATCCTATAAAAGTAAAGGTCGCTCAACCCTAGTCATTGGTCATCATTTTAATAATGCGTGGGTCCCTTTTGAGGATACGTAAGGCATAATCCGCCATGTGGGCCAAAGTTCCAGTTGTCAAATCTGCGGTTGTGCTGGGTTGAGGGGCAGTTACAGGAAAATCTATGTCACTTGTCTCCCTCAAAAAACCAGAACCCGGCCTTGCAACGCCACCAATTTCTATTGGCCCCGGAGAAGCTTCCTCATTTAAAAAATACTCATCCCCATCATCCTCCTCGTCCTCCTCTTCCCCTTCACCCGCTACCGCGGCCTCTACACTGCCCTGACCAGACAATGGCTGACTGTCATCAAGGCTTTCCTCTTCCTCGGCTGCAGACGCCTGCTCCTTTATGTGCATCAAACTTTGCATCAGCAGACGCATTAGGGGGATGCTCATGCTTATTATGGCGTTGTCTGCACTAACCAGCTGTGTGCATTCCTCAAAACACTGAAGGACTTGACACAGGTCTTGTACCTTTGACCACTGCACACCTGACAACTCCATGTCTGCCATCCAACTGCCTGCCCGTGAATGTGTATCCTCCCACAAATACATAACAGCACGCCTCTGTTCGCACAGTCTCTGAAGCATGTGCAGTGTGGAGTTCCACCTTGTTGCAACGTCGATGATTAGGCGATGCTGGGGAAGGTTCAAAGACCGCTGATAGTTCTGCATACAGTTGGAGTGTACGGGCGAACGGCGGATATGCGAGCAAAGTCTGCGCACTTCGAGGAGCAGGTCAGGTAATGCCGGATAACTTTTCAGGAAGCACTGCACCACCAGGTTTAAGGTGTGAGCCAGGCAAGGAATGTGTTTCAGTTGGGAAAGGGCTATGGCAGCCATGAAATTTCTTCCGTTATCACTCACTACCTTGCCTGCCTCAAGATGTACAGTGCCCAGCCATGACTGAGTTTCTTTCTGCAAGAACTCGGACAGAACTTCCGCGGTGTGTCTGTTGTCGCCCAAACACTTCATTGCCAATACAACCTGCTGACACTTGCCAATAGCTGTCCCATAATGGGACACCTGGTGTGCAACAGTGGCAGCTCCGGATGGAGTGATTGTGCAACTGCGGTCTGTGGACAAGCTCTCGCTTCTGCAGGAGGATGAGGAGGAGGGGGGGCGAACGCCAACAGCCAACTGTTTCCTAGACGGTGGGCTAGGCAGAACTGTCCCAATATTGCTGTCCCCTGTGGACCCTGCATCCACCACATTAACCCAGTGTGCCGTGATGGACACGTAACGTCCCTGCCCATGCCTACTGGTCCATGCATCTGTTGTCAGGTGCACCTTTGTACTCACAGATTGGCTGAGTGCATGGACGATGCGGTCTTTAACATGCTGTTGGAGGGCTGGGATGGCTTTTCTCAAATAGAAGTGTCAACTGGGTAGCTCGTAGTGTGGTACAGCATAGTCCATCAGGGCTTTGAAAGCTTCGCTTTCAACTAACCAATAGGGCATCATCTCTAATGAGATTAGTCTAGCAATGTAGGCGTTCAAACCCTGTGTACGCAGATGCGAGGATGAGTACTTCCTTTTCCTAACAAGAGTCTCATGTGGGGTGAGCTGGACTGGAGAGCTGGAGATCGTGGAACTAGCGGGGGTGCCGGTGGACATGCCAGACTGAGAGAGGGTTGGAGATGGAATTCTTGCCGGTGCCCTACATGCAGTGTTTCCTACTACGAACCTGGTGATTCCCTGACTGCTTTGGCCTTGCGACGAAAGCTGCACAGATACTGCAGGTGGTGAGGGAAATGGTGGGCTTACAGTGAGGGAAGGGATGTAGCGTTGCTGACTAGCTTCATTGGCCGAGGGTGCTGCAACCTTTAGGGACGTTTGGTAGTTAGTCCAGGCTTGCAAATGCATGGTGGTTAAATGTCTATGCATGCAACTTGTATTTAGACTTTTAAGATTCTGACCTCTGCTTAAGGTAGTTGAACATTTTTGACAGATGACTTTGCGCTGATCATTTGGATGTTGTTTAAAAAAA
Source organism: Ranitomeya variabilis (assembly GCF_051348905.1). Classification (NCBI taxonomy): domain Eukaryota; kingdom Metazoa; phylum Chordata; class Amphibia; order Anura; family Dendrobatidae; genus Ranitomeya; species Ranitomeya variabilis. Next base: position 553,222,263 of record NC_135237.1, read on the forward strand.
TGCCAGACTGCACTCTTTCTACTATCGGATACCTTTTCAGGCATTGCAGACTGAGCTTCTTTAACTGGATGGCCACGCTGTCCTACAACTGGTTTTGGTTTTGCCACACGTTTTTGGCCAGATACGGGCCCGGCAGATGGAACCTGATGCGATGTTGATGCCTGCTGCGGCTCCTCCTCCTCCGCTTCAGAACTACTGCTGCCTGCACCCTGTTCCCCCAATGGCTGCCATTCGGGGTCAACAACTGGGTCATCAATGACCTCCTCTTCTATCTCGTGTGCAACTTCGTCTGTGTCTCCGTGTAAGCCGGTGGTATAGCGTTCGTGATGGGGCACCATAGTCTCAGCTGGGTTTGATTCTGCCTCAGTACACTGCGAGGGCAATGTTCTGGTCTGAGTCAAAGGAGTAATCTGGCTGTAGCTGTGCATCTGTGCACTCCATGTCCGATTCAACTTCTAATGGGCATGGCCTGTTTACTGTTTCACTTTCTAACCCAGGAATGGTATGTGTAAAGAGCTCCATGGAGTAACCCGTTGTGCCGCCTGACGCATCCTTCTCTCTTGTTCTGGGTGAAGAAGACAAGGAAGCGACTTGTCCCTGACCGTGAACATCCACTAACGACGTGTTGCTTTTACATTTAGCAGTTTCAGAAGAGGAGGCAAAAGAGCTAGAGGCTGAGTCAGCAAGGAAAGCCAAAACTTGTTCTTGCTGCTCCGGCTTTAAAAGCGGTTTTCCTACTCCCAGAAAAGGGAGCGTTCTAGGCCTTGTGTAGCCAGACGACGAACCTGTCTCAACAACTCGAGACTTAGGTGCTATATTGCTTTTCCCACGACCACCTGATGCTCCACCACCACTACCATCATTATCAGCTGACAATGACCGCCCACGGACACGACCTCTTCCACCAGACTTCCTCATTGTTTGCAGAACGTAACCAAAGTAACGGTATTTGTTACTGCAAAACCAGTTACAAGGTGAACTCAAACTTATGTAGGATTTATATGTCCCTTTGTAGGTGGGTGAGACTGCAGGGAAAATCAGGCCCAATGTATAACAGTACACAGCTTCTGTGGCAGACATATATGCCACTAACAGGACTGACGCTGATGCAGACACTACCAATAAAAATCTCCCCCTTTTTAGTTTTTCTGGGAGAATATTTAAGAAATGTGGGCCACTGTTATACAGTATACGTTCTGTGGCATAAAATGAAAGACAGATGCCACACACACGACTTGCACTGAGGCAAAATTGCCAATCTTAATCTCCCCCTTTTTTTGAACTTTATTGTGGGAGAATTGTCAAGAAATCAGGCCCAGTATTACACACTAGGTTTTCTGTGGCACAAAATGAGAGACAGATGCCACACACATCACTGGCACAGAGGCAGAATTGCAAATCTTTATCTCCCACTATTTATTTATTTTTTCCTGGGAGAATTAAAAAAAAAAAATGGCCCAGTATTACACACTAGGTTTTCTGTGGCACTAAATGAGAGACAGATGCCACACACATCACTGGCACAGAGGCAGAATTGCAAATCTTTATCTCCCACTATTTATTTATTTTTTCCTGGGAGAATTTAAAAAAAAAAAATGGCCCGGTATTACACACTAGGTTTTCTGTGGCACTAAATGAGAGAGAGATGCCACACACAGCACTGGCACAGAGGCAGAATTGCCAATCTTTATCTCCCACTATTTTTTTTTTTCCTGTGAGAATTTTAAAAAAAATGGCCCAGTATTACACACTAGGTTTTCTGTGGCACTAAATGAGAGACAGATGCCACACACAGCACTGGCACTGAGGCAGACTTGCCAATCTTTATCTCCCACTATTTTTTTTTTCCTGGGAGAATTTTAAAAAAAATGGCCCAGTATTACACACTAGGTTTTCTGTGGCACTAAATGAGAGACAGATGCCACACACAGCACTGGCACAGAGGCAGAATTGCCAATCTTTATCTCCCACTATTTTTTTTTTTCCTGGGAGAATTTTAAAAAAAAATGGCCCAGTATTACACACTAGGTTTTCCATGGCACTAAATGAGAGACAGATGCCACACACAGCACTGGCACAGAGGCAGAATTGCCAATCTTTATCTCCCACTATTTATTTTTTTATTTAAGGAAGAATTGGCAAGAAATCAGGCCCACTGTTAGACTGTATGTTTTCTGTGCCAGAAAATGAGACACAGATGCCACACACCGGACTGCCACTGATGCAGATTTGCCAATTTTAAACTGCACCCTTTTTTTTTTTCTTCAGGGAGACTAGTGAATAAGTGAATAAATCTGGGCCACTGTATTAGAGTATATTTTATGTGGCAGAAAGTGGCTTGAAGAGATATAACGAAAAAAAAAAAAAAAGGGACTGTCCTACAATTACTATCTCCCTGCAGTAATCTCAGAAAAGTATGGCAGGCAGCTATAAAAAGGACTGCTGCACACAAAAGTGTGGACAAACAAACAAGTCAGCTGTACAGAAAGGAAGGAGCAACAGGATTTGTGCTTTGAAAAAAGCAGTTGGTTTGCACAGCGGCGTACAAAGAGCAATGCAGTTATCAGGGAGCCTTCTAGGGCAGCCCAATGAGCTACAGCGCTGAGGAAAAAAAAAAAGTAGCCTCCACTGTCCCTGCAAACAAAAGGTGGTGTTGGACAGTGGAAATCGCTACAGCACAAGCGGTTTGGGGGTTAATGTACCCTGCCTAACGCTATCCCTGCTTCTGAAGAAGCGGCAGCAACCTCTCCCTATGCTCAGATCAGCAGCAGTAAGATGGCGGTCGGCGGGAACGCCCCTTTATAGCCCCTGTGACGCCGCAGAAAGCAAGCCAATCACTGCAATGCCCTTCTCTAAGATGGTGGGGACCAGGATCTATGTCATCACGCTGCCCACACTCTGCGTCCACCTTCATTGGCTGAGAAATGGCAGTTTTTGCGTCAATGAAACGCGACTTTGGCGCGAAAGTCACGTACCGCGTGACCGTCCCCACACAGGGATAGGGTCGGGTTTCATGAAACCCGACTTTGCCAAAAGTCGGCGACTTATGAAAATGACCGATCCGTTTCGCTCAACCCTAGTTATGTCCATAAATATTGGATGAGTTTCTAGATAAGGAAAGTTTTATTGTCCTCTGATTGGGGTCTGGTTCTGATGTGATGACCCCACATGGTGTGTGGGGCAAATTCCTTAGTTCCTTAGTTGATGTAAAAAGACATTAATCCATGTGACACATTCATTCCTGCACTAAGACTGTCAAAGGTCATCATCAGTTTATATTCACAGATTCTTCTGTCTCTCAGAGAGTCCATAAAAATTAAACATTAGGGGCTAAAACCACATTTTAGTGGTAAAATGTAATTATTTTTTCTTTACCACCCAATTGCATACATTTCTGTGAGGCACCTGTGGTGTCAATATGATCAATGCACCCCTACATCAATTCATTGAGAGGTTTAATTTGCCAAATGACTTCACTTATGGGGGATGTCTGCTGTTTTGGCTCCTCAGGGGCTCTGCCAATGTGACATGGCACCCTCAAACATTTCCAGCAAAATCTGAAATCTAATATGGCACTTCTTCGTTTCTGACCTATGCACTGTGCCTCAAGAATAATTCCCCACATCTGGGGTATTAGTGTACTCAGGAGAAATTGAACAATAAATGATATGATTAAATTTCTATTGATACCCTTAATTAGGGCTAAAAGAACATTTTTAGCGATAAAACTTCCTTCCATTCCAAGCCCTGCAATGCAACCAAACACTAATTTCCCCCTACATATTGGGTATGAGCATAGTCACAAGAAATTGTACAAAAAATGCACTGTATATTTTCTTCTATTATTCTTGTAAAAATGCAAGATTTGGGGCTAAAAAACAATTTTGTGGGAAAGATTTGATTTTTCTTTTTTCATGACTAGGTTATAAACTTCTATGAAGCACCTGGGGGTTTAAGGTGCTCACCACAAATCTAGATAAGTTTCTTGAGGGGTCTAATTTAAAAAATGGGGTCAATTGTAAGGGGTGTCCACTGTTTAGGCACACCAGCGGTTCTCCAAGCGCAACATGGTGTCTGCTCTTGCTTCCAGACAATTTTACTTTCAAAAAGTGAAAGGTTATCCTTCCCTTTCAAGCACCGCCTTGCACCCAAGCAGTAGCTTTTCCCCACAATTGGGACATCAGCGTACTCAGGAGAAATTGCACAACAAATTTGGGGGTTTATTTTCTCCTGTTACTCTTGTGAAAATAAAGAAATGGGTCTAAACTAAAATTTTGGAGAGAAAAAGTTAAATGTTCATTTTTCCCTTCCTCATTGCTTCAGTTCCTGTGAAACACCTGAAGGGTTAATAAACGTCTTGAATGTGGGTTTGAGCACCTCGAGGGCTGCAGTTTTTAGAATGATGTAAATTTTTGGTATTTTTTTATGTAATATAAGCCCCTCAAAGTGACTTCAAATTTGATGTAGTCCTGAAAAAAAAAGTTTTGTACATTTTGTTTTGAAAAATTAGAAAACACTGGTCAAATTTTAACCCTTCCAACTTCCTAACAAAAAAAAATGATTTTTCAAAAATTGTGCTGATGTAAAGTAGACATGTGGGAAATGTTATTTATTAACTATTTTGTGTGATGGAACTCTCTGGTTTAAGGACATAATAATTAAAAGTTTGAAAATTGCAAACATTGGCATATGGAAAATAATATGGAAGAATAATAGTTTGTTTTTCTGGATGAAAATCTAATAACTTTTTGCTTACACTCGTGTGACCTTGGCCTCACAGTGATGCAGGATTACTTTTCTTTTACCAGAGTTAGCAAAAATTCTGGTGAGATTCATTTCTCTGGGAAATGCCAACTGTGAGATGAAGAAGACTATTACACCATTTTTTACATATTTCCCTGATAAATTCACTAAGAAAAAAAATCAAAAAGATGGTGAATTATATCACGGTAACCATCCCAATGGAAAGTGAGTGAGCAAACCGCAAATCAGAAAATCTACTGTACCTTCTCTCCAGGAACCTGATCCTTGGGCTGATTATCGTTATTTATTAGTCATATCATATTATCACAAACACTGAGGACATTGATCTTAGTAATTGACATACCGCTGTGTCTCATCTTCTCAAACTCTCTTGTAACAATGTTGGTGACACAGGATTGAAGGATGGTGGATGTAGAACTAATATTTAAGAAAGATAAGATGGTGGATTCAGACAACTACCATCCGGTAAGCCTGACATCAGTAGTGTGCAATGTTTTTGAGGGCTCTATAAGAGATGACTTGCAGAAATGTATTTCAGAAAATGATCAGAATGACCATTCTGATGACCAGAATGGATTCATGAAGAATAAGCCGTGTCTAGCCAACATGTTGGGTTTCTATGAGGAGGTAAGTGAAAATCTGGATGTAGATAATGAGGATGATTTATCTGGTCTTTGCAAAGGCATAACAGCCTTATACTAACGCTCCTGAAGAACGGACTAAGGGAAGCTATATGCAGATGGTTAAGGAATTGGCTAAAAGACAGAAAACAAAGAGTCATCATAAATAATACACTATCTAAATGGGATATAGTTGCAGCGCCCCAGAGTCCTGGTTGTTGCAGTACTGTGGCTCCGCCGCTAAGGGGGGCTATGGTACGTCTGATGGCACTGAAGGAGTTCATCTGACCAGGTATCACAGACACCAATACATTTCACAGTCGGGCCTCCAGGGGGAGCTAAGGGTGCTATTTATTAGGCCACTCCTCACCACTGTGGGTAAAACTGGGGGTCAGGCAGGAAGTTAGAGAGAAAGCTGACTGGGTTGGACCAGACAACACCTGGTGGCAGAGGGTGTTGTGGGGGAAGATTCGGTAGGGTCCCTGTCAGGTTTGGGACCCTGACAGAGGCCTGGCTACAGGAAGAACTTCACGGGACCGTGCCTGCTCAGCATAGCGGCGGTGCCCTAAGAAAGGATCAGAAGCGAGATATATTGTGCTGAGTGAGAAACGAGATCAAAGCAAGAAGGAGAATACCAGTAGGAGTCGTGCTGTAAGACCGAGGCAACATCCTACTGAGGCGCACAGCCGGCGGCCGGAACGCCGAGGAATTATCACTATATTCAGCTTCAGGCAATACTTCAAACCAACGGCAGGGCAGTCAGTCAAAGGCAGGCTGTCTCACCTAAATCACCTATGCAGTCTTGGGGGGCAACTTGTGGAGAGGGGTGACTCTAGGGTCCCGGAAGAGCTCCGAGCCTACCCGTCAAACGGGTGCCGTCCTAACCGTAACATCAGGGAGGGACGGAGGATTAGCAGAACATCATCTAATCAAGTTGTGAGGGAACTTAAGAAACAGACACAACAGTTGTGGAGACTTTCCGTAAGCACAGCAGGGAAGGACCACAACACATAGCGCTAGCAGGTAGGCACAGATTTCCACCTGCAAAGAGAACTCTGGAGGTGCCATCGGACCGGCCGGACTTGCGCAGCCTGGTTATCCGGAATCCGGACTGAGGACCCAGAGATCTTCAGTAAAGAGGTAAAGAGACTGCAACCTGGTGTCCTCGTTATTTACTGCACCGCACCACCACCACCATCTTCATCTATTATTTACTGTACGCCCCTCAGCAGGGTCACGGACCGGGCCTAGCCACCGTGACAACCCCAGAGCAGAGACTCAGAGGCCCGGTACCGGGTACCCCTCGGCCCTGCGGCAGTGGGGGCGATGCATTTTGGCATCACGAACAGGATCTACTTAAGCCTGAAGACTCAGGTCATGTGTGCCTTGGAACTATGATTTGCTGTGCTTGGACTGTACTTTATTGCAAAGACTGTGTGCTGCCATTACTACAAGAATTGCCGCCAAAATCCGCCGCCATTACAGCGCTGAGGAGAAGCGCAGGAGAAGAAGAGGGGCGTGGAGTGGGCGTAGACAAGCTGGAGAGCGCAAAAGATAATGGCCGCCCAGTCTAAGTATTACTGTGCTGTGAGGACGTGTCCGTCAGCAGCCGAGATCTGCCTCCTGATCCTCAATGGGGGGCGGAGACAACGAAAACGAAACCGCCCACGAAGGAGAGAGCGGGAAAAGGACCAGGAAGAAGAAGTCAACGACATGGAGGATGCCATGGCCAGCCGCCTGGAGCCGGAGCGTGGGGTCGGAGCCGAGGACTCCCCCAGCTACCTGGAGAGGCACCGCAGCCAGACCTCCGCAGCTGACGCTGACCTCCTGCAGATCGGAGCGGACGAGCTGACCCACCAACTCCTGCAGACGCAGCTGAGCACTGAGGCCGGGTGGAAGAAGACCATCATCGGGAGCCTCACCAGACATCTGTCGGCAGCCTCATCTGGTCCGGAGCAAGAAAGAAGTTCCAGCGCTCCGAAGCCAGAAAGCAAGGCCCTGCCAGAAAGTGAGATGCTGCAAGCAGAGATGACAACGCCGCAGCGCGAGGCCCTGCAACCAGCGCTACAGGTCGCCGTGGAGACGGAGCAGACCGGCACCGGAGGGACCGCATCTGAAGCACGTATGAAGGACGACCCTGCCCTGACGACCGACACCACTCCAGTGACTGCTAGTGCCACAGCTGCTGATTCCGTTCTAGTGACTGATCTTGCAGCAGCTGCTACCTCTGCTGCAGCAAATGCCTCTACTCAAGCTGCGCAGACCTCCATCACTGCGCCTGATTTAACTGTACATGCAAGACGGATTAACGGCGTTTGTCCAGCACTGGGTATAACCCTGGACCTCACTTTTCCCAGGCCAAGAAGGGTTAAGTGCCAGGTGCAGCCCTGGAAGCCGTCCAACTAAATCTCGGAAACCTGAAACTGTACATAGTTAACTGTTTGTTTCCCTGCTTTTTGCTGCTTTAAACCCGACTAGGGTTAACTCTTAAAGGGATCCCTTTGTTTACCCGGGATCCCTTCCTCTGCTCTTGCTTTTGTTTCCTGTTTCCTCATTGTTGAAAAGAACTGCTGGAATCATGAACAGTGCATGATACAAACTGCTTGTAAATAGTTTGCACCTTCTTAAAGGTGCTCCCTACTGGTTTTATATAAAAGGAGGACTCTTTGCGAAGATACCGCACCGGAGTCCTTACTGTGTACGGACTGGTAGCTGAAGAAGCTGCGCTACCTCATAAAGACTTGGTCCCCTCTTAAAGGGGATGTTCACATTTTGCACTTAGAAATGGTATTGCCTTAAGACAGCTAGAGGGCAATAATGTCATAGAAGAAAGTAATAATTTTGATATGTAAAAGTTAAATGTAACTAACTAGTTAATTGTCAGAATGGTTAATAATGTTGATAGAAGAATGAGGACAGAAAGTGAACCCGTACGGGGTTGGTTGGTGAGTCCTCCTAGGAGCCATATAGAGATGGCTCAGTGATCCTGAACTGAAAGATAAATGATATGTTCTATACTGTGTATAGTGGTGGAAGGGCAGTAGGCCCGGGCTGAACGGGGCGGTCCTGTAAAAGAAAGGAGAGGCAGTAGGTCTGGAGCCGTTGGGACAGGCGGTCCTGCAGACGTAAAGTAGGAGAATGAAGTTAATTGCCTTATAATGTGATTATAAGAAGGTCTTTAGTGGATTCAGAGTGTACATCCTTAAAGGCAATGTTGAATTAATGTCTAGAAATTTTGCACTAAGTAGAATACCCGGTTGGGTAAGAAAAGTTATTTATAGTAAAGTTATTTAAAAGTATTTAACCGTGTTTGTAACGTTCAAGTGTCCTCACCTCCCATAAAGGGAAGCTCTGTTCAAGTATGCTTATTGGTATTGCACTCAACAAAATTGTATGTCTTTTTGCTAACCTGTATTGTTGTTTTCTTCCCAGTCCCGGAGTACTGGATTTAACCGGGGGGGAGTGCAGCGCCCCAGAGTCCTGGTCGTTGCAGTACTGTGGCTCCGCCGCTAAGGGGGGCTATAGTACGTCTGATGGCACTGAAGGAGTTCATCTGACCAGGTATCACAGACACCAATACATTTCACAGTCGGGCCTCCAGGGGGAGCTAAGGGTGCTATTTATTAGGCCACTCCTCACCACTGTGGGTAAAACTGGGGGTCAGGCAGGAAGTTAGAGAGAAAGCTGACTGGGTTGGACCAGACAACACCTGGTGGCAGAGGGTGTTGTGGGGGAAGATTCGGTAGGGTCCCTGTCAGGTTTGGGACCCTGACAGAGGCCTGGCTACAGGAAGAACGTCACGGGACCGTGCCTGCTCAGCATAGCGGCGGTGCCCTAAGAAAGGATCAGAAGCGAGATATATTGTGCTGAGTGAGAAACGAGATCAAAGCAAGAAGGAGAATACCAGTAGGAGTCGTGCTGTAAGACCGAGGCAACATCCTACTGAGGCGCACAGCCGGTGGCCGGAACGCCGAGGAAGTATCACTATATTCAGCTTCAGGCAATACTTCAAACCAACGGCAGGGCAGTCAGTCAAAGGCGGGCTGTCTCACCTAAATCACCTATGCAGTCTTGGGGGGCAACTTGTGGAGAGGGGCGACTCTAGGGTCCCGGAAGAGCTCCGAGCCTACCCGTCAAACGGGTGCCGTCCTAACCGTAACATCAGGGAGGGACGGAGGATTAGCAGAACATCATCTAATCGAGCTGTGAGGGAACTTAAGAAACAGACACAACAGTTGTGGGGACTTTCCGTAAGCACAGCAGGGAAGGACCACAACACATAGCGCTAGCAGGTAGGCACAGATTTCCACCTGCAAAGAGAACTCTGGAGGTGCCATCGGACCGGCCGGACTTGCGCAGCCTGGTTATCCGGAATCCGGACTGAGGACCCAGAGATCTTCAGTAAAGAGGTAAAGAGACTGCAACCTGGTGTCCTCGTTATTTACTGCACCGCACCACCACCACCATCCTCATCTATTATTTACTGTACGCCCCTCAGCAGGGTCACGGACCAGGCCTAGCCACCGTGACAACCCCAGAGCAGAGACTCAGAGGCCCGGTACCAGGTACCCCTCGGCCCTGCGGCAGTGGGGGCGATGCATAGTCAGCAGTGGGGACCGCAGGGTTCTCTACTGGGATCAGTGGGGATGTCGGGGATCTGTACCGTGAGGGGACCACAGGAATCTTTAATGGGAGCAGTGGGTACCACAGAGATCTGTTCTAGGACTGATTCTTTTTAACCTCTTTATTAATGACCTTGTGGATGGGATTGAGAGTAAAGTGTCAGTCTTTGCTGATGACACCAAACTATGTAGGATATTAGAATATTACAGAACGAACTATGTAGGATATTAGAATATTACAGAACGATCTGGATAAGACGTCTGATGGGCAAACACTCGGCAAATGAGATTTAATGTAGATAAATGTAGAGTAATGCACCTGGGATGGAGTAATCCTATTACTGCATATACATTAAGGGTGAATGCACACGTTGCAGACAGGGTACGTTTTTGTCCCATTTTTTCGGCACAAATTTGTGACAAAACCAGAAGCAAAACCTGACGACAGTAAAGTGAATGTGAAGCGTAAAAGTGTCATGCACATGTTAAGTATTTTTGATTGCAGATTTGGTGCAAAAAAATAATCTTCAGTTTTCTGTGCATTTTTGCCCTAAATGGGAGTTATCTGGGGAATACAGAACAGAAGAAGGATATAGGATTCTGGTTACCAGTAAGCTGAGCAGCAGCACTCAATGTCAAGCAGCAGTCGCAAAAGCAAACAAGATTTTAGGATGTATAAAAAGAGAGATAAAATCCTGTGATCCCAATGTATTGTTTCTTCTGTATAAATCACTGGTGAGGTCAAATCTAGAATATGGGATTCAGTTTTGGGCTACACATTTTAAAAAGTTTGTTCAGAAGATAGTGTCAGTTCAAAGTTGGCAACTAGATTATTACAAGGGATGGAGGACTCTCATATGATGAGAGGTTGGAAAAGTTGGACTTGTTTAGCTTATAAAAGATATGTCTCAGATGAGATCTCATTTTGATGCATAGATGCATGTTTTCAATACAAAGAACTGGCACATGACTTATTCCTTCCAAGGACCATACTAAGGACCAGGGGGCACTGATTACGGGTGGAAGAAAGGTGATTCCAGCAGCTAAATATGGAAAGGGTTCTTTACAGTTAGAGCAGTCAGAATGTTGAATGCCGACCACAAGAGGTAGTAATGGCAGACACTATAACAGCTTTTATACTAGAGCTGGATGATTTCCTTAGTAGACATTGTTGCATAGTTTGGTTGCAGAAAAAACTTGTGAGAGTAGATTATATAGGGCAATTCAAGTTGTATCTACACAGAACATGAGGTCCATGCATCAGATTCTTAATACAGCATAACAGGAAGTCTGAAGGACCTTTTACCAGAGAGAAAGTGAAAGTATATGCATTACATTCAACTAAGCATATAACAGTAACAACATCGCCATCTACTGTCAGAAAAGTGTAAACTCCTCCTGCACACAAATAAGTCTATCTGTTGCATTTCTGCCAACACACGTAACGTTGTGGGTTATAGATAACTTAGTGACAAAAAATGTATTAAAGATGGAGAAAGGTTGAACTTGATGGACAGTGGTCTTTTTTAAGCCTATACAATTATGCAACTATATGTTACAATATATCTTTGTATTAAGAAGCCTAAGCACAGAGCACAGATTCTGGTAGACAGGATAATGGTTCCTGTCTATAGCTCAACTGCCTATTAAGGACAATTGAGGTCATTTCTAAGTCCCCTGATGAACCCCCTAGGAAGGATGTATGGGGGAAAAACACGCCGGGACAGTGAGAGCTGATGTATTGCCACAGCTACTTAAAGGGACTGGCTGAGAAGCTGTAAGCTAAGTTAACAAATCTATGAGCTGTGGTTTTGTATTATATCTGCACAGTCAGCACTTTATAAAATGAGGTATCATTTATGCACAATATAAATAAGGGAATATGTCTCTGGCTAAATAACTATGGAGTTGTTAGTGCATGATTAAATTTTTCTGTGATACCCATAAGGGCAGCTTAGATTTAGCGTAGCCTTCTTTTGTCTCTTTGGCTCTACAGTCTGACTGTTTACCATATACATTGAAGTTTCTATTGAGATTATTGTCACATACCAATGTTTATGTGGAGCAGGAGAGTAGAAATAGTTATAGATAGATTGGTCTAGAGCCATATATTAGTGCTGATTTGTGTATACAACGGCTATGGATCTAATTTGATCCATAATTTATTGTGTTTTGTCTGTGATCGTGATAGACATAGGGATCACCCAGGGATTTAAGGGACAGCCGTCATTGAGTGGGGGCGCCACATCGCAAATTTAGGGTGCCAACCTCCGCCGACAGGAAAGGTATCAGACTTTAGGGCCTATTAGGAATAGGAAGGTATACCAAATTTTGCACTTTTTTTTTATCATTTTTTTGACATCACGTTTGTATTTTTGAAAAAAAATGTTCTTTGGGTGTACTTTTCTTTATATAGGCTGTTACCCTGAACCCTGCTATGTGAATCCCTAGCGGGATGTTTTTTATCTATTTTTTGATTGATGGTATCATCCTGGGACCTGGGACTATTAATAAAGATTAATGTTTTAGGGGTAGGTTTTTGTTTGGTACTACGGTTGATATACTCCCCTGTAATATTTTGGTTGGACAGTTGGACTATTAAGAAGCCTAACTAATTAAGAGGAACACAGCTGCTTCTAAGGGGTTAAACGACAAGAAGGGGCCACATCTGGTTAACAATTGTTATCTGCAAAAGGAGGAATCAGCTACCTGGAAATAGACCTTCTAAGTTTCTCACTGCATACTACACACTATATTCTGAATCAATGACTATATACTACATAATGTACAAAGACAGATAGCCAGAGGAGGCTTTCACAGGATTTACATCAGATGATATTTTAGCCTCTTCCTGCTGCTCTATAATACACAGGAACCCATTTTACATTACCTACATATAAAAACATTCAGCATGAAGTAAAGTACAGGAATAAAGTAGCCGTACAGATCTCTCTTGTGCTTTCATGGTGCACGGTCTTCCAGCTCAGGAACAGGCGGTCTCAAAGAGCTAGAAAAATAGCGAGATAGTAGAGAGATTGACTTCACATGACTTTAGTCTCCTTTTTAAATATATTTTCAACTAAATTATATGGGAATTTCTGAGTTTCATAGATCTTTTTTTGGTTCTGTTATTGAAACCGTTAAAGAGTGACCATTAGGGTTGAGCGAAACGGGTCGGCAATTTTCAGAAGTCGCCGACTTTTGGCAAAGTCAGGTTTCATGAAACCCGACCCGACCCCTGTGTGGGGTCGGCCATGAAGTCGGCGATCTTCTGAATCTGGAATCGGAATTCCGATACCGATTCCCGATATGTTTAAGATATCGGGAATTGGTATCGGAATTCAGATTTAAGTGTAAAATAAAGAATTAAAATAAAAAATATCGCTATACGTACCCTCTGATGGGCCCTGGTACTAACCGGGAACCTTCCTTCCTTAGAATCAGCCTTCCAGGACCTTGCGGTGACGTCGCGGTGACGTCGCGGCTTGTGATTGGTCGCGCGGCCGCCCATGTGACCGCTCGCGCGACCAATCACAAGCCGCGACGTCACCGTGACATCACCGAAGGTCCTGGAAGGGCTGATTCATAGGAAGGAAGGCTGCCGGAACGAAGCCGAGGGTGAGTATATTCCTATTAGGTATATACTCACCCTCAGACACGCCCTGCTTCTTTCCGGCAGCCTTCCTTCCTAAGAATCAGCCCTTCCAGGACCTTCGGTGACGTCACGGTGACGTCGCGGCTTGTGATTGGTCGCGCGAGCGGTCACATGGGCGGCCGCGCGACCAATCACAAGCCGCGACGTCACCGCGACATCACCGCAAGGTCCTGGAAGGCTGATTCTAAGGAAGGAAGGTTCCCGGTTAGTACCAGGGCCCGTCAGAGGGTAAGTATAGTGATATTTTTTATTTTAATTCTTTATTTTACACTTAAATATGGATCCCAGGGCCTGAAGGAGAGTTTCCGCTCCTTCAGACCCTGGGAACCATTGGAAACCCAATGCACTGCATTGGGTTTCGAGTTTCGACCGACCCCGACCCCGACTTTTTTATAGGATCGGCCGATTTCACTCGACCCGACTTTTGAAAAAGTCGGGTTTCGTGAAACCCGACCCGATCCTATAAAAGTAAAGGTCGCTCAACCCTAGTGACCATCGTTTTATTTTTTATATCATAAATCAATAGTACATGTGAAAATATTTTTTTTTTAATGTATTTTATTAGATTAATTTGCTTCTCTCTCCTTTTGGACCAAACATTAAATCTCAAAATTTTCAAATCAGTGGTGAAATTTGCTTACAGTGAATACAGATTTTTACACTCCTGATATAGGAAGTTAGAGTTGGTGCATAAAAAGTTCGAAGAAAAACAGTCACTGTCATTTCAGGAGAACTTGCAGCAGAATTTCTGTGCGTTTAGTTCCTTGCTCCCTCCAATTCATAGAATGATAAAAGTATCAACAACCATCTCGTATTTTAATGCAGATTTTACCCATGAATTGAAATTGAAAGGTCAATTTAGGAGAGAAAAAAATTTTCTCTGTTAAGACATATTACAAAGTTTCTTAATTTCATTTGATCTTTTGATTTACGAAGCAATAATTAAAAACGGTTACTCTTTAACAAAGTTGTTAATGCCAAGTTCTGAACATTGAATACATTGCTATTTAACTTAAAATACTAGGGCAAAATTTAGGTTTTTAAATGTTTCACTTTGATCTTTAGTTCTAGACATTTAGGTGAATTTAGATGATGTTCCAAAACTAATTGTATATTCTAGACCTAAGTCACCAGCTAAAGAAAAGTTTTAACATTTCCCTTTCAGTGAGCTGAAGTAATTATTTCCAATTTTTATCTTCATTGCCACAAAATTATTTCAGAAAACACCTTAATCTAAGCTCTACAACTTTCAGAAAACAAATTGAAAAAAATAAAACTGAGCATTCTATCGTTATGTTTCTTCAGTCGACCTGTCAAAATAAAAGCATCAAATGTGGTAATAACGGGCAAAATAAATTAAGAATTGTTGAATTTGTTGCTTACTGTAAAATTGACTTCCATTTCCATCTATATTTTTGGACCATAGGTTGAGTTTTGGGAAATGAGTCAATCTTGATGTAGTATATTGGCTCAAAAATTTTTTTTTAAGAGACTTTGCACAAATTTAATTATATCTAAGGCTTTACTAAAAAGATGTTTGTGTGTTTGAAGATTGTTTTTATAATATTGTCACAGTTTTTATCCTTATAACATCATCATTTTTATAGTTCATAAAAATCGGAACTTTTTGTTATCAACATTTAAAAATCATAATTCATGACATTTAAACCCAACACATGTACAAGCACCTCAATCTGGAATTTTTTTTGGTATGGTTTTACTCAGACAAGCCCCTTTTTTTGTCTGGTTGTTGAGAATGTTCAATAGATGGCTGGCAAATTTTACCACAGCTGTAGAAAAACCAATAATAATACAGGTGCTTCTCACAAAATTGGAATATCATCAAAAACTTAATTTATTTCAGTTCTTCAAAACAAAAAGTGAAACTCATGTATTTTACAGAGTCATTACACACAGAGTGATCTATTTCATGTGTTTATTTCTGTTAATGTTGATGATTATGGCTTACAGCCAATGAAAACCCAAAAGTCAATATCTCAGTAAATTAGAATACTTTGTAACACCAGCTTGAAAAATTATTTTAAAATCTGAAGTGTTGGCCTACTGAAATGTATGTTCAGTAAATGCACTCAATACTTGTTCGGGGTTCCTTTTGCATCATTACTGCATCATTGCATCAGCCTGTGACACTGCTGAGGTGTTATGGAAGCCCAGGTTGCTTTGATAGCAGCCTTCAGCTTGTCAACATTGTTGGGTCTGGTGTCTCTCAACTTCCTCTTGACAGTATCCCATAGATTCTTTATGAGGTTAAGGTCAGGCAAGTTTGCTGCCAATCAAGCACAGTGATACTGTTGTTTGTAAATCAGGGATTGGTACCGTTGGCAGTGTGGACAGGGGCCAACGGTACCCTGGGATCTCCACACACCACCGCCAAGGGAGTCAGGGAGGATCTTTCCATACTTAAACGTACATTATACATATCCTTAAGTATAGCGCTTCTCATCAGTTGACAGCTGACAGCACTCTAACTACCCTTGATCAATGGACCTTGCTCAAACAAAACCACATTACCGGGACAACTGGTATCAAGGTCCTCCACTATATCACCAACGAAAATATTATGGGAACCTTGAGATTCCACAAGGAGAGCAATTCCAAGCATCACGCTATTAGCAGCAATCATGAATATCCAACAATTCACACCACCAATAACAACCTAAACTCTATTTGTAACTGGTAGCGAATAGGATCTGCAACTCACTCACATTATCATCAACAATATCAACAGTAAGTGCCTCTAAATTCATATTTACTTTATTATCCCGATTCATTCCACATTGCTTAGTTTAATGTAGACAGCGCAGGTGAATACTATCTATACTAGTAACTAACTAAACCATTTCAAATTAAGCTAAAAATTTTATCAATAAAATGACAACTGCATACTTATACAGCTTGTGACATTTATTTTCTTTTAAGGCCTGTGCACAAATTGCGGATTTGGCTGCGGATCCACAGCGGATTTGACGCTGCGGATTTGCAGCAGTTTTCCATTCGGTTTACAGTGCCACGGTTTATTTTCCACAGCATGTCAATTCTTTGTGTGGATTCCGCAGCGTTTTACACCTATTCCATAATTGGAATCTACAGGTGTTAAAACGCAGGTGAAATCCGCACAAAAACCATGGTAAATACGCGGTAAATCCGCACATGAATCCGCAACGTGTGCGCATACAGTGCCTTGCGAAGTATTCGGCCCCCTTTAACTTTTCAACCTTTTCCCACATATCATGCTTCAAACATAAAGATACCAAATGTAAATTTTTGGTGAAGAATCAACAAGTGGAACACAATTGTGAAGTTGAACGAAATTTATTGGTTATTTTACATTTTTGTGAAAATTAAAAAAAAAA
This sequence comes from Ranitomeya variabilis, assembly GCF_051348905.1. Taxonomy (NCBI): domain Eukaryota; kingdom Metazoa; phylum Chordata; class Amphibia; order Anura; family Dendrobatidae; genus Ranitomeya; species Ranitomeya variabilis. The sequence goes on from NC_135237.1 coordinate 553,239,298, forward strand.
CTGAAAAGTGGGGCGTGCAATATTATTCGGTCGCTTTAACTTAATACTTTGTTGCACCACCTTTTGCTGCGATTACAGCTGCAAGTCACTTGGGGTAGGTCTCTATCAGTTTTGTACATTACTTGCAGATTTACCGCGGATTTCCAGCATTTTTTGTGCGGATTTCACCTGCGTTTTAACACCTGTAGATTCCAATTATGGAACAGATGTAAAACGCTGCGGAATCCGCACAAAGAATTCGCAGGCAAATCCGCAACGTGTGCACATACCCTTAAAGTGGCTCTTGAAAGAAGGGGGACAAACACCATAAGTACAAAAATGAAAAATATCCAGGTTCTTAAAGTGTTAATAAAAGTAACAATGCAAAAGAATGAGAATGAAATCATCACTATCCACTAAAAATTGGAAATTTGCACTTAAACACTAAATCGCTGCTCTTCAGTATTCCCTTTTCAATTTCCATAACAAACTCTTCAGAAGAAAACAGACATAAAAGTAGGTATTTCCAGACTGTGTGAATCCTTTCTGAACAGACGGAAAGGCGTTGGTATCAGAGGCACCTGCCTGTGTGTGCTGGGACACTCTCAGTTCTGCTCTTTTTTTAGATATTGAAATTTTAGCAAGCCAAAAATAATCCCTACTTGTCATGTAACGGGAATGAGCTCCTTTATTTAACATGTGATTTACAAGAAAAGTCTAACACAAAAAAGAATCATTTTGGTCAAAATATTTATTATTATTATTATTATTATTAATAAAGATGAGCAAATTATTTTGAGGCAAAGTGAATTCGCCTCCAGTTTTACAAAAAAATAAACTGAATGTTCTAAAGCCTGAAATTTGCTGATTGGCAAAGAGCCAGATAAGGGATAAAGTCATAATAATTCTTTGCTGCTCGTCTGCCCCACATCAGTCCTCTGTCCCATCTTCATACCACATTTTTATTTCTGTAACTCATGTAACATCCTCTTCCTCCATCTTCACTCTACGCCAGAATGTCACCTTGGTCAGAGTGAAGATGAAGAGGACATCACATGTGGTGCAAAAGTTAAAAAAAAAAGAGGCAGGTGGAAGCTGTATGGAGGACTGAATGGAAGCTTGCTTGTTTTTTTAATTTTTTTTATTTGTTTTTTAAGCTCTAAGATCTAAGACCCCACAGCAGAGTATGGAACAATTTTTTGCATCATATAAATAAAATTTAATTTTTATGCCAGATTTGAGCAAACTGATGAATTTGGATTTAGGCAGATTCATCACATTACTATTATTGCCTCATTTGGTTATATGCACGTGTTCAGTTTTTGAAGAAAATTCAGCTACAAATCCTGATGGGTTGTCAGGAAAATATCTTTAAAGTCCATGTTACTGTTTGGGTTCGGCTGCTCAAACACTGGGTGACAGTGGCATGACAGTGAGGCTGATCGGCAGTAAAATCATCACCGCCAGTCAGACAGCCACGGTTCCCACCCTGTCAAATGACAGCGTGAGCTCTCCGCTATGATTGGAGGTATAATATATCAAACCTAATACATTGTTCATTCCAAGGACTGTCTTATAATATTTCCAATTGCAAGAAATTCTTTTGAATCTGCTACCAGCTATATGTGTTTTTATTATAAACTGAATAATATGCCGTCCCACCACTAAAAAAGGATCAATATTCAATACATGAGTTACAATTTAAATTGTGTTGTTTTTGGCATAAGGAATGGAAAGATTAGAAAGGTGTTGGTTTTTCTTTCTCAGTTTTTTTTTTTTACTTACAAAATTCATTTCCCAAATCTTTTTAGATAAATTTCACAAAATTTCCATCTCTACAAACTAGTCTTGTGTAAAATCCAGCAAAGTATTATAGGATTGAGCTAACATAATAGGTTATGTACATAATCAGCAAAAGAACATTTAACAAACGTGCCTTCACCTTGCTTTAGCAAATCTTGCCTTGTTTTTACACTAATCCTACATATTGCTTGCTTAGCTGAATGAATGGAAAGAAAAAGTACAAAAGTAGCATCCAGAAATTGCTAACTCCTTCCATTGTGTCTATCTGTCAGTACTGGATAATATAACATAAAATAACCTGTATAGTCTAAGGCAGTGTTCCTCAACTCCAGGTTTCAGGAGCCACCAACAGATCACATTTTCAGGATTTCTTAGTATTGGACTGATCATAGAATTGTCACTTTAGCCATACGTGATCTTTTGGGGGTTCTTGAGGACTGGGGTTGTGAAACACTAGTCTAATGGATAATGTTTAGCAGGGGAGTATCTATAGGGGTATGAGGGGCATTTGCCCTGGGTGCAGCAGGCAAGCAGGGCACCTTTGGGCCACCTCATGCAAGGTGTCTCCCCAGCAGGTGCATTTTGCTGCTGTCCTGTAGTGCAAGTCAGCTGACAGCCAGCTCAGAGAAGGTGCAGCATGTCAGCTTCCAGCAATAAATTGTATGCTCATCAGAAATACGGATCAGGTCATGTGATGACACTGCTGACATCACAAATGGGGCAATGTACACAGACTCAATATGAGGGATGAGGGGGGATGGGTACAGATATAGAATGGGGCACGAGATTGGGATGGGTGCAGAAAAAGTAAGGCGAGCAATGTGGGATGAGTGTGAAAACAGTATTTGGAGCGGGGCGATGTGTAATTAATATATTGTGGGAAATAGTGTAAGAAGGCAGTATGGGATGAGAAAAGTGTGAGGTGTCAAAGAATAGAGACTTGGTAGTGTGAGGGGGTGGTATGGAGAGTGGGCAGCATGGGGATACAGTGTGAGGCCACAACAAGGAGGGGACAGTATTCCGAGGAGGGAGAGTGTGATGAGGATGTGAAGTATAGAAATTGGGCAGTATAGAGGGACACAGTGTGAGAGGACTGTGTGAAGAGGGGGTTCAGTATAGAAAGGCAGTGTGGAGGGCTTGCATAATAAGTGGGACAGTGTGTGGGTCATATTTTGTGCAGGAAACACAATGAGGAGCAATTATCTATTCATGGGCACAGTGTATTGCAGATATTTTTATTCAGGAGCATTATTATGACACTGATAATTTTACAGATATCATGTGGGGATGTGCTGCACAAGACCAGAGAAAAGGAAAGTCTGCAGACACGAGCTGTGGCTGTGAAAAGCAATCATGGCATCTGAGCAAGATCAGGAAAAGAAAGAGAACTACTCCATTCAGAGAAAACGTAATCTATAAGGTACCTGGATGTAAGTCTTCATTTGTGATACTGACAAATTCTTATCAGTACTGTGGTTCCTGTATTGCTCACATTCTGGTGATGAGTGATAGCAACAGCTCCTAGTGTCTTTTTACTATTGTTAAGAACGTATTGGAAGTTGTAGGTTCATGAGATTCAAATGTATTTGGGTCTGATCTGACATTACAGTTGATGTATCATGTAATGATGGTGATTCTAATGCTGAATTCATGTACTGATGGTGGTCTTAGTGATATATTCATGTACTTAGGGTGGTCGTGGTGATATATTCATGTTTTGGTGGTGGTCCTGGTGAAGGATTCTTGTACTGATGGTGGTTCTTGTGATGTATTCCTGCACTGATTGTAGATTTAATGCTGTTTCCGTACTGATGGAGGTTATACGGATGTATTTTTGTACTGCCTGTGGTTCTGATGATGAATTTCTGTACTGCTGGATGTTCTACTGATGAGGGTGGTAATGCTATGTTTCTGTACTGATGGGGGTTCTAGTGATGTATTTCTGTACTGCTGGTGGTTATGTTGAAGGATTATTGTGCAGTTATTGGTTCTGACCCTGTACACATGTAACAATAGAAAAAAGAAAAAAGCCAGCTCACCAGACAGCCATAGGTAGGTGCACGGAACCTCCACGCCGATCCTCGTGGTAATTTGTAATAGTAGAAACGAAAATTGATTCCAGCTCCAAAATGTTTGAGTAAAATTCAATCCTTTATTGGTAAATCTTTAAAACATAGGCTGCAATGCTCTCCATGACGACGGGAAACGAGCTACGCGTTTCGATCTTTACAGATCTTTGTCAGAGCTGACAAAGATCTGTAAAGATCGAAACGCGTAGCTCGTTTCCCGTCGTCATGGAGAGCATTGCAGCCTATGTTTTAAAGATTTACCAATAAAGGATTGAATTTTACTCAAACATTTTGGAGCTGGAATCAATTTTCGTTTCTACACATGTAACAATCCATAACTCGTAAGATTACGTGATACATGGCTATGTTAATAAAGTGTTGTGCAGTCTGACTAGTTATGATTTTATTTATGTAAGGAGCATGAAAGGGTTTGTCCAAGTTTGTGAAGAGACTGCAGTCTATGCAAGTACATACTTCAGAAATTACACAGCGCACACTGCATGCTTTCAGGATTCCCTGGTGCAGGCAGTAAGAATGGAAGGTCACAAATCCACAAGTATGCGATTTGCATACATGTATTCATGTGCCAACTAGAAATGCACAGCTTCATGCAATGAAGATTAACTGTGTATGTGTATGGACCCTGAACATGGACTTCTCCTTGAAGTCCGGGTTACTGTTCAGGTGAAGCAGCCCGAACATCTGGTGTTTCCCACACTGTTATCTGCGTGACAGCATGAGAAACACCAGCTCTCATTGGTGGTAAGTTCGTTACCACCAGTTAGAGGACAGATGACAGTATGTGAGCCAGCAGCTGTGACTGGTGGTAAAAAGGTTACCGCCGGTCACAGGCATCAGCTGAGAATACTAGTCTCATTAATCAGCCCGCGCCTGTGCAATAAATAAATAAAATTATGTGGGTCCCCTCTCTTTTTGCTAACCAGGGCTACAGCCATCAGCTGTGAGCATTATCTTGGCTGGTTATCAAAAATAGAGGAGTGCCTATGTCATTAAAGGGGTTATTAACCCCTTTACCCCCAACGGTGGTTTGCACGTTAATGACCAGGCCAATTTTCACAATTCTGACCACTGTCCATTTATGAGGTTATAACTCTGGAACGCTTCAACGGATCCTGATGATTCTGACATTGTTTTCTTGCAACATATTGTACTTCATGATAGTGGTAAAATTTCTTTGATATTACCTGCGTTTATTTGTGAAAAAAATGGAAATTTGGCGAAAATTTAGAAAATTTCACAATTTTCCAAATTTGAATTTTTATGCAATTAAATCACAGAGATATGTCACACAAAATACTTAATAAGTAACATTTCCCACATGTCTACTTTACATCAGCACAATTCTGGAACCAACATTTTTTTTGTTGGGGAGTTATAAGGGTTAAAAGTTGACCAGCAATTTCTCATTTTTACACCTTTTTTTTAGGGACCACATCTCATTTGAAGTCATTTTGAGGGGTCTATATGATAGAAAATAACCAAGTGTGACACCATTCTAAAAACTGCACCCCTCAAGGTGCTCAAAACCACATTCAAGAAGTTTATTAACCCTTCAGGTGTTTCACAGGAATTTTTGGAATGTTTAAATAAAAATGAACATTTAACTTTTTTTCACAAAAAATTTACTTCAGCTCCAATTTGTTTTATTTTGCCAAGGGTAACAGGAGAAAATGGACCCCAAAACTTGTTGTACAATTTGCCCTGAGTACGCAGATACCCCATATGTGGGGGTAAACCACTGTTTTGGCGCATGGCAGAGCTCAGAAGCGAATGAGCGCCATTTGACTTTTCAATGCAAAATTGACAGGAATTGAGATGGGACGCCATGTTGCATTTGGAGAGCCATTGATGTGCCTAAACATTGAAACCCCCCACAAGTGACACCATTTTGGAAAGTAGACCCCCTAAGGAACTCATCTAGATGTGTTGTGAGAGCTTTGAACCCCCAAGTGTTTCACTACAGTTTATAACGTAGAGCCGTGAAAATAAAAAATCTTTTTTTTCCACAAAAATTATTTTTCGCCCCCAGTTTTGTATTTTCCCAAGGGTAACAGAAGAAATTGGACCACAAAAGTTGTTGTCCAATTTGTCCTGAGTACGCTGATACCCCATATGTGGGGGGAACCACCGTTTGAGCGCATGGGAGAGCTCGGATTGGAAGGAGCGTCATTTGGAATGCAGACTTAGATGGATTGGTCTGCAGGCATCACATTGCGTTTGCAGAGCCCCTAATGTACCTAAACAGTAGAAACCCCCCACAAGTGACCCCATATTGAAAACTAGACCCCCCAAGGAACTTCTCTAGATGTGTTGTGAGAACTTTGAACCCCAAAGTGTTTCACTACAGTTTATAAAGCAGAGCCGTGAAAATAAAAAATCTTTTTTTTCCACAAAAATTATTTTTTAGCCCCCAGTTTTGTATTTTCCCAAGGGTATCAGAAGAAATTGGACCCCAAAAGTTGTTGTCCAATGTGTCTTGAGTACGTTGATACCCCATATGTTGGGGTAAACCCCTGTTTGGGCGCACGGGAGAGCTCGGAATGGAAGAAACACTGTTTTACTTTTTCAACGCAGAATTGGCTGGAATTGAGATCGGACGCCATGTCGCGTTTGGAGAGCCCCTGATGTGCCTAAACAGTGGAAACCCCCAATTATAACTGAAACCCTAATCCAAACACATCCCTAACCCTAATCCCAATGGTAACCCTAACCACACCCCTAAACCTGACACACCCCTAACCCTAATCCCAACCCTATTCCCAACCGTAAATGTAATCCAAACCCTAACTTTAACTTTAGCCCCAACCCTAACCCTAACTTTAGCCCCAACCCTAACTGTAGCCTTAACCCTAGCCCCAACCCTAACCCTAACCCTAGCCCTAGCCCTAACCCTAGCCCTAACCCTAGCCCTAACCCTAGCCCTAACCCTAACCCTAGCCCTAACCCTAGCCCTAACCCTAACCCGAATGGGAAAATAGAAAGAAATACATTTTTTTAATTTTGGAATTTTTTGCTTACTAAGGGGGTGATGAAGGGGGGTTTGATTTACTTTTATAGTGGGTTTTTTAGCGGTTTTTTATGATTGCCAGCCGTCACACACTGAAAGACGCTTTTTATTGCAAAAAATATTTTTTGCGTTACCACATTTTGAGAGCTATAATTTTTCCATATTTTGGTCCACAGAGTCACGTCGGGTCTTGTTTTTTGCGGGACGAGTTGACGTTTTTATTGGTAACATTTTCGGGCATGTGACATTTGTTGATCGCTTTTTATTCCTATTTTTGTGAGACAGAATGACCAAAAACCAGCTATTCATGAATTTCTTTTGGGGGAGGCGTTTATACCGTTCTGTGTTTGGTAAAATGGTTGATGCAGTTTTATTCTTCAGGGCATATATTTTTTTTTATGTTTTGGCGCTTTTATACGATAAAAACTATTTTATAGAAAAAATAATTATTTTGGCATCGCTTTATTCTGAGGACTATAACTTTTTTATTTTTTCTTTGATGATGCTGTGTGGTGGCTCATTTTTTGTGGGACAAGATGACATTTTCAGCAGTACCATGGTTATTTATATCTGTCTTTTTGAGCGCGTGTTATTCCACTTTTTGTTTGGCGGTATGATAATAAAGCGTTGTTTTTTGCCTCTTTTTTTTTTTTTTGCGGTGTTCACTGGAGGGGTTAACTAGTGGGACAGTTTTATAGGTCGGGTCGTTACGGACTCGTCGATACTAAATATGTGTACTTTTATTGTTTTTTTTATTTAGATAAAGAAATGTATTTATAGGAACAATATATTTTTTGGGGGGAATTTTTTTTAATTTTTTTTACACATGTGAATATTTTTTTTTTACAATATAACATTGCCCCGGGGGGATCTTGTTAGAGTGTAAGATCTCCAATCTGACACTTTGCTGTGCACTGTGTCAGATTGGCGATCTGAAGTGCACAGATCCAGGCTTCCCCGCGCCTGCTCTGAGCAGGCGCAGTGAAGCCACCTCCCTGCAGGACCCAGATGCCGCAGCCATCTTGGATCCGGGCCTGCTGCTGGGAGGAGGAGGTAAGAGACACTCAGAGCAACGCGATCACATCGCGTTGCTCCGGGGGTCTCAGGGAAACACGCAAGGAACCCCCTCCCTGCACGATGCTTCCCTATACTGCCGGAACACTGCGATCATGTTTGATCGCAGTGTGCCGGGGGCGGTCCGTGACCACTCCTGGCACATAGTGCCGGATGTCAGCTGTGATAGTCAGCTGACACCCGGCCGCGATCGGCCGCGCTCCCCCCGTGAGCGCGGCCGATCGCCCTGGACGTACTATCCCGTCGGTGGTCATACGGGCCCACCCCACCTCGACGGGATAGTACGTTCAATGTCAGAAAGGGGTTAAAGTTTTTGATGAGTCTGCAGTCATTCTATGTGACTGCAGACTTCCGAATTCACAAAGTGCACACTGCAAGCTGTCAGGATTCACTGGTGCTGGCAGTGAGAGTGGAAGGTCCCGAAACCGCAAGAATCTGATTTGCATACATGCGGTCATGTGCCAACTAGAAATGCGTGGCTTCATTCAATGAAAATTAATTGAGCAAATCCAGACATGTCTAGTCAGAATGCAGCCAAAAGTATACAAATCACATGCTTGTTCTCACATCATGGTCCAGTCTTGTCACCTGCATGGGGGAATCCTAAAAGCGTGCAGTACATGCACTGGGAGAATTTAGCAGCCTACAGCCACTTACTGCAGACTTTAACTATAAAATGAAGCACTGTAGCATGCACAATCCTAACAGCATGTAATATGCTGACTGTCAGGATTCAGCTTTTCTTGCTTGTTCCAGCTGTGGCCAATGGCCAATTAACTCATATGCAATTTTCATACAGTGACGTGACAACTAGCTTTTCTTCCTGCTTCTCTCAGTTTTTCATAGAACATTGAGAGAATTATATTGCGGGGGTAAACTGAATTATTGCCCCGGTGCCGTAAAACCTAGATACACCTCTGAAATTTAGCCATAAGGAGGCTAAAAAGCTGGCATAGGGAGACTTATAGTTCCCACAATGCTCCCTCGAAAAATGTATGCAAATAGATTCTTCACAGAGAAGAGGATCTCAGTGGTAATTTATGGGGGATAGTAATCCTAGAAGTCAATACTGACACTTCTAAAATACAGCGTCTTACATTAACAGCAGAATGGATGGGATTTATAGAAATCTCAGGACCAGTGTGCTTTTTCATGCAGCATTTAAAATCCACAATGTGTAAAATATTGGGGATTGGCGTTCGCGAATGCTAAAGTTGGGTGTGTGTACCGAGAGTCTAGTTTCTGTGCACGATCCCCGAACATGGACTGCTCTTTGAAGTCTGTGTTACTATTCAGGTTCAAATAAAGAAATTTCACTGCACACTCCGAAATAAATGCAAGGTTTTTTATTATTATTTCTTAATCCAGGTGCAGGTATAAAATAAAATTGAATGCAATATAGAGTGCAAATGATAGAAGTGATGTTTTGACCAGATCCTGGGTCTTATTCACATACTTTCTCTTGATATATTGAGTTTGTTCATGAGATGTTGGAAATCTCTGATGGGATGAATTGTAGCAGAATCTCCTTGATTGGGGAGTACTATTGGTAGAAAAAGTTAAGGAAAGTAACACAGGTAGTTGACTGATCAATTCACGGACAGTAGAACATTTTATATGGCTACCAGTGACACCTGGTGATGTAGTGCTCTCAACAGCCGATGCCTGTCACCAGCGGTCACATTTTTACTGTTAGCTGTTAGTTGAAGTGCTGTGACGTGTATGGTATATAAATAGCTGTGGCGAAAAAATAGCACAAAATAGAGTCTTATCCAAAAGTATTTACTAAAAATTGTACCAATGCATGCTGACCTGATCCTAGGTTGTATGGCTTCTGCAGATCCACAGGTAATTTCACCAGAGAAATGTGTAACAAATGGATAGTTTGTGGTCTGTGTCTACACTGCCAGGTAATGAAGAAACATCAAATGCCAGAGATAATGTAAAAAAAAGTGTTTTTATTTTCTATGTGTTTTGAAGTGTAGACTACTTTTTCTTCAGGAAAAAAAAACCATATCAGCTATAGCACAACCAACTTGGAGAGATGATCATAGCCGCTATAATAGCAGAAACAGGAGATGAAGTAGCCATTTTGGGGTAAATCTGGACAGTGACAGGACGTCACAGCTCAAAGCTTAAAACCATAAACACTGATAAACCTTTGCTTGCAGCATTTGAAAGCACAACAGTGAAGAAAATTTGTGCATAAGGAAAAGCATACCAGGACAGCGATGGGGGAGCCACACATACCAGGACAGCGATGGGGGAGCCACACATACCAGGACAGCAATGGGGGAGCCACGCATACCTTGACAGTGATGGGGGGAGCTACACATACCAGGACAACGATGGGGAGCCACGCATACCAGGACAGTGCTGGGGGAGCCATGCATACCAGGACAGCGATGGGGGAGCCACGCATACAAGGACAGCAATGGGGGGAGCCACGCATAGTAGGACAGCAATAGGGGGAGCCACGCATAGTAGGACAGGGATGAGAGGACAATGCATACCCAGCTTATACTCGAATCAATAAACTTACCAAGTTGTCCGTGGCAAAATTAGGTGCCTAGGCTTATTTCACAAGGAATTGATTTACTAGGAACCTAATTTCCTGAGAAGATTTGGCAAAGCTTATGAATTTGTATTTTAAAAGATTCATCCACCTCTATTATTATTGTTATTATTGTAATTAAGATGAATAGTATGGGTGAGCAAACCTGTTTGAGATCAATTACATTTGCCTTAAATTTTGTAGAAATTGTAATTCTCCTGAATTCAATTTTGTCGAGTAAATTCAGCAAAATGGCAGGCTGTAATTTTTTTTAATTGTAGTGAGAAAAATAGCAAAAAATAAATTGCACATTTAAATGATGATGGGCTATGAGGATAGTTAGATAGGAGACCAATGGGGTGAATATCATTTTTATTTTAACTATTTTCCTGGCTCTCCAAGGTTCAGAAAAATGGCAGCTGGAGATGGCCATTATTTTGCTGAACATGCAGGGAACAAATTACAAAAACTCCATACTCAGAATAATACAAATATTTGGAAAATTCCAGGAGAATTTAATTCCACTCTATGGACTTCTATGTAATACAATCCCCTTTGTCATGTTCTCCCTCTATAATACAATAGGATAGTGGTTATTTTCGCAAGATATCCATTAACCATTCAAGGACAGGGAGATTTTTCATTTATAAACTTTTGTTTTTTCGTCCCCTTATTCCAAAAGATACAACATTTTTAATCTTCTCATCAACATTTCCATGTGAGGGCTTGT